>NC_085892.1:7836019-8438790 GCF_035222475.1 Podospora pseudopauciseta
CGCATCATTTGACCACCTAACTCCAAGTACTAATCATCTACTTAGCTCTTTGACCTGGCGTCGTATATTTTCTTGATGATAGCGGTTCATTACGGCATTGGTCGACATAATTACTACGTCCCGACAGATCAGGAAGTCCTTGCGGAAAAATGGCTGTTCCTCAGCCAGCCAGTCTTCCCCTGGAGTCTCGCCTTCTCCAAGATGAGCATTGCGTGTATGCTTATTCGGATTCGTCGGGATCAGCGCGTTTGGGCTTGGGGAATGTACTTGATCATGGCGTTTGTGGTGCTCATCGCCATCAACACAAACGTTTTCCAACTCTCACTGTGCCGACCGCTCTGGGCTGTGTGGGACCACAGTAATTCTGAGGCCCAGTGCATGGATATGACTGTGGCGCAAACATCAATCTATGTCAACTCTGCACTCAACGTTGTGACAGATTTTGCTTTAAGCTTGGCCGTATGGGGTTTCTGTCATAAAAACGCGGAATCATTGCCAATACTGACGATTGCTAGCCCATCACGTTTATTGTCCACCTACAGCGACCACTCAGGGAGAAGATTGCGGTCGCCTTCATGATGGGTTTGGGCATATTTGCGAGTAGTGCCTGCATTGCGAAAACCTTCCATGTCAAAGACTACGGTAAAACAGGTGACAGTCTCATGGATTGTGTACCTATAACGATTTGGAGCATGGTAGAAATGCAGCTTGCGTGAGTTTCCGTATCGCTGAGCCGCGTCATTATGCCCGACTAATCTTTCGTTGTCAGGATAATTGCAAGCTGCATTCCCTGTCTCAAACAACTCTTCGAACGAGGCTTACGACGATTCGGTCTCTTGAGCACCCAGCACGCTGGAGACTCCTTCACTGACAGCCGGAACCACCAGACCTATCCTGGGCCGAACTTCAGGACTCGCCAAGAGACAAGCGATGATTACGGCCACCACCTTACTTCGATACAACAGTCCCCACGCAGTCCTCGGTGCAACAAAGCAGCGAGGAACTCCGGGGTGGAGACAGAAAGCATAGAGAGCAGCGAGATACCCATCATGAGACCAGACTCCACAGGCACTGATCACATACAGACGCTGTCAGCATCACCCGGACGAGGATCATTTTACTTCAACTTTGCGGTGAATCCAGGTCTTAACCCAAACCGAAGGGATGGTAGAGGACCAAGGCCGGAAAGGTAGTGAGAGGAGGTGGCGTCAGCACATCTCTGTCAAATACCAAAGCCATCGTGAACAGAGCAAATATCATGAAATGTGCATCTCATTGGATCCATAGGCTGATCTGACTACACCCATCATGACAGTCTATCCCGGTATTCAACCTTGCAGCGAGCTAATTCTTTCCCGTCGGAAAATAATCACAAAGAAGAAGAGGTTGGCACTGCCCTTCTCAACCGCCAAGGTGAACTTGACATCTGTCGAATGTTCCTTGTTACCCCATTGATAGAGAGGCCCTTTCTTGGTCTCATGCGACAACTCACCATACCATCTACAGGCTAGTTCGCTATTAGCCATAAAATGCCACATAAATATGCACCGGATAGGAAATTTACTTCGCTTGTTGAAATAATAGGGCGGGATCTCCTCTGTGCAGAGCCAAAGCTTGTGCGTAAGCCTGAGAGACGTAAGATGTGTCATCAACGTATGTCTGGACTCAATAGTTCTCGTAGGGGTAGCGTCCGTGTGTCGACCGAAGGTCCAACATCCACCTCGCTGTCGCCATCTTCCCCGGTCGACCGGGCCCAAAATGTTCCGCGGCAAGTATCCAAGCGTCCCATGACTACAAAGAATCTTGAAAATGCAATCTGCTCGAGGATCGGTAGTGCGAGGTACAGGGGTGCACCTATGGAAGCCGAATTCGAGGGGGTGCAACGCACGTGGCTACGGACCGGCCCAGATGCGCACGTCTGGAGAATGAAGATATGGTGTTGTCGATGAGGATTTTCTGTGGGGGAAAAGTCTGAACATCGTGTCGATAACCTGAGATCTGACCTGCAGGTCCACCTGCTGGCGGCACACAGACGCGAATATATCGAAGAACCCCCCGCTTGTGCACATTGTCCACGTAGCTGGGCGAATTAGCACGCCAATATAATGGGACTGTCCGAATACTTGGTTGATTTGGTTCGGCATGTAGAAGATGAGTCCCACATCCCAAACCGGTGAGCCGCTTGGTGCCCGACTTCTGTGTTGAGGTAGCTTACTACCAACCTTGCGCGACTGGACCTCTCAACTCATGCATTGGGGTCCTACTATCTGTTGGGATAGCCAATGATTAACTGCTAGGGAAATGTTTCATTTCAGATCTCTGAATTAGTGTTTTCTACCCTGAGTGGTGGGTTGGGATGCATATTCCCATGTCACCTTGGCGTCCTCGGGGTCGCCTCACCCGAGTCTACCTGGGGAACAGCGGCTCCAAAACCACACGGGATCCCTTGTACCACCAAGATCACATTCATAACATTCAAAACAGTTTGAGATATGGAGAAACAACTCGCGGCCGCCGGCTTGAATCTGGACAGCAATACTTCAGTCCGCATGATTATCGTGATGGGTGTTACGGGGGCTGGGAAAAGCCACTTCATCAACAAACTCGCCGGCAAAAAAAGTCACAGATGAAGGAAACTCACTTCGTTCCTGTACGTACAACATTGCACACCCACTTGTCTTCACCATTACTTATTCCTTGCAATAACAGGTACGTATTGCTGTCGGCCGTTGTTGATCGAGATTGGCTCGAAGCCAGTTCTGGTGCTTGACACGCCTGGCTTTGATGACTCTGGCAGAAACGTCGAGACAACTGAAGGGCTGGACGGAGGGATAGGTGGCGATAGAGCTACGAACGTTGCCAAAGCCTACGACATCCGGCCGTTTCTTCCCGACAGCTATCACGGCGCTATCCCTCACACGACACGGTCATCAAGAGTCACGATTGGCAAGCGCATCCCACTCGGAAAGCTGAAAGACCTTGACGACAGCCTTGAGATTCTGGCCCACACCTCGAACAGACATGAATTACGCAAGGGGTTTGTATCGATCTGGGACAGAACGGGAATGGAACGTGAAGCTAATTAAACGTGATCTGTAGATGCCGCTGCAGTGCAACTCGCTCAGAAACTCGACGGACTCCCGCTTGCTCTCTCGACTGCCGGCGCGTATCTCGATAACGTGGCGACGAGTTTTGTTGAATACCTTCAGATGTACCAAAGAGTCGTGGCTGGTGTCTTGAACAACAGTGATGCAATGATTTAGGAAGTCACAGAGATAATAATGATAATTATGAATGTCCAGTACATAACTATAATACAATGCTTCTGGATAGATCGGTAGGTTTCCCTTCCAGTGATCGTATGATCAATTCCCTTTTCAGCTAGCTTTCTAACTGAACCCCTTCCGTTTCCCAAGCTCGGCACAGCTCTCATGACCTACACCTTTTCTAATACTCAGGATTCACCCTACCCGAACACTGACATTGATCGGAAGCAAACAAGACTCCCATTCCCAAAGACGCGCAGATTGCGCTTGGCGGGCACGTACACCTGTGCTGCCTGAGCTTGCTATGATCTGAATCGGATCCCCAGCTGACCCATCCTTCGACCTGGTGTGCCAAGAGATGGCCTCGTTAAATTAATACGTGATCCCTTCGCTTCAGAGATAATCTTCAAGATTATTCCAATTTATCAAATGGACGGGGCCGATTATGGTGGTGACTCTCGATTGATCGGCGGGCTTATCGCTGTGGGCGACCTCTCTTCCGAGCCAGTCAAGCCGGCAGGCAAGTGAGTTCATCCAAGAAGTGATACGGACATGGCTTGCAATGCCGCGGACAGGATCAAAAGTAATGACAATACAGTGTATAATCAGACTACACAGGTTTGTTACACATTTTACTTCTTGAAATACCATCCACACCCCTCCCAGCTTTCCCTCTTTTGCCCTAGAACTCCCCGATTACCCCCTTTGCCAAATATCCGCATCAAGTCCCACGCCATCACTCACCACACGGATCTCTCCCATACCGCGCGCCTATCCCAAAAGCCCTCAACTTCCTTTTCACCAACATCATAACTTGAGCTGCCTGTCCACGGTAAGAACCAAAGCGAAGCTCTACAGTGGCCCATCCCTCAACTTTATGGCGGTGGGCAACCACCTCTTCCATCTGAAACTCAATCCCGTGAGACACAAAAACTCTCTCCAGGTTTCTGTACTCCAAAAAGTGCGCCGGCCCACTGATAACAACAACCCTTGTATTCTCTCTCGGTGTCTCTTTCTGTGCCACTCTGATCCGGTTAGGCCTCACGCGCGCCATTCTCCCCTTGACCAGCCAGCCCCCAGCTTGACTCTCATCGCCATACGAGGCCAGAAACCGCTGGGCTGATTGAACATCGAAGAAAGTAATTTTCGCTGCGGCAGAAGTGTGACATCGAGTAGAAGTAGAGTCTGGGTAGTTAATGACCGTGGCCCAGATACGACCCATTTTGCGGATGCATCCTAGGAGACCCTTGGTATCGATGTCGGATGGCAGCCCGGTCACCTAGACCGAGGTGTTCAGGTGGTCATCTATATCTGCTGACCAGTTCGCCTCGCAGGCGGGATTTCCTTCGTAATTCGCCGACATTCCTGGCGGGCGAGGTGCAGGAGACAGGGCGGGTTGAATGCCCATCGAGAGGTGGGGATGACTGGCAGGTGGCATGAGATGTTGATGATGGAGGGTCGGTTCTTGGTGGTACTGTCTCACGAGGGATTCGTTATCATGACCATGAACAATGATGGGTTGGAAAGTGGCTGCACTGCTTGGTTCTCCGTGTGTACCTGTAGAGCGGGTGTTGTTGCGCTCATAATACTGACTCGGAAGGCAAATGGGGTCGGTGCTATCGCAGCTAGGATCGGTTGAGTACTGCGTAGAAAACAAAAGGTCAGCCAAGTGATCCCCGAGATTAGTAGGGAAGATTGTTGCCATAAGTTCACATGAAGCGCATAGAATGATGACAAGTCTGTTGAGGGAGTCCTCAAGACCCAGTTATCAGCCTCATATCTCCAGACCGCTACGCAAGGACTGGAGACCATGCTGTGGCTGACTTCAGAGAGGTGATAAAGATGGGGGTTCATCTTGGGCGTGTCGGTCGATAGCGGGAGTGGACATTGGGAGATCTGGCAACCAACGGTCAAAGGCACACGGTAGCTGTTTAGATCGTAGAAATCAGAGACCCTCATCTGATGGATATGCGATTGATGACGCTGGTTGAGCCCTCTGGTTTGATCGATATTTGAAGGAAGATAGTGGGTCGGTCAGATTGAAGGGTTCCAAGTAGGTATTCTGGCTTGTGGACGATTGGGGCCCGTATTGAGACTTGTAGTTGAAAGTAGTGAATGCCTTGGGCCGACTGTGAACGAGAAAATGGTGAAGGAAAGGTCCGGACCGCGAAGAAAAGCGCAGAGATTGCGGAACAGTCGCTTGGTAATAAAAGCAGTGACGACGGACAGATCCAAACAATGGTTTCAAGACAAATGAATAAGAGCTTGGGCCCAAAACGCCGACAACCCCGCCCAAGCTCCCGCTGTCGAGGTGGGGAGTAGATGAATTATGATGACGTTGAATCCATGGCTCATCCTTTTATCGATAAGGGTGCAGAAAGAGTGTCTTAGCACCGTGTTCACAAAGTTTGAGAATGGTCAAAGCACACATGGTGCACAAAGCAAAGAAAGAGACTCTATAATAAAGCAGAAATTCAGGGTATCCACGCTAGCACAGAAAAGAACCTGGAAAAGCAACGCCAACCCGGAGCAAATCCAGCGCTCATATCCAGACCATAGGGTTACCCTTTCCCCCAAACCCCTAAACTCCTGAAGCCCAGAGACAAATGATCCCGACCCAACTAATCCCTTCCCGGGCTCCAACACATGCGTTAACCCCACCTAAAACCTAATGCTTGTCGTATGGCCAAAGACATCCCGGGACTCCTGCTACTCTTCCTGGGAGCCAACCACGGATGGCTCGGCGCATGGGTCAATCCCGTAAGTCGCATTTGTCCCCTTCTTGCGAAAGTAGGGGTCGGTCGCGATCATTTCCTTCACCTTCGCAGCCTGCGAGTGAGAGGCGAAATGAACCTCAAGGGCAGACATATCGCCTGACGACACCATCGCTATCTTGTCGAGTTCATACCGGATGTTCTTCATCTCGAAGCACTCCTTCAAGAACGCAACACTCAAACCACCCGTGAGGCCTGTGATAACGAGAACCCTTGAAAACTCGCTCGGCAATGTGCTCTGTGCAATTCGACATTTCGCTAATCGAATGTTGCCCTGCACCCCGCCAACCATGAGGTGGCCCTCTTGGGCAAGCCTCTGCGCAGCTTCCCGCTCAAAAAAGACAACCAGGGCTCCAGAACTGCAGTTCTTTGAGTAGCGAACACGACCATAGCCTCTAATGCTTCCAAGTAATTTGGAGAGGGTGACATCCTTCGGAAGGTCGAAAATGAAGACAGAGCAGCTGTCATCGGGTGGAACATCCTCAGCCATATCCTCGACAGACCAAGCGCTTTGCTGACTGTTATTCGTTGAACTGCAGGGACTGTCTGTTGGTTCCACTGTTCTTTTTGCGTCTTGGGCACGCTTGAATGCCTCACGAACTTGTTCAGATGAATTAGCATCGAGAGGTTGGACCAATCGGTTGAAAGGACGAGGAGACTCTGTGATCTGGTTCTGACGGCAAGTATTAGATTGGGCGCCGGAAGGGATGGCATGATGTTGGGAGGATGACAGATGCTGGCGACGAATACTCGGTGTCGAAGACCGGGAAATTGAGCCACTATCGCTGGAAATACCGCGGGGGAAAAACCGTGATGTTGAGGACTGCTGGTCTGAGGGAGCGAGGGTCGTAGACCTCGAGAGTGCGCCGCTCGGGCTCTCCACATAATCACTGAGGTCCCCGAAACCTGACAGCTCCCCACCCCTCAGGCCCACGAGACGAAGGTCTTCCCAGAGCGTATGACCACTTCCCATGGAAGAAGTGGTGTCCGTCCAATTGATGCTTGCTGCTGCTTGGCATGCATCTCTCTTCCTGGCTATTCTCTCCAACCATCTCGTCTGCATGATTGAGGAGTCTTTCTCATTGCCCTTGCGCTCTAGCCATCCGGGAAGATAAGGGTCGGCAAACGGGCAATCGTCGTCACAGTCCTCTAGGCACAAGGCTCCGCCAGTGAATGTCTAAAGAGTGGCAAGGTGGTTAGTTCCGACTCTTGTGAAGGGATTTGCACACATTGAGTGGGCTTACCAAAAAGGCTGAATTGGAAGGCGATGGCGCCGATGACAGATCCACAAGTGGCGACGACGGGTCAAAAGGAATCGCGTTAGGGCGTAGCCCGTATTGTCCAGAAAGCCCCAGCGGAGATGGCGCGTGAGGTGTAGCAGACCGACTATGGAGATTGAACTGGGGGTAGTAACCTCCATGGGCATGAGGGTGTCCAACAATACCGGCATCGGAATGTCCAATGAGACCATCGTCGAAATGACCAACGAAACCAGCGTGGGGATGCCCAATGAGACTGTCGTGATCCGGTGCCGAGTAGCTGCGGTGGAAAGCCCGGGACTCGATCGGGTGAGGAAGGTAGAAGCCGCTGAGGTCATTTGCGACATAGAGACCCACGTTCGTACTGAATTGTAGTGGCAGTCCAGGGTGGCCATATCCGGCGCCAGAGTTGCCCTCGTGAATCTGGTGATACCTTCTGACGCGAGTATTGTTGATCCTGGTTGTCGGTCGCATCGTGATTCTCCTAACCAGGTCGAAGCAGAGCGATGATAGTGAAAGGGGGTTGGATGGATAGATGGGAGAAGGCAAAATAAAAGATGCCCGGGTGCAGATGTGGTGGAAGAAACCAAAAAACAAAAACAAAATGGTCGCCGGGAGGTCGAAGGAGAAATAGTCGAGCCAGGCGGGGCGGTTGCGCGAACTGGCTATTCACTGCGGAATATGAGTGAAGGAGAATGGGAATTGCTCCCACCGTACCTGCCCGCCCACCTTTTCAACACCACGTTCGGCTTTCGAGCACTGCGCGCTGAACGGAACGCACAGTCAGCGTGCCTGCTTCCATTGTCCCAGGCTGTTGTCTTGCTTGAATAGCCCATTGGCACGAGCATTGACCCATTGACTTCGCCATTCAGCAGTTTTTGTATTCATCATGCCGATTAGTCATTCACCAAGGTCTCCAGTCGGCTGAAGATAACTTCTGCTATTGAACCGCACCTTTTGGGTTGTTGACACTGGTTCTCCCTCCCTGTACAGGGCATCATGAGGAGTTGAAGGCGCCACCATGTCAGCTTGTGCGCAACTGCTGTTGTCTTGACTTCATGTGCCTTTAAGTGGAGAGCTTCAGGGCCTACGCTCATCTAGTCTCATCCAATCCATTTAAACATACAAAAAACACCATCTACTGTCACAGATTTGTGACTTGTTAAATATTGTGTAGATGCAGTCATATCTTTCGAGGCCAATATGGGCCCTTGCAGAGATAGCGTCATTCATGCAATCATTTGGAAAGCTCAGGTCGTTTGCATTCCCGCAAGCTAAATCCAGAGGTGGCTATGTACAAGTGAAGGCGATGTCCAAGCATAGATCTGACCGCCTTTATAACAAACAGTATGACCAAGCACGATTCTGAGGGCTGTGAGATGCTTTCTACGGCAGACTCATAGAAGCTCGGTCCAAATCATCAAGGTGCCCGCCATCAACAGTATCATTATCCAAGAGGGGTTGAACGATCCAGCGCCGGAGGCTGGGGTACTGGTTGTTGTCGTGTCTGTAGTTGTCTCAGTTGTCGTCCCATCGGTTGTCTCGGTTCCCGACTGAGTTGGTGTGGTGGTAGGAGGAGCAGTAGTTGTAGGGAGGTCAACGACGGTGTCAGAGCTGTTGAACCTCTCTGCAATGAACTCGGCTGCGTCGAGGGTGTAATTGGCAAAGTATGAACCATGGACCGACCGGTCTGATCCCAGGTCGCAATAAATATCACCTTCATCACACCAGCTGCGAATTCTAGCTGCGTATGGCTCACAAGCGGTGATGTTTTTACGAGCGAACAAGCCCGCACCGGTGCTTGTGCCAACGCTCCAGGGGTGAGTTTTATTGAAGTCAGGGGAGCCAAATGCAACCATTGCAATAACTTTGAATATAGATTAGCCATCTCATGCTTGTGGATACGATAATGCCAGAGGTTCTGCCTACCTTGCGAGCCAAGTGCCTTCTGGAATTCGGGGGACACAAAGAACCCATCATCACTGTTTCCGCAGACAGCGTCCATCATGGCGTGAGCTCCCTGCGAATAGCCCAGCAGAGCGACCTTGCTATCAGGACAGGCGTCCACATATTGAAGGACAAGCTTCTCAAACTCGGAGGCTCCCGTTGCATAGGAGGTAATGTAATTTTCGAATGTTGCTGGATAGACGATGGTGGCAATTGAAGAGTTGGGTATCAGCAAGGAAGCATTCTGGGCCACAACTCCAATCCGGCCATACCCGTCAGGTTCAGTAGATCCACGGGCAACGATCATGTGTATGCCCGTTGAGCATGTGCCATCCCAGACAAGAGCCTGTCGCTGGAAGAGCGCAGTTGCCAGCGTCAGAGCGCGTGATAAAAGGTCCTTCATGTTGTCGATGGTGATCCAAAATTCTGGAACGGAAGAAATGTCAAAATGAACCACAAGCAACAAGCTTGAAGTAGGTGGAAATCTCGAATGGGGGGTCGGAATCCGAAGACCTGGGACAAAATCCGGAGACAACGCATTCTTATCCCCACAGCCCCACCGTGTTGGACCTCGGCGGCATCGGCGCTAGCTTCAGAGCGTTTGAGACAGGGCATCCTGCCGTAAAAAGTAACCGAATCTGGAACTTGGACCGATTCTTGTGCAGAAAATGGAAATCACCATCGACCACAGTTACGGTGGTATCCAACAGCCAGCCGGGGAGAATGCGTGCACTAACGGACGGGAACAGGTGAACCCGACCAATGACGTACCTAGATCAGGTAAGCATGCGTTACGGCACCATCCTTGACTACAAAATAATTGGCACTCAAAGGTAGGTTCAGCCGATACCACACCTTAAAGGATGATTGTTAGGCTTGTGAAGATAGTTGGCACGCCTTTAAAGATGGTTGATAGGTTTGTAAAGATAGTTAACAGGCTTTCAAAGATAGTTTAAAGGCCTATCATTTTACTTTTGAGGTATAGTTCACAGTATAATAGGTATGTAGTGAACTTACCTGCTATGCAATTATTCTGTGGATGGTGAGTTGTTGGTGAGCTTAGTAAAAAAAAAATGAAAAAAATGGAGAGTGGAGACCGCAGTCCGGGACCAGCCCATCTGAAACCCCCCCCTCAACTATCTTCAAAAGGCCTGCTAATGACGGTAGTGTAGAAAACCGAGTCTTCCTTATTTGTGAAGACTACTTGACTAATTTTTGGGCTGTTCACCTGAGAAGCAATTTTCATCATTCTGATGACACCAGCAGCCATGCACGTTTGAACCAACCCAAGTCGCCAACATCGTTGGACGTCCCTGCTCACATGTTGATTAGCGCTTACACTTGATAGCAATTGTTGAATATGGACCAACCACTTGTCATGATTGGCAAGCTTAGACACCCCCCCGTAGCAATCCTGTGTGGAACTGTAATCATCCGCCGCAGTGCTGAAGCCAGCATCTGCACGATGGACCGCCAACGATGGCGGGTGCGGTTGCTTACTACTATTCGTACTATATCAAGGACTCGCGACCGCTTGCATGATCACTCCTTATTCTCATATTTTCCTCCCTGGTAAAACCCTTGACCTGACACCGATCACTATAACGAAGTCAACATGTTCGAGGCTAGCAAGGGGGCATGCATTGCCTTGCTTGCATCGCTCCTTGCCTTGATAGTGATTTTTGGGAGAAAAAAGCTCTATCCAAAGCCGTATCCTCAAATCCCGTACAATGCCCATTCAGCAAAGCGAATCATGGGCGATTTGCCAGATCTGATTCCCGCCATCAAGGCCACCAAAGCAAACTCCGAGTCCATCTACCGCATCACCACGCAAAAGCTCGGCAGTCCGATCGCCCAGCTCCTCCTACCAGGAAATCCGATGATCATCCTGTCCGATCCTTACGAGATCGAACGTATTCTGCGCAGTAACCAATTTGACAAGTCGGCCTGGTCCCTTTCTGTGGTTGGCCCGCTCTTCTCCAAAGCTACACTATCGCAACTCACCACTCCGGAGCTTAAGGCGCAGAAAAGGCTCTGGGGAGATGTCATGGGCCTGGACTTTTTGAAGCGAACAGCGGCTCCGAAGTCCTACAGCTCAACAGTCGAGCTGGTCGAACTTTGGCGCCTGAAAGCAACCACCGCCCACAAGGGCCAACCATTCAACGTTTTAGAAGACTTGAAAAACGCGGCCCTGGACGCCGTATGGGTGTCCATTATCGGTGAGGAGCCTGGGACTCTGAGGTATGAGAAGAGGAAGCTGGAACACGAACTGAAGGGCCAACCGTTCGACGATCCCGCGCCGCCAGGATCCTTCATGAAGGAACAAGTGGAATACATAGTTGATACCATCATGGACGCCAGCGCAACACCGTTTCCAGCCTGGGCGGTCAAGCTGGAGGTCTTGAAGCCACGTTTCCGCAGGTTCAGGAAGATTGTGACACGGGAAATGAGCCGTGCGATGAAGAAGGCTTTGACGAGATATGAAGGCCTGGACCTGGACAGTCTTGGGAAGGATTCCATTGATACATGTGCCATGGATCTCGTTCTCCGCAAACAAGCTCTACAAGCCAAGAAGGCGGGCGTGGAACCTTCAGATCCGGCAAAGGACGTTGCTATGCTCGACGAGCTGTTTGTTTTGCTCATTGGTGTAGGTAGCCTGATATTCTCCCACTCTGCCAACGCTTTACTAACTATGCCAGGGCCACGACTCCACCGCCAACACTCTGGCATGGTTCATCAAGTTCATGGAGACCTTTCCACAAGCCCAGACTGAACTGCGCGCTGCTCTATCATCTGCTTTCGGCCCAGGTATACCTACGCTGAGTCAGATTCTCGAGGCTGACATTCCTTACCTTGATGCCGCTTGTGAGGAGGCCCTCCGTCTGTCGGGAACTTCCAACGGCGTTCTTCGCTCCCCTCTGCAGGACACCACCATCCTGGGATATCCCGTTCCAAAGGGCTCGATCATCTACATGAATATCCATGTGAATCACTCATCGGTTCTAGCGGATGAGTCCCAGCGCAGCGAGACCGGCAGAGCTGCTCGTGAGAAGAAGGACGACGGCTTCAAGACACCTGCCGGAAGGGATCTTGGAACCTATGAGCCCAGGAGATGGTTGGTCAGGGATGAGACGGGGAAGGAAAAGTTCAATCCAAATGCTCTTCCACAACTGGCCTTTGGCGCAGGTGTTCGAATGTGCTTCGGGAGGAGACTAGCCGTAATGCAATTCCGCATTGCTGTTACACTTCTCACACTCAGCTTCGAGTTTCAAGAAGTACCAGAAGGAATGCAGTCTATGGCATGCATCGAGAGATTGTTTCGAACCCCACAACAGCCTTACGCCAAACTGAGAGTACTCTGAACTGGCTTTTGTTATTTTGCGTAAGGTACTTTCCGAGGTTGTTTGTTTACCAGAGGCAACAGTTGGTGATGGAAAATAGATGACGCGAAGCTTGGACTGAAGACAGTAAAGGGTCAGATTGTGAACTAGCTAGCCATAGATAGTTCCGCAGTTTGTAATACAAGTTTTAGTATAAGCCTACAAGTACGGGATTGAGACAAGTCTATTGCTGTGTAACCTTTAGCTACACCAATCTATTATCTAGAAGTTACCTTCAACTGTTATTTCTTCAGAGGTTCTAAATAGGGGATCGTCACACAAAGTGGACCGTGAGCCCCGCTCAACCGCCCGGTCCAGTCCTGATTGGTTCCCTGCGGCCCCACTGTCTTCCAGAATCGTGACATTGCATTGATTTTCTATCTTTGGTAGCGGTGTACAAGTATCTTTTCGGCTCGGTATGCGAGCATGTAATAACAAAAGCGTGATGATCATCTACTCTCGATGGATTTCGTTGACCAATGGTGTGGTTAGCGGCGCAGTTGTGATCTCTCGTGGTCTGGGCCTTGGGCATTATGATTGATTGGTTCACGTTTCAGCTGCTCTCCTGTCACTCAGCCTCACCCGCACCCTCGAAGTCCGATGGATTCGACACTCCACATTCCTCAGTCATGAGTACACTAACTGCTTAAATTCTTCCACAACGGTATGCCGCTATGGCTTCGGAAAATGCTGACGAGACGACAATAGGCATTGCAGCTCTGGTAGCTGCCGTTGCCGCCCTTCTCTTCGCTATCGTCCAGACCTTCGCTGCGCTGGCGCAATATGTTTCGGTCAGCAGTCGATGTAGCAGGCGCGTAACGGGCGTCTTCGATCTCACAGCGGGCTTCTGGTTCCATCTATCGTCACTGTCATGGAACCCCCAATATCGAATGCCGGTCCTCACCATGCCGGGATTGCGCGGTGAGTCCGCGGTTACCATGGAACGATACCCCCTACAAACAGGATTTAGACCCGGAAAGAACTACGATAGAGGCCGAAATGGATACGTCGACTATGGAGTTCTCAGGGTGGTATCTGGAACCGATGACTCGAAAGTCCATAAAGAAATCAGTATTTTACCTACGGTCCTCCGCAGCATCTTTGCCATAGCATGGACTCCGATCGGCCTTGCTCTCTCCTCTCTCACCACCATCTTCTGTTTCCCACCGGCTTGGGTGTGCAGTTGTGCGTGTACAGGCGCGGGCTGTTGCGGCTCGCGTCGTTATCAGGAGGATGATGATGTCAAACACAGAAGAAATCAAAAAACGTCCAGAGACATTTGCCTAGACATGCTCAAACCACTCACCTTTGCATGGGAATGGGCCATCAGATACAAGTCAGGCACAACAGTTTCCAACCACGGGAGTTCGCCCGGGCTCGAAGCCGCCGCATGGTCCCAGTTCCTTGTCAACTACCAGGCTGCTTGGTGGGGGTACGCCAACATCCGCTGGGAGTGGCGACTGGCGACCATGATCCCCTCGGACATCTACGGTGCGACCATTGAGACGACTATGGCCGATGTAAGATTGTTGGCAGCACTCGCAGGAATGTCATGCTCAAGCTCCCCAGGGGTGGTAGCAAGAACCAAATGCGGGGAGATGCTCACGCGATCTCAGCACATGACGCTCGGGACGGTGGTGTACTATCGATCAGGAAGGGAGAATATCGCGCCAAAGATTACGAGGGGAGTTCCGGTCAGAAGTTCGAGGTGGCTACACTGCCAACTTGAGGTCCAGGCGCATCTCAAAAAGTCCCGCTTGTTGTTGTCCAGTTCCGGGGAAGACAAGCAACACAGAATTGCTACTTTGCTATCTCGGCCACGAACAGAATATGACGCCCAATTGGATCTTTCCTTGGGTAACAACCTCGGCTTCATCTTTGAAACCGAGACGTTCCGAGCTCTCTCCAGCGGTCTCCATGCCACAGATGATTCAGGGTGGAAAACCGAAACGATCCGCATCTTCCTCGGCCCCCTGAGTCAAGGTTTGGCGTCTTGCTCTTGCTTAACCTGCTGTACGGACTGGGTGCTCTCGCACCCTGCCTACGACGTCGAGGCCACTGCTTCCGACGGTCACATCACCACGCTGTTTAGCTATCCCTGGGTGTACGAGTACGACACTGGCCCACCGCCAGCGCTGTCACTCCAGGCAGAGCTCAAAACATACCGCCCTGTCGTATCTGGATTCCGACCGGCTCATGAGATACTCACCTCGACGCACTGGAGCCGTAAGCCGGGAGCGAAGTTGATTAAAGAGAGTAGGATTGTTGGCCCTGTCGGGTGTTACACTACAGTGACGAATGCTGCCCAGGGACGGGCTAAGATTCGGGGGGGGTTGAAGCCAGAATTGGAGATTCAGGCGCGGAGGGTGTGTGTGGACTTTACGCTGTATCCTGGCGCGTCGCCGAAAAGAATGTGTACGGCTGATGTCTGTAAATGTATGGGGGGGGCAGCGAGGATTGCTAGGCCTGTGCGGGTGACGGGGACGGAGAAGCATTCGTTTGAGGAGGCGATGGCTGTTGCGGCGATTAATAATGATTTTCTTTCTAGGGTTGATCAAGCGGTGCTGAGGAGGGCGGCGGAGGAGGTGGCGGGGTGGATTTGTCAGGAGGACCAGCAGAGTCAGAAGTTGAGGAGGGAGGTGACGGTTTGCTTGGGGCGGGCGTGGGAAATTGTGGTTGGACAGGGGGAGGTTAGTAAGGGGAGTTTGGAGCTGGTGAAGGTCGTGATGGCGGCTACGGAGATGATGTTGAGAGTGGTGAGGAGGGGGATTGGGATGGAGGATATGTGGGCGGGGAGTGAGGAGGGAGGGCAGATCTGGGAGGATGATTTTGGAGGTGTTGTTTTGGGTTCTTGATCTTCATGTGCCAGTTTCGATAGTTGTGTGATTATGGGGCATATAACCAGGTGAATGGAGAACTGAAGCGCTTGCTTGTTGTGCTATATGTCCTGTGGCCCAACAAAGTGACAACACCACTGCGCCGTGTACGTGTTGTTGGCGTCGACGCGACGAGGAGCATCCACTACTCTCATTTGCCCCACGCCCCGGACAACTCCACCCCACAACCCAGCGACCGCCCCTTTATAAGTGGGCATTTCCAGGAGCCCATTTTCCCTGGTTAGGAGAGCATGGTCAACCGGTTATTGTGTCACTTCCACTTTAACTGTGATCCTCTTGACGAGGGTATCATATGACATACGTTGCCCTCCTCAATCCCTCTTATTTACTTACGATAAGCAGTATGTTGGTTTATATAACGATTCAATTAGGGCTTTACCTTGATTTGCAAATTAGGTATTCGAACTTAAGCTGGTTAATTTGGACATTTCGAAATCAAACACACTTTTTCCAAGCTAAAATTGACAGGGAAGTAGGGTGGAAGAGGCAGTGCTGCTCCTAACTACAAACACCACCCAAGTCCAAAAGCGGCAATACATTTCCCTTGAACGGGAAGAACAATACTGCGAGAATGTAGCGGGAAGGGAATCATACCTCGCATGTAGGCGCCTAGCTACATTCCCTTTCGAGAATCCTTGATTCCATTGGGATTCTACCAAGAGCCAGCCACTTACCGTTTTCTATTACTATAAAGTATCGTTTTGTGACAGCTCCTGCAGTCCTTAGTCTGCAGCCATCATCTTCCACCTGTCAGGCGTGGGTCACATGACCTACCATTCACTTGTCCCACTTGCCCCACCTTCCAGTTGTAGTATCTAGTCTAGCTTGCAGGACCTCACCTCTTGGTTCCTGCAACCTACTTTTGTATTAAAAAGGTCTTCCTAAACTTGCCACGTGCCAGTTCTGAGGTCCCGTCCGTGACACGTTTGTTAGTTGTGGTTTAGTCTTCAAAGCTTCCCTTTACTTTTTCTGCCTTATTTGTAAGGCTAAAAGAAGAGAAGTTAGAAGACTTTTTATTTTTAAGGATAGCAGTAAGGTAGCCGAAAGAGCACTGTTCGAGTCGAGGACGGACATCATGAATGGCGATGTTGTCCACCTTTTCGAGCAGCATGTTGGTCTGGGGGACCTTCTTTGTAGGCTTCTGCCGTCTAAGTTCGTAGACGCGTTCAGTCTCAAATTTGGGATCCCGTTGTAGGAAATACATCCATGAGTGAATAGGATCGGTGGCAGCCATGTTGTTTCGAGGGCGGTATTGTGTCAATTGAGAAAGTGAAGTGTGATGGTGTTACTACGGGTTTGGGGAAGGTTTTGTCAAAATCAGTCCTGGCAATTTTATGGATGCAGATTGGTTTCGGGTTGAAGAGTGTCGAAGAGTGTTGGATTGTGTTGTGGGTGTTAATGCGGTGGACCGTGGTGTGATAATGTGTTATGGATTATAGAATGGTGGAAATTGCTTGATTGTAGTCAGATAGTGTTTGAGACAACAACGTTGTTCTGCTTTAATAGTTCTTGTCATTTTTTTGTGTTTATGTTGGTGATGAAGTGGGGGAAGAAGTGTCTGGTTTGATCAACAGCTCATTGGCCGAAGTGACCCCACCCTCCAGGTAGGCAGTCACCCTATAAAAGGGAATTTGTCCTTCCCAGGAACCAAAGATGATGCAACCATTTTCATCTCGACATCACTGCTCTCACCTTACTTATTATAATGTTCGAACGTCTCCCAGAGGAGCTGCTCCGAGAAGTGGCCAAAGGGTTTAACATTCAAGATGTCAAAACCCTCTCGCTCGTCTCCAAGACCTTCCATGCCATATGGGGACCGAGGTTTTGGAGCACACTTTGTGTTAATACTGCTGGTCCAGGAGACCGACCATCATCTGTCAGCATCAAACGGATCGAACAATGCGCCCATGCGCTTCAGAATGCTACCTCCTCCATACAGAATGTCGCCGACATGGTGTTTCGACGGGACACTCGATGGAAGCTATGGGGCTATGAGAAGGAAGAAGACTGGCCCAACGTCGCCTGTCTCCACCGGCAACCACCACCGGAGGACCTTGGGGTGTGGAGAGCTCTGCAACGAGCAGCGCCAGTCGCTGGATGGTCAAAAGATGAATGGTCCTTAAGGAATCAAAGGTGCGTCGAGGCAAGCATAGAACGAATGGGAAAGCAGCTGGGTCCCGACAACATGGACGACGTTGCCCTCGCTGTACAATCTGTTCTCGAACGCATCCCCGCTGGCCAACTCCAATCTTTCACCTGGGACTTGGCAACATGCATTCCTCAGCCTATTTTGGATAGCCTCTTCCAAACGCAACCGCAGCTCCAGTCTATATCCTTGACGGCTGATACCCGTTGCAAGGCCATGACCAAAACCATCCACCTACCGTTCTGCCAGCTCAAACGGATTACTTGCAATACGATACCACGATCTTATGTTCTACCGGTTCGAAGAATGCTTGAAAACAATAGAGGGCACTTGCATGACCTCCAAATCGAGGAATTGCCGTACGGGGGCCTTTTCGAGGAGCTCTTATTTGGTCCAAAAGAATGTGAAGATTCCGCTGATCGGTGCCACAGTATGTTGGGAGCGAATCTTGATGTATTGTTTCCATCACTTGCAACCCTGTCTTTGAGATCGGTCTATTTGACCAAGAGAATGGATCGAGCATTCAACATCAGTGGTCTAGATGCACTTACATTACGCCGGTGTTCGCGATCGAGTGAATTCCTCGAAAGAATAATGGCAGCAAACAGACCCCTTCAGCTCAAGACCTTTGAGTTCATGTCTAGCCATGGGCACGATAATGATGACTATGACGTGGAGACGGATACAGTCAACACCTTTCTTCTATCATTCAACGGTCTAGAAAACCTCTACATCGGTTTTGCCAGAGATTTCGACGAAGACAGCGCTGGCCTCCACCCCCTCTGGTCTACCGTTGGCCATCACGGCTCAACACTGAAGAGGTTGGTGGTCCATCAGCGAGGCGTATGGACAGGTCCAATGTGCACAATGGGCGTCTTTGAGAGAAATGTCGATCCCATTAGTGACGTCGATGGCACGCTCGATGTTTCAGAGACGAGCATCAGCAAGTGGGCGCTGGATCCCGCCGAAAATCCCCTATCAGCCCTTCCAAAACTTGAATGCCTCGGCCTACCTTGCGCTGTTTCAGACTGGAGCGAGTCCGATACGTGGGCGAGACATAGTATAGAACCAGGTGTGCGGTTCGAGCCTTTTATTGTAGGTATCTTGCATTGCGGCTTGTGCTGATAACTTCCTAACCGATCGTAAAAAACATCCAGATAACCCTCCTCAGGCCATTTACCGGAGGCTCACGGAGCCTCAGGCTCCTCCATTTCCGAAAAACAGGCTCAGGTTATGCATGGGCCTTCAAAGCGACCAGCCTCCCGCCTTATTCCAGGCGACGACGGGCCGCGTCGACTCGGGCCCACGATGCTGAAGACGTTTTCCTCCTTCCCATCCCTCCTTCCGATATGTTATCATCCCTCCACCCACCTTTCTCCTGTTTTCTCAACTGGGCCTTCGGGCCAAAGGGCATTCGCTCCCTCCAGGCCGTCGCTTTTGGGGATTTTGCAAACGGCCACATGGGCGGCAAATTCCTTCACAACATCTTTGCCATTCGTAACAAGGATGAGCTGCGAGGATACCAGGTGTTTGACTGTCGCGACAAAGCCCATGAGCACAAATGGCGGGCCATGGCGGATAGATACGCTGACTTTCTGGAATCATGCCCCGTCGGGCCACGGGTGGAAAGTTGGGGGGACGGGTCGAGGTATTATTTCTAATCAAGATTATTTCTGTTTTCAGGAGTCGAGGTTCTCGTAGATTGAAATACAAGATTCTTCAACAGATAAGATTATCGTCCCAAAGACGAGATATGATCCGAATATTGTTCGAACCGCGGTGTTAGCTGTGAAGACAGCAATTGTTAGATAAAACAAACAAGAGCTTTGCAAAGAGGGTACCTATAGACTCAGAATGACAATTCAGGAATATCCAGGCGGCAACGAAGAAAGGGAAATAAAAAGTAAAAATTAAACAAAAGAAAAGAAAAGAGAAGAAAAGAAAAAAAAACTAAAAATCAAGCCCGAACAGAGCTACCCAACCTTGTCTCGAACAAGGTACCTCTCGACTGACCAGTCACCTTAACCTGTGCATGAAGTGCGAAAAGGGTCCCTGGGAGTCAGTCGAGCGTCTTAACCAATTAGGCCATGGACGACTCTGTTTGTTGAGAGGAAGGTGCTCCAATACAGTAAGTATATGAACGCCACCACAGCCTCCTTCCTTTCTCATCGAGTCGCAACAGGTTTGTTGCTCTTTCCTTCCTTCCTTACGTATTTTAGACAGCGGAGATAGGTAAATTGCTGGCCCCACGTGTTGGACGTGGAAAATCCAGCTTTTCTTTTCTTTTCTCCCCACGCGACATTCCCCTGGACACGCGCCACCATCGATACTCCATACCAACAAAGCAACCACCCCAAGTAATCCGTTTTTCTCCGCTGGTCTTCGGCACAGATCTGGCAGGTCTGATAGCGCATCTCTTGCGGTATTCGGCACCATGGCCTGTGAGTTTTCCCCGCCCCTCTTCACTATCTCACCGCCATCTCGACTATTGCCCCGGGAGCTGCGCGCTCCTGGGTGGTTGAGTCGTGAAATTTATATGACCGCCGTCCGACGTCCTCATGTGCCCGCCGTCCGAAGACATATCTCATCACAGGTTCAAGTCTCCGCTAGTGCCAAAGGGCCTCTCTATTAATATTTGGACTTTCTCCCTCTTTTCTGAATCTCAACCTCTTCCTTACCCTTTCCTCTGCCCTTGGTCAACCGACTTATTCGTGGGCTGCCTCCCTCTCTTTCAAACCTCATACTCTCTGCCCCTAGCCAACCAACCTCTCGCATCCTTAACATCATGACAGTTCGTCGGTATGATCCTTAAATTTCAATGACAATACTGCTAACACGCGTGGTGTACAGGCCCATCTGTTCAGGTAGCAACCGTGCTACTGAATGAGAACAAACGGCCCCATCGTCCCCGTATCCCAATTCGAGTACATGTGGAGTTGGAAATTGAGGATACAAAAAGGCGTGTTGGCAAGAGGTTTCGAAGTGAGACTTGGACGGCGGCTGGGTTTTGGACAACGCCTCGCTTTGAGGTGGTTTACGAGAGCGCGGAAACGGATGACGATGATAAGAATGCGGAAACGGATGACGACGAGACCGACAATCAGAGCACCGCCAGTCAAAGCATCGCCGGCAAGCCCCTCCAGAACCGCCCACAGGCGCCGGACCCTGCGGTTGCTGGGACGATCACAATTCAGCCACGGAAGGAAGCCCTGCAATATGCTGAGATGGTCAGCCAAATGCCCGATGTCGAAGAAGATGTTGTTCGTCTGGTATATTGCGTTGATGGTGCATTGCAGAACCATCAGGGTAGCAACTAGGAGGGTGTGCCCGGTGCGGATAGGTACGCTGACTTTCTGGAATCATGTCCCGTCGGGCCGCAGGTGGAAAGTTGGGGGATGTGTGAAGGTATTATTTCTAATTAAGAAGAGCTTTAATATGGGGCTGTAATAGTCTAGAGAAACACATTTACTTCAGGAAAATATAAACACGGCAACTACTCCAACTCTGCCGGATTCCCCTCTGTTCCTGTCCTGGCCTGGTACAGTGCCTCTAACCTTGCGGCAGCAGCTTGAGACGCATACTCTTGCTGTTTCGGGGGTAGGGTGGTGACAGGGACGTACCAACTCAGATATGGTGGTGTTCTCACCTCCCTGGAAAAGGAGGGCGATTTGTGCGGGAGGATTCGTTGCAAAATCAGTGTTTTTGGCTGTTGGGTTGGTAGATCAAGAAGAGGCCATGGCGCTGGCTGGGTGTATGGCGCCGGTCGTGTAGCCTCGTGGTAGGATTCCTCGCCTGTGGCTTGAGGGATCTGCGGGATTGCGGGTGGTGGTCTCGAGGGGGAGGGTGGTGGCCTCACTGGCGACGACGGAGGTATATCTGTTGCATCCAACCCTTCCTTTGCACCTGCGTCCTCCTGGCGCATGATTATCTGCGTGTCAGGCAGTTCTGCCAGGTTGTCCTGGCCGTCATTGAGCGAGCATGCCAAGTCAGGAAGATATGCCACGTGCTGATGCTCGGCATTTTCTGCGTCAACGGCTGTGGTGAGAAGATCCAAGATGCGCTGACGCTGCTCAGTTGTGGTAGTTGAAGCAAAGGAGAAGCTGGACAGAGCGCCGAGGTTCGTAGCTCGCGCTCCGTGCCCAGACAAGCTTGCAACAGCCTGGGAATGGCCTTCGAAAGCCGCTCGCCTCAGGGGATCCCAGCCTTGTGCATCAAGTTCATGTACAGTCCCTCCGTGTTGGAGCAGCGCCTGGATCACTTGGACATGACCACCACTCGCTGCCAAATACATCGGTGTATCCGTTGTTCCCTTGACCCTGGCGCCACGGGTGAGTAGGTAACTCGCAATCTCTGCATGTCCGTTTTGGCATTGATGTCTGCCTCTCGGTCTAGGAGAGTCGCTATGACTTGGCAATGACCACTGGCAGCTGCCAGATGGAACGGGGAAAGCTTCCACTTGTCCATGGACTGTACGTTGGCACCCTCTGCAATCAATCAACAACTCGACAATATCTTTGTGACCGCAGTGACAGGCGACGGAAAGAGGCGTTCTTCCGGTTCCTTTGTGCGGATGGTTGATGTCAGCCCTCTTGCGAATCAGCGAGGCCATTTCTTCCTGGTCGCCCCTTTGATCCGCCACAATGGGCTTCGGTGGTGGATGATTACCGTTAGACTGGAGGTATATATCGGTAGCTTCGAACTCGCCAGGGAATCGCTTACCCAACTGAGACTTTGACGACATTGACGCAGCTTGCTTGTTGACCGTCTCAGTTGCCTCAAGCGTTGGCGGATGGGGGAAGATGGCGATTTGGGCAGAGACTCGTCCGAGACTGAACCGCTGGTGTTGGAACTCTTGTCGCTGACAGGAGACCTTGGCTCGGGACGGCTCTCCGGGAAACTGCCAATTCTGTCCAATCTCCCTAACGATGCTGGCGCCGGTTCGGAACCAGCAACCGTTGACAGTTCGGTATCTCGGAGGGTGGATTGTTCTCGAACTGTGCTCGTGTCATCGCGTATTCGTTGAAAAATCTGCCGGGCGGTCCCTGCTCGAAGGAGCCTGGTTTGTTCCACGAGACTCTGGCTGTGGGGAAGTGTCTGTCAGCTTGTGTAGGGACATGGCACGCAACTCGAACTGCAAGACTTACCAATACGCTGCACTGAGAAGTACCTGCAACGCTGAAATCTGGGAATCCAGTCGTTGTTCGTGTTCCTTGATCTTCGAGTCGATAAACAACTGTTTCAGGCGCGACACAATTGTATCTTCGAGCAGTCCCGCCACAACTTGGTCCAGCGTTTCAATAAAGACCTGGCATCCTTCCATGGCCACTCCCAAGCTGTCATGCATTTCCTCGCCATCGGGGCTTGTGGACGCGTATAACTCCGCCCAGTCCTTGACTTGTGACAGCGCGGCTCGTACTGTAGACAACTTTGCGATCAAAAGTTGTAGCGACCGTGCGCCCTCAGACCATCGCTGTTTGAGGGAATAGAGGTTGGTTGTGACCCGGGCGATGACTGTTACGATTTCGCTGCAGGCTGCAACGGCGCCAATGATCGACAGGGGCTCCATTGTCGAGGTTAGAGGGCCACGGAAAAGAGAGACTGGAGTAGCGACAACCAAGCGGGAGCGGAGGAGAAAGAAATAAGAACCAGGCCAGCGAGGTTTCGTTCCGATTCGTGACCCGTTGGCCTCTCCATGATGCACCCCCCGGCAAAGATGAGGTGACACCACTGGTAACTCGGAGCCGGGCAGGGGAATGTACACAACATACTGCACAGTTTGTGCTGCGACATTGGTACCAGGGGGTCTTCTCAGCCTTGTATCGGTGCCGTAGAATTGGCTCCCTCACGAGTCACGCAACCTGGAAGAAGCTCTTGATATGAGTTGATGAGGTGAAAAAACTGAATGGCGGAAACTCTGGTGTGATAAACTGATGAAGAACCACGCAACCGCCTGTTGGAGTGAGGAACTGAATGTGGAAGGAAGCATGGGTCACTCAGTGGACCCACACAACATCGGACACAAGGAAAGCACAAAGCGTCCTACCGTCGAGTCGTACCATAAGGACGTCCATGGCCACGGGGCCAAGGCAAGGAGGATATTTCACCACAAAGACCCACATAAGGGTTATTGTGACAGGAGCCCGTACTCTCGGGCTGACGCCCAGTTGTGCAGATCTATTGGCAAGACCTCCTGAATGCTTCCGGAGAGTGGCTGTGAGTTTTTCAGAAAGCGAAAATCGGGGTAGCTGAGATGCAGGTTGATGGCATCTTGGGGACAAGAGATGACGCGTAAGGTGCAGTCGAAGGCAGACTTAGCCCAAGAGGCATACATCTTGCAAAAATTATTTCGTTTATTCTCCACTCCCTTCTTGATATCCAACGCTTCAACTGACAATCCCCAGGCTCCCATAACCAACCCCTCTACTCTAACTCGACCGGCAAACACCCGTCGCTCCGTTCCCCTCTTTCACAACCCGATGGACAACCCCCCCCGGCAAACTGCCACCCAAACAACACCTTACTCTCCTCACTTCCCACCCCCCAAGCACCACCTCCGGGTCCTGATCCCTCATCCCAACTCCACTCCCAATAACCTCCTCACTCCCTATATCCAACTGTCCCCATCCCAGCTCAATCAACTCTTTGATAGACACCCCATAAAGATACTCCCTAAACCCCGCCCACCTCACAGCAGCAGCGCACATGGGGCAGCTTTCGGCGTTGGTGTACAAGCTCAGGTCCTGAACGCGGCTAGCGACTCCGCTGGTGTCATATTATAAGCCGAGGAGACAAGGATTGAAGAGCAGTTGTTTATTGCTGCCATCTCCCCGTGAAGAGTCGGGATGCCGGTCAGGGAATTCTGGTTTGCGCCAGTGCAGATGAGGGTTCCTTGGGGGTTGTCGAGGGTGTGTGGTCCACGATGACGGTGCCAAAGGCTGCGAAGGGGCAGGGGTAGGGGGAGAGGGCGAGGGTGTTGGCTTGGTGGATCTAGTGTTTACGGACTGAGAGGGGGGGGTACTGTTCTATTTCAGCGCGAAT
The DNA here is from genome assembly GCF_035222475.1 of Podospora pseudopauciseta. Taxonomy (NCBI): domain Eukaryota; kingdom Fungi; phylum Ascomycota; class Sordariomycetes; order Sordariales; family Podosporaceae; genus Podospora; species Podospora pseudopauciseta. The sequence goes on from NC_085892.1 coordinate 7,860,727, forward strand.
CCACTCTGTCTGACCATTGGTGGCGGGGTGATAGGCTGAGGACGGTCTTAGCATAATTCCTAGACGAGTGGAGAGCGATTTCCACATTGCTGATACGAACTGGCTCCCTTAATCAGACACAATAGTTTCTGGTAATCCATGTAGTAAATACACTCGCTCAATGAACGCATCTGCGAGCTCTAGTGCGTCGAGCCCTCCTGTAGGGATAAAATACCTCATCTTCGTAAGGCGGCCAATAACCACAGCAATATGCTTATAGGTCCTCCTCCTCACCGAGCAGGGTGGCAGCGGCATCACGTAGTCTACCGAAATATCTCGCCATAGCGCTAGTGAGAGAGGTACACTTTTAATCCCTAAAAGTTCGTGAAAGTAGGGCGGCCTTTCGAAAACTTTATACTTTACTTTAATAAGTACTAATTTTTACGCGGAATAAAGGGGTTTATAAAATTTAAAGATCTTTAATCCATTTATATTCTTTATTTTTACACTTTATGATAGCTATATTATAGTATAAACTATGGCCGTTTGCGAATACTAGTCCGAGCGCCCGCACTCTTAAACTTTTAAGTATTAGACTATAAAGGATTTAGAAAGCTTAATAGAGTTCGTTTTACGATCTTGGTCTTGTGTGACGAACCCCTGTACAGAACCCCTGAAAGGGGTACTGGTTGAAGGCCACTTCTGACAATTAGTTCGGTGCGGCTAAACAGCGCACAACAAGATGTCTCAATGTAAACACAAGATACCGTGAATACAAGCTGTGATTGCATACTGCGGAACTGTCTATCTACACAAGCCAGTTGCTCCGTATATATAGACCAGTGGACCGTGGACCGTTGACTTACAGACGGTCCTCGGTCCGCGCCTGATTGGCCGATACTGGACCGTGGACCGTGAGCTCCGCCGCGGTCCCCGGTCCCCATCTTAGAGTGGGTTGTGCCTTTGCCTACGTTTACCGATGGGCAAGGGAGGACGAGGGTGGCGGCGCAGAGTGAGATTAAGTATATCAGTGAGAAGCAACTTCTGGTCCTGCCGAGGGATAGCGGGGTGGGTGCTTGCACGGATAGCCCGACGAGTGTGTACAGGCATGTGGATGTGATGGATATTGGGAAGGCGACGGATGTGAAGGGGGGGAGGTATGATGCGTTTAATGCTTCGATTGCGGGTGCAGGTATGTGGTCTTACTTCTGATATGGGGGATGGATACTGACAATGGTGAGAGCAGATGGTGTTTTGAAACCAGAGATAACACCTGCCACGCTCTGCCCATGGATCGACTTCAACATCAACTCTCAGCTAAGCAAGTTTGGGTTGAGAAATGGACCGCCAGCGCTGCCAGCAAAGAGCCTCTTGAACGAAAAGTGGGAGAGCTTGGTATTGGTTCCAGTGGACAATGGCAAGAAGGATGAGTACTTCCTGATTGCGATCTCTGATAATGACTTTATCACGCAGAATGGTAAGTTTTCGTTTTGGAGAGAAGACTTCGATGCAACGCTGACATTTATCAGGATTTATCAACAATGGCAAGATCCCTTACAAAGATGCGAGTGGGTGTAGCTTGAACCAACAGGCCTTGGTGTTCAGGGTGACATTGCCAAAGAAGAGTAAGCCTTTGATCGGATAGAATCAAGATTGAATCAAGGCAACATCAACGATGATAGATGATCATCTCCTTTCCTTGTGCGCATACTTTGTGTTCCATTCAGGGGTTCAGGGGTAATTGTTATATGAGAGTTAGGGTAAGAGGAGACAAACAGTTTGTTCCGCAATGCAGTGCCAGCATTTCCACGCTATCAAAACAAAAGAACCGTGCATGATATCTCTAGGTCCTCATTAGATGGACAACGAAGAAGAGAGCCTTGTGAACGGGGCACCAAGGTTTCTTTGGCAGGCCTCCACAGGGCAGCCTTGGCATAACGTGCATGTAGTTCGGCTGCTATCGCGTTTCTATGCAAAGTAGGTGACGGGATGATAGTGTACAGATGCCGGTGTCATTTCGCTTCCTCTAGAATGGCACCAAGGGTCCATGCCAAGGGCTGACGCTTGAGCTTGTGTCCATAAACGTCCAGTTAAGGTTACATCGTTGGTTGGACTGTCTCGGCAGGGCAGAGGAGGCGCTCACCTGAAATGCGCCAGAACGCCACCACCCGCGTCTATCCGTACTTGCAAATGCTTCAACCACCGATATCTCACCATGGCACGAATGCGGTCGTTCGCGCGTCTTGTGGCTATAGCCAGTCTATCCCAGATAACAGCGGCGAGTTTCTGGACTGCAACGGAGATATACGTCGAACGCCAATATGCCAGCCCTTATGGCTGCGACAGGCCTGGTGATTTCACTCAAACGATTGCCTCATGCACAACAACAGAGACCAGGAATCCTTTGCTGGTGACACATACAAGCCTACTACCCGACATAACACCAACCTCAACCACAACAAGCTATTATTCGTCCTGGGATCTGGACGTAGTCCAATACCATTATCCCACCGACGCATATCCCAAATCCGATCTGGCAACCTACGATGGCTACGGACCTTCGACCCATACGTGGCTTGTCGACGTGACCTTGACCGCGCCAACGAGCTGCCCGACCCCCTTCGAATACACCACAGAAACCAACCTCGAGTATTGGGCATACGTTCCGTCAGTGCTAACCCCGATCATGAGCTCCAAAGCCAGCGTCGAAACACATGTCATGACACGGGTAGATGAAATGTATAGTTACGTCAGCCCCAACTATGAACGGATACGGTATAAGACGACGTTGCACATGACCTACACGACTTTCCACGTCAAAGCAACCGACCTCCCCCCTATACGCAGGCCAGAATCGCAGGGCTCCACATACTATGATGACATCTACTACAACTACATGAGGCACTGCTTCCTCCCAGGCGAAGAGGATCCCCGGATCAGAGCAGCCAATTGTCCTTACACCTACGCCGGACAATGCAGCAAGATCAAGCCCTGGATCCTCATCCTCGCCATAGCCCTCCCTATCATCTTCCTCATCGGCTTTGTCGAAAACTACTTCTGGTTCACTCGCTTGATGCAAGGAAAAGGCTGCTTCCGCTGCGGGACAGTGGCCTGGTGTTTTCTCATCTATCTGTTCATGATCTTCTTCATGACATACGAACACAAGCGAAGTCCCGAAGATCAGGAACGGTTGAGGCTTCTGTGGAAGGGGATGCCTTTGGGGATGAGATTGAAGTTGTGGCTCGAGTGGGGGTTCAGACAGACGTATCCTGAGCACTTGCTGGGGAGTCGGGTGCCGGTTAATGTGCAAGAGGGTATGGAGATGAGACAAACTGGTGGTGGTGGTGGAGGAGGAGGGGGTAGGGCGAGAGGGGGGGCGGGTGACTTGGACGGTGATATGCTTTTGCCTGCTTATCCTGGGCCTCCTTCGTCGAGCATTGGCGACTCTCATTCGATGGAGAGTGGGAACACTTCTGCCCACCGGGGCGCGGTCCTGGGCAATCCGAATGCGGTGCTTGGGCCTGTGCTGGGTTCTGGGTCTGTGGTCATTGGGCCGACGATGACTTCAGTGCAGCCGACGCCTGCTTCGCCGCGGCGGCAAGAGACGGATGAGAGGATAGGGGATGGCGTCATCAGGGCGGTTTAGAGGTTGCATACGGCAAACGTAATACTTAATACCTTGTTGTTCAAGAGATGTTGATTCCATTGATGGAAAGCTTAACTACCTACCTAGTTGATACCCCTAACTTACATAAATCATGTATTATTCTTGCGCAATCTGCTATAAAAGTGTGCAAATTTATGCCGTCAGACTGTCTGTGTTGAGCATGTTAGTCATGATGTGGGTACTGAAGAACAGGATCATGGCCCCATCATATGAGTACCCAAGTCTGAGGATCATTAAGGGGTCTCAAGAGGTCACGGGGCATATATTCAACCATCAATCCATCTGTGTCAAGTACTTACCTAGCTACTTAGGTATTCAATTAAGCCCCCTAACCACATCTTTCAACAGCGGGGTTGGGAGCATCGCCACGAAGCACGGATCAACACGACTTGTATTGTCACTACCACTGGTGCTGGCATCTATCTAGGGTAGTCGGTTGTTCTTTTTCTCCCGGGAACTGTATACGTGTGCCCCTGACCATTTACCCCCATCTTCCATCGTCCATCGCCCAGCTCCGTCTTGTTCGAGGTCGCCATGCTAGGCACCTCAGGTAAGGTACCGAGGTACTCAAGGGAAGTTGAAGGTGACATCCTGAGTGGTACGCCACTTGCCCTTGGCCGCGTCATACGAAAAGTAAACTGGGTGCGAAGCCGGCATATCGTAAGACTGGATTGAGGTCGCCTGGTTGGAAATCATGGTGGCGGTCTGGTCGCCCTGCTGATATCAGATGTTGACGGTCTCAATCGGCTCATTTTCTCCGTGGGAACCCTTCAAGAGCTTGTTGTTGCAGGCCCAAGTCATGCATCACTCAACTCTCAGCTTCTGTTGTGCAAGCCAGGCTCCCTAAACGAGGAAGAGAAGAGAGACACTTGCCGTACTGTGCACTCTGTTAATCCGTACCTTGTGGGGCTGCTTTTTCATTGGTATACAAAGCCCTAACCCTGCAGACAGGTAACATTTTGCAATGTACCTTTTTCAGATTTCATTGCAATACAGTCTTTGTTTCGCTTACCACGCACCTCACCAGTACGTTACGGTCATGGCTTTAACTTTGACGACAGCGAGGTGGGCCGTGGGTAGGCAGTTGACTGTAACTATGACGGTGATGGTGATGGTGACGGTGACGGCGACGGGGAACGGCGATGTAGCAATTCCCCGCTTGTGCGCACCCTCGTCGTCAATGCCCGCACCGCGACCTCGGAGGAGCTCTCGGCAGCGGTCGAGTCCATTTCGGACCTTAATATCTCCATCCTCGTCAACAATGTCGGCGGTTTTCCCATGGCTGATCCGCCTATCCGACCTCTCAGCACCCTCAGCACTGCCGAGGTGGATGGTTTCGTTGACATGAACGCCCGTTTCATGGCACGTCTGACGAATCTCGTCTTGCCGCTTCTTTCATCAAAATCGACAAGACAAAATCACGAGCGGTCGTTAATTCTCAATGTTTCTTCGGCTGGCCGTGTTGGAATGCCATGGATCGTCATGTACAGCGCCACCAAAGCCTTCAACTACGCCTTCAGCATGGGTCTGTCGCGCGAGCTCGAGGATGATCCTGCCACAGCCCATATCGACTGCCTCGCTGTTACGCTAGGCGAGGTGCAGAGCCAGGCCAATGTTATGGCAGAGGGTGCCGTTACCGCTGACGAGTTTGGGAGCTATGTTGTGGGAGGTATTGACGGGGCAGTGAAACGGAAGTGGAGGGAGGTGAGACCGTACTGGGGTCATGATCTCCAGCTTGGGTTAATGGACCGCGTGCTGCCTGATAGCATGTTGACGCATTTCTCGAGGGAGGAGTTGAGAGAGAAGAAGGTTAGGTGGGATGCGATCATGGCGAAACGTCGCTGATCTGCGTGGTGCCGGTACCGAAGGTTTAGGGATCTTTGGGCCATCCAAGTGTAGGTAGTTAAGGAGTCTGAATAGGGCAAACAATTTGTGATTCGTCTCGAATCAACAGTATAATGCAGAGCGCGAAAAGCTTTCAACCTCAAAGACCATGAGCCTGTGCCCCATCAACCAACTCCTTCAACACTTTTCGTGATGACGGAAACCAAGGCTCGACACCGTTGTTCTCTTTGAGGTGAGCGGCTTCTTTCTCCAGGTCATAAAGATCTGACTGCCACAGCCACCGGTGTCCTGCATTTTTCCTTCTGTAGATTAAAACCATCAATGCTTGATCGATGGCGTCATCATATCGTCTGTCTTTCGCCAGGCGCTCTTCAGTTGCGTAGCTCTCGGAATCCCTGTACCACCGACTACGTGATGCCGCTGCCACCCTGCTCGGTGAGGGGGAGGACCTATAAGCACATTGCTGTGATTGACCGCTCTACGAAGATGAGGAATTTTATCCCCACAGGAGGGCTCGACGCACCAGAGCTCGCAGATGCGTTCATTGAGCGAGTGTATTTACTACATGGATTACCAGAAACTATTGTGTTTGATTAAGGGAGCCAGTTCGTATTAGCAATGTGGAAATCGCTCTCCACTCGCCTAGGAATTACGCTCAGACCGTCCTTGGCCATCACCCCGCCACCAATGGTCAGACAGAGCGCATTAGCGCTGAAATAGAACAGTACCTTCGACTTTATACATTCTGGGCCTAGGATGACTGGGCCCTGTGGTTACCGATAGCTAAATTTGCCGGTAATAATATCGTATTAGAGACAACGAGAGTATCTCTATTCTTCGCTAATTACGGCTTTCACCCTCGTATAAGCGTTAAACCGATAACACTAGTGTGTGACGAACCCCTATCCAGAACCTCTAACAGGGATACTGGTTGAAGGCACTTCTGAACAATCCTGGTTCGGTACAGCTAAACAGTGTACAACAATGGCTTGTCTTAGTCACAATAGCTAAGATACCAACGATTGTGACTTGTATTGCATACTGCGGAACTATCTACAAGCTATCTAGTTCCTCCGTATATATAGACCTTCCTTAGTAGTACTCATCATGCTCGGTCCCTGAGCAGGCCGAGCAAACTGCTTCGTCGCTCAGTCCCCTGAGCGCACTGAGCGCCTCTGCCTCGCTGCTCAGTGCCCCGAGCACACTGAGCAGCCGTTCTTCCTCGTGATTGGCTCCCTATCCTCATTCCCGATTGGATTTTGTTTCCTATGGCCCCACAGCCCTTTATAACCAATCGTGATTCTCGTCCTTATATCAGGACTGTGACACGATGCTCCCCCCCTCAGGCCGACGTCCCGACGGCCTAGCTTTACTTCTTCTTTCAACGACAACCTTCCCAGGTCAGTCTTTTTCCCTCTTTTCACTATCCTCCAACTATATCTAACCGCGTTAAGAAACCTACGCCGAAAGGCCTTTCCAGCACCCTTCGTCGTCAGAATCTTGCAGTCGCCACTGACTTATTTGGTGACGAAATGCTTCCCTGTACTTCCTGCGAAACCCTTAACCTTACCGATTGCCGCGTTCTTGACCGTTCCTCCAAATGCAATCATTGTCTTCGTGCTAGTCGTCCCGACTGCGATGTCCTGGGTCTCACTCCCGCCCTAACGGCCTCCCTTCGTCGCCAAAAGGAGAAATTGGATGCCGAAGAGCAAGAGGCTCGCGCAACCATGTTACAGGCGGCGTCGAAACTTACTCGGGTAGATACCCAGCGTCGTAACTTATCCGCCAAGTTTCGTCGCATCGCAGCCCGCGAGGAGCGGTTGATTGAGGACTTGGAGCGGGAAGAGGCGCAAGCCGCTTCTTCCGCTAGCCCCTCCTTGGTCCCTTCCTTCGACTGCACCTCCGCGTCGAACTGGCTAGATCCAAACCTCCCAATTGATCCGTCCCTCGACCTCCAGTCTGCCTTTGGCCCTCTTCCTGGCTCGACGGTCGGTTCTCCCCGGAGTTCCCCTCCTTTAGCCGTCCAGGGTTCCTCCGATGGAACTCCTCCAGCTTCTCAGGGCAACTAAGGTTCGTGACTGGCTCCCAAGAGTTATCCGTGGCTGGGTAACCTAGCCAGCTAACCAAATATTCCAGTTGTCCGTCATTAATGCGAGAGTCTAGTACTTCTTCCACGTCGTACTCCTCTTCCTCGTCCTCGGCTTTTACTTGTGTGTCTGGGCTGGCCGCCCGTGGTGCCAGTTCTAAGAGCGAGAGGTGGAAAGTGTGTGACCTTAGACGTATCGTACTGGGTAGCTCCAATTCGAATGCCGTCTCTGGGATCTTCCTTTTGACCTTGAATGGGCCCACTCTTCTGTAGTCCAGCTTTTTGCTAGGCCTCTTGGTGCGTAAATTGCGTGTGGAAAGGAATACTATGTCTCCCCCCCTAAGGCGAGGTTCTTCGAGCCTTTTGGTATTATAGTATTTCCGTATCCTTTCCCTTACAAACTCCAGTTCTTGCTTAAGCTTACCGTAGAGTATATGTAGCTTGTCTGCCTTGACCCCAGCCCTGGGTACCTTAACGCTGAGTCCTTGCCGTAGGTCTGCCTTATATCTAAAGTTTACGAAGAACGGCGTGGCTTTAGTCGTCTCTAGGTAATATATTATATATTAATTGTGCTTTAGGCAATAGTTCAACCCAATTATCCTGCTCGAAATTAATGTAATTCCGTAGGTACTATTTTACGATTAAGTTAAGCCGTTCCGTTTAACCGTTTTATCTAGGGTACTAGGCCGAAGACGCCTTACTTACTACCCTTAGCCTCGTTATTAACGCTCTCTAAAACATTGAAATGAATTTAGTATGATGGTCTATAATAAACTCCTTTAGCTATATATATATTACTATAATATAGCGTATTACTATATTGTTACGGTTCTGGAAGACAGTGGGGCCACGGGGGACCCATTAAGACTAGACCGCGCGATCGAGCGGGGCTCACGGTCCAGGTAGTGTTACAAGGTAACTCGTGCCCTATATAGTAGGGCCACTATTCTAGTATCCTTGTACTAGCTAGTATATTGCTAGACTAGCCTCGTAGATAAATTAGTTTCTTCGTGCTACTTTGTATAACGATCCTCTGTTTAGAACCTCTGAAAGAAATAACAGTTGAAGGTAACTTCTAAATAATAGATCGGTGTAGCTAAAAGGTACACAGTAATAGACCTGTCTCCATCTCGTACTTATAGGCTTATACTAAAACTTGTATTACAAACTGCGGAGCTGTCTATAGCTAGCTAGTTCATCCGTATATATAGACCTTCATTTATCGTGCTTACTCTGCTTAGCTACTTAGCACGCTTCCCTTCGCTTAAGGGGTCCTTTACTATCTTATCCCTAATTACTTAGGTAGTCTCTGCCTGGCCTAAACGTGGTAAGGCGAGGTCGAGGAGTTCCACTGTACCGTAGGGACTAATAAACCCAGTTGAATCTTCCGTAAAGGCGTGACTTAAGGTAGTATACCTGTCACAACCCTGGTATATGGACGAGAACAACGATTGGTTGTGGAACCACGGGAGTAAGGACTAATCGGGGAAATACCTAGGGGAGCCAATCACAGTAAGGAACGACTGATCAGTGTGCGCTAGGCACTGAGCAGGCTAGGCAGGATTGATCAGTGTGATCAGGAGACTGATCAGACTGAGCAGAAATGATCAGTGTGCTCGGGGCACTGATCAGAGGAATCACGGTTGGGAAAAGAGGTCTATATATACGGAGGAACTAGATAGCTCGTAGATAGTTCCGCAGTATGCAATCACAGCTTGTATTCACGGTATCTTGTGTTTACATCGAGACATCTTATTGTGCACTGTTTAGCTGCACCGAACCAATAGTCAGAAGTCGCCTTCAACCAGTATCCATTTCAGAGGTTCTGTACAGGGGTTCGTCACAATACCACGATCATGAAAACGTGCTAGCATAGTTAGCAGCTATCCGGTTATTAAAAAGTAGAATTGGGCAATTGACTATTATGTACCTTGGGAATGTATTCTCCATATATACTACATTAGCACTAGAATCCCGAAATTCATTTCTACCACCCCGTTTTATTTTCAAGTTTAATTTTCTGTTAGCGCTTGTGCGCCTAAGGCTATTGGAAGGTAGGGGGAGTGAATGTAAAAACAGGAAGATTTCTCTTCCTTAGTTTTAGCCGTATATCTTCCAGAATCAGCATTGGATTTCCCTCGAAATGATAGTCTGGATGTTGGTGGTCGGAGGGACGAGGGCCAGGTAGCACAGGTGGTCAAGGTTCCACTGCCCAAGATATTAATTCCTTAGCAGTGGACCTCTCACTGTCTAATTCAACAGGATTCAGGCACCTGACTACCCGTGCCCCAAGAAGCCCCACTCTTTTTCGACCACGCAAGCAGGGTACTCCGGCAAAGATCAACTCATCGTCACTAAGCGCAAAAGAGCTCACTTCTTGATGTCGTGGTCTTTCAACCGCTCAAGCACTACCATGTCAAGGCCCTGGATGTGTTGATTCGTGATGGCCTCACAAACATCACCAAGATCGAATTCCTGGGTATAATACAGGGGGGTGCGCTCCCAGGCCTTCAAAAAGACAACCATCCTTTCGGCCTTTGCCAAAACTGGCATCTACCCATTTGATCCCGCTGTTGTACTCGTTGATTTGCGTCAGCGGGTGCGGCCAATCACCCTCCCCCCCTATGCCTCACCACCCTGCCTTATCCCCCTTTAACACACCTGTCACACTTCGTCAGATGAACAAGGTGGCTGATAAGGTGTGGAATTCACTGCCAGAGGATCTGCCTGAGGAAGTCTTCGATGACGTGGGAAGGTTCATCAGGGCATCGCTCACATCGGCCGCTGAGCTCATCAAGATGAAGAGGGACCTGGGCGCACACAAATGGCCCAGACAGTTGCAAGGGCCCGCAGAGCGGCAAAAGCGCGCCCCTTGCAATCAGGGAGGGTGCTTACAGTGGCCGACGGGGGGCAAATGGTCCAAAGGAGGGATGACAAAGCCCTCACCAAGGCCAAAAGGATGGTTGAAGCTGCGAAGCAAAAGTTCCACAACCACCGGAAAAGGACAATTATCGAAGCCGCAAAGGCCGCTCAGAATTGGTACAGTACTGGGAGGCTTAAGCCGGCCGAAATTGTGGACGGATCCGGGGTTTTGAAGCGGTCTCATACCTAAAATACTGTAAAATAATCAATTGTACTGATTGACTTGGCTTAACTTGTCTTAAGGAGAGAAAAAAGCAAGAAGACCATCATAACAGGAAGAAGGTTCTTTATGAGCACCTGAACTTCCTTATTATCCTTATCGCTCCCTATCGCTCAGTGGGCCCAGTTGGCTTGGATCCATGATTTGGTAAAGTTACAAGGGAGCCGAGTTACCGATAAGGTACTTTATATTACTCGTGAGGCTGCAGGGAGCAGTTGGGAACGATGCAGGGGCCCGTTGGGAGCGATGTGGGCACAGAATCAATAATATTAAGATTGCTGGAAAATTCCACGAATAAGTGCTGCATTTTATTAACATGAACCATAACGATCGCAGCGAGCCACAGAGTTTTCTGCCACAGCTGCCACAATAAACCACAAGTGAGTCACAGTGCTCTCTGCCACAGGACTCTCAACAGGTTTGAAGCTACGGCATTTTCACTCACTGGAATCAACTGAACATCCAGACTGTCACTTCCAGGGAAATCCGATACAGATCTCGGAAGACATACTGCCAAAAACTGAGGAAGATTTCTCTCCCTATCTTCTACATTCACACCCCTCAGTCTTCCAATAAACCTAAGGTATATAAGCGCCGACAGAAAATAGAAACCGAAAATAAAACGGGCGGTAAAAGATATAGGTATTTCGGCACATCGAGGTCGTAATTTTAGGCTCTCAGGCGGAATAATTATGAAGTATAACTTTTTGCATATCTTAATATTTACCACTCCGATTTCTGAAGCCGAAATCATGATTATTTGTGTGCCATCGTAAGGAATACGTTTTGCTGCGGATTCAGCTAAACGACTGGATTACGCTTGGATGTCCGTACGCCTTTGTGCTGGACTTGGCTCATTATTGCGGCACAGCCCAAGCCCTTACCTTAGGTATATAGTCATTTGCTCCCCCTAGCCTACCCGCAAATCTCGGGTCTTGGGGTTATTAATATTGGGGCGATATGCTATAATCCTGTAAGATTTGGACGGCTTTTGGGAAACCGGCGGTAGGACGGACCAGCCCCTTCTTAAGTGCGTGCTGTTCTGTCTACCCCATTATCTCTGCTCTGTAGGAGGACGTGCTATAGAGTGTCACAGGTAGGACCGGTTAACAGGTTAATGACAGTATTATTCAGCTAAGCTACAATCTGGGCTATATTCCGCCGGCTACGGGCAGGCTCTATTGTCAAGACGTAGCTCAAGGAGTTACAAACAGGTTGGACTGGAGTCGCACACGTCCATCCTCATAAGAACTTTGTAGGAATGACAGGATTAGTTGAATCGAGCGGTGCGAGCCAATCAATCCGTCAATCACGTGAGGCTGCTACGGCTGGACAGTTTCGCCCTCGAGCAGACCGCAGCGAATGCAGTTATTCCCAGCATCGTGTCCGAAGCGGCAGCCCTCTATACGAAAAGACGTAGCCCACGTTTCCTTTCCGTTCCGTAGCACAATGGTATCGATCGCATAACAGTACTGTCCTCTTATCCGTCAAGCGTTGGGGCTAATTTTTTTCCGACAGTCTCCACCTTTCTCCATCTCGCCAATCCAGCCAGGGCCAGATGCCAACCTACCGCAGCCCGACGATCAACTCTTATCACTCCTGCCCGCGTCCTACCGCACCGCTTCCGACGACATTGCCGCCGCAGGTCGGAATGTAAGCGCCTGCATCGCGAAAGAACTCGACTTGCAGAGGCTTCACAGGATCCTGAGCTGGCTGTGGGTTGCCGGTCGCCCCATGCCACCGTGTCCGCTGCATCGCCAGCTCCTCCTCTCCCGGGAGCTCTTCGTCACGGAGCAGATGGACATGCACCTGGTCTGGACAAGCGGCCGATTATTTGTCAAACCAATCCCGTGTTTTCTGCTCGACCCTGTTTTCTGGATGGAGTATCTCTGTTGCCGTTCGGGTTGCAGCTGTTCCGTTGCGAGCGAATGCAATCGGCCGGCCCTACAGCGGCGTGCGCTCGGGTTCCTGTTCTCGTACGCCGCGCTCATCTCACATGAAAGTGACTTTTCTATAGCACAGGACAAGCACTTGCTGCCGCCGGAGGTAACATGGTTAACATGGAGGCACTTTGTCGAACAGCTGGACACCGAGCGCATTTACTCTAAGGTGGATGCTCGGTTTCACTACGGCGAGCTCCGCCTCTCCCGTCTGAACAAGATATATTTCCTCTCGCAGCGCCCGTTCCTCCTTCATCGCTATATGTCACACTGGCAACAATACGGGGCCTTTTTCCAAGACAACTTCGCCTGGCTGGCGTCCGCTACTATCTATATCGCTATCGTCCTTACCGCTATGCAGGTCGGGCTGGCGACGAAGACGCTAGCCGACAACGACGCCTTCCAATCCGCATCCTACGGCTTTACTGTTTTCTCTATCCTAGGCCCCGTCGCCGCCGCCGGGCTTATTGTGTTAGTGTTTTGTTATATGTTTATCGATAACTGGGCGGCAACGGTGGCGTATAGAAAGAGAAGACAGCAGCACATAGGTAGCAGCTTTGAGAGTCTATGATACTGTAACCCAACTATATAACTTTCGACTTAATTCAAGTAGCTGATCCTCATTACCCGCGAGTGGTCTGTTATGAGACTTATCGTAATTCAACCATTGCCCCCCAGATGCGTCACTAGACACAGAGCCGAAATGCTTGTTTATCCGTGGTATGTCTGCAGGACACTCTGTTTCGTTCTGATGTATAGGCAGATGCATCTTCCCGACCTAGACAGGGGGTTATCCTGACAGGCTGAGCTCTGTGCTGGCCTTGGCAACCCTCGGCCAGATGAAGCTATTCCTAGAACATCCAGAACCTGCTCTCTCCACGCTCAGACCAACCTACACAGCTATACCAGAAGCTCATGCAGATGAACCTCCACCTTCTATTCTATCCTTGCTTCCTTAAGTTTAGTGCACTCCTAGAGTGGCCTAACTAGTTGCAATACGCTACCGGACTGGTATACCGCAATCATCTCGATCTGAAATGGTTGATGGCCCATGTGCCCCATTGGTCGGATAAAACACTCGGGCCACCAGCGAGCCGAAATGATTGTAGGAATCCTGCGGTCAATCATTTCGGCACAGAACGACACCCAAGGACTACTCGTGATTTGCCCAGCAGCCCCGGAACTTGTGGCCCCACCATTCTGCCAGTCCGCCATGCATTTGTTCCCAAATCAACTCACGAAGCAGAAGGCAGGCCACGACAATCCCGCTTTCAACTCCCAAAGCCCTTTCTTGCTTGTAAACATGACCGTGCGCCTTGATCTTCTGCGGTCTGTTTAGACTTCGTAACGGCTGTCCAGTTGCGCCGCGCCTGCTTGTCCAAAGGCATTGCTGGCTCCAGTCGATGTTGCTGCCCGACCCCGCGGATCAATATGATTGGACATGGACACTCCATGGCACTTCGAGCTTGCGCCTCCACGCAGTTGAGAGAATCAACAACTCAACTGCTCGCACCAGGCATTTGACCTTTGTCCACCAGAAGCGATCGGTATCAAACACTCTTCACCTACCGCCGTCGAACAAGAAAGGCCGGAAGTAGCCTCCACTTGGGCGCAACCGCGCTAACGTTTGTCGAACCACAGCATCAGCGGTGCGGGGAACTTCTACGATTCTCGGGATTGACCGTGCAACCCCCGCTGCCAGTACCCAGCCATGCCTTCTGTCAATCTCAGTCAGGCCATGCATTTGATCGGATGGACCACTGCTCTTAGTCTCTTAGCTGGTGCGATTGCCTTTGGCCTGTGGTTCTATCCCACGTTCGCGCGTTCTAAGCCCGTACCGTCGTCTCAGACCGGGGACAGCTCAGGCCCCGCACGATCCACGCGACAAGACGTCCGCCTCTGTCAAGTTAACCCTGACAAGAACGAGACAGACACCGACATCGACATCATTGCCATTCATGGCCTCGACACAAAGTCGCCAGGCACGTGGACATGGGTAGACCCCAACGATCCCAACAATACCGTTAATTGGCTGGCCGACCCGCGAATGCTGCCGAGTCAAGTGGAAGCAGCTCGCATCTTTACATGCGACTGGCCTGCCGATCTGCTTCAGCCGTCAGACTTAGTCCAGAAAACGGACGTCGAAATCGCTTTGCTCCTATTCGAAGGAATCAAGAGAGATCTCTTGAGAACGCATGATAAAAAGAAAGTAGACCGGCCGATTCTCTTCATCGCTTCCTGCCTTGGGGGAATCATCTTGGCAAAGGCTCTTGTGGGCGCCGATTATAAATGTAGTAGCTATTATAGTCTGAGAACAGCAACACGCGGGATTATTTTCCTCGCCACCCCGTTTGGAGGGACTTCGTTCGAAGACGTGGCTATCTGGGCAGATCCAGGTCTGACCGTATGGGCTCTGATCCGTCGCCGAGAAGTGAGTAACCTGCTCGGCTGGGTGAAGGGATCGACCTTCGCTCTTGAGGCACTAGTTCGGAGGTTCACGCGGCTATGTCAAGATAATCACAACCCCTGCCATGTGTTCTGCTTTTACGAACTTGGAAAAACGAATCTCTGGCGCAAGGTATTTCCTTGGCTGCCAGCCTCGCTCCCTGGATGGAAGCAGGTAAGAACCGCGACGCACCGACATCCCAGAGCTACGACTAACGATTCCCAGCTGGTCGACATGAGGTCAGCAATCCTTCAAATCGTCCTTGAACCGCTGCCGCTCAATCGAACCCACCGCCTGATGAACAAATTCGACGGCCCTAAATGTCCGGACTACAAACAAGTCTCTGGAAAGATTCTAGAGTTTCTCACAAAGATATGTAATGGAACCCCCCTCGCACAGGCGGACGCCAGGATTCGCAATGTGCACTATTCGCTGGAACGGCTCAAAATTGAACGACTGTCGGGCGACCTGCTGCCGATGGACAGATGCTACATCAATCTGGCCATTGTCGAGTGGCCTGGCGTTAATGCAACTCGCGGAGGAAAAGGAGACACAGCACAACAGCCTTCCCCGTTTCACTCCTCGCCCGACTAAATGTGGAGACACCGGACAAGACGATCGAGGTCACGCTGCCGACGCTGTTTGAGCCCCGCAAGTCACAGGACGGCCAGAAGAAACAGCCAAGTCGCATCCTGATCCGTGGACGGGCAGGAGTGGGTAAGACTACTCTATGCAAGAAGATTGTCCATGATTTTAAATACAACAACCTATGGCAGGGCTTGTTCAATCGCGTGCTTTGGGTACCACTGCGGAACCTGAAGGTGGAAAAGAGACAGAGTGCCGGATACAACTTCCGGGATTTGTTTTACCATGAGTATTTCTCTCAAGATCTCGAAGGCCGCGAGCTCTCCGAAGCATTATGGCGCGCCTTGAAGGACATCAAGAGCGGCAGGACTTTGTTCATCCTCGACGGCTTCGACGAAGTGTCACAGGGCCTAGGCGGCGACATGTCCGTCTTCCTCGAAGAGCTCTTGAATCAGGCGAATGTCATCATCACTGCCCGGCCCAACGCACGGCTTCCTCCTCGGCTAGATCCTCTTGACCTCGAGTTGGAAACCATTGGATTCTACCCGGACCAAATCACGGCCTACATTGAAAACAACTTTACCGATCGAGAAACGCGCGAACGCGATTTGGAAAAGATCAAAGAGGTTCAATCGTTTCTGCAACGCCATCCGCTCATGCAAGGTCTAATGCGTATCCCGATCCAGCTAGATGCGTTTTGCTACACCTGGAATGGTTTTCCTCGGGAAGGTGTGCCGGAGACCATGACAGCTGTCTACAAAGCTATCGAGGAGAGTCTGTGGAAAAAAGATATCTTGAAGCTACAGAAAAAGAAGGATGGTGAGCCTGTAACGGGAGACCAGATTAAGAAGGCTAGCCGGAAAAAGATTGAAAGCTTCGTGGAGCAGGAGCTCAGATTCCTTGAGTGCCTTGCCTTTTTGGGCTTCTATGACGACGTGATAGAGTTCGATTGGAAACTTCGAAACGCTGTTTCTGATAGATTTGCATCAGATCTCCTACTCGACAAAGATCTGCCTTGTCTCTCATTCCTACGAACGTCGGACCCTTCATCAAACGACCAAGATCGAAATTACCACTTCTTACACCTCACGTTTCAAGAGTATTTTGCAGCACGGTATTTCATTCGACAGTGGAAAGATAAACAACAGCTCAATTGTCTGCAACTCAGCCGTGACAATTGTAACAATATGGAACCTGCCACTTTCATTGAGAAGTATAAATACGATCCTCGCTACGATATCTTCTGGCGCTTTGTCGCAGGATTACTCGATGCCGATAACATGGCCCTCGACTTCTTCCAGATGATTGAGAAGGAACCACGCGATCTCCTAGGACCTACGCACCAACGCCTTGTCATGCATTGCCTGAGCGAAGTTGAGCGGAAGGAGTCGAATTTCACGGGACTTCGAGCGAGACTAGAAAACCAACTAGAACAGTGGCTACTGTTTGAATCCGATTTTACGGGGAATTCCAAACTAGTCCATGAAATGGAGTGTCCGGGGCAGGTCCTGTCCAATGTATTAACGCAAGCATCTGAAGGCGAAAGAACGGTTATTCTCGAATCACTATCTAGACGAACAGCAGTGCCGCTCAATATTATAGAAGTTGTATCTCCCTGGCTAACCAACCGCACCTCTGCACGCCAATGTGCTGCTATCTTGCGTATGTTAGGAAACCAGGATAATAACTTACCGGACAAGATCCACCAAAGCATTGCAGCACGGCTCGAGCATAAGGACCGGCGCGTCCGGCGGGCAGCAATCGAGGCGCTTCAACGCCGCGCCGACCTCCACGACCAGGTGCTCCAAAGCATCGCAGCACGGCTCGAGGATGAGGACCGGCGCGTCCGGCGGGCAGCAATCGAGGCGCTTCGAGGCCGCACCGACCTCTCCGGCCAGGTATTCCAGAGCATTATAGCACGGCTCGAGCATAAAGACAGGGACGTCCGGGAGGCAGCAATCAAGGCGCTTCGAGGCCGCGCCGTCCTCCCCGACCAGGTGCTCCAAAGCATCGCAGCACGGCTCGAGGATGAGGACGGGGGCGTCCGGTGGGCAGCAATCGAGGCGCTTCGAGGCCGCGCCGACCTCTCCGACCAGGTGCTCCAAAGCATCGCAGCACGGCTCGAGGATGAGGACGGGGGCGTCCGGTGGGCAGCAATCGAGGCGCTTCTATATCAATCAGCATTATCGTTAGATGTCCTCATCCCATATATCCGATCCTTTTACGACGCTTTACTCCAGAAGAGCTTTAGGGAGCATTTATACTGGTACGCTTCGGAAAGAAGTTTTATAGCGACTAATCTTCGATATATCTCCTTAACTAGCGTGCAACATAACGTCAAGGAGGTGGTGAGGAAGCTACTGTTAGAGAAGGGCGCTGCTAATGTTAATGATGGACGCAGACGGCTGCCGTCCACACTTAGCTGCTGAGAACTGGGAGGAAGCAGTGGTGTAGCTATTACAGCTAAAGCCATAAAACAACTCATTCGTTCCATGTTTATATCCGCACTTTTCTCCTTCCAGTTTCTTATATCTTTATTCATAGCGTGCCACCAGAAGGGTCCGGGAGAACGTGTAAATATATATTTATTCGTGAGTTCTAGCATCTTCCAGATATTTATTTCTCACAAGATAATAACTCACTTGCTACTGACCCCATTCTACATTGAGCGTTAACTATCGTCACGTTATTATTATGCGAAGAGAACTATTGTGCCGCTTTTGGAGGGCTCCTCCGGACTGGCTAGTTATATCACACTCTTACCGCTCCGCTGCATGCTGATAAGGTGCAGGTCAGAACTCACGACCCCACATCCGATCATGATCTATACGTGGACCTACTGTCACGGCGGTTGGCTTGCGTCGCATCAGACGACAACACCATCAAAGATCTGGGATGCGGCAACGGGATTATGCACGCAGACGCTTGAGGGACATCGCTATTCCGTCTGGCCGGTAGCGTCTTCCCTCAACTCAAAGGTCATTGCATCCAAGTCAGATGATCCCAACCCCCCACATTATCAAGGCTATAGGATAGACTTGAGCCAAAGATAGATTACGAGGGGCTCAGAAAACTGGTTATAGCTGCCTCTGGAATATCAGTCAAGATGTTTAGTTGTAGCGGCATCAACAGTTAGTATTCGCTATTCTTCGAGACGCCTCCTAACTATCACGTTCACGAAAGATAGCTAAGCTGCCCTTTCATTCTTTTTCTCTCTCTCTTTTTTCTATTATAGTATAACATAAAAAGGGTCTAGGGGGCTCAATTAATTTATAGCCCGTCGCAATACTCTAGATCCTTCTAGATCCCGCCTCTTTCATTAATTTAAGTATTCTGTTTCGTCATAAAGATAGGTAGTAGAAACGTTATAAAGCTATGACCCACTCGAATAACTCGAGATCGAATTAGTTAGCTTAACGTAGTTCCAAGCTCTTACATATTACAATACTCCTTCTGCTAAAAGACCAGGTAATTATATCCCAAGGAGATAGTATAGAGGTCATTACATTTTTTAAGCACGCTACTTAGAGGAAAGAAAGCGGAACGCCAGATCAGTACTGTGACGTTTAGCCCCATAAAACTGGTGTTATTTCTGATTAGCCATTGTGGT
This sequence comes from Podospora pseudopauciseta, assembly GCF_035222475.1. NCBI lineage: Eukaryota > Fungi > Ascomycota > Sordariomycetes > Sordariales > Podosporaceae > Podospora > Podospora pseudopauciseta. Next base: position 7,880,027 of record NC_085892.1, read on the forward strand.
GCCACTTCTGATAAGGTCCTTATCGTGCCTTCCAAGATCCGGATCTGGGCATTTACCCTGATGACGCACCTTGCAGAGCCGCAGCACCTTGGAAATTCCAAAAGCGGCTAATGCACACTTCCCCTGCATTCACAACTGCATGTCACGGAAGAGGTAGATAATCGAGGCAAGCTACGATAAGTCTGGCCAATCTGGTTAAATAGTAAGCTAAAGAGGGAAAACAGCAAATTAAACAAAGTCTGGCTGCCAAGCAGGGCGTTAGAAATGGCCAAGCTTGGACCTGTGAAAGCACCCATGTGACTCTCACGTGCCATACTTCAACTTGCCCTCAATGTCACCTGATTTCTCCTCCGCATCACCGTTTGCTTCGCTCCAACCACCGGCCCATCATCGTCAGCGTGATCTGGATCAATTTGGAAAAATGCTAGAAAACGTTATCAGAAGCTAAGCGGAAGTTAAAGAAGCTCCTTAAGAGTCGAAGCCGCAAACTGCTATAAGTTCTAGACCTAGATGAAATAAAAAGATTCAGAGACAACTTGCGGGCGAGAGACAGAGATTTGCGCTCAGTTGTGGAGGACATCCATTTGTAAGTTTCCTTTCCAGTGGTTTGCTTACCTAATAACATTTTCTATACCATGCTGAGTCACTGATACTAGTCTCATAACAGGGAGATAGGCGCCCAAACAAACAAAGATATCCGCCAAACAAAGGATATATCTTACGAGACAATGCGAATCTCTTACCGTATAAGAGATATGGTCCATTAAACAAGGGACATGGCCTCGAAATTACGCGGTGATATTAAAAGCAATAGTGACGTAGCCTTCCAAACATAGGCCACCGTTTTTAATATCGAATCTCAACTATAATAACTTCTTAATGTATCCCGCGTACCGAGTCCTGGACGCTAATTTATAGATTGGGTTCTGCTATAAGTGAGGATACTATTGCTGAACGGTGAGAGTATCGATAAGCGATAACTTCCTAATAGGTATACGGCTTTATGAAACGCTTATAGTAATCCTAATCGGTCGGACAATAAAATTTCTTTTATTAGCTTTTTATTTTACGAGAGGGCTGACCCAAGGCTTACTACCGAAGGTTCTCAAATAACTTCCCTAAACCTCGCCGCCTACAATAATAATGTGAAAGTATTTCGGGCTATTAAAGGAAGCTTAGTGCCGGAGGATGAGGGGCCGGCTAATACTAAAGGATTCGATACTCGAACTGTAAGGCTCCCCGTCTTCCCCAAGGAACAAAATATAATGGTACTACCCTCCCGACCGTCGACTTCGATAAGCACGGTTTCCACTGTGCAGCGCTATAGAAGCCATAAAAGGGAATGGAAAGGCCTCCTATATAAGGCTAACAAGAACGGCAGAAATGTTCTTCACATGGTTGCTTGGGGGGTAGCACCTGAGGCGGCCGAGTTCTTGGTTCGCGAGATTGTGAGAGAGAGGTTGAGTAACCGGTTGATTAGGGAGAAGGATTACAAGAGTAGAACGCCTTGGGATGTCTTGAATGGGCAGCTCTCCCGGTGAGATAAGGATGAAAGAGCTTTGAGGAGGGCGAAGGCTGCGCTGGAAACGGCGGGTGCCCACTTGGATGCAGCTCAAGAAAAGGACGTACAAACCAAGATACTACCTGAAGTCGACGAGCAACACGAAAATACAAACAATGCGCCGAACATCACTCCACACCATCAACCACGCAGGAGCCCGTCTCAAGGCAGGTCCGAGGTTTAATCTCCACATCAACAACGGGACCGTTCTCGGGATAAAAACCCCCGACCCAGATCAACGACACAGTCGGCCTCCTAGCTACAACAATAACCGTGATCAATCTATAAGAGATAACCGAAATCATCCACAGGGCCACACGAAGCATCGACCTAGCAGTCAATCTGAGCCTTTTGGTCAAAACCGGCAACAAAAGCAACGTCAGAATCAAAAGGGCCACCTCAAACCTCCCGGTTGTGGAGATGAGGGCCGGTCAGTGGGCAATAATGACAGCCGCCGTGTAAGATTCAATACACCTACGGAGGACGCCAGTAAGCACAACACCAACAGAAAACAACCTATGGCCCCCAAAGATACCCGTCCTCGGGCCGCCAGACAAGAGAGGCGGACAACAAACAAGATTCCGAGTGGTAAAGTGACACCCGACACTGCCACGAGTGACAAAGTAAGCGGTGAAAAACAAGACTCAGCACTGAGACACAAGACAACAAATACCCGGGTCGTTCCTTCAAGTCAAACAAACAAGTCACCGCCGAGTCGAGATGCCAGACCACCCAGCCCACCGCCTCCATTGAACCAGAGATACAAGTCCTCGAATGCCTCGAACCGAAAGATCAAAGATGACACACGCCCAGCCTCGACCAAAGCTGAAAGCCAAAGGAAGCCTGGAAGTAAAGTCACCCCGGGTGAGACTGGGCAAAAAAGGAGGAAAGCTGGGAGGGATACACCATCCAAAGTTGGGCATCAAAACACAGCCAGGGAGAGCAAAGGGGCTGCTGGGAATAAACAAGACTCATGCGGTGATCTTCGGAATGACAAGGGCAGTCAAACCACAGTTTTATAGCATCAGGTCCTGAGTTTGGTCAGATGCTTCAGGCTGAGCCTCTTATTAAGAAGCGGTTGGAGAGTATTACACTTAAGTCTGGCCTTTATAGATCAATGGGATTCAAATAGCATAGAAGGGATAATACGTTAGATAAGAGAGCTTTAGACGTTGGTTAATCAGAATCGGAATGTGCAGAATGCTAACAATATGAAGATAATATTACTTGAAAGACATAATTGTCCGCTGCAGACTCTGCTGATTACTTTGTGTCCACCTATTTTGCTTCTCGTTATTGTTGCATGAAACATGAAGCATGCGATGTGTGATTTCAGCAGGAGGAATATGCCCCCATGGGGAGGTGAGGCTCTGCTGCCAAGGGGGGCGCAGTCGTGCTGTTCCTCCATGATGTCAGCACAATGAGCCGCCAACATGCTTGTCAAGGGCCAGCTGAATCCGACCTTGGGGCTGAGTCCACAACCATGAGGACAATCTGTGGAAGTCTAAACTGTAAAATATCCTCGGATTTCCACCTCTACCTCCGCTGCGGTCATGTACATGTTTACCTATCTTTCCTGCTCGTTCCAGTTTCACCCAACTCCTTTCTAGATCACTCCCGTTCTTCAGTACGAAATTCGTGACAGCCAAAGCATGCAATGTTGGACCAGGTCATCATACTACAGGATTCCGCCCAGAGGCTCTCAACAACCTACAACACCTTGACGTACCGGGTCCTATGCAGTGACAGCAGTCTGAGGGATCTTTTCAGTAGCATCAAGACTGTCTCTGTAGCACTGGACTCGTGCAGAGGTCTTCTTGAACAGCTCAAGTCTGGCACAACCAGCATTCCGATACCCACAGATCTCTCCCCGCGTCTTGAGGCGAACCTGGAGGAGTGCAAGGAGGCCTTTGCGGATGCCGACGAGAAGGCAAAAAAGCTGATGCCCCAGCTCGGTCAGCTCGGTTCCACGAAGCTGTTTGAGATATTCACGCCTGCTGAGATATATCGGCTGACGAGTCAGCTATATGCGAGGGGACGGGAGTTTTATCGGGTTGGTCAGGCTATTAGGTTGTATGTTGACCCTTCCCTCCTTTATCAGATTAACACAATAACACATTACCCCTTTTACACATTACCACATTACCACATTTCCACAATAACACATTAGCACATGAACATATTACCACACTACCATAACACTATATTTACCCCCCCACGCAACCCGCTGAGCCTTCATACCTATTCATGCGGTTTTGTACTGACGTGCCATCAACAACATCCAGACAAACAATCTCACAACTCCCCCAAAACATCCTCTCCAACGCCCGACAGCCATTCGGCCAGCCCCTCCAAATCCGAGGTTTCCAACCCATCGTTCAATTCCAACCCCCGAGATTCCAATACCAGCCCAACAACACCCCCAACATCAACGAGAAATCCCAACCGACCGGGCACACCACCCTCCACGATCTATGCGCCACCACCGGAAAAACCACCAAAACCACTACCGTCATCAAGTCCCTCCTGGAAAAAGGAGCCGACCCAACCGCGACACTCAACGCAACTTATTCCCAGTTAACAGCCGTACACATCGCCTCCTACCACAACAACATCGCCGCGCTGGAAGCCATCAAGGACAGTATGACAACTACCAAAACATTTACATACCAGCCAACTACCACCAGGTACACCCACTATCAGACAGCCCCCAGTAATTACACTTCCTATCAGCCTACAAGTTACATCGGGCAGTACAAATGGAAGAACCTGCTCAAACAGAAAGATTTCCGGGGCATGACGCCCCTTCACTGGGCAGCCTATGGTGTCTGTCCTGAGGCGACAGAGTTCTTGCTTAAAGAGGTGGAGGATGCTGGGTTGAGGCAAGAGGTGGTTGATGGCAGGGATCGAGAGGGGAGGACGGCGTTGATTGTTCTAGCGGGGGGCTATAAGTTGCGGGATAGGGAGTCGGTGACAAAGATTGCGAAGGGACTAGTCAAGGCGGGGGCGAGTTTGGATATGGGGGATAGGAGGGGGAAGACGGCGAGGGGGATGGTGGTTGAGCTTGGGGTTGAGAAGGAGGCGGCTGGGAAGAAGGAGGAGGAGCAGACGGGTGGTGGTGGTGGTGTTTTTGGGTTGGGCTATCAAGGGGGTTATCAGGCTTATAGGTGGCAGGGTTATCAGGGAGGGGGGCAGCAGAGTAATGGTTTGCCGGGTTGGAGGGGAAATAGCTATCAGGGAGGAGGTCGGACAAGTGGGAGGTAAGGATTCAACCGTTGGAGAAAGTCAATCTGAAAAGTGTTTTTGAAGCCATCACCAACCTTATCGTTGATCTCGGGATGGACGCCACATTGGGACCCTGGGTGAAATTTGCCGAGCAAGGGTCTAGTTCAGCTCCCAGCGCTAGCAGGGATTATTTGCAGATCTTGTCCCCGCAGTCTGGCACTTGAGAGGCAGGGGTCATTCCCTTGGGTTGACCCTTGATGACGAAGTTCTTGTCGGAAGAATTGTGAGGAAACATTTTCAGAGTTGAAAAGCAACATTATGTTGTTAACACAAACAAGCAAGCTAGAAGAGGTATCATAGTCCCAATAAATCACAACCCATTATCCACCAAAAACACTAGGTACTCAATTATCCCACCATCGCCATCACTCCATCACCAACCCACTCTACTGCTTCTGCTCCACAGGCACAACCATAACCTCAGCAGCTTTATACTGCTCCTGAATCCCATTCTGGCTCTGCTCCCCAGAAGCCCTCAGCTCAGCCTCCTTATCCATCTGCACGATGTCACAGCACCCGCAGCAGCACGCCAAGGCAACATCCACCGCGCAGCTACCCTGAAGGTTGTACTTGGCTCGGAAATCCGCTCTCTGAATCGCCATGGGAAGCCACTGCATGCAGACAGCTGTTGAACCGCAGAATAGCAGGCACTACAGATCATGTCAGCAACCTATCATCCGAGAGGAAGCCTGGAACATACCGAAGTGTTGATAGGCTCATAGCCCCTCAGACTAGCGCTCTTGTTCACCCTGTGATGTGTCCTGCCAAACACGACACACGGCAAGCACCAAGTCATAAGACATGTCTCGAGCGGATTGACAAAGTTCCAGAAGTTGTGTGTCCATGGCTGAGCGGTGGCGGGCGACTTGGAGTTGAAGTGCTCGGAGGGTGCGGCCAAGACTTTGTTGAACTTGTCTTTCCACTCGGCCACGTCGGCGTCAGAGATGGGACCGGTGGCCTGGGTCGAAGGGGTAGCAGTGGCTTGGGGGGCGGGAGCGGCCATTTTGATAGAATTAGAAAATAAGGTGTATGTAAGTGGCGTAAAAGGCCGGGTATCTTTGCTGGTAAAAGGAGAAGGGAAAAAGAGCGATGAGAACGACTGTGGTAAGACTGTTGCTGAGAATAACAGAAGAAATGCTGATCAGTGACAAAGGCCCTTCTCCCACATCTTATACACCATCAACACTGGTGACCCTGACCGTCCGATTAAGATGAACTGGGTGACCAACTTGCAGCCAAGACGCCCACATCCCGCATGTGGCTGGCTCTGCGACTTGGCTTTCCTCCTTGCCTGCTCACACCCCGGGCAGCCACCACCAACAACATGCCATCGTGTGACTCGAAAGGTCGCGATTATCCCGGAAACATTTCTCAGTTTCTGCGAGTAGTTCGTTTGCTAATTGGTCCTCGAATTGTGAACAGGGGGGAGTGGAGATGAATAGGGCCGCTATAGCCTGCTTGGCGAGTGCTTCTTCTTCTACCCCGGACAGGGCTGAGACGCTGGGACTTCTCGAAGTTGGTGATGATGAACGAGATTGAAGGATGGATAGGATGACGTGAAAAAAAACTTTGACTATGGAGTACACCCTTCCTTTCAACTCCCCTGACCCCTATTTCGCCCTTGCTCGTGTAGTAACAATCGTTTCTCCTGCACTTCCCCGGTCGAACTGAACCAACACATCCCGCGCGCTATCTTTCAACCGCTTCGCTGTGTCCGTGACTTCTATGACCGATTGCTTCACCTCAACTTCGTAATCGACCACTTGAGAGCCATACTTGATAGACACCTTGCTACTGCTCCCATCTTCCTCCCAACCCAGAATTCTATGCTTGAGCAATGCCAACACGGAACTCTTGTACAGCGGTTCTTCTTTGGTCATCATAATCGTGAGAGCCAGCAACCCGGTAGCCATAAGTGTCTCGACCACAAAGAGAGTCAACCAGGGCCAATGAACTTGAATGTAGGCTTCGTTGACGAAGACATCCCCGGGGATCAGGGCCAGGTTGGCATTGTCTCCGGGGTTCTTGGCTCGCATCTGCGTGGAAATACTGGCAGCTATGTTGGAAATGAATGTCTGCAGGTCGGTGTTGGCGAGGTAATCATCGAAAGGGACAAGAATGTTCTTCCCAGTCAAGGGAAATGTATTGCCGCTTTTGGGCTTGGGTGGGGTCTGTAGTTAGGAGCAGCACTGCCTCTTCCACCCTACCCCCCTGTCAATTTCAGCTTGGAAAAAATGTGTTTAATATCGAAATGTCCAAATTAGCCAGCTTAGGTTCGAATACCTTCCTAGTTCCTTCGCATCAGCTGCCGCTCTCACAGGCTTAGTTACTATAGTCAAATCATCATGGGAGCTGTCTCATATGATAAAGAAGAAATATAAGCAGCGTGTGCTGAAGGATCATGCCAAAGAAACTTACGCCAGGCTGCGCAGGGCTTTGCGACATGGCAGAATTTCTCAGCAAGGCTACAAATTCTGGAAGAAAAAAGTCTTAGTTGCCGTCTGGGAACAGGACCGTAGGTTAATACCCAGGAGATGGGGTCCAAATCCCATTTGCTTACCACAGTATGTGTGTGCCGCCCTGCTTGACATAAAGTCTTACTTGTGCTGGGATTAATTGGATGACCTGAAGCTTTGTTTTGGGTAAATGCAGAATAACATTAATAATCTACCTATGTTAAATACAACTCATGCATCTGGCTCGATATTTAAAGGGTATTTCACATGCCCCCCCGGTGAGAGAAGTTAACCGCAAGAAATTCACGTTTTTTCGCTCGTACGTTACATGATGGGCACCGGTTATACCTCATTCTCTCCCAACCGCCAGGACAAGAACCACATAGCACATGAGCTTAAAGTGTTAGCAAAGTTCTGTGTCCGTTGAATATCCACCTCATCACGTACCACACCTCGATGTAAAGATCTGATTTCCAACTGTGCATCCATCAAAGCAGACAGAACAGTCCGTTGCATAAAGACGCAGTGGCATCAGGCTATATACTCTGCCGCAGACGGTGGCGAATTTTTATTTGGCGTTTGCGCAGGGGTTGAGTCTGGTGCCGGTGGTGAAGAAAGTTGATTTGCCTACGGCGGATGTGGAGAGGGCGTTGGGGCAGATGGAGGACGTGTTTGAGTTGGACTGTAAAGATGCGGTGAGGGTGAGTGCGAAGACTGGGGTTGGGATTGCAGAGGTTCTGCCGGCGGTGTTTGAGAAGGTTAGGCCGCCGGAGGGGGATCCAAAGGGGAATTTGAGGATGTTGTTGGTGGATAGTTGGTATGATACTTTCGCGGGGTGGTGCTGTTGGTTAGGGTGTTTGATGGGACGGTGAAGGCGGGGGATAGGTTGGTTAGTTTTGCGACGGGGAATGAGTATGTTGTGGGGGAGGTGGGGATACAGTATTCTAATGAGGTGCAGCAAAAGCTGTTGAGGGCGGGACAGGTGGGGTATGTTTTTTTCAATCCGGGGATGAAGAGGATACAGGATGCAAAGATTGGGGATACGTTTACGACCAAGGGGAAGGAGAGGGAGGTGGAACCGTATCCGGGCTTTGAGGAGCCGAAGCCGATGGTGTTTGTGGCGGCTTTTCCGACGGATCAGGGGGATTATGAGAAGCTGAAGGAGAGTATTGGGCAGTTGGTGCTGAAGGATAGGAGTATTACGATGTAGAAGGACCACTCGGATACGTTGGGAGTTGGGTGGAGGTTAGGGCTTTTGGGTAGTTTGCATTGCTCGGTGTTTTAGGATAGGCTGAGGGGGGAGTATGGGAGTGATATTATTATTACGGAGCCGGCGGTGCCGGTTAAGATTGTGTGGAGTGATGAGAAGGAGGAGATTATCACGAACCCGGCCGAGTTTCCGGATGGGGAGGATCACAGGCTAAAGAGGGCGACGTTGTATAAGCCAATAGTGGCGGCGACGATTACCCTGCCGGAGCAGTATCTGGGACGAGTGATGGAGTTTTGTGAGAGTGTGAGGGGGGTGCAGAAGAGCGTCGAGTTCTTTTACGCGACGCAGGTGATTCTTAAGTATGAGTTGCCCACGGCGAGTTTGGTGGATGACCTGTTTGGCAAGTTGAAGGGCGCAACTAAGGGGTATGCGACGCTGGACTATGAGGATGCCGGGTGGAGGGAGAGCAGTTTGGTGAAGCTGAATGTGCTGGTGAATAAGGTACCGGTGGATGCGGTGGCGAGAGTGGTGCATAGCAGCCAGGTGGAGAGGCTGGGGAGGCAGTGGGTGACCAAGTTTAAGGAGCATGTGGATAGGCAGATGTTTGGTGAGTTTTCTCCCCCTCTTTCTTTCTTGAGGGTATTGCTAACATCGTCGCAGAGGTCATCATCCAAGCTGCGGCTGGCAAGAGAGTCGTTGCAAGAGAAACGTTGAAGCCATTCAGAAAAGAGGTCCTGGCCAAGCTGCATGCCAGTGATATCGGGCGGAGGAGGAAGCTGCTTGACAAGCAAAAGGCCGGACGTAAAAGGTTGAGGGCGGTGGGCAACGTGGTCATTGATCTGTCGGCCTTCCAGAAATTTTTAACAAAGTAGTGTATACCATTGTATTCGATCCCGGACGAGCAATCATCGACTTAATGATATTGCAAATCCAGCAGAACAAGCTATGATCCTCACTGCAGTGGTACGACAACCTCTGATCAGCCAGTACCAGCAAACTCTGTCTCGGCAGCGCCGTGTCCATCAACCTCGCCACACTTCCACTGTGGCAGGGAAACTCGAGCACCGAAAGATCATTCGTCAGTTCAGACTGAGCTGAAGAAAACGTGTGAATCGACTTGATGTCCTCTTGTAAAAACGTCCACTCAAAGCCCTTCTGTGTAGGAATAAACCCAGACCGGTAAAAGTCCCAGTGATGTTGCGAAAGCTCCAGCCCGTTGATAGGATCTCGTTGCAGTAAGGCCTTGAACTCACTGTGAAGTCTGTGCGTATTGACGCCCCAGTCCAACGGTCAAGGTTGCACCACTCGGAGAAACCTTCTGGCCCGAAGACTGTCAGAAAGCCAGAGAAGCCCAGCCGGTAGCTAGGCATAAGTCTTAAGTAAAGATCATAGAGGAAAAGCAAAGTCAGTCTGGTCTCTTTGGCAAGAGAGCTCGCCGAGTAAGGGTCTTTGTCCGGCAGATAGACCCACGACAGCCTCCAGACCTTACTTAGATCCACGTTCGCTGCACACCAGAGCTCAGGGATGTCGTTGCTCTTTGGCTTCCAGTTCGCCTAGTATAAGAACACGAAATCATCGATTCTATCCTACAAAGTTAACTCAAGGAACCTCTAGCTCGGGATATCTGGTTAGTGTGTCTCTGATAAAAGATTATAAAAATCTATCTTGTCTATGATCTAAGCTCCGAGTGCCTCGAATAACTGGGCACGATCGGCGGCCGATGGAAGACATGATCTAATGGTGGTGGTCAAGTGTCGGTGAAACGAGAGTTGGGGCCTATACCGTAGACTAGGGAGGCACCGATCTATAGTGGATAGATTCTCTGGGATAAATAAAAACAGCACGTACTGGATACCTAAGCGGGCAGGGCCAATTCGAGATAATATGGGATAATACAGAGTGAGGAGCGCGCAGAGAGACTGTGTGTCTGTGTCGTTCAAAGTCTTGGAATTCGGACCTGTTTCACGAGGTGTGCTCGAACTCCACATGTGAAAATGGAGATGGCATGAGCCACAGCGACAGCCCAACGCGACTGCTGCATGTTGACGTGCTGCTAGCCAATCCTGAGGCTTGGCGGGTGGTTGGGCGTCGTTGTAAATAGAGCCGGTTGCGCTGGTAGCTGCATCGGTGCAAGCGGCGATGGAAATAGAGATCCGAGTGGAAGACGGGCAAGAAAAAGTGAAGCTGGAGATGCATGGAAGCAAGAATGTCATGTTGTTGGAGCATCAAGAATTCGCTGATGATTGGATCCGGCTGGGCCCCTGAGTTGGGGTACCTAGGCAAAAATTGAGCAATAACACAGCTTATGATCAGGTATGAATGCAAATTGTGATGCAATGCATCACATACGACCACAGGCAGTTGAAAACACGGGATCCCGTCCGCTCTCCCCTAGTTAAGCAATTGACCGCCGGACCAGTACTCAGGTGGGTGACCACTGGGGAATCCCCGGTGTTGTATGTTTTAGTTTTTTGCTCTTGGGGGCAGAGCCGAGTGGCAACGTGCCATCCGATGTTGATGAATATCGGAAAAAATAATATCGCTTGGTAAAAACTGCAGTGTGCCACCGATTCAAAATTTCAATGTCACGTATTCTTTCGCTCTTCTATGCAAAGCCCAAGTACTCACACGACCCAAAGGGATTCCCAGGGTCCAAGTTGCTGGCGAAAGCATAGTCGATCATCTGCGCAAACGTGGGATCCCACGAATCGAATATCAAGCTGTCGTTAACCGCCACGAAGTCACCAGCAGGTGCCTCAACTTGATCGGCGCCGGCAATAGCAAACATGCCCGCACTGGGTTGTCCAATGCCTGAGGCTATTGGAGCATGGAAGCTTCCCGTGGCTACGGCACTAGTTTCGAGAGGACCGTAGGACACGTTCATCATCGTCGATGAAGGTGATGCCGCATCTAACGTCAGAGGCGAGATCTGTTGGATTGAGGTAGCCGTGGGACCAGACGTGGTTTCAGAACTTGCGCCCTCGTTTGTCTTCTCTATAAGCCACCGAGCACGGGAGTGAAGTTCGATGTTGAATGCTGAACCGTTGTCGTTGGTGGTCTTGGGTTTGGACCGTGCACAAGGTGCTCCAGTTGTTCGTGCACGTTCACGAAACAGAGCCTCTCCTCGTTCAAGGTTGCGCACCACTGCATCGCCTAACTCACTGCTCAAACGGGCATTGGCCCAGATGGGCAAAATCGCTTGATGGCAGCGGCCACACTCAAGAAGTCGGCTTTGCCACGAACTCGAAACATGGGAAGTTTGGAGACCTGACGGTATGTTTGTGTTTTCCACCTGTCCTAGGCTCCAACAGAAGCTGACTCAATCTTAGAACGGTCTTGGTCGTCGTTACCGCATGCGTGTCCACGTTGGCTTCGCCCTCATCATCGCAGGATGGCTCGCCTCCGTGTTGGCAGTCTTCACTGGCTGCATTCCCTCCACAAGTACTGGCAGATTAGCCCCAACCCGGGCAATAGCTGCCAACCCGCCGTGGCTGGCCTTATCGTCTGGTCTTCCTTCGCCGCGAATATCGCATCTGATATCTACCTCATCGTCATTCCCCTCCCGCTTCTCTGGGGTTCCAGGCTTCGCCTTGTCAAAAAAATCGGTTCCACTCTCGTCCTGAGCGCCGGTATCTTCCTCCTTGTCTGCGCCACCCTGAAGAATATCTTCGTCGTAACTGCAAGCAAACCCCCTATTTCCCCTATCCTCCCCAAATCCTGAACCAACGCTCCCGTCCACAGGACGACATCAACGGCGCTGAACTCGCCGGCACCCGGGGCACCCGCGAGGCCTTCGTAGCTGTCGTCACCACCAACCTCCCCATGGTCTTCCCCCTCTTCAAGTCCTGGCTCAAGCCCCTCTTCGGCTCCACTTCGCAGCGCACCACCGACAACAAGTACAAGACCCCGGACGGGTTCCGCCGCGGCAACGGCAACAGTTCCAACATCCTGACCAGCGTCACCTTCACCGAGAGAGAGGAGCGAATCGTCAACGAAATCAAGATGCAGAACATGAAGACGGAAGTCTCGGGCGGCGGCACAACCCACGTGCACAAGGAGTGCGAAGGGCAGAAGGGCATCGTCGTGCTGACCGAGTTTGATGTCAGTGAGGATGCGAGGAGTGTGCAGCACAGTGAGCCTGGGCCGCCGCCGGCAAAGCCGAAGAAGGCCTGGTAAATGATTGAGATAATTGAGCCTTTTGGATTGAGGGGAAAAAAATGATGGGATGCCACGTGGTTTAAGTTACAGGCATGCTTGATGGCCGGGCTGCCAGGAATTCTTCAGTGCAGGATGGGAGCGGTGTTTTTTTTTGTTTCTTTTGTCAATTTCCTTTGTGTGTTTTTCTTCTCTTCGTTGACACATATTTTTGTTGTGGTTGCGCTTGAAACACACAGTTTGGATCATTCTCAGACATGAGCGCGGTTGGTAAGAGTTGGGAGCGGCTTTTTTTTCCACAGTGTTTTATTTTCTGTTTTGGATGGATATACCCCTTATGTTCTCGTTGTTGTTGCTTCTGTTGACAGTCGTTGGGGACTGGACAGAGTGTGTCACGATTATCATGTACCCTCGTGGAGAGGATACCACTTTTACCTTGCTTCGATTATCGTCCGATTAGTTAGTCAAATTTGTGTCTTTGTAGTATCTGCCGGTATCCCATCTGCTGTCTTTGAAGTTGGGGCTGAAGGTGATGTTGTCGTTCAGGGGGTTGGTGATTCAGGGGTTGCCAGAGCCTCTTTCAAGGGCGCATGGAACTTGTCTAAACAATGCTTCTGCTGTCAGCCACATTTGGGGGGATTTCTGGACGGGTTTTGGGCAGATGAAGTTATCCCCACACATCAATCTTGGTTGGGCTGACATGCCAAGCTGCTGCGGACCACCATCAAGATTCCTTGGGAGCTCAGGTGATTCGCAGCAATACAGTAGCGCTACCCACTTGTGAGGCGCAGTGACAGGGTACCTGAGTTTTCAGAGCACCGATAATTCGGTTGATAAAAGAGAGCTGCGCCCCTCACGTGTTGGACGCAGTTTCGCGTTTATCCTACACAGCATCATTGCCTTTGACCTATTGTGCCTTTGGGCACGGTAATTACTACAAAATGTCTGATTGATACCATCCACAGGCTATTTTTCTTTCCTTTCTGGCATTGACCCAAGTCACAACTTGTCAAGACATCAACACACAACCTGTGGTAAAAGTGCTGAAGCTACAATGGACAACCGACCAGACCTCCCCAGGAGATCCGCTTACGCTCGGGACCTTTGGTCCTGATGGGCCGTGGCAAGCCTTGCCTGGAGTAATGAACAGACATGAATCGACTGCTACAATCAATACGACAGCCGTTTCTGCTCTCTGGCCATCGCCATGGACGAACATATCCGAGGTCATGTGGAGAAGCTTTGACGTGGCCCTAGAAGCGCAAACAACCTTCTCAACGGGAAGGTACAATCGACTGACCATATCGTCGTCTTATTTCGAGGAAAGCAGGACGAGCCGTACCGGAGACTGGGTGCCGGACTGGGACATGTCCATCCCAGACATTGCGGGCAACTCGGTCAGGTTCTTCCACGTCAAGGCTCCTGTAGCCGCAATTCAGTACGCCAGCATCAGCTTTCCAGCAGTGGAAGGATGGTCCTTTGTGGAGGACGATGTAGAGGGTACACTAGCTCTCGCACCTCCAGACAAACCAGGCTCAGAGAGCATCATTGCTCAGCTCAAGGACTCTGGCGTTGTGGATTGCAACTCGTTCGGATTGCACATGGGGAGTCCGAAGTGGAACCAAAGCGGCAGCTTCACATTGGGAGGATACGATGCTGCTCGTGTGATGGGCAAAGTAGCCACGTTTGATCTTATGGAAGATATTGACGCTTTCGAATTTGCGTCATGGCAACGCTATCTGCCTCGGATCTACTTGATAGACGTCTCGCTTGGGTGGGAAAGAGGTAGCGGACCCTTTCTAAAAGATGAGACATTTCAAGGAAAGACAAAGTCCGTTTTGGCACCGATCCCTACCAGCATGAACAGCACCGCACGAAGACAAGGAGACCAACGTGACAACCTTAGGGATAATGTCATGGTGGTGCCTGACCCGACATTTCCTTTCCTGTATCTTCCACCTGGCACTTGTGAGAAGGCCGCCGAGCATCTGCCCGTGCACTGGGACGACGGGCTGAAACTCTGGTTTTGGGATGACGAAACATCCCAGAGCAATGACTACCACTATCGCCGCCTTGTCAACTCATCAGCCTACATGAGCTTCACACTACGATCCAACCGCGGCCGCTACCCCGAACGGGACGATTTCCCACCCAGTCAAACAATCACCATCAAGGTCCCCTTCCATCTTCTCGATTTCTACATTGAGCCCCCCCTCGTGTGGAGCGGAGTACAACGGCGACGATTTTGGCCGTGCCGGTCAGTCATTCCAACGGAGGGTTACTGGAAACTCGGCCGCGCGTTCCTCCAGGCGGCCTTTCTCGGCGTCAACTACGACAAAAACCTGGTGTACCTGGCTCAAGGAATAGGTCCTGATCCCAATCTCCCATGCGAGTTGACCGTGATTAGACCAGGTGACGAATATATTTCTGGAAACCCGAATTTCCTCTACAGAAATGCCGAGGATTATTATCAGACCTGGGCAAGTTATGGGAAAGTTCTTGAGGACCGCAGGCCAGATCAGGGAACACCTAGCTCGCCGGGCCCGGAGTCGTCACAGACCTCTTCGCTAGGGCGTGGTGAAACGATTGGGCTTACGGTGGGGGCTACGATCGGTGCCCTCTTGGTGTTTTGTTTAGTGTTTGGCACGACAATTGAGAAACGATGGCGGAAAATAGCGAGGCGAGATGGCGGTGATGCGGGAGCTGGTGTTGAACTTGGGGGATCAGACTCCACAGTGACGACACAGGGGCCTGCTCATGATGTTAGTGATGCTGTATCGCCAGGATTGCCCAGGCCACCGACGTATAAAGAGAGAGATCAGAATAAGTCGCCTCCACCGTATAGGCCTTAAGGTGCTAATGGTAAGGGAATATTTTCATCTTGTATATGTCTTGTGAGTTTATTATGGGATAATTTGACTGTAGATATCTCGTTATCACTCCTTTACTCATCGCACGCGTTCAGGTTGTGATCTAGCCGACTACATCCCCTGAACTTTATGTTGCATGTTTTTTTATCACTTATCGGCTACAACCTAGGTATTTACCTTCCCACCTCAATCCCACGATATTGTTACACTTCATGGAAGATAGGTTGGATGACAAGGAAGTGGACCACATATGGATGTGGTCCAGGTAGGTTTGCACTACCCAAGCCATCTACCCACATTAAACCCTCCACAACTCTGGACCTCCGAAAGCCCCCCGATATCAACACACACTTTATATTCCACCCACAGAGACCAAAAATAAAGCTTTTCTTTTACTTTTTTTTTGCTCCAGGTACCCAACAATGGCCAAATATACCGGGAAGGATATTAAAAATGCCCAGAAAGACATTGCCGCTGGTATAAGCTAGCGAAAAGCGTCCAACAAGCACGGGATTCTACGTTCCACCCTGAAGCACCGTATTGATGGTACCCTACTAAGGAACCTTGCCTATGAAAACTAATAGCGACTTTCTTACGGTTAAAAAGACCTTATTATTTAATAGATCCTTCGTTAGGAAAGCTTTAGCTACGCTTTTACCTATACTAATATAAAGGCTTTAAAGGCCAGTTTACTAGCTAAATAAAGCGATCCTAACCCCTTTAGTAAATACTAGATATTATACTTTATTAGCCGTTATTCCGCTATTAAAATAAAGGTTAGAAAGAAAATTAATTATACTAAAGTTAACGAAGTTACCCCGGAAAATATTGTTGAAATAGGTGCTATTGAGGCCTGTAAATATAGGCTCAAATAGCTATCGGCGCAGTACACTAAGAGCGAAGAAGACTTTAACTGCAGCATTCGACAGTTGCCGTGGCACTAAAGGAAGGAGGATAACAGGAGCGGCGCCCTGTAATATATAGAAGAAAATCACTGTAACATAGGCTTGTGAAGCACTAATAAGTATAGTGAACCAATATATTAATTAAACCTTATAAACTAAAAAATACCACAGTGGATAGGGTATAAGGTAAAGGTCTTATAGGCCATCGGCCTCTTATTTGCTCTCCGAGGGTGATTCCGTTCCCGGGCCTGAACGCGCGTTTCCGGGGCCCGAACGCCCGCTAAGTGCGCTATCTAAATATAAGGTTACAGGCCACGTTGCCGCTACCGTTTAACTACTGTAGGCCACGTTGCCGCTACCGTTTAACTACTGCAGGGCACCGGCCTTAGCGCTCGGCCTTCCGGGACCTTAGATTGCTTCTGGAGGCCGAGCCTCCGCTCCGGTAACTGCAGTCCCTAAACACTGCTAGTTCAAGCCATCGTATTGCCTCTAAGGCCCTGTAATATACAGGGCTCAAATACACTATAAAATCCACAAATAAAAGCTATATTTTAATATATACTTATTACATCCCTAGCTTATAATATATAAGTTTATAGTGCAGGCTACATAAGAGTTACGTAGGTGCTTTTATAAGTCTAAGTTTAGCTATATTTAGAGCCTTACTTCTATGTAACGAACCCCTATCCAGAACCTTTGAAAAGGATATCGGTTAAAGGCACTTTTAAATAATTTTAGTTCGGTGCAGCTAAATAGTGCATAATAAGATATCTCGATGTAAATACTAAATACCGTGAATATAACTTAAATTGCATATTACGGAACTATCTATTTACGCTAGCTAATTCCTCCGTATATATAGACCTTAGAACTTTAGGGTGCTCGCCCTACTACGGCCTCGATTACTCCTAGCACATTACATTCTGCAATGTACTTATCGTGCTATACTTCTAATTACCCCTAGCACTTTGCATCCTGCAGACTACTCGTGAGCCTTAGCACCGTAGCACTTCTGTCTATGCCTAATTAGCCGTCCCCTAACTTCCTTAATAATTAGCTAGGCGCCCCGCGTCCTATATATAGCGTGGCCCGCTATTGGTTTAACTGTAATAAGAACTATATATTTTAAATAGGATTTAAATTAAAACGTTTTTACCTTTAAGAGATAAATATATTTTGGGGTATATATTAAATGTAACTACGAATTTTCGGACTTAGTTTCGTCTATAAAAAAAGTCTCGACTTTAATATATCTTATACTAGAAATTAGCGAAAAATTATCGAATAATAAATTCGGAAAGAAGAAATAATACCGGTTTTTATTTTTATTTGTAGAGGTCTGGCCAGCTTTTAGCTCGTTAAGCTAATTAACATCCGCTAAGGTATTAGAGAAAGAGAGTAAATGTGACGAACCCCTATTTAGAACCTCTAAAAGGGATATCGGTTAAAGGCACTTCTGAATAATCCTGGTCCGGTGCAGCTAAACAGTGCACAATAAGATATCTCGATATAAATACTAAATACCGTAAATACAACTTAAATTGCATACTGCGGAACTGTCTATCTACGCTAGCCAGTTCCTCCGTATATATAGTCCTCGCGCCAAGCCTAGCACCGTTCTAGATCGATTGACTCGACCCTCGATTCTATCGATACTGTCACCTTTGGAGTTAGCTCTTCTGGATCGATCCTTGATCCCACTAATCCTGTCCTAATTGGTCCTTACTTATGCATTAACGATTGGTCTGTAGTGCGCTCTCCGCCCTACTAGGTGTTAAGCCGTGACAGTAAGCCAGGTAAGTTTAATTAAATCCTTAAAGTCCTCGATAGCGTTTGCCTCTTATGTAAGTAGATTAAACGGGTATTAGCGCTATTAAAAGTTCTGTAGCTAGTGGGCATCGTGAATTAAAATGTAATAAGTGTAAATTTACGGCTACCCCTTTATAACTCCGCGAGTTTTCCATATATACCTTCGCTTTAAATAAAGTTACACTGCAAAAAATTTCTTTTCGCTACTAAACGTAAACTCGGTTCTTAGCTACCCTTGGAACTCCGCTTCCCACTAAGGAAACTAATTTATTTTCCTACTTACTATTAGAAAATTAAAGAGTTTTAGTAAACTAGGTTAATTGTAACGAATCTTTTATCTAGAACCTCTAAAAGGGATATCGGTTAAAGGCACTTCTAAATAATCTTAGTTTAGTGTAGCTAAACAATGTATAATAAAATATTTTAATGTAAATACTAAATGCTATAAATATAATTTAAATTATATATTGCGGAACTGTTTATTTACGTTAGCTAGTTCCTTTATATATATAGACCCGTAGACCGTAGGCCGTTAATTTATAGATAGTTCTCGGTCCGCTCCGGATTAACTAATTGTTACGGCTTAATATCTAGTGGGGCAGAGAGCGCACTACGGACTAATCGTTAATGTATAAGCAAGGACTAATTAGGATAGGATTAGTGGGATCGAGGATCGATCTAGAAGAGCCAACTCTAGAGGTAATAGTATCGATAGGATCGAGGGTCGAGTCAATCGATTCAGAACGGTGCTAAGCTTAACGCGAGGACTATATATACGGAGGAACTGGCTAGCGTAAATAGATAGTTCCGCAATATATAATTTAAGTTATATTTACGGTATTTAGTATTTATATCGAGATATTTTATTATATATTATTTAGCTATACCGGACTAGGATTATTTAAAAGTGCCTTTAACTAATATCCCTTTTAAAGGTTCTAGATAGGGGTTTATTATACGTTATATACTTACTTTAACTTTATTACGGATAAGTTAAAAGCGTTTTTTTACTACTATAGCCGGACCTAAAAACGTTTAGATAGGAGGCGTCCCGCCTAGCCTAAGCGCCGAGAGACCTTTCGCTAGACCTATACCTTTTACCGTAAAGTAGGTTATTAAGCGTCTTAAAGAGCTCGAGGATAAGGCTTAATAGACCCGAAAACAGATTTTCGTTATCTCCGCTACATCTAAGTCGACTATTAAACTTCTAGTACCGGAGCGCTATAGAGGAGAAAAGGTAGAGTTTAAAAGGTTTTTAATTTAGTTTAAAACCTATTTTCGTTAGTACCTAAACTAATTTATTAATAAAAAGTCGAAAGTAATTTTCGCGGCTATTAGGCTTAAAGATAAGGCTTTTATATAGTTCGAGCCTATCCTTAACGACTATTACGAATAGGAGTCGGAAAATTAAAAAAAGATTACCGTAAAATACTTTAAAAGCTATCGTACCTTTAAGGCTAAGCTTAAGGAGGTATTTAGGGAATATAATAAAGTAAGGCGCGCGTAGGGTAGACTCTTAAATCTATACTAAATACGCTTAATAGCCGACTACGCGGCTTAATTTAAAATTAATAGCTTACGTAACGCTATTAACGATAAAGAGTTAATATAGCTTTTTTACTATAGCCTTAAGGATAAAGTAAAGGATAAGTTATATAAAGAGATAAGGCCCGATACTATCGATAAGTATATCGCTATAGCTATACGGATCGACGATCGGTAATTTAAATATCGTATAGAGAAAAAAGGAGGTAACGGTAGGGGTAGCTACAGTAATAACTATAAAGGATACTTTAACGGTAATTACTTTAACGATAGGCGTAAGCGGAAATACCTTAGTACTAGCTACTCCGGTATTATATACTCGGGACCGATAGACGTTAATACTATATAGTAGTAGAGGCCGTAAGGCCGAAGCTAAGGTAAAAATAATTTTAAGTATTTTAATTACGGTAAGGTAAGATACTTTAAAAAAGACTATAGGATACTTAAACGGCTCGGATAGAAAAAAAAGATCGCATTAACTACTATATTAAAGGGACCGAGGGTTATAGAGGTAGTAGCTATCGGGTATTAATAAGGCGGAGCGGTAAGCTCCGAAGAAAATTCTAATTAGTACGCCGGATAGGAAAATATAGAGTTTTAGAAAGTAAAGGAAGTACTAAAAAGGCTAAAGGCGGAATATAAGGAAGGGGATCTTTAAATATAAACCTTACGGGATTAAATAGTATAAATTATTACGGAAGTTACTACGGAAGTCGCTAAAGGTAAGGGTCTCGCGTAAAGACCTACTAAATAAACGATACTAAAGAGGTAGTATAATAAATACGGAATTACTATTTTATAAGATATATTATAGCCTATAAAGCTTTTATATAAAAGCTAAAAAAAATATTAAAAAAGTAGGAAGGTCGCTAGTATCGGGATCGCAAAGTTACTAAGGGATATACTAATACTTATATAGTATATACCCTATAAGGAAGATACGGTATAGCTTTATCTTAGGTATCCGGAGTATCGGAGAGTACTTTAGTTTTAGTATATTATATATAGATATATAGAATACTACTAAAGTAAGTTGCTATACGGCTACTAGCCGGTACGTAAAGTAGGTAAGGAAGGTAAGCTATAATTAGTTAAAAGGACTATAGCCCGGTAAGAAAAAGCTTAATAAAAAGACTTAAACGATTACGTTTTATAGAAGGTTTAGGACCTAATTAAATTAAAGGATAGCCTTTAAATAATATAGATTACACTAAAGTATATAAGGTATTACGTCGAATATATAAACGGTTAAAATATAAATAATAGTATACGCTTATAGGAGAAAGTAGTATTAAAATAGTACTAAAGCCTAGACTACGCTATATATTTATAAAAGAAGGTTAAGCAATATTATTAAGCTAAGACGCTTAAGACTAAATAGAAGAACCGCTATCGAGTATAGATACGAAAGAATATTAGAGACGGAAGATAGGAGAAAGCTAGGTAAGTATAGTTAAAAGACTTTATATTACTAATTAACCCGGAGTAGAAAGACGTTTTTAAACGATATAACCGTTTAGGAAACGACTCGCGGCCTTTCGCGGGGACCGTTAACCTCTAACAGACCACGAACGGTATTTTCGAAAGTATTAATATAAAGCGAAGGTATAGGATAACGACCCGGCGCTCGTTAGCGAGGTCGCTACCGTATAGGAAGGAGGTAAGAAAGATAAACGCCTTTAGGTTATTATACGATAGAAAGATCTTTAGGCAGTAATATTAGTAGACGGTAGTGTAGAAACGAACCTAATTTCGCTATAGTTCGTATACTAGGCCCGTATATTATAAAAGAAAAAGAAGGAATGGATCGTTATATAAGGATTATTTCCCACGTAAAAAGTCTATAGGGAGATACTACCTTTAAATATTATAATCGAAAGAAAAATAATATTAATTATATTTAATATTATAAATATAGGACCCTCGAAAAATATAATCTTAAGGTAACTATAGTATAAAGACTATAACCTAGATATCGATTAGAGGGACGGTAGTTACTTACGATTAAGAGAGCCTTAAAAATATCTAACTAATAATAAAAAATTAGAAGTACGTACGGAGTAAAGTGTAGGATAAATACCCTCCACGGTACTACCGTAAGGAATATAGGAAGTAATAGTATATTCTATCGATATAGGTAATAAGATCGAAGAAATAGGGTTAACGATATTAATAGAAATATCGGAGGTTAATAAGTACGCTTACTATAATAATATAGAGAAAGGTAAGAAAAAGGTAGTACCGGTAGAATATTAAAGATATCTAGCCTTTACGGCTAAATACTTAAAAGGGCTTTTAGAGCGAGGACCGTAGGACTATAAAATTAAGTTAAAAGAAGGAGCTAAGTTACGGCTATTTAAGGTCTATTATATTAACGATAAGTAGAGTAAGGAGCTACGGAAATACTTAAATAAGAATTTAAAGAGAGGGTATATTAAGGAGTCTATATCGCTAGTAGGATATCCCGTATTTTTCGTACTAAAAAAAGATAGTAGCTTGCGACTATATATAGATTATTGTTAATTAAATAACGAGACGGTAAAAAATAGTTACCCGCTACCGTTAATATTTAGGTTATAGAGTTAATTAATAAAGGCGCGATACTTTATACGTTTAAATATACCTATCGGGTACGCCTATATACGGATTAAAAAAGGAAACGAATAAAAGATAGCGTTTCGTATACCCTATAGTTATTTTAAGTATTTTATAATATTATTTAGGCTAACTAATATACTTATAACGTTTTAATCTTTAATTAACTATACGATACGGAAGTACCTTAATAAAATAATAGTATACTATTTCGATAACGTTTTTATTTACTTACGTACTTTAGAGGAGTATAAGTAGTACGTACGAAAAATACTCGACGCGTTATACGGAGCTAGACTCTTAGTTAATAAGGAGAAGAGCGAGTTTTACGTATAGAAGATAATATACTTAAGATATTTAATATCGTTAGGTAAAGTACGTATAGAACCGGGGAAAATTATAGTAGTTAAGGACTAGCTTACGCCGTAATTATAAATATACGTTAGGGAATTCTTAAGGTTTATAAATTTCTATCGGATATTTATTCGGAGTTACGTAAGTATTACGAAGTTACTTAATTATTTAACTAAAAAAGATATAGAATTCCAGTAGGAGTAGGAAAAGGAGTAAGCTTTCTAGGAGCTAAAAGAAACTATTTTAAAAGACCCGGTATTTAAATTACTAGACCCTAGTCGACTATTTAAAGTCGAGGCGGATATATTAGATTATACGATCGGTAGATAATTAAGGTAACGAAATAACGATAGTAAGCTATATCCGGTAGCCTTCTTTTCGAAGAAGCTCGAGGGAATACGTTAAAACTATTTAATCTACGATAAGGAGCTACTCGCTATTATCGAAACGTTCGAGGAATAGAGGCTATACCTTAGCGGTATTAAATATAAAGTATAGGTCTATACGGATTATAAAAACCTACGGTACTTTATTATTATAAAGGTCCTTAATATACGGCAAATACGATAGTTAGAGTTTCTTTCGGAATTTAATTTTTAAATTAACTATAAGAAAGGCTCGGAGAATGCCCGGGTAGACGTACTTAGCCGACGAGCCGACTACTATAAGGATATACTTAGGGAGTTACTACTACTATTTAAGGAGGCGCCGGATAGCACTTTTAAATATCTATTATAACCGTAAATAAAGTATTACGTAATATATTATAAAAAAGCTATTTCTAATAAATACTAAAGGAAGTTAAGTAACGATATTATAAAGTAATACTAGTAGGAAGAGCTGGAGCTATAAGGTATCTAAAAAAACAGTTAAAGAAGACTATAGTATAGGAATCGAGCGTACGTAAAGCTAGGTAATAAGATAGCACTAGTAATAGAGATTTACGTATCGAAGCTCGGAGGATATATAAGTATTGCTAAAACTATAGAAAAGATTAAGTAATACTTTAATTAATTAAGGATTAAGGACGACGTTAAGGAAGCTATTTAATTATACTATACGTACGAAAGAATAAAAGTTATAAAGTATAAGCCCTATAGATTTCTAAAGCTACTACTAATAGTAAAACGGCTATAGAGTTTAATTATAATAAACTTTATTACTAAATTACTAAAGTTTAAAAATATAATAACCGGCGTTAAATATAATAATATATTAACGGTAATCGATAAGCTTATTAAGTAAGTATACTTTTTACTTTATAAGGAGACTTAGTCGGTAAAATAATTAACGGATATAGTATTACGGTATATTACGGTAATATATATATAGCTAAAGGAATTTATTACGGACCGCGATATTAAGTTCGTATCGAAGTTTTAAAGAGTATTAATAATAAGGCTAGGGGTAGTAAGTAAAGCGTCTTCGGCTTACTACTTTTAAACGGATAGTTAAACGGAACGGTTTAACTAAATCGTAAAATAATACCTACGAAATTATATTAATTTCGAATAGGACAATTAGGTTAAATTATTATTTACGGTATAATTAATATATAATATATCGCTAACCGAAACGACTAAAACTATACCGTTCTTTACGAATTTCGGCTACGAAGCAAACCTATAATAGGGACTTACGGTTAAGGTACTTAGGGCTAAAGTTAAGGCAAATAAAATATATATATTCCACGATAAGTTTAAGTAAAAACTAAAGTTTATAAGGGAAAGGATACGGAAATACTATAATATTAAAAGGCTCGAGGGACCTTACCTTAAAGGAGGAAATATAATATTCCTTTCTATACGTAATTTATATACTAAAAAACCTAATAAGAAATTAAACTATAAGAAAGTAAGATTATTTAAAGTTAAAAGGAAAATATCGGAGACGGCATTCGAATTAAAGCTACCTAATACGATACGTCTATAGTTATATACTTTTTATATTTTATTTCTAAAACCCGTACTATACGTAAAAAAGGCTAATATATAAGTAATAGCGAAGGACGAAGAAAAAAAGTATAATATAGAAAAGATATTAGATTTATAGTTTAATAAAGGCTAATTAAAGTATTTAATTAGCTAGTTAAGATATTTAACTATAGATAATTCGTAGGAATTATAAATATATTTTAACTACCTAAATAAATAAAAAAAATTCTATTAATAATATCCGGACTAACTAAAACCTAAATAAGTAAAAAAGACTTAGCTCCGGCCTATAGCTAAATACTATAAAACGGAGCTAAAACCTCGATAGGAATCGAATCTACGCCTTTAACGTAGTAGTCGACGTACTATATACTACATTACGAGGTTAAAAAGTATAAAAGGGATTAAATATAAATAATATTACGCGCCTTAGGTACTTCGGGAAGTAAAAGGCGCACTACTAATAGTATCTAACGCGGCTAGAAAGGAAGGACCAGCTACGCCCGGATCCAGAAAGAAGTTAGGCGGCTAATCGAAGCTTAAAGTAAAATCTAAAAAAGAGAAGTTAGGCGGGATAAAGGCGGAAAACTCTGCCGGAGAACGGCTCTAGGGATCCGGGGAGGCAGAGGCCGGAGGAGGTAAGGGAGCGTCGCTAAGCGGTAAGGCAAACTATATAGCTAGCACGGCTTCCTCCTACTTAATACGCTCTAGCTCTTCCACACTATTAAGGCTACGGGAGACGGCCGTAACTATTCGCTTAAACTATATTCGTTTCTATAGGCGTAAACGATTAATTTTCTAATTTAGGGTAGCGCGCTAGGACTTAACCTTTACTATCTCCGTCTTTATTTAATTATATTAAGTAATAACCTTACGGAGCTATTAAATAAATAATTTACGAGCGTTATAAAGGGACTAGTTATACTATATATAAATAGCGTAACGCTTAAAAATAAAGGGAGAAATCTTATAAAAGAAATTACGTTTCTCGCAAAAGGAATAGACATACTTTATAATAGTAGTAAATCGTAGTACTAAAGTAAGTAGCTCGTCGCGATCCGCTATTTTCGGGTGCGGAGATTTAGTACCGGGTCGCGCTTTACTTATACGGTTAGATATTATAAAATATAGGGAAATAGGGGAAAAAGGAAAGAACTTATAAGTATTAGTAAACGTAGGAAAGTAAGCTAGGCCGACGGGACTTCGGCTTAGGAAGGGGAGCGTCGTATTACGGCTTAATACCTAATAAAGTAAAAAGTATACCACGGACTAATTATTAATATATAAATAAAGACTAATTAAAATAGGATTAATAGGATCGAGAATCGATTTAGAAGAGCTAACTCTAAAGGTAATAATATCGATAGGATCGAAAGTCGAGTTAATCGATCTAAAACGGTACTAAGCTTAGCGCGAGGACTATATATACGGAGGAACTAACTAGCGTAGATAAATAGTTCCGCAATATACAATTTAAGTTATATTTATAGCATTTAGTGTTTATATCGAGATATCTTATTATGCACTGTTTAGCTGCACCGGACCAGGATTATTTAAAAGTACCTTCAACCGATATCCCTTTTAGAAGTTCTAGATAGGGGTTCGTCACACTAATACTAAACCGTGGACCGTGAGCCCCGCCGCGGTCCCTAGTCCTTATTTTACTAGTCTATCTGCTTACCTAGACTATAAACCCCGCTCGATAGCGCGGTCCAGTCTTAATTGGTCCTCGTGGCTCCACTGTTTTCTAAAACCGTAACACTAATAAGTAATAATAATAATTCCTTTGCCGAAATATTTCCGGCGTTTTATTATATAAATAATAGCTAATTAGATATAAAAGAACTTTACTATTAAAATCCTTATTATAAGTCGTTTGTAAAAACTTTTATTAAAAAGCTTAACTAAGAAATCTCTGTTTAGTAGCTCCCGTGTAAAAACCTTTTTATTTATTTTAAAAGCTTTACCATTAATTCTTAAAAGAATTTTCGGCGGGAGAGACAAAATCTTGTATTTTCAAATATTCCTAGCCTCCTCTATTTAATTGCAATTACTAACCGAGCTTTAAATAGCGAGGGAGATTTAGATGTATATTCCGCTCTCTATCTTGCTCTTGCTCTCTGCTTCCTCCCTTCCTGTGACAAGGGCTGTAATATTAGGGCTTGGAACTTATAGTTTAACTTAGGCTAATAATTTTTAATGGCCTCGAAGAGCGTGATATTGAAAGATAAAGAAGAAATACAGTCTTGGTAATCCTGAACGCGTATTTTATCCTTCCTTGCTTGGCCCGTGCCCTTGTTGGCCTCAGGCCGCTGCTAAGTCCTCCAATATTATATAGGGCCAGTGGGCTTCCTTTAATAACCGCCATGCCTTCTGATTGTCTGCCTCACTTTGACGACTGGTGGTTTGGGGTGCGGCTATAGGCCTGAGGGTTTGAGTAAGGAAGTGGGGCTCTCGGAGGATTCGGGGGTTCAGGGGTCATGTATATAAGCGGTCTGCTTCGGACATTCTGTTTTAGACAGGACATCGACTTTTGTTTCTTCATATTTTTGTGCCTTGCACGCGTGCAGGCAATTCTGGCCCTCTGATCAGGCTGATCAGGTGCTTATTATGTGGTCTGCGAGCCCATAGAGTCTTTTCTTTGTCCTACGTGGAGTGCGGCCTGCGAGCGAGCCACTGTCACGCAGGTGTGTTCATTCGTACACCCTGTTGAGGGTATATTTGTGGTGTTGTGGTTGGTTTGTGTGTTTTCTCACCATTTCACTGGTTCACAACGTGCAGTTATCCCTCCTTGCGGTGGTATCGAAAGTGTTGTTGGTGGTGGTTGTGGGTGGTTGGCTTTTGCCGTGTGACACTTCCTTCCTTCTTTTCCTCCCATCGCGCTTAGTTAGCGATTTACCGGACGGTATTATATTTTTCCGAAACAGAAGAGAAGAGGCCTATCACGGTATCTCCCCCTCTTGACTATGGGACCAGAACTTCAGGACAATCAGTCGGAAGGCTCCCACGCTGAGTCTCCCATATTAGATTCACGTTCTGACCCATGGGCAGACAGATAGGCCTCACGTCATCTCTGAGGGCGCCCGCGGAGAGTCTCTGCACACAAAACCACCAGCTGAGAGTCTTTCCCCGGCGTCTCATTACTCCTTTGTTACCTTTGTTGCTTTTCTTGCCTTTGTTGCCTCTGTTGCCTTTGTTGCCCCTGTACATCCCGCAGCCGTCCGCAGCCGCCCGTTTCTCCGAGCAAGGTACTGGCTTCGACCCAGGACTGGCCCTTCCGGTGCCCAACAGCAGTTACTGGCGTCAATGTCACGGTCCACAAGACCTCAGAAGCGAAGAGGAACAGACCTCAATGTCGCAAGGGGGGACTGCACCTCCAAACCGCTCATTACGATATAATCGATGAAGCCGAAGCCGAGCTGCAAAAATGGGCAAGGACCGCCGGATTTGCTGTTCGGCGTACCAGATCCAAGGCCAAGCGTCCGAACTTTGGCCCTACCAAGGTGGATTTCGTGTGCTACAATGCCCAGGCCTACGAGCGCCACTTCACACTGGCGAGGCGCCCAAATGATCGATCACTTTGCATCTCTGTAGGCTCAATCACACCGGCTGCATCTGGAGCGGCCGCTCGTTGTTTCTGTGTATCAGGTGAAGTGCTGATCATCTCAACAAGGAGGCCGCTTGAAATGCACATGCGAAGGCGCATCGCCCCCGTCTCATCCATGTCTACCCTGCACCGTCAAAGTCCCTGTTCTCGAGCTCCACTTTTAGAACCCCCCCGGTCAAAAACCAGCCGGAAACCCCCTCTCGCACCAGGCCCGATACGCTGGAGGGAGGGATCGAGAGAGATTGAAGCTTTGGAAGCGCTTAGTCATGACAGCTGGCGCTCGATTCATTCTGCCTGAGCATGGCCTCGGCATCAATAGCTTCAGGCAGCCTTTCTCAGTTATCTGACTTTATTGGGGCTGATCGTCGGAGTTTGTTTAAATTTACACCGAGCTGTGTATCTAAGGGTTATTGATAGCGCAGCGGGCGGGTTCGATAAATCTACCCCACCTCCAAGGGAGTATCAACTATCTCGTTCAACGCGGCCGACCTGCATACACATGATCCGGGACCGACGGCGCCCAGCAAGATCTGACAAAACGCTTCGCATGGGTGTGACAACCTGGAATACTGCAGGCTCTGACCTTCTGATTCACACAATCGGCAGTTAACGCTAAAGTCGTTCACACAATCGGCAGTAAACGCTAAAGTCGAATTTCGTGGTGATAGGAGAGGGTGTTGAAAATGATGAAGAGTTATTTTCCCATGCCTTCCCCCCTTGTCTTTGATGCGGGGTAATCGGAGCAGACAAATGCATTCGAGGCCAAAATCGGAAATATTCGTGTGTCGTGTGTCGTGTGTCGTGTGTTGGGTGGTGCAAAATATAAATGAGCCAGAGTGGGGCAGGATTGGGAGACTGTGGGGATGGGGATACTGTGACCACTCCCCCCAACACAAATACCTTTAGCTGTGGGACTGGAGGACGATATGACCGCGTCATGCATTTCGCCGGTAACCCGCCTTCCAACTGCCCATCCTACAGCTCATCCACCGTAAAATGTTCAAGGAAGAGGCACAGATCATCAAGAGTACTTTCGAGCAAACCGCCATCAACGCCAGCGAGGCGACGCTCATGATAGAGGAGCAGGTGCCGGAATCGCTTGTTACCCGCAATGACGTCTATAACTACAGGGCGGGTCTCAGACGCAAGAAGGCCGGTGGCTATACTGCTGTTGGGCGAGATGTTCTTTGGCCTCATGAACAATATAAGAGAGGAAACTTTCTTCTTCGATTCCATGAAGCAGCTACTTCAAGAGCTTGAAATCCCTTAGCCCGGCGTCATTATCGTGGATAAATGTGACGAGGCTAAGAATGCATTAAGCGCCGTTTCTCCAGATGCCCAATAACAGATCTGTATATTTCACACTCTTAAGAATGTTCTCAATAACACCAAGAAGAAGTGGATAAAGAAGAAGAAAGCTGCTGATGGTACTACTGATGAGGAGAACGAGGATTGTGATTACATTGAGACAAGTCTATTGTTGTGGACCTTTTGGCTGCACCGAGAAAAGTGACCTTCCACTGTTATCCCTTTCAGAGGTTCTGGATAGGGGACCGTCACATTTATACATTCACGACAAACTGAGCTGTCCGGGATAATCGAGCTCGGTTTCCGGCCTCCCGCAAATCCCTCGCTCCAGCCCCGTCACCTAGTTGTACCTCCCCTAGTCGCCGATAATGGATCCCCAGAAGTGGCCTCATGGCAGTGTTAGGTGGTGCACTCACTTTACTCCCGTCCCTTATCAGATTCTAGGTTGGAGGTTGCTTGTTCGCTAGGTGTGCCGCCACAACCGTAAGCTGTGTACGTAAAAGTACCGGGCGATATTAGATTCAAGACCCAATCGTCGATAAGCCTCCCTGCAAGAACTAATCTTGAAAGCAAGACACTCTGAACTTGGCTGCTGGCTGCGTATAAGTCGTGTGTTATGGGTTGAGACCGGGAGCCCCTGTCCATGACAGCCCCTCCTTCACTAAGCGGTAACTCCGGAGGGCTGGAGCTAGAGCCCTGAATTTAGGGAAAGGTGGGGTACTAAGTGGGTCCGGCTGGCGCTTAGCTCGTTAAGCTGATCAACATCCGCCAAGGTGTGCTGCCAAGCCATATCGTCCCGAAGCGCCGCTGGACATCTCAACGGAAGACACCTCAAAGGCCCGTATACCAGCCACCGGCCAGGTGGCCGCAGAACACATTGGTTCAATTCGATCCCAAGCTTACCATTGAATGCGAGCAGCTACCCGAAGCCCATCACCCCCAGCCCCTTATTTCCCGGTTCATAGCGTCGTGTATGTTCGAACAAAAGCCTCCCTCGCATCCTCTGACTAATTAATGAAAGCGTTGGTTTTCTGATACGTCGGTACCGAAAATAACCAGGCGCCGAATATCCGAAGGTATTGTGCAGCGCGATATGCATATCACATTTTGCATGATATCTTGGCAGAGCAATCTTGTGGTTCTGCAAGGCTATAAGTTTACAATAATGATGCAGCCACATCCAACCAGCGGCATTAGGCACACACATCTTCACCATTAAAATCCTTGCTCAAGAGACTACTGTCCCCACCGTGAAGATCCCTGTTGAGGAGCTCCGCAGAAATCCTGTTCAAGAACTCCTCCCTTAAATCTTGCTAAAGAACCTATCGAAAGTCTGTGCAAGAGCGTCACCGCCAAAAAATCTTTACTTGAGAGCTCGTTTTTTTTCAGTGCCATGAACCCAGACGAGAAAGCTGCGAAAATCCTTGCGGATGCACTTGCGCGTTATCCAAACAATGTGTCGCTTTCGAAAAAAGATTTCAGTCGGGTCTACAAATTCCTTGAAATGGTATTTATTCCGGGTGTCCTCGGAGATACCACAAAGAGACGTTGCTTCCAACAGCTAGAGCATGAAATACTCCCTGCCGTCGGGGTCCTCCTTAAATCGAAGGATATCGCCGACAACGCTACATCGACTCTGGAGGCATTTTGCTTAACTGCTCCGAAGCATATCGAGCCGCTATGTTGGCACAACAGCCCAAAGCTCTGGCAAGCCTGTCTGGGGACTGCGATAAGTGACCCAGCATACTTAACATTCCGGAAATGTAAGCCTCCACAGTTTGTTAAGTTGTATAAACTAACAATAGCCTAGTTGCTGTTGATAAGGTCCGACCGCCCTTGGTTCAAGCACTGCCCAGTTCCAATTCTACCCAACCTATTACAATTAGTTCGCTGCTACAAGGAGGGGCTGCGTCTCAACAAGAGGTGGACACAAGACCTTTACACAGTAAGCTGGCATAATATATTGGCCCTGGGTCGTGCTAATATATCGGCTTAGCCGTCTCTATTAATTCCTCGAACCAGCCTAATGGGACGTCGTCGAAGTGGGTAAACGATTCGAGGCTCCATAGTGTTGCCGCCCTGGGCGACTCTGTAGTGACGATTCCGCAATCCCAATCGCAGACTACTGTTTCGCCATGGACAATGACTTGCTCTTTATGCAGCACAACGGTGCGCCTTCAGTGCGCCTGCAAGCAAACGATTAAGGGTAAGCCTTTAAGTTATAATTTATCTTACTTCCACCTGATTAACAACCGGAACCTCAGGACCCTCTTCCACAGCGAATCCGACGACGACTCCCACGCTATCAAGACTGCTGCCGGCGACTCGCACCGCGCCCGGTGATCGGTCAAGTCAACCTTCCGATAATAACCCCACGAATGCCCCGCCGACGCCCACAGAGACATCAAGGAAGCGTTTAAGAACCGGAGGGTTGGCGCTAACCACTGCTGTTACCATACTACAATCCGCTACTGGCCAAACTCTCACATCCCAGCTGGATGGCACCGAGTCCTCGGGCCTATATCGCAGCGCAGCCAGGCCGTTAACTGTTCCGCCAGACCAAGTTGTTCCCGCTCCTCAATCAATTCAAACCTGCAGTAGTTCCACCGATCCTCCAGTTAATCACAAGCACCCGATCGAGGACTTTTCCACTTTAATGCGTAAGCATTGCATTGACTCGACAAACAACATTGCGCCGCTGCCAGCAAATCCCACCGCGTCCGGTGACCGGCCACATCACAGCCACCCCACGAACACCCCGCTGCTAGCCACATTAATCCACCCCGCCGCGCCTCCCGTTGCTACGCCGACAGTGCCACCAAGAGACACAAGCGGGAACAAAACTGTCACGAATATGATGTGGACACCCGAAAAGAATAACCAATAGGAGAGAGGAGACACGGCAGCCAATCAAGAGAAAGGAGGATGGACCAATAAGAGGTGGATTATCCGGGACATGAAGGAACTATGAGCGATTCCCAGGAATCACTCATGATCCTTAAGAGTCGGTCATGATCCGAGGAGAGACAGAATGATCCAGGCTTGGCATTAGGTCTATATATACGGAGGAACTAGATAGCTTGTAGATAGTTCTGTAGTATGCAATTCACAATTGTATTCACGGTATCTTGTGTTTACATTGAGACATCTTGTTGTGCACTATTTAGCTGCACCGAACCAATTGTCAGAAGTAGCCTTCAACCAGTATCCCTTTCAGAGGTTCTGTACAGGGGTTCGTCACAATTAGGTGGTTAATTTGGATATTTCCGAAATTAAGGTGATAAAAAGGGGGTGATCAGTATATACCCCACCCAAATCGGTAATACATTTCCCTCGCTCAGGAAGAACATGTAGAGTTAGAGGGGTCAGATGTACACGATAGATATAACGCCCAAGTCGTAATTCAGCTTTGCGCAAGTGGGTGTTGCGTCTATCCAATCTTGTCCTCGCACTCTTCTTACACTCCGGTAAATGCTTGCCTCAACCCCCCGATCGCATTTGCGACAGTTCCGTTGATTAGTTTTAGTTGTTGTAGACTGTTGGATGATGCTACGTCGGGATTGGGATAGTACCAGCAGGCAATTGCTGTGATGGCATAAACGATCTGATATGCATGTTAGACTCGCTGAAATTCATGCTAGCAACAGCCACTCACCACAAGAAGAGCACCCTCGAGCCAGTTGGACTCCCCATCTCGCAGGAAGTTGCTTATTACTAGGATCGACAAGACAAGCAACCCGATCATGAATATCTCAAAGTTGAGATCCATGGGCTTGCCCAAAGTCCAGCCAACGATGACCACTAGTGGGCCATTGAAGAGCGCTGTCTGGATGGAGGGTCCCAGGCAGTGATACAGCGCAACATTGATCACACCATCTGTCATTATTATCAGCACTGAACACCACGGACGCATGTCACTACACTTACCCCAAGCCTCGTCGATTGCAGTCAAATGCTCCGCTGCTTTTTCAACCAACGGCAACAAGATCAAACCCAAGAACTGATCCGGCACACCGCTATGCACCACATGTTCAATCTCATCGACCAGGAATATCAGCAAAGCCGTGACACACGCCAACGACAGAAGCAAAGCTATCACCGCCTCGGTAGCAGTAAACTTCGGCTTCTCCATATCTGCCTCCCGATCGGCATCCCTGTGCTCATCCGCCTCGATCACCTCGTCAAAGATGCTGTGCTGACTGCTTGCGCAGTACCAGATGTACATGAAAAAGCTCAGAATCAACGCAACAGACGTCGCCCTGCTGATTTTAAGGACATCATCTTCCAACTTCCCCAATGTGAAATCATCACTATGCCCCAAAGGCACAACAACTTTCACCCCCTCCCCAATTACCACCTCCACCGTCTTCGCCTCCGACTTGAGCGCAGAGTAAAACGCGCTAGGGATCAAAAGCCCAAACGCGGCCACAAGCAACAACCCGCTTCCAACCTCTGACACAATCGCGTGGAACCTCTGGCTGACATGCCTTATCCCGCCGACGAAAAAGCAGACTCCCAAGCACAAGAGCAGGTTGGTGAGGATACTCCCCAAGATCGCCGCCTGGATGATAGGGACCATGTTCCCCCCTTCCTCTTTCTCGTCATGGTTGATGATCAAGACCACAAACAGGATAATCTCCACGATCGAGCCGAATGTTGTCTCGATTAGAATCCCGGCAACCTTGGGCATCTTTCTCGCGAGCTCTTGTCCGGCAAAACCGAGGAGATTGGCAGAGGGGATCATGCCTATGTAGCTTAGGGCGAAGGTCCATAGTGGGTGGGAGTGGGAGAAGAAGATGCGGGAGATGAAGGCGGCGATGACGAAGGGGAAGAGGAGGTTGACGAAGCTGGAGATGGGGGACGAGCTGCGCCAGAGGACGAGGAAGAAGTGGGAAGGGTGGAAGCCTGTGCGGCCGGATTCACCTTCATGAGGGATGGGGAAGAGAGTTGGGGTGCGGTGGTGGTGGTTGTGATTGTGGCTGTGGTGGGGGATGAGGGGGGCGGTTTCATTGTTGGTGGCTTCGGCTGGGTTGATGCCGTTTGTTTGGGGAGCTGCCATGATGAGGACGTCAATTGGGTATGGCCGATGATCCTCAGGCCGTTTTCATCGAGATATTTGGTGAGGTTGGGGATTCAGCTCGTCGCGCGGTGATGTTGATGTTTAGGGAGGGGTCTTGGCGCTGATTGGTTGTTGATTTTAGGTTCCGGCAGGCAAGGTCACGAGACAGCTGATGACCACACTGTCTTATTTTGAGTACGTCAAATTGATGGTGGTGGACATTCCCGTCCGAAACATGGCCCGTACGCAATGTTGCTCCGAAAATTCGATCCATCATCCGACCCTCGGAGGATACTGTCGCGGCCCAGTTCCGATCCCTCCGGGAGGGTCCCCGCGGCCGTTTATGGACCGTGACACCGTTGCTAGGTACCTTGCCTTGGTGATACAACTCTGAGCAAGCAGTTACGCGTTGCTCAGATTTACCGCGACGATTTGAAATCTTAGGTTCGACAGCTTCCAGTTCTTGTGCTTTCTAGGTCTACTGGTCTGGAGGGCCTTTGAGCGGCCTGGTTTTAGCCTACCTAGCCTTACGTGGGTTACCAAACACCTTGCTCGCAGAATCTCCAGATCGACCGGACAGTCCCGCCGATACTCAGGTCTATCTTGGTTGCCATGGCCGACCCGTCTTTCGAGGTTGTCTGGGTCTATCCGGATGCCCTCAAAGGCTGTTCAGACTAACGTCGAGGTTTCATGGCTAAGGGTCGGGTGAGAGTGCATAGTCCAGTCGATTTAAAGGACATGTGCCCTCGTCCCTTGATGCTCCTTTCTCTCTTCAGCATCCGCTCATCGATCTTACGAACATCCGCTTTCTACTCACAGGCTTGCAGGCAAGTCTTTTGCTCTTCTGTTCTCTCTCCCGGGCTTCTGGAAAGCTCATTCTCAAACGACACTCTTTCACATTTGACTTCTGGCAAGTCGACACACAACTGAGTATAATCAAGATGAAGCACACAACCGCTCTCGTCGCTGCCCTAGGCCTCGCCGCCACGGTTTCTGCTGCTAACCCCGCGACTGATAACCGCCGTCATGCAGTCAACAGGAGGTCTGTTCCTGTTTCAACACCGGAAAATACGAAGCGTGACACCGCCCACCAACAGGGAAACAAGCGTGTCGAACCTCGCTCGCCAACCCGGTTCGCCAACCCTTTTAGGGGTGATGAAGAGCCAGGCGTCGAAGTCGAACCCAGCGTCGAAGACAAAGGAAGCCTTGAGGACGAATCGAGCAGCTATGGCCTTAAAGACCAGGCTACCGACGCCGCGTGGGACGTTGGCTCAAGCTATCTCGAGGGCAAAACTGGTATCAAGCTACCTGATAGGCCACGATCCGGTTCTGGCATCAACTTTGCGAGGAGGAATAAAAAGCGGAGCGTGATCGAAGCACGGGCAAAGTCGAGGAGTGGTGGAGGGAAGAGCAACGGTGGTGGCTTTGGCGGTCAGCTTGTGGATGCTGGCAAAGACTTTGCCGTTGAAGAGGGAACGGCATTCGTCGAGGATCAGACGGGCATTGACCTGCCGGACAGGAATGGGCAGTCTAGCTCTGGAAGCTCAGGCGGCAGTTGGACGAGCTGGCGTCCCTGGAAGCTCAGCAAGCGGGAGATCACCGTTGACGAGGTTGTCGAGGAGGTGTTGGATCAGATGAAAGAGGGAGAGTCCAAGTCTGATGCTGAGACTGCCGACGCCCTGAAGGAGGTTGTCGAGGAGGCTGCCAAAAACGACGAAGACAAGTCCATTAGCGACGTGGTGGAGGCCCTGGCGGAGGCCAGTGACGATAACGACTCCGAACCCAAGGAAGAATCAACTGATACTATCGAGGAGATCCTCGGTGACTCTTCTGACAAAGAGGACGAAGATGAAGACATCCTCGCAGAAACCATCGAGGACATTGTTGACGGGGACTCCTCCGATAGCAAGTCATCCCACGGCGACACCCTCGAGGAGAAGCTGGAAGAACTCGAGAAGGAGACCTCTGCCCTCGACAAGGACGACCCCAAGGCCGAGATGATTGACGAGCTGATCGATGAACTTATCGACGAAGCTGCCACCTTGGACGAGATCCCGGTCGAGTATTTCCAGTACTGGATGGCGGTTCAGAGCTGCCTTGACCCTGTCCACTTGCTGACCACGAAGGGCCTGATGGCTAGTCATCTTTCACGTCGCGGCACTACCCCGATAATTGTGACGCCGACCAAGACCGTCAAGAGAGAAGAGGCGAAGGCTGCGGAGGTGAACCTGGGATTGGCCCAGCCTTTTGGGGCAGAGATGGCGCAGACTTCGGGGGCGGGTGATGGGTTGTTGGGTAGGGGAACGGTGGGGTATCTTGTGTTTGGCGTGGCGGCCGCGTTTTTGGTCCGCGGGGTGGCGTTCTAGACGGTGTAAGCTTTTCCCCTCGCCTGTGGTTAAAGTGGGAAGTGTTATATGATAGTGAGAGCCTCATCAAGCTTAGAGTGTTTGTTCTGTTTTGCTAGAGTGTGTGTGGGAGGTTTCTGGGCCTACTCTCTGATTTTCATTGGAGTTATCATAGAGAATGTATGCTGCCATTCCTTGTCCAAAGAATCCTCGCCAACAGCACATTGTCGCCACAAGAGATTTTCACATGAAATTCCAAGACTTTGTGTGCTATCTCGATCTAGGTATCTTGACCTTTCACCAAGTTAACCCTTCCTTTCTCGCTTTTGTCTACAATTTCTATTACGGATATGGCTGTCAACATACAGATTTATCTCTATCCCAATTCGCACCTACACTCGGCATTTCCCCACAGCCAAACTCCTTTTTGAATCAGTCTGGCAACGTCATATGCCACTCTTTCATCTTTAGGGGTATTGGACAAGATATAGACCGTTTACAGGTCGGTCGAACCGATAGTTGGGCCAGACGACAAGTGGTCACCTATCACTCCTTCGACATCAAACGTGGGACTGCGACGTGGATAACCCTGGAAAGCAACAAAATCTTACGAGAGTGTATCTGCCAAGCTGATTCAGAGCCTTTCGCCAAGCTCGCTAGTACTGAGAATGTTGAAAGATGCTTTGAGGGCACGTTGGGCACGCATCTCATATATTTAATTGGTCCGCCTGGAACTGGAGAGGCTTGGCTAATGAGATCGAGAGACGTCTCCACGGCACGCTTCAGGTCCTTGATGTCATCACTTCCCAGCCTTACGATCTGGGCATGCCGAAGAGCTCTGGGTGCTAGGGTAGCAGGGATCTCGCCAGACTCAGCGGCCGCCCGAGTCCATATTCCCTTGTGATTGACCGAATAGATCTCAATGGCCAAGAATATGAAGATCGGGCTGCCAGATACTTCTTTGGAAGCTTCAAGAACCAGGACGTGCTTGGTGTTATCGACCATGGATTAACTCCACTTCTCCAACGACTTCAAAGGCTCGATCAGGACTTGGAGCTCAACGTTGACACTTTGAACAGCGTGCGCCAGAGATATGAGGGTCTAGAGACAGGTCAGGACCTCGATGAGGAGCTCATGATAACGGCCAAGCCAGCCATCGACGGGTTCTTGTCGCGAGTGCGGCTCATCATCGCCAGCTTTGAGAATCGAACAAAGCATCTCCTTTCGCTGTGCAGGCAAGGATCAAGGAGACGAGGGCTCTTGTAAGCAATCCTGGTATATCTGTTGTGTGTCTGTTTTCTTGATGCCGACATCATGCTTGTGCACAGTACGAGAGCATTGCGCGTTTCAAACTGCCGAATCCAACATAAACCACCACCTTTCCACCATATTCTGGACCTGTGGTAGTGGATGAAGGGCAAATGTCAACCATACAAAAGAACAATGTTGATGCTTGGGTGCTTGTACATGAATAAGCTTTGGTGTCAGGACAACAGAGGCTGGGCAGCGGCGGCGGGCAGCCAGTGGTGATTGGCTAAGACCAGTAGGATTTTGGAACTAGAATAATCCAGAGATTGAGATTTTGGTAGAAGAGAGCGCTGAGCGTCACAATAAGTTTCATAATCCACGATCATGGTAACGAAGAAAGCGGAAGCGCTTTCCTCCCAACCCCTGGATGACTAAGCCACATACCTTAGTCCCAGGATAAACAAAAGGCGGTTCCGTCAACCAGCCCCATCTGTACGGGCGTTGGGGTTTTCATAGGATCTTCCCTCACCGTGTACTGTTTTTTACAGCTAATACATGCCTGTTATCCCAGTAATTTACATCGCTTATCCACAGATACATCTGTTTTTTGTCCCAGTTGCCACAAAGCAGGCACATCGGGGTAGTAGTTAGCACCGATGTCCGTCGACCTAACCGAGATAGGGTAATGCTCAAAACTCTTCTGTTGGAAACTTGCATGGAAGGCTAGTAGGGATGTCAGAGCCCACATAAATCCCGACCCCTGTAGTCTCTCTTACAATCCCGCACCCAAGACATCACACTCCACCACACTCCCATGCATCTTGGATGCGTATTTGAGGAACGCTGCAGTAGCGAGCCGTTCGCTTGCCAAAACGACTATCCGCAGCCGTTAGTGTAGGCTGCCGTATTCTCCAAGAAAACTCGAAACAGCTCTGGGCTGTCCAATCAACTGGCAGCTTTACGTCTGGTACTGCATCGGTGGCGTGTATCATTGGGCAAACCGAGCCAATGCTGTGGGTTGCTTGTACCGCAGCGTAAGGCGTTGACAGAAATATTGAGAAGAACATTACATAAATGGGTGACATTGAAGTGGCGGCAGGATCAATAAGCCTGTCAGGCAGGGTCTTGGGACGGGAGAACTCTTCAGAGGTATCCGGAGGTGATAGGAGATATCAAGAGATAAATAGGTTCACAAACGTCACCTTTCGAGGCTTTCTTTCCCATCATTCTTCGTCTTCATCAGCATCCTCTGCTCTGATACTCATTCAAGATGGTTGGCGGCATCAAGAGCCTCATCATTTGTGCCTCTGCTGCTTTGGCCGCATGCACACCCACTCCTCCCACGCCCATCGTCCGCAAGGAATGGTAACTCTCACCCAAAAATGTTTCTCTTTTCTTTTTGTTCTCACTAACATTCCCAAAGGCGTACTCTCACCACTTCCGAGAAGGCAGAGTACATCAATGCCGTCAAATGCATACTCGCCAAACCAGCCCTCACCCCAGAAGGTTCACCCCCAACCGGTCACGGTGTCATCAGCCGCTACGATAACCTAGTCTACACCCACATCCAGCAAACCATGCAGGTCCACTACGTCGGCCACTTCCTCGCCTGGCACAGACTCTTCACAGCCACATACGAGAAGATGCTCCGCAACGAGTGCGGCTACACCGGCGCCCAACCATACTGGGACTGGACCCTCGACGCAGCCGACATCACCGCCTCGCCCATCTTCGACCCCGTGACAGGGTTCGGGGGCAACGGCCCATGGGTTCCTAGTGACCCCACCTCATGGATGCCACCTGTCCCAGGACGCACCGGAGGAGGCTGTGTGGTGGATGGTCCCTTTGCGGGGATCAACGACCTGGTCCACTTGGGCCCTGAGAGCTCTCTAGTGTATAACCCGCAGTGCTTGAAGAGAGATCTTGCTCCTTCGTTTGCGTCGATGTACCTGGGGATGAACCAGACACAGCTCACACTGAGCCAGCCCGACTTTGGGTGGTTCAACGCCGTTGTAGAAGGGTCCCCCAGCTTTGATGCTTCAGGTGTGCACGGTGGTGGGCATTTCGGCGTTGGTGGAACGTTTGGTTAGTACTCTCTCTCTTACATGGTGCTCTTGTCGTTCATTGTACTAACAAAACCTCCAGGTCAAATGGGTGACTTGTACACCTCGCCAGCTGATCCAATTTTCCACCTGCATCACGCAAATCTGGACAGACTGTGGTGGTCGTGGCAGAGCTTGAACCTGCCGGCAAGACTGAGTGATATCTCGGGGCCGTCTATCATCATGGACCCCACCTCCCCCAACGTTACCTTGGCTCATCCGTTGTCAGTGGGTGTCAGCGGAGTTGATACCACCGTTGGGGACGTCATGAAGATCGATGCTTGTGGGACGGGCGGCAGCATGTGCTACACATACGACTCTCTTTACACCCTGCTATGAGAAACGTCGCCAGTAGGAGACGTTGCTAGAACTGTACATTCAGACTGTCATTTCTAGGGAAATCCAATGCTAATTTCGGAAGACATACTGCTAAAACTGAGGAAGATTTCTCTCCCTATCTTCTACATTCACACCCCTCAGTCTTCCAATAAAGCTGAAGCATATAAGCGCCGACATAAAATAGAAATCGAAAATAAAACGGGCTGTAGAATATAGAGGTACTTCGGTACATCGAGCTTGTATTTTTAGGCTCTCAGCGGAATGATAATGAAGTATATCTAACGGTCTCAAGGTAGTGTTTTGCAACTAGCTATGCCACTCTACGAGTTCACTGAACTTGAAGAAGAAAAGGAAACGAGAAAGGGAAGGTTTGACAACATGAGCCTCTGATATGGCTGAGCGTGTTGGCTAGTGCGCGGGGATTGAAGGTTCTGGAGTAGTGATCTGTGCGTCCTGAGAGTAGCTTCATCAGGGCCGAGGTCCATGTGTCACAGACCAACCATATAGCAAGGCAAAGTGGAGACTGCAGCATGTCGTGGTAGCTAATCAATTAAAATAAAACGGCGGGGCTGCAGGACGGTGGGGCGCTCACCACTTGGCAGAGGTGAGCCAGGTACGGAGGTACCTGGAGGATTAAGGTCTATGTATACGGAGGAACTGGCTGATGTAGATAGACAGTTCCGCGGTATGCAATACAAGTCACAATCGTTGGTATCTAGACTATTTGTGCGACTCGTAATCCACCGGACTTACAGAAACATTCATTCATCAAAACAGCTGTTGCTAGTCTTCATTCACTCTATTACACAACGTTAGGACCTGACTACTTCGCTCGCACGATGTAAAGTCCCAATGAATTCGTCTTTTTAGTTGACTAGAGCTAAGATAAAAATCTAGAGATTATTAACTAAGGTATCTGTAATGACTGTTAGTATCATGATCTGTCCGTTGTCTATCACTATTCTTCCCTCCCTAAGTATCCACGCACACCAAGCCTGCTTGATACGGTATACCGGAATACTGAAGAACTATTACTTCCCACGAGCCTTTATCTCACGAATCCTGGTCTTTGGCTTAAGAGCGAAATCACGAATGTCCTGGCCAGACAAAGTGTAGCTCGGGAACCTGCCCGCCGCCGTCTCAGAATTCCGACGTGTGAGCCAAATCACCTGGGTCGCCATCAACTCTCGCGGCTGCTTCGGGGTCATCTGCTTTAACATCTGCCCCTGCAGGGAACTGATTCTGGTAGTTCTGCTGCCACTTCCACTCCTCAAGTCCAGGCTCGACCGCCGGAACGACGTGGTCGAGATCAGTGAGTCCTGTCATGCCCCTCTTGAACCAGCAGCCAAAGTCCCGGTCCAAAAGACTGTCTCGAGTTCCAGACTTGATCCTCCACCGCTTGGAGTTTTCATCTGAACGCAGCGCAATGGTTTCCTGCCCTTCCCGATCAAGCCTCATATCGACCCACCCGCCGAGAAAGTGTCCTTCCCAGAAGCGTCCCGCCTCGCCGGTCTCCTTATCCCCCTTGCCTGCGTAGGTGGTGTGTGGAGGGGTGTGCTCGTCTTCTGCGCGCTTGAGGAAGAGGGTGAAGACGTGGACCAACTCGTGAGCCATGGTGATGCTGGGTCGGAGATGGAGCGTGCGGAAGTGGGCTGTGTGCTTTTCTACATCGCGGTCTGCAACAATGTATTTGTATGCGTTGCCCATCCTGGTCATCAGGGTCTCATTGATCTCGATGATGCACGCCCGTTTGGGGTCAAAGGCACTCGCGCAGTTCTGCTTGGTGGTCCGGCCGTTCTTGTTGGCCATGCCACAGTCGTCCGAGATGACGAGGTTAGGGAAGCTCCGACGGATGGTTTGCAGATATTTCATGACCGTGGCCTCGACATCGGCTTCCTTCATGTTGCGTAACTCGAGAATGTGTGGGCTAGCGCTGATGACGTGGTTGGCGATTGTTTTGAGCACGCGGATGCTTTGGGGATGCTCAAGCTATCAAGGGCCAGGCCGGCAACAGAGGCTGCACAGCGGAACAGGGAGTTTTCCGGTCCGAGAGCGCGGAATTTCGTGAGACTCTTCTCCTTCAGGGCCTCAGGTGTTGGCATCAAAAAGACTTGGAAGTTTTCAAGGTCCCGGACTTGTCCCCACCAGGACGCACGGGGAGCAGCGCCGACAGGTCGAGACATTCTTGTCTTTTAGTCTGTGGTGCTGGGTGTGGAAGCGTCGTTGTTTCAAGGTGGGAACGCTCGTCTGTTGATGGTAATCAGGTCGTTTGCTTGCGATGTTAACGAAAGTCTCAGCCTGAAGGATGCCGTTGCTCTGTGAAAAATATCCAGGGCTTGATTTGAATGAGGGTTTGTGGGCGGAGGGGTATTTTCGTTACCAGTAACGAAGATATGCTTGAGTGATGCGTATAGCTAGGTATTTGTCTAGCTAGTTGAAGGTGAGTCTCACCTTCTTATAGATGTCCAATTCACGTTGAAGATATACGATATGCCCTACCCGCAACATCCAATGCTTCGCCGTTGACATGGCAAACTATGACAAGAAGAGTCGGCTCTCACAAGGCCGGCCGGTCGAAGCGCCTGTTCAAGTTTAAAGTCATCGATGGAGGACGACGCGGTCAGAAGGCGCTAGAAGAACCAGCAACCCGGCATGTTCAGCATTAATCACCTCTATCTGAGGAAAGCAGACCGGGAACTCTCGATACACCAGTCGTTACAATTGGAGGATATCAATATCTCACCACAGCTTTCACCGTGTGATCCCAACGCATACTGTCAATGACGCACGAAGCGGCTGTCATGCTGGTGTTACTCGAAACAACACTGGTTGCAATCTGCGTCTTGCCGCGCGCCCGGCGGTTGTCATGCCAATGAAGCGATGTCTCGATATTTCAAAGTTGCGGCACAACTTGGTCAGCCGCTGGCTTGTGGTTAGGGTTGCATGGGGATCAATCATGAACAATGTCTTGTGAGGCTATGCCTGCCCCGCACTTCACTTTTTGTTCTTTTTGACTTCTTTGCTTTTACCTCCTGTTTGGAAGGATTCCATACACACATGAAAAGCTTCCCACCTTCATCAATTATCGAACAACAATATCAGGTCAAAACCATAACCACTACCTCGCCGGTCATCGTCAGCAATGGATGAAGAAACGTTGTTGAGGAAGAGGCCTTCCGAGGTCTCCATCGAAGTCCTTGATCCTGAACACTACCACGCACTCGTCAAAGCGATTCGAAACATTCTTTCAACAGAGCTGGCAGAGCTGAGCATAGCACAGCTTATTGATGGCCTTCCATTGATGATCTCGGTTTTCGAGAGCCGCGGGTGTCTTGTCGGGAAAGGCCATCCATTACTGGAACACGAGACCCTTTGCGATGGCGCTCTGCAGCAGGCAAAGCAATTGCGCGACGGATTCGAACCGGCTGTTCTTTCCTTTTCTTCCAAGGTATGTACTTTGTCACGATTGAAATTTGAGACTTGTATGGTGATTGAGACCAACATCCCGGACAGATCATGCAAGCATATCAAAGCTCAGAAATCGGGTCTCGAGAATTCAAGATGCGACTGGTGGAACTGACTGCCGTTTCCATCCACAACATAGCGGTGGCTCTATTTGCACATCATCCCAAGCTGCACAGTCAGGAGGACATCGACGCCACTGTGTCCTGGGTCCTTCCGCCTCGGTGGATAGAGCACGATGGCCTCAAACCGCGCTGGGAAAAAGACATTGAACCCCACCCGACGTTCTTTTACCATATAAATTATCTTGATTACGACCGCTACACCCACGGCCTTGCTGATGTAGCTGGATACTGGGCAGAGGATCGCATATTTGGTGGTGTCGTTCTGTTTGACAGAGGCGAATCCGCATACGAGGTAGGCCCAGCTTGAGGTGGCAGTTCCTAACTATGCCTCAGAACTAACCATCTTTCTAGTGCAACGATATATACCTTCATTCCGGAAGAGTCAAAGCACCCTCTCGTATTTGGAAGCTCCTTGACTCTCAGTTCGAGGGCTTAGTTGACTTCCTCATGTCCGCTGATATTAGCACACAAGAACCACCCATATCTCTTCCCATTCTCGCCACCAGAGAAAATCTCCATCGCCACGACGCCTGGGATGCGATTGCTCTGCACAACATTTACAGAGACCCCTGGGAACGCAAGTTCCCTCAAACAAAACCCAAAGAGTGGAGGGACGTACGGTCAATAGGAGATCACCCAGAGCTGCAGGGCGCTTTCGATGCAATCACCAGCTACAAGCCGGAGAAACCGGTGAAAGTCAAACTGACATATGACGAGA
Organism: Podospora pseudopauciseta; assembly: GCF_035222475.1. Taxonomy (NCBI): domain Eukaryota; kingdom Fungi; phylum Ascomycota; class Sordariomycetes; order Sordariales; family Podosporaceae; genus Podospora; species Podospora pseudopauciseta. The sequence goes on from NC_085892.1 coordinate 7,925,019, forward strand.
GGGGATTGCCGGTTGTAACGAAGTGTTCTAGGGACTTGGAGGCCTCAGAAGACGAGCTGTCGCAGGCATCATCCAGCGGCAAGCGCAGGAGGATTGGAGCGGACAACTCGGGAGAAACACCACCGCAGAAGCCCCCCCCCCCACGCCTGGGCTCTCCACCTCCGTTGGACTCCCCGCCACCTCTCAGTTCGCCTCCTCGACTCGATTCACCAGAGGCCGTAGAGTTGCCGTCTTCGCCTGGTCGGAGTGGTGCAAGCAAACCGGAGCAGTAGATGCGACAAGCAGGTACAAACCTGCATATATTCTTTTCGCTGGATCTAACATAAATACCTTACCCACTGTAATAGTTCAGAATTCATGACTCAAAGTTTCACCGAATGCTTGAAGTCGCCGAATGCTTGAAGTCGCCCAACGCTTGGGAAAGGGGACTGACGCCATGTGGAGATCTGAAGTTGTGGCTATTGCCCTTCAAGCCACCCGTCAAGACTGTATCAGGGTTAACGGTAAATTCGTCTTCTGAATAGGTAGCTTTACCGAGTGAATATTTCTTGCAAATCTTACAGGTTACCTAAGGTGGTGAGAAAAAAAGCTTGGACTTTTGTTCAGAAATATATTTCAGCTTAAATTAAACTGATCACTTGGGCAGTTTCTTGGTCAAAAGATCAAAAACGCATTTGTATCATACATGAAGCAATTCAGAAGTCTCACAGTAGTGCACTATGAGTTATCGCTTGAAAGCTTCCAGGGGTAGGTAGGTAGGTACCCGACTTGAGTTGGCAATCAAGTCTCGCAGGCTTGGTCACCGCAATCAGGGTCGGCATCATCAAAACCCTCACGCGGGGCCTGGAACTCCTTCTGGCAGATCAAAGACCAGTACACCTCCTATCAACAATGTCAGTACCGATCCTGTTCACAATTCCTCTTTGCATGACTTACCGCTGCGTAATAAGCATAGCTATCAGCATTCACCCTCGCCAACTCCTTAGGCAACCGATCATAAATAGCAACAGGCCCATAACCTGGCTGTCCATCAGGGTCGTCAACAATAGACCCAAAGGAAGCCCCGATGATCAGGTCATAGTGCAGGTACTCATGCAAGAGCGTCATGCCAAGAGTGTTGAAGTGCTTTCACCATCCACACACGTTAGCAACAGTCATTACCATCAAAGGCAGGCTCTTCAGCATCACTCACAAAGCTGACGTGATCCCCAATATCCCCCCCATCCTCCGCACAACCCGCATAAAAGGCCCTCGCGTCCTCATCTCCACGGTCTTTCCCTTCCAAGTCATTAATCGCCTTCTTGTTAAACGCCCGAGGACAGATCACGATGAAAGGGCGATCAGTATTATAGTCACCCGAGTATGCCAGTCCACGGTCGCCACAAGCATTGTCAAGATCAGTAGTCTGCACGAGGAAATTTCCTAGCATTTCATGGCCCTCGCCGTTGTTGTTCAAGTCGCGGAAGATGCGGGTGATTTCTTCGCGATCATCTGGGGAGAAGTAGTGCTGATAGATGGTCTTGTCGGTTTCAATGACGGAGAGGACGACGGAGGTGAGCTCGATGGCGTCGCGGAAGGCGGTTTCGACTTTGTTGAGACGGTTGGGGAGGGGGGTTTCGTCTTCGGGGAAGTCCTCGCCGGTGTCGGGCTCTGCTCGTTTGGAGATGACTTTGAGGCCTTGTTTGGGGGTGATTGGTAGGACGCTGGGGTGGGCGAGAGCCAGACTCGAGGTGAGCAGGAGGGCTCGGAGGGGATGCATTTCTTTCGTTTAATGCTGAAGAGAGATGTGAGAAGAAAGGAGTGAGGTGTTTGTGTCTATTCATTGTGCTCTGTTGAAGTAATCGGACAATGGTTTACATACATTGATCTCATTACTGCAAGCATCAACAAAGTGCAGTTATGTTAGACCTCTACAAGGCTGTTGATCATACACAAAGTCATCTTGCCTGGTTCTGTATGACAGGCTGAACCAGGCTTCGGCCCGGGCGGATGTCAGCTTGTGGTTGAAGACCATAGTCCTCTCTAACTGCGCCGCGTCTCAAGACAGGATGTTCATTGCTTTTCTACCCCGTATTGAAAGAATGGATCCAGGAGGAAGCTGGGACGACGTCATGGAAGAGGCTTCCTGAAGCTTTGGGATTTGGCTCGGTGAGAATGCTGGGATGAAAGCTGGTATTCGATCACACAAAATGCGGGGTCTGCTTAGCTGGTGCATAAAACTGTGCAACGCAAACCGTTTTTCTCTTTTACGCCTTCCTTTACGCTCTGCCGATGACCCTATTATTTGATTCTCGCCGTCAGCCTTTTCTTTTGAAGCCAACGGAGACTTTATGGGAACCTATTTCCTTGCCGATTTCGCAATATCCTTCCTTTCCAACTCACCGCAGACATCTCAAAGGAATTGACCGAACGAACTTTAGCTCACCAACCTTTCAACCAACAAATGTCCATCTTCCAGTCCATCAACAACAAAGCATCACCAACCATGTCTTCCCCAACCACCACTCCCCCCTCCCCTCCCCCAAAAGTCCACATTAAAATCACCCTCACGCCCCCAACCCACTCCTTCACCACCTGCTCCCTAACCCCCCTCCTAACCTTCACCATAACCTCCACCGCCCCTCACCCCATCACCCTCTTCACCTTCAACCACCCCTTATCCCTCCCCTCCGCCCTCACCAACCGCACAATCACAATCCACGCCCTCCCCTCCCGCCAAAAAGTCGAAACCTGCTCCCTCCGCGTCAACCGCCCCGCGATCACGCGCATCAGGGGCGATGCAGACGAGGCATTCTACCTGACTCTGTACCCCGACACACCGGTTGAGTTGTCAACCCCTTTTGGGAGAGGTGGTGGTGTGAATAAGGTGCGGCCTGTACCCAAGGCTGTGGCGGAGAAAGGGTGGGAGGTGGATGATGAGGGGAGGGAGAGGAAGGTGAGGAGGTCGGTGCAGCCTACGGGGGTGGATGGGTTGGAGCCGGGGGTAGAGTATGAGGTTGGGTTAGATAGGGAGAGTTTGGAGGGGATGTGGTGGGCTGGCGTGGAAAAGGGGGAGGTTTTGGTTGAGGAGAGGACGGGGAAGGGGAGGTATATGCAGGATTATGGTGGGTAGGTTAGGGGGGATGGGGTTGAGTGGGTTGTTGAGGTGGGGGTGGTCAAGGTTGAGGAGTAGAGCGATTTGTGGGCAGGGCGGTTATGGTAGGGTACCTGGTAGCTATCTAGTATTTACCTACTTAACTAATTGTTCTGCCACAAGAACCCCGTAACATGCTCTTTGGTAGGAGATGCCTTCATTACCTAATGCTGCTAGGATCAATATACCTACCTACCTACGGTACTGTGTTGGTAGATTCCTGGCCCAAATTGAATTAAAATTGGATGGCATGAACAGCAATTTGGCCATCTTGAACGAGCAGTTCAAAGGGACGAGTGAGTTCCGAGTAGCGATGAAGATATGGCGACATCGGGGATCGGGTCTGAGCTGGTACAGATGCTTCGATAAGTCTGTCAAGCTCTCCACCTAGGTTTTGGTCCGTTGAAGGTCAGGGGAGGCTGAAAGCGAGAATTAGTACGGCTTTTTTCCAACATGACGTTCATGAAAGCGACCTACCAGAAGTCGTGGAAGCGAGCTCCTAACAAACAATGCAGACTGGGTCCAAGATTCTGAATAGGTTTGACGATGTCGTGAGAGATGTGGGGAGAAAGAGTCTCGGTGAGCTCAAGCAGGCTCTTTATACGTCCCTGTCAACCTACCAGATTCTCAGACATGTGGCCATCAAATGTCGGAATGACAATTCTACAATCGAAACTGCCGTGACCTGCAGTCCCCATTGCACATGACAAACAAAGGTTCCGACGTGATCAGACGGCGATGTAGCTAAAGAACATTTAAAAGGCGGTAGCCCACGTAAGCAACACCGTGGCCGGCTTTCAAGCTCGGTAACAATGGACTTATGGGGTTTGTTTGACTGGTCAAGCTTGGTAAAATATCGGACGGTGTAGAAGGGAAGAAAAGAGAAAAATTCAATGTTGAACAGTCTCTCGAACATGATGATATCCAGTATGATCCCTGTCGGGCATGCCCAGAAGTTTCGCGTGAACTGACCAAGAATTGACAGGATGCCTTCATGTTGGCACCGGGCAATTGTTTTGACCCAAGCTTCGACTGACAGCAATGAAACACTGAAGTATATGCAAATGTGAAATACAAATGACTTCCGAAAATCAACGGGACTTTTGTCTTCTCCAAGACCCTTGCCATCCCATCGACATCCAAGCACATGTACCGTATATTTGCAGGCTTCACATCATGCCGTCATCCACACACAATCAGCCTTCACAAAACCCTTTTCTGCACCCTTCACATAGGTGTTTCTTGTGAGGCGGCGTTCCTTTTCGGCCCCTTGAGCTTCGCATTTCCAAGCTGATCCCTGCCCATTTTTTCAGTCGATAACAGACTCGGTCAATGTAGGCAGACTCATCCAACTCCAAACTGCCAAATTTCTTGCATCGTTCGCATCGCTGGTTGAAAATAGTGGCATGATATCCGTTGTTTTCGTAGCCCCGGATCAGAATGGTGACCTTTCCGCTCCTCCAGCCAGCCTTGGAACATTGAGAATTTCCACAGGTGAAGTTGGCCATCACAAAGGTGGAGTATTTTTTGGTAAAATTGCTGAGGATTTCACGGCTCCCTCGTTTGAAGTAAGGTCTTGGCTCGAGAATGTTGTTTAAGTTGCCAATGACAGCATTGTGAAGGTGGGGGAATGTCTGCTCGGGGTGGTTGGAGCTCATGGTCGAGTCGGAACGGGAGGTGTATGGACTGGTAGAGACGTTGCATCCAGTGATCAGTGGAGATGAAAACAGAAGAAAGAAATCTGATGGCGTCTCCTCCATTTCTGTTAGACTTAATATATGAACAATATCAATGACATCGAGTCTTTCAGAAGTACTTCGATAGGTACCTAGGCAGATGCTGCCATCAATGAGCAAACGGCTGGTGGCAGAGCACACCTTGCCCTGCGTTTGCAAAATTCGATTCACCCAATGAGACAACAAATTTCACTGTAGGGCTCGATGCATTCCTTCACTGCACTTGCCCATAGCTATTGCTCGACCTCTGTTTGTTGCCAACCTGCTTAGCGCACCATCATTGGTGAAGCAGCTTGCTCTGTGGTCTCTGGCCAACCAAGACGCTTCATTTGCCGAACCCAGGTGCTTGGAATGTGACGCAAGGAAGGACATCAGCCAGTCCATCTTGTCACACAAGTCCGCCTCACGGTAGGCCACAGCAAATACTATGCCATGGCCATGATTGTTAAAGGCGCTGGGGGGTTGTTTTTTCCAAGGAAGACCGCCAACTTCTTTGTTTGAACAACAACCCAACTCTTCACACCGCCTTTTGTTGTAACTTCAGACGAAATGGACAGAGGAGCAAACTGGGAACATGGCGCCTTGACCGCAGCTAATCCTGGAGAAACACACGTCCTTTCAACCACCATAGGGGACACTGCCCCGGACTACAAGAGCGTCATTGTCCCGTACCTACGAGAGAGAGTCCCAGAGTTCCGAAGGCTTGATCGTCTTCGCCAGCAGGTATGTCATTTTTCTATATTTCTCTCCATCTATATATACAACTCTATCTACCTCAAGACATGATTGACTTACACTGTTCATAAAGGGTTGGGAGAACCCAGCCGGGGACAGATTCTTCCAGGCCCAACGCTCCAATGCCGACAACATCGACGACCAACAGTCCTCTAAGTTTCACTTTGGCCTCATGCAGAGAATCGCCGCCGAGCTTCACAATGCCACAGATGGTTGCTTCACTACAGTTACCAAGCCTGGTGCGATTCTGGATGTCTGTGCCGCACCAGGTGGCTTTCTTGCCGCTGCCATGGCCCTAAACGACCCCGACCTTCGAGTACGAGCTTGTACCCTTCCCTTCTCGCAGGGCGGTTACAAGGTTTTGTTGCCTCACGAGAATAACGATGCCCTCGACATCAACTACTGTGACGTCACAATGCTAGCAGAAGATTTCGGCGTGAAGATTGAAGAGATTCCCGCTTCGCACCCCGATCACAACAAGTTCATGCCTCGCCAGTTCACCATCGACGAGCAATACGATATCGCAATCTGTGACGGGCACGTCCTCCGCACCCAAGAGAGAGCAAGCTACCGAGAGAAGCGGGAGTCAATCAGGCTGCAAAACGGTTCTTTTGTGTTGGCCTTGGAGCATTTGCGTCCAGGGGGAACATTCATCGCATTGTTACACAAGATCGAGATGTGGAGGATCGCCTGCTTGTTGCAAACAATGTCCAGGTTCTCTGACGTTCGTGTGTACAAGCCAAAGTGTGGCCACGCGAAAAGGTCTTCGTTTTACATGATTGCAAAAGATGTTCAAAGTCACTCGAGCGAAGCCAAGGAGGCAATCAAGACGTGGAAGAATATCTGGTATGTGGCTACTTTTGGAACCGATTAAGAGGTGTATCAGGCTATCAAGGACAGTGGTCCATCTGCTGAAGAACTGCTGGCCGACTTTGGTCCTCAACTCATCACACTGGGGCGTCCGGTTTGGTTGACTCAAGCCAAGGCTCTGGCAAAGGCACCATTCATCAAGAAGCAGAAATAAGGGGGCTTTGTATGCGGTTGGATGTTAGAGTACGTACATGATTGCTATGTTTGGCTAAGATATGACACTACTTCAGCTCTTGTCTCTTGTACAATCCCAAAGACTCAACCATCGGTCTGTCATTAACAGCAAACAGATACGCACTCCCGCACTCTTGCGTGCAAGTATGAGAGATTATGCTCCACGCCGGAACAGCAAAAGTGTCCTTGCCCTTCCACTGAAGCTTCTCCTCCTTTCCCTCTGGCGAGACAATAGTCGAGTACCCCTCTCCTTCATACACATGATACACAAATGACACCGTCTCCCTCACCTTCTTGGTGGTGGCCCCGGCGTTGATTCTCTCCGCCTGCCCAGAAATAGTCTTGGACAGGTGCTTCCCATGCTCCCCGGACTTGTAGTCATACCGCGCATAAGTTTCCGTCTCCTTATTCTCATCCAACACAGCTTGCACCGGAGCCCAGGGGAGCTTCCAGTTGCTGTTGTCGGACAGCTCACTGGGATATCTAGCCTCCTCGTAGTTCTCGGCAAAGTTCACAGGGAGGAAGCGGTACACGGGCAAGTCCAGCCCGTCCAACCACACCATCGGCCCATCACCTTCACTGCCGTGGTCATGCCAGTGCCAAGACGGGGTGAGAATGACATCTCCACGCTCCATCATCAGCTTCTGCCCCTCCACCGCGGTAAAACCGCGAGATCCCTCGACGATGAACCTCAGGGCAAAGGCCACGTGCCTGTGAGCAGGGGCGGTTTCTCCTGGCAAGATGAGCTGAAGACCGGCGTAGATGGTGTCGGTGGTGTAGGGTGCCTGCCTGGCAGGGTTTACCAGCATGAGCACACGACGCTCTGCCTCCTCTGCTGAAACGACAATCCCGCTTTGCATGAGCACGGGTCGGAGGTCTTCGTAGGGCCAGGCGGTGACCACCGAGCTTGGGTTTGGCTTCGGTGGAACCATCTTGTTGAGGACGGTCCAGAGGGGCTCGACATTCTTGGAGGCGATGTCGGTGTAGAACTGGTCTTCTGTTGAGAGTGTTGAGAGGGTTGAGCTCTTGGCTCCGGAAACATTGGCGCGGTTTGCCATTGTAAATTGGGTCTTGTTTGGTTGTGTCTTGAGTTGGTGATGATGGTGGGTTGTCGTCGTGAATGGATATCGCTTCAACATATATTGATTATGGCCTCGCACTATTCTCCTCATATTATCGGCACTGCCATTGGTCCCATGACCGGAAGTGGTTTGCCGTGTGTAGATGGGAGATGGGGTTGGAAGCCGCCCAAAATCCGCACACTGTTAACCCGAACCCGGAATGAGGGTGATGTCCACCAAGACACAGAAGAGAAGTAAAGTTCGTTTTGTTTCTCGAATTCAACGCCGTTTTACTGTTGATGCCATTCATCATTTTGAGTTGCCGCTGTTGTCGGTAACAATGGCTGAAGCTGTGAAAGGATCTTGCCTCTGTGAAGGCGTCAAATTCACCGTCCAGGGAACCCCTGACGCCATCTTTATCTGCTACTGCTCACACTGCAAGAAGAATGCCGGTGCTCCAGGGCAAATCGCAAGTTTGAAATCCCCCAGTGACTTTCAAGATCTCATACTAACGATCTCTCAGTCAGCCAAGTTCAAGTGCGAAAATGTGCACGTCTTGGAAGGAAGCGAGCATATCAATACATGGATTCTGAAAGACAACCTCAGTGGCTGTGAGAAACACAAGAAGTTCTGTTCTCGGTGCGGTTGCACATTGTGGACAATTCCTATGAAGCACTCTGGTAGCCATTGGATCGTTCGGACAGCTCTGCTGGAGAATGGGTAAGTAATATCCCGCTGCTATGGCAAGAAGGGTTCAGCTGACAGTACTGCTCTCTCCAGGTTCGACAAGTTCCCGTACAAGGCCGAGTTCTTCGCCTCCAGAAAGATGCCAGTTGCGGCAGCTGTGGTCAAGTCGTTCGACACAATGCCAGGTGCTTAATTGGTTTTCAATATATCTTTGTCATCGTGTCCGCTTTACGCTACGCTGTGATGTGGTGGTATTTGTTTGGTTCTATCTTCGTATCCAGCTTGCCCAACTGTGCACTCATACTTGTCTTTAAAATTGAAGTTGAGACAACAAAGGAAAAGCAAACCACGATCGGTAGGAATCTTGTTTATCAGATGTCTGGCACCTGGAAAATGCTATCAGGACGTCGGTATGGCATTTTAAAAACAAGTAGATCTGTGGTGACCACACGGAACGTAGTTCTGTCAGAGAAACAATAAAAGCCAAGTTGGTGCCATGGATTTTTACTCAGTCATATTGAACATATGCTACTACTACTCAAAGACCATCTTGTTTTTGACACTGCCCAACTCCTCAATCTTGACCTCAATAACATCGCCATTCTTAAGCCACTTTGGCTCCTTCATACCCATGGCAACACCCGCAGGTGTGCCCGTCAAGATGATGGTGCCAGCCTCGAGAGTGGTACCCTGGCTGATGAAAGCAACAATCTCCTCAGTGCTGAAAAGGAGATCGTTGGTGTTGGTGTCTTGTCGTACCTCGCCGTTGACAATGGTCTGAAGCTGGAGGTTGCCGGCGTTGCCAACAATCTTGGGGGAGACAAGCAGAGGGCCGACGGGGGCGAACTTGTCGAAGCCCTTGCTGAAGCACCACTGTGGGACACCGCCAGCGAAGGCGGGGTCACGCTGCCATTTTCTAGCAGAAACATCGTTGGCAACGACGAAACCAGCAATGTGCTCAAGAGCCTTCTCTTTGGGGATGTTCTTGCCAGTCTTGCCGATGACGATGGTCAGCTCACCCTCGTAGTCGAGCTGGTCATCTTGGGCAAGTTTTGGGATGGGGATATCCTCCTTGTAGCCTGCGATGGAAGCGCGTGGCTTGATGAAAATGGAAGGGTATGGAGGAGGCTTGCGGCCACCTTCCTGAACTGTTGAAAATTTCATGTTAGCAGCATAATCTCTGAAATATCCCGTGTGACCTTACTGTGCTTGATGTAGTTGAGTCCGACGCACTTCACAATTGGCACATCCTCAACAGTCAACAGGGGAAGAACTTCCTGCACCTTGACCGCCTCAGATGTTGGTGTGACGTTGAAGGGGCTGCTGCCCTCGAAAACGGTGGCCTCCAGAGTGCCCTTTGCTACAGCCTCATCGAACTCGGACAGCGATGAGATCTTGGGCTCGCCAAAGCGAGAGTTGCCTGCAGCATCGCGGAAGCGAATGAGACGGCCAAACGACGACATGGTACGTGTGGAGAATGATGACGAAAACTGTCTGGACAACGATGAAATGGCAGTGAATGAGCGACGCAATATTGATGACATGTCTTGGATGATGACTTTTGTTGTCATTGTTTGTTGATTTGAGTTGCCCCTTTTCCGATAACACATCCCCTTCCCGCCTTAATTCCGCCCGCTGCCGCAAATCCACTTTCTCCCCCCGCTTGGAGGATCGGAGATCGAATACTCGGAGCTCGCACGCCATCACGGAGATTATGTTGCCCCGAAGAGGCGATACTGACGGAGCTGAGGCATGCAATGATGCCATTCCGGATGCGCCGGTTGTTCCATCAATAGTTGATGTGATGGTACAAAAAAGGTGTTGAGAGAGTTCGGGTTGACCCCTTTTTCACCCCTTCCCAAAGTAAACAAACATGCCGGACAACGTACCAGCACTTTCGCAAATCGGTTGTTGCGCCTGAGAAAATATGTGTAATCTCCGGATGGCAAATTGAGAACGGATCTAGAATCAGTCCAGGTTTTTTCCAGGTCAAACGGATGTCAAGAAAGTCCAATCACTGCAGGAACTACATGTGTGGCAGCCCACAATCCAATAACGATAAAGTCGGGTATGTTGGAACAGAATCACGTTTAACCTTGACGTCGCCACCGATTTTCTCATTTCTCATAAAAATATGAACTGCCTCATTCAGAAACCTTGATCAAAATCTTGCCAGTCGTCTTCCTTCCTTCCAAGTCCTGTTCATCAGGTCAAGTTAGTACCCAACTCATTTTGTCACCTGTGAAAGAATGAACTTACAATGTGTGCCTGCTTGGCATCAGAGAGGGAATACAGGCCATGAATCTTGACCTTGAGTGCGCCAGATGCGAGAAGACTGAAGAGCTCATTGGCATAGCCCTCGAACTCTTCACGGGTGGCAATGTAGCCAAACAGAGTTGGTCTGGCAATCTTGACACACTTTGGTGCAAGGCGGCTGCAACCTGATTAGTCACTGAGATCATTTTGCAGACAGGCATCAAGACTCACTTCAAAGGCAATGGTGGGATGGGACCACTAGAGTTGCCGAACCAAACTATGGTCCCTTTCCTCTTGACAACGGCTAAACTGCCCTCCCATGTGTCCTTTCCAACAGAGTCATAGACCACATCGACGCCTCTCCCACCAGTAATGTCCATCACTGTCTTGACCCAGTCCTTGCCCTCCTCGCTCCTGTAGTCAATGACATGGTCCGCACCGAGGCTCTTGACCAATTCAACCTTCTCTAGGCCACCAGCTGTACCAATGACCTTGGCACCGACGTGCTTGAGCAGTTGCGTCATCAAAAACCCAGCACCGCCTGCCGCCGCATGAAGCAAAACCCAGTCACCAGGCTGGACTGTGTAGGTCTCCCTGGCGAGAGCCAGCACTGTCAGACCACTCATGAAGCTGGCAGTGGCATCTTCGTAAGACACGGTATCTGGCAGCTTGAGGGTCTTGGCTGCTGGGACCGCAGAGTACTCAGCATAACCAGCATTGGCGAGCCAAATGACTCTGTCGCCGACCTTGAGGTTGAACTCCTCCGTCTTCGGCCCGAGTGCCACAACTGTGCCGGCTGCTTCTCTGCCTAGGACCCCGGGCTTTGGTGATGGGTAGAGACCGGTGCGGAAGTATGTGTCGATATAGTTGATGCCGGAAATCTCGTTCTTCACGAGGACCTGGCCTTCGGTCGGCTGTGGGACAGCCCAGTCGGACTTGAACTGGAGAACCTCGGGGCCACCAATCTCCTCAACCACCACGGCTCTCTGAGTTGCTGGGATAGACATTGTGTTGGTTTGTGATGTCGCTAAACAAGTGGAACGAGATGGAAAATTCCATGTGAGACTCGGTTGAAGATCTGAAGTGAAGACACAAAATCCAGTCAGAGTATTCGGTAGGAGCATGACCACAGCAAACACGTCGAATTGTTTCCACCGGATTTCATCCCTCCCCGGACAGATAGCGGCATGCAGCGTCCACTTTCCCGAGTGGAGTTGCACGGATCTGGGGCGGAGGTAGAGCGGAAGCGGTCCATTTGCGGGTCCGCACATGTCCGACTTCGCCGGGACTTTGCGATAACACGATGCCGTCTTCCACTGTGGAAACACGATAAGGTAAACAGCACAGGTGTAACTTTGTGAATCCACCCTTTCGTTCGACGTACGACTGCCAGTTTTGCAAACACCACCAAAAAATCATCCTACCTAGCAAATATTCTTTCCCAACCGTCACCATGAGCGAATGCTGTTTGAAGGGCTTTAAGTGGGACGGCGAGCCGCAGGGCAAGGAGGTTGAGGTGAGCGGCCAGACATGCTATGTCACTGGTTCCAACCCGGATGTAGGCATCATCGTGATTCACGATCTGTATGGCTGGACCTTTGGCAACACAAGGTTGCTCGCCGACAGCTATGCCGCAGAGGTTGGGGCGACCGTCTATGTCCCCAACTTGTGAGTATATTCTCCGCAGCGTCTTTGAGCTCCTGTCGCTGACAATCTCGCAGCTTTGGTGGTGTTATTCTGTCCGCAGATCTGATCAACAACCCGGCAGAGTGGGGCAAGCTTGATCTCCCAAACTTCATGGAGAGGAACAACAAGGCCGTCCGCGGACCAGAGATGGTTTCTTTCGCGAAGCACCTCCGCACTCAGCACGGCAAGCTTGGTGCCATTGGCTATTGCTATGGTGGCTGGGCTGCTTTCCAGCTTGGTCTCAAGTCGGATGCTCCGCTCGTCGACTGCATCGCTGCGGCTCACCCAACTTTCCTGACGAAGGAGGAGATTTCCAATGTTGGCGTACCAGTGCAGATCATCGCCCCCGAAATTGATCCTCAGTTCACCGAAGAGCTCAAGACTTACGCTGTGACTGAGATCCCCAAGTTGGGTGTGCCTTTTGACTATCAGTATTTCCCTGGCCTGAGCCACGGTTTCTCCATCAGGGGTAACCGAGAGAACCCTGCTGAGGTGAAGGGTCTCGAGAGGGCGCGGAGAGCGGCGGTGACGTGGTTCAAGGAGTGGCTCGTGTAGGCATGAAGGAAACAGTCTTGATAGCAACAATACACCTACCCAACCATCCTTCCAACACAAATTATCATGTCTGATACTTGAAGTATTCTGATAGAAATCCCGTTTTACCTGGTTGCCCTGAGCTTGAAAGCCGGTCTCTACGATAGAAAGTGGAATATTGCCTCAGCCCCCAAATACGGAGGTAACATCTGTGAGAGCATTGGCAAAGTCGTCAATTTGCAGCTGCTCAGCATTGATGGCTCATGTAATGAGGCAACAAGAGCTGCTGGCCTATAAATTACAAATAGTTTACTGTGAGATGATTTGAACATTGTGAAGAAGAGGGTTCTCTATTGACGTGCTTAAAGCCCGCTCTAGAGTCTCTGAGTGGTGCTGTTGACCATGCTTGAACGTTAGCATGCAAAGCAACACAGCAGCAGGAAAATCAAGGTGTCACATAGCACCATGGACCTTGCTAACATGTCACATGGCCGTAAGCAACAACAAGCAACAGTCCGGTGGTCTCACTCCAAGGCGGCATGCCTGGTTCCGCACCATCACCGCCTGCTTTGAGCCGTGGCAAACCGTGCGGAGATAGCATACAGGGCAGATTAGAAGCTTGGCATGCATTAGCATGCGTGGTACGTACCTTATCATGACCTTCTAGAACAAGCACGATATGGTCACTCATCTCACCGCAACAACCCTTCCGGGAAAGGCCGGCTCCTTGTTATTCAAGGTTTCATCATGTATTCGTAGCCGATATCTTGATAGCAGAGTGCAGATCTCCCTTATCTACTGCTCAGTCCAGCGATTGCTTGCGGTTGTCTAGCCTGTGTGTTCCATGTTGATACCTACCTATCCCATCCACAGAATATCCCACAGAACATCTCACAGAATATTTGACAAAAGTAACCACATACCACATTCACAATGCCTTCAGCTATCCCACAGAACGAATCTGCCCTCTACGAGGAGCCAAAGCCGTACGCCATCTTTATGTTCCTCTCACAATTTTTTGGCCTCCAAACTCACACACCGCACAGATGGGATCCAGATCACCTCCGGACTCGCTTCGTGCAGGCCCTCTCAGAGATGTACAGAACCGAAGTACCCCTCTACGGCAAGCTCGTAGACGTCGTCAACCAAGTCGATACCACCACCCTCCAGTCCCGCGGCCAAAGCCTCAACGACCTCCCCTCCCGCTTCCAGCTTGAGCGCCATGGCGCCATTAGACTGGGCACCCAGCAAGAAATGCGCATGATCAGCCGCCTCTTCGCCGTCATGGGCATGTTCCCCGTCGGCTACTACGACCTCAAAATGGTCGGTTTTCCCCTCCACGGCACGGCTTTCCGGCCCCAGACCGAAGAATCCCTCCGAAAGAACCCCTTCCGAGTCTTCACCACCGTCCTCCGACCAGACCTCATCTCCTCCCCGAAAGTCCGGGAGATGGCCACCTCCATCCTCTCCACCAGACAGCTCTTCTCCTCCAGGCTTATCGAGCTGATCGACCAAGCGGAGACCTCTGCTCTAGCCAACCTCACGGCCCAAGACGCCAACAACCTGATTACCGAATCTCTCAAGATCTTCAAATGACACTCCCGATCCTCTGTTCCCCTGGAGACGTACCTCACCCTGAAAAAGGAGCACCCAATGGTAGCCGACATTGTCTGCTTTCCCTCAGCACACATCAACCACCTCACCCCGCGCACCCTGGACATCGATGCCGTCCAAGCAGGGATGATTTCCCAGGGCCTCCCAGCAAAAGACCGCATCGAGGGACCTCCCAGGAGGAAGTGCGAGATCCTCCTTCGACAAACCAGCTTCAAGGCTTTGGAAGAAAGAGTCACTTTTGCTGGTGACGCCGACCACGCCGTTGACGGGACGCACACCGCCCGGTTTGGAGAGGTGGAACAGCGCGGTGCTGCTGTGACCAGAAAAGGCAGGGAGCTCTACGATGCCTTGCTCGCCAAGGCTGTTGGTCGGAGTGAAAAGGAAGACAAGGACTCTGACAAGGTGCTGAAGGAGGTGTTTGCCGAGTACCCTGATGATTGGGAGGTTCTTAGGAAGGAAGGGTTGGTGTATTTCCGCTATCGGGTTGCTGAGGACAAGGTACCCGTTGCTGGCGCTCATAAGCTGGAGGGGTCAGTGCACATGGATAGACTTCTGAAAGAGGGGGTTGTGACCTGCGAGCCGATCACATATGAGGATTTCCTGCCGTTCTCGGCGGCGGGTATTTTCACTTCCAACCTTGGCGGGGAGAAGGACGGTGGTACTGAGAGGAAGCTCCAAAAGACAGAAGAGGAGAGCAAGAGCAGCCGTGTGCAGCTTGAGGGGTTGCTGGGGCGCAAGATTCCAAGTGAGATTGACCTGTATGATGAGCTGCAAACTGACAGTGTGAAGGAGTGTCAAGCTCTTCTTGGGTTGAGCGAGATTGTGCTTGGGGCTTGAAGCATCTCGAGGGACTGTTTCGTAGGTAGTTTATTATGGTTATTACTTGTGCTGATGTTATATTGATTGTCGTGGCATCGTTCAGAAGCCTGTCCGTGAATCGCATTACTCGAGCTGCGAGAGGGTGAAATCATGAGGTTGGTAAAACTCCAACTGAGAAAGAAAAGGTGTCTCCCAGAACTCCGGCACATTGTCCAAGCCACCAACACCATCATTCATCATGTCTGCAGAACCTGCAAGCAAAGGGTCAAGCGCCGATGGCAACAGGTTACTGCTGGACGTCGTTTGTTGTGGACAGGCGTATATCCTGTGAGGCGCGAGGAGAAGACTTGAATACTGCATATACGTCCCAGCCTCAACCGAGGTTGGAGGTGCCATGCCAGCAGGTGTCATCGGCTGACCAAGGTGGGTGGCTGGGTCTGGGTCGGGTACTCGTGCCATGTTGCCTACCGCGGAGCAAGAAGGTGTCTGTATATTGGAGGCACCCCTTTCCGGGAGAAGGCGCTTCGAACTTTCTTGCAAGAGGTGGTAGGATTTGGTTGCGATGCTGCTCAGCGCCGTATACTGTGAGAGGCGACGAAGGCAGAGCTCGAGTGAGTCACGCCTGACGACAGATTCGTTGAAAGAGCATAGCAGGCCCATCAATAGGGTGCTGCCACACGTATGAAGGTCTATATGTTCGTTAGCAAGTTGTCTCCTTGTGACGTGCGTTTGGGATGATTGGACCCACAGCTTATGTTGTACCACCAAGCCGCAAGACTTTGGCTGCGAATGTGAATGTCTAGACACTTGACAAGAGAATCTGCTGAGAGCACACATTGTGCCGCAATGTCCGACAGCATGAGGTCTTGTACCCGCGCAACCCTCGGATTGCCCCTTGCTTGCGGAATGACTGGCGTATGTCGTTGCTTTTGGAAGAATTGTTCGAGTGCCGGTCTCAGTATGAGAACTCTGACGTGTAGAAATCGTGTGTAGAGCCGCCTTGCTTGCCCTGAAAAGTCCGGTGAAGAGAGGCTCCCTGGGGTCGAAGCGAGGTCCTGCTGTCCATTCTCTGCAATGTTATCATACTGAAGGTGTCCAGGCAGTGCATCTCGCCATTCCATGATCCTAGTGTCCAGATCAAGCAAGGCCTGCATGTCGGAGCAGGTGTTTGTTGGGGTTTCCGCCCCATCCTCCTCTCTGTCCAACACTTGACCAAGAAACTTGTAGAGCTTGATGGTCTCGATGTAGGAAGAGATTTGACTGGGACAGTTGCTTGGCTGAGTATTTCGTTTGCCCCCAACCTCAGAAAGGTACTCGTCATCAATGGCCTCCGGAAGCCTCAGCTGGTCACCTCCAGATATCATGAGTGGCCTGCCAAACGACATGGAGATTTCTCGGTCCAAAAGCACACAACCATACCAGACTCTTACACGCATTTCTTCCTCCAACTGACTGGGGCAACACAGCAATAGCCCCTTCTTCCGAGCATCGTGTGCACTCATATGCAAGCTCATGTTCTGTGCCATCCTGATAGCCAGACCAGTGATGTTCCAACATTTTGAGAATCGCTCTGTGCTCTGGAGATAGAAGCCCATAAGCAGAAGCAGCTGGACTGACTCGATACCAACCTCTTCGTCGATGATCTCGAGCAGATCAAACTTTTGAGTCATGTTGAAGAAACCACTGGCCCTGACTTTGTTTTCTTCCGTGCTGGGCCCCGGGGCAAACCAGGAAGCCAGTGCAAAGACAGCATTGACGGTAGCCGGGAAGGTCTTGACCAGGCTCTTTTGTCTACACAGGCCAGAGCAGGTTCCTGTGTTTGTTTGCGATGGCTCCCATAGCTGTCGATATTGCCCCATAAACGTAGGCTGATGAAGAATAGGATATGCACGATGAACGCGGTGAAAGTACAGGTCCACGAGCTCATCAGCATGTCGACGCAATGGCAAGGACCATGCAGCAGCGCCGACTCCGAGCAGACGGTCACAGGAACATGCCTGAGGAGTGGGAGGCGCCGCCATCCCATTTGATGGACTGGCCGTGATCCTGGGAAGAGGTCCGATCCAGGACGGGGGCTTGTCTGCGGCAAGAGTTGGCTCCAGTGACTGCCGGTCAGGTGCGGACGAAGTATTTGCGTTAACAGCAGTTGGAATGGACGCCATCGGCAGTGCTGGTGGTGTAGTATTGCTGACGCTGTGATGCAAAGTACTGGCGGGCTCGGCGGTTACTTCTGGGTTGGGAGGCACCTGATTCTCTTGACACTGGTCTGGAATGATGATCACATCTTCCACCGTCATACTGGACTCGGCTTCACT
Source organism: Podospora pseudopauciseta (assembly GCF_035222475.1). Lineage (NCBI taxonomy): Eukaryota > Fungi > Ascomycota > Sordariomycetes > Sordariales > Podosporaceae > Podospora > Podospora pseudopauciseta. The sequence continues at coordinate 7,942,639 of NC_085892.1, forward strand.
CCTCTGATCGGCTGGCCGGTTCTGTTCTTCAAGCTCTTTCAATCTGGACCTTAACGAGCGAATCATACTGGATAGATAGTCAACTATGTAATCGAGAAGGGTGTCGGCTGGGCACTCACTCATGTTGCCAAGCCTTTTCCTGGATGTCCGCAAGGTACACACAGTTGGAAAGCCTCTTTTTGCAGCCAGAGCAGTAGGGAATTGCTCCATCGCACCGGCGTTTTCTTACCCTACACTCCTCGCATGCTAAGGGGGCCCGTTTGCGCACAGTAGGTCTCTTGGGCGCCGGACCTGAACTGTCAGCGCCTGAAGCGTTGGATCGCGATCGTTTCGTTGCGGTGGACATGGATTGTATTTCCCGGCCTTAAGGTGGGTGGATGGAATGCTGTCAAAACTTGAAACTCAGCAGCTCGGGGCTTGCAAACATAGCCATAGCAGTACCTGTGAGCCCCAGGATTGCGGGGTAAAGAAGCACACCGCTGGGTATTGTGGAGGTTATGTGGAGAACAGGTTTGGCGTCGGCGCCGGTATGCTCGGGTCAAGCGGACTTTGGCTCGCCGAGCACTGTGCTAGGGAGCGATGGCCAGTTCAGGCCTGCAAGGATAGTTCTCCGACAAATGCGGGGAACACAATGGGGAACTGATCACTGTGACGGTGTGTGATGAACAAGTCCAAGGCAAGGCGATGACATCCATTGAGAAACTATCGAAGCAAATCTAGGCTACTTCTTTTTTTTTCCTATTTCGGGCCCTTCATGAAGAGGTCCCAAGCGTCCATTACCTTGTCCAGCACCTCTTGCTTCATGAGCTTCTGCAAAATGTCTCTTCGCCCAGTCTCTTCAGGGATCTCGCCAGAGACAAACCGAGACTGGTCCTCTTCACCCTGCTCAGGAGCGTAATACACCATAGCGCCCTCTTGTGCCCCTATCTTGTACGCTGGCCAAGGAGCCTCGCCATGGATGAAAGCAATGGCGTCCTCGGTCTGCTGGTCGCCTGCCTTTTGCTGGCCAACAGGAAGAAGCTCACGGTAGTTCTGCAGGACAAACACGATGTCGAGGATGTGCGTCGCATGGCCCTTCCACGGCCCATCCCAAGGGTTCGGAACGTTGAAGTGGCACAGGAATGCCTCGAGCCCGGCCTGCGACCAAGACCTGACGAAGGTTCTCGCTCCAAGCCCAAAGCAAATGTCGGTTGCGAGGTCGAGAACAGCCTTGAGAGACTCTTGCGAGTTGGCGGTGGCGGAAGCGTTGAGGCCATACCCAGAGACGATTTTGGGCGCCAGCTCTCGGTCGATGGGATCCAGAGTGGCAGCCAGGAAAGTCGCCATAGTCTTGGGCATTATGTCTACTGTAGCAGCCAATCTTGGGCCGTAGGCGTTGCCATCCATCTTACAATCGCCAAACATGATTCGCTTGCACCATTGCATTCCTGGGAACAACTCTGCTGTCCGAGCTGGGTCGGCCATCTGAGCATAGGATGTGGTTCTTGGAATCAAGTCGCCATCGACAATGGGCGCCATTGGCACTTTGCGTGCAATCTTCTCCCTGATATCCTCCATCGGGACCGTCAACAGTCGCTGAACTTGGGCCGTCTCGTCAGTTTCTGAAATGTCAAGAAGCTGCAACGCCCTCTTAAACGACCCCTCGGCAAGTTCTGGCTGCTTGGCTTTGACCAGAGAGGAACCGCTCATCGAAATCAGCTGGTTGAACAACGGCTCCTTGGAGTGGAGATGGAAAGTGCCCGATGCCGCCCCCGAACTCTCGCCAATATAGGTTACGCGGTGCTCATCACCACCGAACCCTGCAATGTGGTGTTTGATCCAGAGCAAGCCCTGTCTCTGGTCATCAAGGCCGTTGTTTGGCTTGTAGCCTGCAGCCTTCATGGCAGAAGAGTAGAGGAAGCCAGGGACACCCAATCGGTAACTGGGGCAACGTCAATAACCTGGGGTTTTTGATTTTGGTGGATGAATCTTACTTGATACCCACAGCAATGATTGGCTTCCCAATCTTGACACTTCTCTGGACGATACGAGCGAGATCATACTGTGGGTAAGAACTGCTCCCCGTCGCAAAGGCACCGCCATGGACAAGGGCCAAAACTGGCCATTCAGGACCGTCTGCCTGGAGATCAGGTACAGCGATGTTGAGTGTCAGACATTCCGTGTCTGACTGCCCAAACTCTGGAGACTCCAGAGACTGCTGAATCAGTGCGTGCTCCCATTGGCAGCCGTTCGCTGGGCTCAATGGAATGGGCGCGAGGGTTGTTGCGTCAAAGATGCCGTATTGGACACGGGGGTGGTCTGATGGGTACGAGTTCAAGAGCTCAGCACGTGAGAAGCGATCTTTCAAGGTCGCATACTGAACACCAAGAAACTGTGTAACGCCGACTTTCTTCACCACCCCACGAATTGGCCCAATGGTTGGGTGTTGGAGAATAGGGGTCTGTTCGGACATGACGACAACTTTTGGTACAAGAAAACTGATGATGGAGGTGTGGGCCGGGAATAGCTCCAAACTCAGAGTTCGAGCAAGATCTGTCTCAATATCATCGCCATCACAAAACCGTCTTCCCCTCCCCTCAGGCGATGGATCGGATCCGCCTGACAGCTTGTGGCGGGTGTTTGCGGGCCTCGAAGCACCAGATCAAAACACCCGCCTTATCGCCGCACCCCACAAGACTCTAGGTAGTGACGACCAAATCCGCCTTGGCACACCACGGTCAACTATTGATCTGATAAGACGAGGTGTCTCCATGTTAGCATGTTTTGAAGAACACCACATTGAGATTGCACGATTGCCATTGCCAAATCACACAACCGTCACATCTCGCAACTCATTCGGCCCAGTCACGCAACACTTCGACATGGCAACCACGGAGAAACTCGTCAGTCCCTCCTCCATCGGCCACTTCGGCATTAGAACAACCCCTGAAAAGTTCGAGGCCATGGTCAAGTGGCACCTCGACTTCTTCGGTGGACGCGAGGTACTTCGAAACGCCAAGGCCAGCTTCATCCAGTGGGACGAAGAGCACCACAGAATGGTCATCGTGCAAGACGACAGCCACGAGCAGATCCCAGCCGACAAGCGCCCTACAGCAGCAACAGTCTACCACATCGCTTTCACACTCAACTCTCTCGAGGATCTTGCCACCAGCTACGAGCAGAAGAAGGCCCGCGGCATCCTGCCCCACTGGCCTGTCAACCATGGCATGAGCACCTCGATGTACTACTTTGATCCGGATGGAAATGAGTTTGAGATGCAGGTCAACAACTTCGACACAGCGGATGAAGCTCTGGAGTTCATGAAGACGCCAGAATATGCGACGAACCCGATTGGCGTGGATATTGATATTGAAGAGTGGCTGGCACGGGTCAAGAGCGGGGAGGATGAGAAGACTCTCAAAAAGCGTCCGGTTATTGGGCAGAGGCTTAGCCGGTATGAGAACTCGATTTATTGGAAGAAGCCAGAAGAAGCGTGAGGATTGTTGATGTGATTGGGAACAATGGGCGGTATATCGTAGGGAAGAATTGAATAAGGAATCTTTTGTGACCGACAATAAAGATTATGTATGCTTCGCGAAGTTTCAACCGTGGACTAGTGACCCCTTGTGATGAGGGCACTGTAAATGGCACCAGCACCAAGTGCCGTGATGTTTCATGCACATTCCCATTCCCCTGGATAAGCTTGGGTAGGTTCTCTTGGGCCCTGAACGTTGGAAAACTTGCCTTAACGGTGTTGGTCTCAAATCATGGTGGTCTGGTTGGCCTGTCGAGCAGAGTGGTGAATCCGCCATCGGTCCGGGATTGCATCGCGAGGAAGCTGAATCCATCCGGGATCAAAATCCCCGACACCCTCAACCCATGTCAATACCAAGCTGGAACAAGGGTATCGCCATCAAAATCACGACATCACAAAGACAAAGAGACATGGAAAGAGTAGCAAAGATGTTGTAAGACAGAAATTGTTATCAGATATGGTCAGTCGTGCCAATCAAGGGCTTCCCAGAGCTCATGACCTCAATGAAGGTCTTGGGAGCCTCCTTCTCAAAGAACATCTTCTGGCTCTGAAGACTTCTCGTGATAACATCAATAGCGAAGGGGAACATCTCCCTCTCATAGGCAGCAACAGCCTCCTCGTTGACGCCCAGTTCCTTCAACTTTCCAGCAAGGATGATCGCATCTCTCATGGCGCAGTTGACACCATCACCAACGAATGGTGTCGTGACATGAGCAGCATCGCCAATCAACGTCACACCCGGGACAGTCTTCCAGTTGAGCCTGTCCGTGGGGAAGTAGTACATGATCCAAGGTCTGAAGGGACCCTGACTTTGATTGATGATCTCCTTCATCTCATCCGAGTAAGGACCGAAGAGGTCATCTCCCAAAAGGTACTTCTTGAACGCGTCCCAATCCTTGATGTCGACGAGACCGGCGTCGGCAAAGTTCTCGGGGCCGGGAATGCCGACGTCGACACGGTAGTGCCCGTCGCCTTGTCTGCTGTTGAACATGTGGACACCCTTGCCCATGACGATCATGGACCCCATGCGGCAGAGCTCCTTCATCTTTTCGTAGTATGGACCGCCAGGGAGGATCTTGGTGGTGACGAACAGATTGCCGCTGTATTGGGGCTTTGCGTCGGTTACCTGTCGAGCGCTGTCAATACCCAGGTAGCTGAAACTCTCCAGAGCGAAAGGGAAATGGTCGACGAGGGATTTCTTACCAAATGCCGCACCTTGGACCAGGTACCATCGGCGCCGACTACAAGACCGAACCCCGAAGCAGTGGTTCCATCAGCGAAGTTGAGAACGATCTGCTTGTTCTCGTCCCGGGTGGTGCTGGCAACTGGCTTCTTCCAGTGAATCTTCTCCTTGGGGATGCCACTGAGGAGGACCTTTCTGAGAGCCCAGCGGTCGATCTCAGGGGCATCACGGCCCTCACCAAAGTCGAAGAAATTCTCGCCCTTGTGGCTGAAGAGGCGATGGATGGTGGCATCGCCGTAACGGGCGTACTTCTTGAACTCTTCAAAGACACCAGCGTCCTTCAACGCTCTTTGACCGCTGCCAGGGTGGAGATCGAGGCAGCCACCACGAGGTGGGACATCCTCAGCACTGCTTTCATAGATGACGTAGTCCCAACCGCCCTGCTTCTCGAGGAGAGCACCAAGAGCCAGGCCAGACGGGCCGGCACCAACAATGCAGATCTTGTTGTTGTTGTTGTTGTTGTTGCTGTTGCAAGAAGACATGGTGGATGTGGTGGTCTTGGTGGAACGAAAAAGGTTGAGGATGGGTTCAAAGATGCAAGACAGAGGAGGGATTGGCATAAAACTATGAGCCGAAGGGAAATAGAGTATCAAATGAGCGAGGGTGTGATGGTGGACTTGAGCCCATTCTGATATCGTGAGTTTCCTGTATTAATAGAACGCTGGTGTTCGCGTCGGCACATCAGGCATCCCCAGTATTCTCTGATCCAGCTCGCGACTCAGCACGGTGGATCAATTGCGGGGTCCCCGCAAACATGAAGCTTCCCGTCATCCGTCTGCCGTCATCGCGAGGTTCAGCGTGCAGCCTGATCTCGGGTTTAAAGCGGAATGCCCCATATCTAGCGGTCTTTGGTGGTTTGGGGCGTTGCGGACGCCTTGCGGGAGGTCTAACGTTGATCATTTGATCTATTTGGACCCCTGAACGCGGCACTTGGCATCTGGGGAAGTGCGGGGTGTGTTTTGCGGGGTTCCAATGCTACTGAGCTTGGCCTCATGGTGGATGCCCGGGCTTGGGGATGGGGATGGTTTACAAAGACCGATGGTTGGTGCCATGCTATGCCCTGGTCGTTGGATCCAAGACGTTGGGGCAGTTTTTCTGGGATGGAGTGTGACTGAAGGGGTTCAAGATTTGAGTAGCTTGGGTATGTCAACAAACGACGTTCAGGGGCTCAGGGGCAGTAAAGTGGGTCCCGCCTGACCTCGTCAAAAGTCAGAAACTTGAAGGACGGGAGATGCTAGTCTGGTCAAACTACCCAGTGAAATTACTATCTTGAAGTTCTTATAACTGTTCTAGGTTATTTACGAGCCCAGGATTCTGTCCTAACATCACTGATCCTTTGTTTAAGCTTGGTTACTAACATGATAATAAGGTAGAAGTGGTTAGCTTACCTAGTATGCAGTACCGATATCTGAGCTTCATTTTACTGCTATGAAGTCATGGTTCATGATCCTGACTGCGTATCAGACACTGCAAAGCCGGAGGAACTTGAAGTCCCCTCGCTGACCAGGTTCTTTATATCACGGCTTTTACACTTAGGTTCTTCATTTTGCGCGGTGCAAGATTACTCAAGCAGGTAGGCAATGGGATGCTGATGCGGATGTCAAAATACTTATTAGTATCACTCACTGCAGTACAGTAGATCAGTATGGCTTGATGGAACCTGGTCACCCTGAGATCATATCACAATGTCTCATTGAGGAGATATATGACTAATATGATTAAGGTAGGTAACTTGCAAACGACTCTGAAAATCAGGTTAACCTTGCCCGAATAAGATGTGTGATCTATAGAAACTGGGAGATCTAGACCACAGTTTCGGTCCTGTCCACCACCCGATTGAGTTGTGCCTCTGACAGATTCCTCAATGACTTTTTCTTTACTCGATAATTGACCAGAAACCATACAAATAACGTTATTGCGGTTGGCGGGATGCATATCTCAACGTAGAGCGCAAAGGCCCCTGTGTGCAGCTGCTACTGCCGTTAAAACTCCTCGGATCCCTTTACCTGAATGATTCCACTTTGCAAGAATTTCTGGTAACAAGATTAGAAGATATCAAGCAGCTAGATGTGAGGCAGTTCCTTACCGATATGAACGTAGCAGGTAGGAAAAGGATGGCAACAACGGTGACAACGTGCATCGAAACTGTTTCCTTCTCCACCCAGACTGTCATTTCCAGGGAAATCTGATGTTCAGAACTGACCATCCAGCGATAATATTAGAGGGTGACCCCTGCATCTGTTTCAGGGACGCCACGGCACGGGCCACTACGCTTCCCTTTCGGCCCCGCACAGCAAATCCTTTTCTGACGGACTTAGTAGCCTTGGTATGACTGCGCTTACCTTTTTACATTATTCCAACTGCGTATCTTAAGGTATCTTTTCCTGAGGAGCCTATCTAAGACGATCGCAAGGGAGATTAGAAGTGATTTCATGTCGTTGTTTATGTAGCTATCGATTAGCTATCGAGGATGCCTTCCAGAGTTCTGCCTGCAGATGGCGGCCTCAAAACGTTTTGGGAAGTTTCTATTGGCGCGTGGGCCAGCCACATCATGTCGTTGGGCTTCAACTCCGCGGTAACCGCTCAGAAAATCCATCTTCGATCTCTTCAACTATCTTTGACACAACTGCGACAGATACGTCCCTAATCGAGAGTGCACGAGAAGGTCATGGCTGGCAGTCTAAGGAAGAGGTTTGGATTGTTCAGATGGAAAAAAGAGAGTCGGGAGAAGTCGAAGGCACAGGACGGTCCGGAAATACATGGCAGCATCGCCTCAGCGAATTCATCAGAAGGTACGGATCAGCGGTGAACCCTCCTTCCCCTGCTGACAGGCTCTAGTTTCCGTTCTTCGCCCTGAGAAAGCCGCTTCATCGACCACAGTAACCCCTTCACTCCCGCAATCGACGATAAATGCCTCTCAAACCCCCGCTCCAGCAGTACCGCCTACCCCTTCAAGCAAAACATTGGCCGTTCTGAGCAACACCAGCGATAAGGCCGCAAGGGCACCTCAAACGGCAACAGATGGCCAAGCAGTAGAGATCGGAGAAAACTTGGTTGCGGATGCCTCTCTTTGGGATAGAGCCTACGATGCTCTCAAGGAAGAAGAGCCCGATCGAGTCACTGAGTATGAGCAGCTTTTGTCTAGGGTGCTTATTAGAGGTATGCCATCAACCCGGCTTAAACTGTTTCGCTCGCGCTAATTTAGGAGAATATAGTCCCATCTATATCCCAGCTAGCGTCGAACCAGACGGACGATGTTAAGATTGCGAATCAAGTCCCCCAGAACGATCCGATCGCACGCCGCAAGAAGCTGAAAGAGATAACGGAACTTGGTCTGAAGCATATGGAAGACAAGAAGGTTAGCACAACACTACTGGGACACGAGATTGTCCTCCAGGATGCTGTGGCAAAGGTCGCCGGAGCTGTGGAGTGGGTCGAGGGCCATGTCAAGGACGCCATCAAGGACCTACCATACGCCTCCATCGTCATGGCAGGCGTGTCCCTCGTGCTCCCCCTCCTGAAGAACCCCGCCGCCGCTGAAGAAGCGAACCGGGATGGGTTTGCCTACGTCACGTCACAGATGCGTTACTTCGCCGTAATGGAGTCGTTGTTGTTACCTCAAGACATGAAGCCCGACTTGAAGGGCGACCTTACGGAGCGTCTTGTTGACTTATATAAACTCATCATCGACTTTCAAATACAGAGCGTCATTCGGTTCTACCGCACTCAAACCAAGAACTTCTTCCGAGGAGCCATCAACTACGACGGCTGGGATCAGAAGCTGCAGTACATCAAGGATACCGACGTGGCGCTAGTTTCGAGGTTTGAGACGACTATGTCTGCTAGCCGTCTTCAGGTGTTGAGGGATCTTGCTGGGAGAGCAGAGGAATCACGCATAGCCCTTAACAGCCTGCTTGCCAAGGTGCAGGAACATATCGAAGTCTCTCGACAACAATTAGGCGTTCTTCAGAAGATCAGCCAGCATATAACGGATCCCCAGGACCATGCCTGTCTGCAAGGTCTCCGAATAACCGATCCGCATGACGATAAGAGCCGTATCGAGCAAGCCAAAGGCGGCCTTCTGACAGGCTCGTACTGCTGGGTCCTCGACAACGACGATTTCAGACAATGGCGCAACAATCAAGACAGCCGGCTGCTATGGATCAAGGGCGACCCCGGCAAGGGCAAGACGATGCTGCTCTGCGGAATCATCGACGAGTTGACAAAGTCGATCCCTAACACTACGACTGTCTCGTTCTTCTTCTGCCAGGCTACTGATGCGCGTATAAATAACGCCACGGCTGTCCTTCGCGGCCTGATATTCCTTCTTGTCAGCCACCAGCCATCGCTCATCTCGCACGTACGGCAAAGGTACGATCAGGCGGGGAAGCAACTCTTCGAGGATGCAAATGCCTGGGAGGCGCTGTCGAAGATCTTCACCAACATTCTTGAGGATCCGCACCTGCAAAGCACCTACCTGGTCATTGACGCGCTCGACGAGTGTACCCGAGACTTGAGCCGACTCCTCAACTTTATCGCCAAGACGTCGTCGACATACTCGGATGTCAAGTGGATCGTATCCAGTCGCAACTGGCCGAATATCGAGAAGGGTCTTGACGATGCGACACAGAAAGTAAGACTATGTCTTGAGTTGAACGAAGAATCTGTGTCTGCGGCTGTTGCCAATTATATCCAGTCCAAAGTCGATTTGTTAGCGAAACAAAACCAGTACGATAACGACACGCGAGACGCTGTCCAGGCCTACTTGTCGTCGAACGCATACGGCACTTTCCTCTGGGTAGCCTTGGTCTGCCAGGAACTTGCCGGTATCTCGGGATGGGAAGCTGAAGAAATGCTGACGGCGCTTCCGCCCGGACTAGATGCCCTCTACGAGCGGATGATGAGCCAGATCTGCAGTTCAAGACACTCCAAGCTCTGCAAAAATATATTGGCCGTCGTCTCGGTTGTGCGTCGGCCAATTACGTTGGATGAACTGCCGTCTCTGGTGGATATGCCCCCTCGATGCTCTGGCAGTCGCGAAGTTCTGGCAGAAATCGTAGGGCTTTGTGGCTCTTTTCTGACGCTCCGAGATCACACTATCGCGTTCGTTCATCAGTCTGCCAAGGACTTTTTGGTCCAAAAGGCATCTAGGGAAATCTTCCCTTCCGGGATACAACATGTACACCGCTCTATCTTCTCACGATCGCTACGAGTTTTGGCCAATATACTGCGTCGTGACATCTACGGCCTCAGCGCTCCTGGATTCCCCATCGACCAAGTTAAGCAGCCCAATCCAGATCCGCTAGCTGCAGCGCGGTATTCGTGTGTATATTGGATTGACCATCTGAGTGAATGCGACCCCACCCGCGATGAGGTCGAGTCCATTGACAGGTTTCTGCGTCGGAGCTACCTTTACTGGCTTGAAGCTCTGAGTCTTCTCCGTATGATGTCGGGTGGAGTCATTGCTATAGGGCGGCTCGAGGGCCTGCTAGTAAGCACCGAACTATTAAATACTGGAAAACTAGACTAAAATTACTACAGGAACGCGAGAATCGGGAGCAGTTAACAAGCTTTGTTCGCGATGCACACCGGTTTGCTCTAGCCTACAGATGGATAATAGAGCAAGCCCCTCTTCAAGCATATGCATCAGCCCTTGTATTTGCACCAACTGGCAGCTTGGTAAAGAAAATGTTCAAGGAAGAAAAGCCTGGATGGCTTAGTACGGGACCAGTTGTAGAAATGCAATGGAATGCCTGCACACAGACGTTAGAGGGCCATGGCAGCTCGGTCTGGTCGGTCGCGTTCTCGCCGGACGGCCAGCGCGTGGCATCGGGCTCGGACGACAGGACCATCAAGATCTGGGATACGGCATCGGGATCCTGCACACAGACGTTAGAGGGACATGGCAGCTGGGTCATGTCGGTCGCGTTCTCGCCGGACGGCCAGCGCGTGGTATCGGGCTCGCACGACAGGACCATCAAGATCTGGGATACGGCATCGGGATCCTGCACACAGACGTTAGAGGGCCATGGCAGCTCGGTCTGGTCGGTCGCGTTCTCGCCGGACGGCCAGCGTGTGGTATCGGGCTCGCACGACAACACCATCAAGATCTGGGATACGGCATCGGGATTCTGCACACAGACGTTAGAGGGCCATGGCGGCTCGGTCCGGTCGGTCGCGTTCTCGCCGGACGGCCAGCGTGTGGCATCGGGCTCGGGCGACAACACCATCAAGATCTGGGATACGGCATCGGGATCCTGCACACAGACGTTAGAGGGCCATGGCGACTCGGTCATGTCGGTCGCGTTCTCGCCGGACGGCCAGCGTGTGGCATCGGGCTCGCACGACAACACCATCAAGATCTGGGATACGGCATCGGGATCCTGCACACAGACGTTAGAGGGCCATGGCGACTCGGTCATGTCGGTCGCGTTCTCGCCGGACGGCCAGCGCGTGGCATCGGGCTCGCACGACAACACCATCAAGATCTGGGATACGGCATCGGGATCCTGCACACAGACGTTAGAGGGCCATGGCAGCTGGGTCATGCCGGTCGCGTTCTCGCCGGACGGCCAGCGTGTGGTATCGGGCTCGCACGACAGGACCATCAAGATCTGGGATACGGCATCGGGATCCTGCACACAGACGTTAGAGGGCCATGGCGACTCGGTCATGTCGGTCGCGTTCTCGCCGGACGGCCAGCGCGTGGCATCGGGCTCGCACGACAACACCATCAAGATCTGGGATACGGCATCGGGATCCTGCACACAGACGTTAGAGGGCCATGGCAGCTGGGTCATGCCGGTCGCGTTCTCGCCGGACGGCCAGCGTGTGGTATCGGGCTCGCACGACAGGACCATCAAGATCTGGGATACGGCATCGGGATCCTGCACACAGACGTTAGAGGGCCATGGCGACTCGGTCATGTCGGTCGCGTTCTCGCCGGACGGCCAGCGCGTGGCATCGGGCTCGCACGACAACACCATCAAGATCTGGGATACGGCATCGGGATCCTGCACACAGACGTTAGAGGGCCATGGCAGCTGGGTCATGCCGGTCGCGTTCTCGCCGGACGGCCAGCGTGTGGTATCGGGCTCGCACGACAACACCATCAAGATTTGGGATACGGCATCGGGATCCTGCACACAGACGATAAATGTTGATTCAGTTGCTACCCATCTATCGTTCGACCATACCAACGCTTATATTAACACGAATATCGGGCGTATCCAAATAGCCACGGCTACCATAGAAAGTCCAAATCAGCTAAGTAGTCCGGTGTGTTATTCGTATGGTTTAGGACAAGACTACCGCTGGATTACTTGCAATAACAAGAACGTATTATGGTTGCCACCAGAATACTATACACGTGCTTTTGCCGTGCAAGGGCGCAAAATAGTTCTTGGCTGTTACTCAGGAAGTGTTATAATATTCTCATTCTCGCGAGATATTTGATATTTCAACCTTCGGCTTCTTTCTCTCTTTTATTTTTTTTTCTCGTTTACCACCAAAGGGGTGTGGGGGACTGAGTATATTTATATAATAAATAATTCTTGCATTTTCAATCCTGTAAAGACGATGCATATCTCCCCGTTTAGGTAGCAATATCATAGTGTGTAGCTTCTTTCAAAACGATAGATAAGTCGATGACGTAAAATAAGCTTATGGCAATAGCAATTGGCCCCAGTAGTGGTTCGAAGGAGGCGTAGCGTTACCACGCGCTCCGGCTGGCTTGCCACAGAGATTTGGAACTGGTGGATTAGTGTTAAACCGAGGTCGCTCTTTAATTGAGGTGTTCAACTGCCGTAGGGATATAATTGGTCCGTACAAAATCTTGCGTTTATGTTAGAAACACGGAACCGACGACATGATAAAAGCTTATAGCTCTCCATGCAAAGTCAACCACCGTTTGGTTTGGTTTGGTAGCATGAATCACTTTGTCATATAATAGTGGAATCTGCATCCTCAGGAATCTAGAATCTGGGATCTGGGATCTGTAGCTGGGCTCGAGGGAGTAAACAACCTTATATTTGTCCAATACGCGGTGAGGCTAGGCTGACGGGTTCCGCTGTGCCGCAGGGATCAATAAACCCAGCCGAATCTTCAACAAAGGCGTGACTTAAGGCAGCATAGCACGATCATGAAAACGGGCTGGCAAAGTTAGTATTTATCCAGTGAAAAGAGTAGAATTGGGCAGTTGACTATCATGCATTTTGGGAATGCATTCTCCATATATGCCTCATTGGCACTAGAATCCCGAAATTTATTTTTGCCGCCCCGTTCTTATTCTCAAGTTTTATTTTCCGTTGGCGCTTATGCGCCTGAAGCCATTGGAAGATAGGGGGGAGTGAATGTAAAAGAGGAAGAGAAATCTTCCTCATTTTTTGGCAGTATGTCTTCCAGAATCAGCATTGGATTTCGCTCGAACTGATAGTCTGGGTGTACTTGTCCGAAAAGGTAAAATGTGCATTGACACGATGAAATAACACCTTTTCGAATCGGCGCAGGTTATTCCACATGCCAAAGCAGGTAATCTCGAGACACCACACCTGCGAGGCTAGAAAGCGGAAAATCTTCAGAACGAGCACAACGCTCTAGTAGTCTGTGGTGCGAGTCTTCTGTAGAGCCGGTCATCATTCGTCAACGCCCATAAAGTTCCTAAACGAAAAAGAAAGTTACAAACCACCAGAGGACCCGATGCAAGGCATAATTTGGCAGCTACCCAAGAGAGGTTATGGGTATACCAAAAGATATTGATACACAGCTACGCGCTGGACATGTTACATGAGAACTTCAGGTTCTAGGGTGAGTACCTATTTATCTAGTCTTGCTGGTTCACATTCAGGTAAGGTAGGCTTGCACTGTCCCGTGTCCTGTTCCGTATCTACAAGAGCTTCAGAATAGATCGAGATCTCACTGGTGCCTTACTATATCTTCCGAAGCTATTATTGTGGTATATTTTAGTCTGTCAAGAGTCTGGTTAGTTGGCGACACATATCATCAGTTCTCATGATAGCATAGCCGTCAATACATGTTGAATGGCGATACGACATGGTATAATTTGAGTGAATACTCAATACATGTGTACGTATTTAATACCGACTAAGGTACGTAGCAAGAAGAAAAGACATCATTACTCCGGAACCTCAACAATATGGTCTGCTTCCACTCTCCTACGTTCACGTCTTAGTGCTCTCCTCTCCGCTAAGCTCACTGAGCTGCCTTCGTTGGAAGTGTTCCTTCTATCTCCTTCCTCCGTACCTCTGAGAGAATCGTGTTCCAAGAGACTTATCGTGCTCGCGCTCTTTGGTAACGACCACCTTGACGAGGAAGGTCTTAGGGTCCTGTGCAGAAGCGATATGCTCGGTGTTCTAGGAAGAGCGGTAGTGGTCGGCGATAAGACAGTTAAAGCTTCATCCTCGTCAACATGCTTTGCCTTTTGCTTCCTCTCGTTGTCACTTTTACTCGCACCGGCAAGCTTTGATCGGTCGTCTTGTTCGGATTCTCGATTTGGCTTATTGCTCAAGTCATCCCCAACAGATAATTTCTGCTGCAATGGCAAGGTGGTAGGGGCTGATACGTTTCTGATTGAGGTCCCGGCAAGATCCCGAGGTCGGGGACGGCTTTCAAAATTGAGTGAAAGATTTTTGGATGTTATTGTCTCGCCGTTGACTTCCACAACGACCTTTAATGATGCCCCGTCAACGCTGGTGAGGCACGAGTAGCAAAAGTAGCGATATCTCTGGCCATGAGAATTTGTGCTGAAGGGAAGATCGTCAAATGGAATTGGAGAGCAGAAGTCAATCGTGCACAGATTCTTGACCTCTGGTTCGATTCTAGTAGGGGGGTTGACTGTGTCGCAGCTGACCAGGTGTTCTGAAATGCATGGGTACTCGCGCGGATCATTAATTGTGTAGTATCGATAGTAAAGTTGCTTGCGAGGGGACGTCTCTGTTGTATTTTCACCCTGTATAGTCGTTAGACAGATGAAGACATCGGCGTGGGTGATGTGATTTGGATTGACCTTCGTAACAAACCATCCGATTTGAGCATAAGCAATTGTTTCGAGAGTGATGGGGTCCACCATTTGGTCTCTCTCATCATGTACACCTTGCTGAAAGCGAGTATCGTATATGTGGCCATAGTTGCTACGTGATATTCGGGACGTAATTTTGATTTCAGCATCTTGGGTGCCCCGTATGACTGCGCCTCGGCATATGGCGGTCCATCTGTGAATATGAATTAATTAGCTTCCGCTCAATGAGGCTCACGTTAGGGACTCTCACGGTCCTGGCTCAGATGGCTGCATCACTGGGCAGTCATCACCTAACCAACTACTCAGCCTTTCCCAGAGGTATCTAGATTTCCCAAACCCTCCGACCAAGATGACAAACTATCAGATTGTCTGTTAGCCCTACATTTGGCAGCTCTGGGTTTCCATACATACATTCGGACCTGACCCTGTTTTCTTTTCAAGTGTCTCAATTTGTGAGTCAACAAGATCCAATATCTTGGAGACAACATGATCAAATATTTCCGCGATAGTAGACCTAAAAGATTAGAAGATATCCCTAAATTCACATTCCCGAGGTACGGCAGGGGCACTTACGATGACAATGTGATGTCCGCCTGTCCAGTTAGTTGAACCACTCGAGCAGGAAGGCGCACCTTCCAGAGCTTTTCAGGACCCTGCTTCAATGTAAATTGTTGCTTGATACCATGTTCCCATGACTGATTCATCATCTCTGCAATTTCTTGTGGGGGGACCTGGCGCCAAACATCTGTAGCAACGTGATCTCGAACAAGTGTCTCGAACTCCTGGTCCAGAAAGATCGCTCCACAAAGGGCCCCAGTACCTTCCACCGCTTCCCTAGCAGCAAATCTGTTGGTATCCACAACCTGATAACTGATCAAGTCCTAAGATCATTCAGTTTACAATCAGTTTCTAATGATCAGGCCCCAGGCGTTTTCTTTTAAAAAGAAAGAAAGAGGGAAACTTACGACCGTGCCTCCCCCAGCGTCGACAACAGTTATGGATGTCCCGACCTTGTAGCCCCAGTTGTCAGCTAATTATCGACCAGATATTGACGGTATTTCATCCTACTTTGATGTCTGGTCTGCCTTTCATGTTGGTGAAAGTGGCAATTGCTGCAGCTTCAGGCTCAGAAACGAAGTCCAGTTCGGTTTCGCCACATTCACGAGGATCAAGTAAGCCTGCCATATTCGCTGCTTCGCGCATTCTCTCTCTCATGTAGGACTTCCAAATCGCGGGGACAGTGATGATAATTCGGAATGGCGTAGACTTGACGAAGCTGGGTGTCATCGCCTTTTCTACGTCGGCCATAACATGACTCCAGAGGTTTCGCAAGTAATCCGCAATGACATCGATTGGTTTCTTTCCCATCTCCAACAACCGCTGTCTGGCACTGATAAGCTGGGGGGCGTCCTTGAGGTGCTCTTGAAGGTCCGCATCGTCGAGAAGCAATAGTTTGAACCACCGAACAGATTCATCGAAGGTGAGAATATTATATCCCCAAGATGTGACCTGTTTGGTGGAAGAGTATGATATCGCTGTTGGTGTCTTCTCCCGTTCTGTGTTCATATATTGGACGCTATCCCAATTTTTGACGAGATGTATATGCTCTGGCCGAACCTTTCCCTGACGCGCTGACCATGCAACACCAGTGTAGCTAAGGCGGCCAAGTTAGAATACTAGGCACAACAGAAGGCAAACCCGCGATTTTGCACTGGATCTGGTTACATGATACATACGTGGTTCCGAAATCAATTCCAAACACGAACGGCGCCGCACGCATTCCGACGCTGCTAGACTTCGAAAGTAATGATAGTTGGCTCCCCAGCTGCGAGCCTGTGAGAGATCCCTCCATATTCAAGTTACCAGTCGGTCTGGGTACCTCCGTTGGCAAAGGAAGCAACAACTGTATGTGAAGTTGATTTGGGCTCCAAGGTGTGGGAAAGACGGAGGAGAGGAGATACCTAGATGTTGAGACTGAGGGATGTCCTGGTCGTGCATGTGGTCAAGCACCAGGCTTCTGGGCGGGCGCGACCGACAGACTCCTCTGGCCACAACCAGTCAGTCATCTCACCGAACGCCGAATCTTGCAAATAGGGCTAACCATGGTATTTCCAGGCGCTGACGCAGTCCAATCGTTCAATGCACTGCCCACAAAAACAAACAACTTGGCCGCCTTCAGGGCCGACGCCACATGCAGGAATACGTGTTTTCTTTCCCAGTAATCACCCACACACAGCAATTGGCGGCGCCATCATTGTCAATAGCTCAAAATTAAGCCTGCCACCCACCCCTCACCATTGTACCGCTACTTCGATCTGGAGATGCCGTAATGACTGCACACCCTCACGCGATGGAAAGTCCCCCGCATTGGGCGGTCTGGCCCAGGCAGGCAGTCCACGAGGTTTATCATGAGGAATTCCACATTTCAGGACAAATTAAGGGACACCAGGCCCCGTCATCACGATATCCTTTTTGCTCTCGTTTTCTCCAAACCTCCTGCCACCTTGACCGACGACCTTTGTCACCGTGACATATCTAACCAGAAAGATGGGCGAGCCTGAACAAAGCATGATTTTCATCATGGGCCTCTCGGGTTCCGGCAAGTCAAGATTTGTAAACCTCTTGCGACAGAATTCGGTGCGCGAGGGAGCAGGTCTGCAATCAGGTACAACACAACATCATTTCCGAGACACTGTCACAGGAGCTTATAGTTACGTCTTCCAGAAACCCAGGAATGTCAAATCGTGCAGCTGCGACTGAAGGACAAGCTAGTGTCGGTTGTCGACACTCCAGGATTTGGCGACTCCCGAAAGACCGACGCCGAAATACTGTCAACCATATCCGACTTTCTCATTCTTCAGCATGCAGCTGGTTTCCGACTGAGCGGTATCATCTGGCTGCATCCAATTGAACAACAGAGAATGCGTAGACCAGACCTCCAGGCCCTTACCATGTTCCATGATCTCTGCGGCAAGGATGCTCTCTCAGCCGTTACCCTACTCACCACTAGATGGGATCATGTTAAAGACGAGAGGACTGGCGCCATGCGCGAGCGGGAGTTGCGGAGGAGTTTCTGGAGGGATATGATCGACCACGGTGCCAACGCGCAACGCTTCAATGGCTCCTCAGAGATGGCGAAGTCAATCGTGCGGCGCTTGCTACGCAATAAACCGGTGATATTGCAAATCCAAAAGGATAGCATGGAGTCAGGCAAGAGGCTACGTGATACCGCTGCAGGGGCTAGAATTATGGAAGATCTTGAGGTTGATCTGAAGAGACAGGAGGAGAAAGTAAAGAAGGCCGAGCGGGAACTCAAAGCCGGGGCACAATCTGGTGATCAGGCGGCCGAACAAGCCTTACGAACACGGTACGAAGCAGAAGCGAGGGAAAGGGAGCGGCTCATCTCGAGCTGTCAACGAATGAATGCAGATCTGGGCCAAGAGATAATGGAAAAGTGGGACAGGGTTCAAAAAGATTCACCACAGGCCGGAGCCGGGTCTGACTCGGACTCGTGCCTCGAACATGAGAAGCAAGTACCTCACAAGGGCACAGCTCCGAAAATCGAAAACACTCGAAGGAACAGGTGGAAAGGGCGGGTTTCTGCCTTTGCGAATGTTCTTGGCTTGACCCTGAGTGCGGTGGTCCACATTGTTCTTCCATTGGCTGGTATTGCCGTCTGCTGAGAGAGCTTCGGAGGAAAGTACTGGTACAAAGTAGATGTAGGGGTGCGGGCCTTTTTGGCGCCAGCACTAAAAAGCCTATGCACAGCTGAGGCAGTGTTAAAGCCAAGTCACACCACCGCTTGCAGTATGAATTCCTTGTCTACCTCATGTGAGACAACCCCGAGTCTGACAAGGCTCCAATGCGCAATATCAGCCATCTTCTCCTCCCATGATTGAGGGACAGCTTGCTCTGTATATTCTCTGTCCGTTTACACATAAGTGAGCACCATGTTTGACAAGGTATTCCGACCGATAAATGACACAGCGAATTCAAGCCGCAAAGGTCGTAGCAGGTTGCCAGAACCAGTTCGTCCGCCCACTCGTGGAGGGATATTCCCAAAAGCAGGCACTCAAGCAAAGTACGTCGCCGTTTGCCACAACAATAAAATGACCCTATATGCAGGCACGAGCTTATCAATGTACAGAGCACCACAGATACCACAACGGATGTCAAGTGCCAGTCAATCTCTACCATGGCCAGCAAGTCCTTCAACAAACTCTTTCCACCTGAGACAATTGAAGCAAGAGCTTGCTGAAAAAGACCGCAAGGTGAAGATTCTCTGCGAGGAGGTTGAGGGATTGAAGAAGGAGAAGGAAAGCCTGGAGAGGGAAATCGATCAGTACGACGACGAGTGCTTCAAGATGGAAGCAGAAAACCAACAGCTTCGCGATGCCTTTGTTGCCCTCAAGGGTAACCCCAACCATCACATCGACGACGGTGTAGTCCAGTCGCGATTCGGGGAAATCAAGTTCACCATCGAACAGATCGTTTCTATCCGTTATTCAAGCTCCACAACGATATCCAAAAGTATCCGATTAGACCGTCCCTCCAAGCAGCTATTTTCGAATCTGGCGGAGGATTTGGATCGCTACCTAACACAACCAGTGGGAAAGGCCCTCTTGATAGAGGCATTTATCTGGAATTTCCTCATTTCGGAAGTTTTCAGCGGCAACGGGATGCTCTGGGCTGGCAAAGCATTTGAGCATGTCAAGTTTTTATCTCGTGAGCTTGAGAACGATACTGTTTCTCTGGCTGATCTTTACAGGTGGAACGCACACACAGCATCAATGTTGTTTTCCATGTATGACCTGGACAAAAGACGCATACAAAAAATTGCTTCGAATCTAAGAGCCAGCTTAGAACCTTGGCAGAATAAGTCTTTCAAGGAGGGACAATGCGACTCTCTAGACAAGCTTGTGCTCCTGGCAGCAAAATTGGACGCCGATTTGGCCAGGAGCAGAGCTGAATATATGGTCTTCATGCTGGAGACCACCGAAGCGCTCAATGGGCTTGCGAAGAACAAATACGGGGTTCCTTTTGACCAGGACTACATGGAGCTTCAGAGCGGAAACAATGACAGGTGCGGGGATGTGGAGCTTGTAGTATCCCCAACGGTGGCTAAGGTCGGGGACTCGGACGGGGAGAATTACGATTGCTGTACTGTGCTGGTGCGAGCAAAGGTAATCTGTGGTGGCTCAAAAGCTGGTCGTCGCCAACAGTCTGCATCAACCCCCTCAAACTCTTTTCAGCCTCAAAGATAGAACAGACTTCATATAATTAATTGGAAGGCGTTCAGGCTCGGCCGTGAAGAACCTTTGCAGAATTGAAGTCATGAGCTTGTATTATGCAGGAACAAGAGCGAGAGCTAGGAGAGAGTCAAGAGGAAGAACAATCGCGATTCTCAGGAGGAGGTGGATCTCAGGCTACCTCTTAAAGGGTTGGGTCTTCACGAAAGAGCAATAATGTTCAGCAACAATGCTATTCAGTGTCTTGCAGATGTATAACACGCCTTTCATATTGAGCTTGTACCTTCAGCGAGGGAATAGCCCTGTCAGCTATTCTGACAGGCCTGTTAGCTACCCTTTAGGGCTTAACGCCTGTTTGGAACTCTTCCAGGCGTGGTTTAGGATATTGTCCTGCATTGGTTTACTCTCCATTGCCTGCTTTTTCATCCATAACCAAACAAAACAAAAGGGGTTCAGGGGTTCGATGTCTGTGCGTATTTGGGGTCCACTCGGCCAAGGGTTAGGGGTGTGCTTTGGGAGTTCACAGAATACTTGCTGAGATGGTATTCAAAGCAATCATCCCAACACATGGAGCTTTGAAGACAGGGTTTGAATTGCTGTTGTGGCACTTCGGCATTTCAAGGGTCTTTGGGTTATCCGTACCTATTCTCAGCTCCAGCCTCAATACGCGGGTACATCCGCCACATTGACTTGGCATCAGCACACAAGTTCGACGCGTCTTGCATCTATGTCAGCACTGGCATGGATGCTGTGCCGCAATGCAACGCACCGCCTTTAGGCTTCAGGGGTCGGCAGAAGGATGACCGAAAGGAGTTTTCAATCGACAACCGACAATTTTCTTTCACTTTGCAAAAGGTTAATCTTCACGCGTTTTCCAGACCACCATGTGATCATGTTCACCCTCACGCGATTCACGCGACACACAATCCTCATCCTTTTCTTCATCACACTCTCTTTTCTATTTTATCACTCTTACAGAAATCCGCCAACGCAGAAAGGCTCCTCATTTCTTACATCAATCCCAGAAATTCTGAAGCCTCTCACTTCTGGGAAGCATCCGCCGCCGCGATACAAGCCAACACCATCATGGCTCCCCCCACCCGTTTTCGACCCATTCCCCTTGCTGGCGAATACCGCCGCCGATCCCCCACCAATACCCGAGTACAATATTCCTCGTCCTGAAATGCACAAGGAATACGGCCTCGACCGCGCCCCCCCGCTCTTCATCGGCTTCACCCGACAGTGGCCCATGCTCCTCCAAGCAGTCGTCAGCTACATCACCGCGGGGTGGCCGCCAGAGAACATCTACGTGGTTGAAAACACCGGAGTGCACAACATGAACAAGCAAGGCAGACTCACCCTCCAGAACCCCTTCTACCTCAACCACACCACCCTCCACCGACTGGGCGTCACCGTAGTCCAAACCCCCGTTCTGCTTACCTTTGCCCAAATGCAAAACTTCTTTCTGTCGATAGCCTACCAGGAAGACCACCCCTATTACTTCTACAGTCACCAAGACGTCCTCGTCTTCTCGTTTGAGGAAGGCCTCGACTTCATCAGCCGACCGGCAGACGGCAACTGGGAATTCTACAGCGAGGCGGAGAAGAAGGAGATATTGTCTCCTGTCCAGGCCGGCAAAGATGGCTACCGGACGATTTACGAGAACTGCCTCCGCGACTTGCAAACAGTGATCAAAAGAAAGGAGCGCTGGGGTTTTAGATGGTATCAGTACGACCACTTGACGCTTGTCAACAGGGAGGCAATGGAGGCTGTAGGCGGGTGGGACTCCCTGATTCCGTACTATGCAACGGACTGCGATATGAATGGCAAGATGGGGATGGACGGGTGGACCATGAAGCCGAGGAGGGTGGGGATCATCAATGATGTTTCCACCGTGCTGGAGGACTTGGAAGTACTCTATCGGAACAAGTACAAGATGCCAAAGTTTATCGATCCAGCGCCGTTGCCGCCGGAGAAGGAGGCAAAGATCGCAAAGGCCAAGGCGGAAAAGGAGGAGAAGGAGCGGAAGGAGAAGGAGGAAAAGGAGGGCAAGGCAAAAAGAGAGGAACACGGATTGCCTGCTGATCAGCTACAGTATTTCCGAGCTTTGAGGGCCGTGGGCGATGAGATGGGCAAGTACAAGTATCGGGATGGGGCTGAACAGCGGAACAACTGGCAACGGGCGCAACGAGGTGGTGAAGGAGAGCCGTTTTATTACAATGCAGATGGGTTTCATAGTGCCTTTTGGACCCTGACAGATGCCGGGAGACGCATCTACGAAGAGAAATGGGGTCATAGAGGTTGTGACTTGGCGTCTGGCACATCCCTGACGCTCAAGGACCAGTGGCGTGTGGAGAAGGACTGGGAAAAGAAGAAGGAGGACAAGAAAAATTAATACCTTGGCTGATACAAAGGCCCTTAATGTTGGCGCACGATGGGGGTTCTTGCATTTGAAATGGAAAGTATCACAATGAAAATTGATTGTTGCTTATTCCACATCGAAGTCAACTCAAGCCGTAAAGGTCGAACTAACACGCCTCGAACGCCAGAACCATTATCAATGACCGATCGCTCCCTTGCTTGACCCGCCGCTCTATTTAGAATCCTTGCTGAAGAATGCACCCTCACCACCAAGCTCCTCGAGCTTCTGCTTGGAGTTTTCCTTGGACTGCTCGCTTGTGTCTTGGGCTTTTGTTAGTACGAGGGTCTTGACGTGGACAGCTAACTTTGACTTACTTGGGTTGCTCAAATTGGCCTTGTGGCCGCGGGCCTGGTTGCTAATCTCCTCGGGAGCCTGAAGGGCATTTTCCTGAGCCGCATCGCCGACGATGTCACGCTGCTTGGGGTTCTCGCGGAGTTCAGGCATGGTGATTGGTTTGACGAAGACTTGTCAAATGTCCTTGTATGTTGATTGATGTGCTAATGGGCTGTTACAATTGCTGAGTGGGTTGGGTTTCAACTCGTGTCAATGCGAAGGTGAAATTAAAAGACTCTGCGACTCGCGGCCTGGTCCGCTCTAAATAAGTAGGTAGGCACCTTGATATGAAAGATTGCTTTATTTATGACTCGTGACGCCATCAGTACATCATGACCATTGCTGTGCACCTGGCATGACATCACCACTCCGTATCAAACAATGAAAGCTCGGAACACATCATTTGGCAGACAATGACAAACTCTTTGATGATTGGATGAATTTTGACAATGAAACGCACAACAAAGAAACAAAACAAACACCAAAGTTCGTCATGACCATCTGCGCCCAGAAGCCCATCCCTGCTGCAGCTGTCTTCACCACTTCTAGGTACCCTGAACAACGCTTGCGGCTTCCTCATCATTGCCAGGGGAAGTCAGTTTGATGACCAGCTCGGGATCCCGCGAATAGACACGGAGTCCAACAACAGCAACAGCGTTCCAGAGCGGAAGTTGATCCTCATCATCCTCCTCTTCGTCCTCGTCCTCGTCATTGTCATTTTCTTGCCCTCTCTGCCCACCTTGTTGGATTTCTTCACGACCGGCCGTAGCAGCTTGTGCCTCGTCAGACCCTCCAGGTGTATCCTCGCCAGCCTCAGTAACACTCGCCTTTTCTGCCTCTTCGTCCTCCTGTTCGGTTTCCCACCCATCACTAGAATTACCCTTCTTCTCCTCCTCCTGCTTGAAGGCCTTGGCATGGGCGAGATCAAAGCTTAAACCGACCTGCCTCAGCTTTTCTGGGCGGCGCCGAGCTGAGGCCTTGACAATCGCCTCGACAGGAGGCTTGCTTGTGTCGCGCTCGGCAGTGATCTTGGGCAGGACCTCGTAGATGCCTGGCTCAAGATCAATCTCGCAGTTGATGGACCGATTGGCGCGAAAGAAGTTCTCAGCCTGCGGACGGACGCGGCAGAGGTAGTCCCCTGGCTCGGCACCTTGCTTCTGGAGGATGAAGTGCAGAAGAAACGAGTATTCTCCCTCAAGGCCGTTGAAGTAACGGGTATCCAGCTGTCAAATGTCAGTCAAAGGCACTGGGGAAGATGCGGAGGTCAAGTTACCTGTTGCAGAACAAAGACAGCAGTGGTGGCTGTTTTGACCTCGATAACGAACTTGCGTTGCAAGTACCCAGAAACCCAGGCAACATTGACGTTTGTCCATTCTTGAGCCACGGCCCACTCGTCATCGAAGAGACGAGTGCGGTATAAATTAGTGAATGTGTGAAGCATGTCGTTGTAGCTCATCCAGAACACGCCGTCGTCTTCGAAGCGGTAGTCAAGTTTGGTGAGCCAGTATGGAGTCCACTCTTTTGAGCCGTCCGACCACGGGCCGGTCCATTCGCCCATGCCGTCGCCACCGCGTGCACCCCAGGGGTTCCTACATCATCATTAGTATCAGGGTTTGATGTTATGTCGAAGTTCTAATGGAAAGAAAGGAAGAAGGAGAAAAAAAAAGGGGGGGAAAGAAGACAAGACGAAACAAGACTTGGAGTGGACAGAAAGATAAACAAACCTGATCTTGACCAGTCTAACGGTCTTGCCATCCTCCCCCTCCTCCTCTCTGGCAGCCAAAAGAGAGTAGGCGTGCGCGTTGGCCAGTCCGTTCTTGTCCGAGCCATTCCTGTCCAAGATATCCAGCCCAAAGACAAAGTTCCCATTCTCATTCACCAATTCCTTCCATAATTTCTCCTTGAAGAGGACATCCTCCAACGCCAGCTCCGAATTGACCCCCCCGGTCAAATCCTCCACGCCCTCACCAACCCACCCACCCCAAATAGCGTGATAGTCCCCATGGGCCTTGGCATACGCCTTCTCCAACAACGGCAACCAAGTCTCGTTTTCCTCCCGACAGGCCGCAAAATACAACGCCTGGCTCCCCGTCTGCTTATCCCTCCTCCACTTCTTCACAATGGCGTTACTCGGATCATGCCCCCCCCCCTCATAATCCCCGTTCGTCAAACACAAGTGATCATCCACCACGGTATACACCCACTCGCCATCCCGATAAAACACAAACCCATACACCCCGCACTCCTCATCCCTCGCGACGCAAATCTTGTCCATCAGCTCCCGCCGATGACAGATGGTAGCCACGGCAGACAACCACCAGCAATCAAGGCTGTTGCTCCCCTGCATTATGTCCGAACTGCTAAACCCATCCACCTCGAACTTGGGGTCCTCAAAGATCCACCCAACTCTGTGCACCGCCTTCGGCTCGGGGTCGTAGTCCTCATCATTGTCCCCTTCCTGCTCCTCGTCAAGCACCCTCTTCCCCATAATCTTCCTCAGCATCGGCACCGTCAACTGAAGACAGTCCGTCCCGTCAAAGACTTGCATCCTCTCCAGCGTCCCGAGGGCATCCTCAACGGCGGCGGGGTTGCCCTTGGTAGGAGGGGACCGCCAGTTCAAACCCAGCAGACAGTCCCACTGGTTTCCCTTGAGGTCAAAGTCGGGGTCGGTGAACTTGGAGTTGGTGCGGTGGCAGTCCCGGACGATGCGGGCGATTTTGGCGCGGCAGGCGTCTGCCGCGGCGGCGTAGGAGGCGCCAAAGTTGGTGGTAATTGGGGAGGTTGAGGTGTCATTTTTGGAGAGGGTTGAGGGGCGAGGGAGGAGGGAAGAATAGAGGGAGGGTGGGAAGATGGTGGTGACTTTGCCGGGGGATTTGGTGATGTACTTGTCCCAGAAATTATGGACTTGCTGTTGGGGTGGTTTCTTGCTTTTGGAGGCTGCTGGGGAGTGCTCGCAGGACATCTCGACGGTGGCGGTTGATGTTCTTCGGCGGGTTGAGGTTGATGTCTCTAAGGAGGACGGCAGTTGTCGGGGCAGAATTGCTGTCTCTTTTTATCTTGCCCATCTTTTTCTCAGCTCTGGGCGCTTGTCGTACGCTATTACCCTATCGTCATCTCAGCTGAGCCCAGTTCTGTCGTGTGCGGTGAGCATGCCCAATACGCCCCCTCCCCATCCCGGTGCTGCATTTTCGATAGTGCCGTCTGGCCAATTACTATCTCCGAAGCGGCTGACTCAAGACGGTCAGCTTGCAAGCCCGCTTTTGTCATCGCAATCCTTGAACTAAAAACCACAGGATATCAGTAAGCGCAAAGTCTTGGTTGTCCAGAACTTGATATGTTGCGGTTTACGGAGCATGGTCCGTTGCAAAGTGGTCAAACAGAGGGCAGAATCGCAGTGGTATCTGGATTTCGCTAAGGTAAAATAGCATAGCAAGAGCCCAAAGAAAAAGCCCTTGTCCTGTCGCAGGAGGGCCCACCGGCGGTCAGACAGCACCGAGGTCCTGTCGCCCCATCAAGTCTTCCACCTCCTGCCCATCGTGCCCCCAAAACTCCTTTCCGAAATCATGTCGCCCAATTCCATCAAAGTGACTCGCAATACACAGAAACACATCATCTCGTTCGGTTATTAATTCATCGGGCAGCGATCGTCGTGTGGGGTGTCGGGCTGTTTAGAAGCAGCAGTCGAGGCACTCGAGGCAGCATTCGCAGGTCTCTCCGCAGAGCCAGCAGCAGCACATGGCAGCAACGCTGTGATGAAGGTCAGTGATATGTCCATGTCTTTGGCGGTCGAAAGTGGGTGGTGATCGGGATCTGCCATATCGCTGTCGGTTTGTAGGGCATGCTCGAGTCGTGGAAGAGCGGCCCTGGCCCTGCAGCACGATCTACAGGCTCTCGTCAACCACCCTGAGAGAAAAACTCACCAGGTGTAGAGGCAGCCGTGGCTCTTCTCCTCCTTGGGAGGGGGCGCTTGCTGGTACTGCATCTGCTGCTGGGGAGGGGGATAGCCCTGGGGAGGGTAGCCCTGGGGGGGGTACCCTCCATCCGGTGGGGGATAGCCCTGAGGAGGGTACCCCTGGGGAGGGGCTTGGGGGTAGTAGCCACTGTGTGTCGAATCTCGTCAGTCTCGTGTCGGTGGCGGAGGGCCGTAGTTCATTGTCCAGGCTCATTTGGCAGTTTGCGACCAGTCACCCGCAGCGCAAACTCGAGTGCTTCAATCGCCGTCGGAAAACAAGGGCCACAGCCGAACGCAGGATCGTGGGGAGGATAGGCACATACCCCTGCTGAGGAGGATATCCAGACATGTTTTGGTTGCGGTTGCGACGGTGAAATTCACGGGGAACTCGCTGTTGACTTTGCAAAAGAAATCAACAGATGAAAGGGCGGTGGATGACCTTTTTGACAGTCGACGACGCGCGGCGGGAACGGGCAGGTGGATTCACTGAGCGCTGCGTGTCGCCAGGATTGATTCATTAGGTCTGTGGTCGCGCCCAGGGGGCCAAGCTCCGCCAAGGAAGGTTATGATGCCGTCTCATCCGAGTGTCTGGCTGCAGTGCGCAATGATACCAGGAGGCCGCCCTGCGCACCTCCAAACAGTTGGAATTATGTTTCGATCGACGGGGCATATTTTAGCATACCTATAAATGGCTCCGTACAGGAATTCCCGTTACTGAGTGTGGTGCCTTGCTGAGTCTGGAGTCCAAACCACTGCAAACAGGTCATTATTGGGTTTGGCGCGCGCCATCACAGATCGGCGCCACAGTCGGATCACAGTGGGGCCGTTCCCGGGTATCGGCCTTGGCAGAACTCAGGGTCCTCTTCCTCCCGGCTCACGGCACCGACAGAGGCCTGGACCCTCCGGATCTGTGCAACGGAGATAAGGATAACCATCGACCATCAAAAAGAAGAAAGACACCAGAAATGTCATAAATCCGCGACTTCATGAGGTCCACCCAATGCAGCATAGAGTACATATGCGGATACTGAAGGGAAAATATCACAGGCGCCGCCAGACGGTTTCTGATTTGGGTTCCATGACGATCATCGGACCCACTGGCAATGCCGTTTTCTTTGAAGATGCCAAGAAACCGTGTAAACAAATCCCCCTGATCTAGCACGCTGTGCCCCTGAATGAGATACACCACTGTGACATAATGTCTGTGTAGCGTTGGAGGACCTTGGAACAAGCCCTCTCCACCCCTTAACTATCCCTTTGTTACAGCTTGAACAATATCGGAATCTGGACATGGACGATTTCCATTTCCGTTCTGGGACCTGAGCTGTCGCCGCTTTAACCTGACCAGAAGTGGAGATATCCTGAGCAGTGAGAGTAAGAGCCTGAGCAAGGCCTGAACAGGGTGAGCAAAACATGGAGCAGGGTGAGCAAGGCCCTGCGCAAGGTGAGCAAGGCCCTGAGCATGGTGAGCACGTTGAGCAAGGTCCTGAGCACGGTGAGCAAACTCTAAGTACGGTAAGTAATAGTCAAATCTACCTAGGACCAGGCTAGAGGTAAACTATGGTAGAGCTATTTTTAAAGTATATACCTATTCTACGGTAATTATTATTGATATTATAGAGGGGTTTAAATAGAAGTTGTTAAAAATTTAAGTAAATAAAGGAAGGAAGACTTATTATTTAGTATACTTCTGGGTAAGAGATACCGGCAGACGGGTTTGTAAAGGTATTATAAAGGGAAAATCCGCGAAGTTTATATAGTTATGAGGAATGCGAGATTTTCCGGGTCAAGATACATAAAAAGACGTATTTTAACATGGGAAAAAGGTTACTAGGGTATGGAGGAAAGAAGTTAAGGGACACGGGAGGCATGTATTAATCTTAGGAGGATATTTGTAATAGCTTCAGTTTTAACGGCAGTGTACTGTCTGTGGGGGAGGGTGAGGCGCCTGCAAGGTCCACCTCTTTCACCAGACCCACAGCTGGTGTTTGCTCCTGGGGTAGATTTCTGTTGGTTTTCCACATTCTGTAATTTTACCTAACCTCAATAATATCGATTTGTTGATCAATTCTCCTGCTTTTCTGGCCTCACTTTCGCGGGCAGCGACTTCACTAGGCCGCCGCCCTACACAAGATGTCTCAATGTCAACACTCAGGATACCGTGAATAGAAGCTGTGATTGCATACTGCGGAACTATCTACTCTAGTCAACTAACCAAGTGTTGTCCACTGCCTTCGCGAGAATCCAAAAGCTTCTGGATCAAATTCTCGGACATTTGCTGTAGCCCTCTGATGC
Organism: Podospora pseudopauciseta; assembly: GCF_035222475.1. Lineage (NCBI taxonomy): Eukaryota > Fungi > Ascomycota > Sordariomycetes > Sordariales > Podosporaceae > Podospora > Podospora pseudopauciseta. The sequence goes on from NC_085892.1 coordinate 7,971,683, forward strand.
CGTAGTACCCCGGTGTCAGACTCTCGTCGGAAGACAACAGGGTCTTGTTTTGTCCTCCCTTTATTTTGATGTTAAATCGGGTGGCTTAGTAGGATTCCCTTTCTCCCTCTAAGATGGAGCCGAGGAAGGGGTAAAAGTCAGCTTATCCTTTGGTCAAGTTCTCGCCACTTGATGTCTGGGTAGCATTTTGATCCCCAGATGTCTTGTGCAGAATGCTTCCTGTGTCTAATGCAGAACCTCTGCATGAACGGGACTGTTTGGCGGGGGTTGGCTTCTTGGTGTTCAGTGAGCAGGTCTCAGTCGACTTCTTTCTTACAAAGAGGGTAAACCGCTGGTATGAGCGCGGGGAGATGTATGGGGACACGCTGGCGGTTCTGATAGATAGCAGATGAATGGGTCGCCAAGTAGGTCTGGTATTTTCAATGGTTCCAATGGAGGCGAGCGCCATGGGCTGGAGCCATATTCAGGAGGCGGGAAAGGCTCAGATAGCGTAGAGGCTGGTTCATCATTGAAGAGATCTGAGTTTTCCTTCTGAGAGCTTTTGTGCTTTTTGGGGCCGATCCCGTTTGCCACTCGGATTATCGCTGAACTGTGAAGAGTCTGGCGCGGACTCCTGCGAGTCAAGTATAACAAACTGAGAGCTTAGAATGGCCCCCAGATGTTGACGGGGTGGTTCCCTGGTTGAGTTCGACATCATCTGATTCAGCCCAGGAGATCATCCTTGCTTCTCGAGGGCCGTGTGGTGTTTGGGACCCAAGTGCTGTGCCTGGCCTCGAGCTTAGAGTGAACGGGGTCAGACGGATGTGGGATAAATAAGGTACCATATATTTTCGGCTTCGGTCGGACTACTCTGTGCTCTTTTTCAGTAAGGAGTGAATTCGAGAGCTTCAAGAAAGGTGCAGAAAGTGCCCTAATATATTTCATCAGGCCAACTAGGATCAACTTTTAGTCATTCGGGCCTCTCGGCTGCGAAGTCTGACCCCTGGAAGATACGGAGACATTGTGGATGAACGCTTTAGCTCGGTCGTGTTGCAGGATTCATAAGATCATACCGTCGGCTACGCCGGGTATCCTGCGACATTGGGGTTGAACCTTGTAATCGCTGTCGGGTGCTAGTAAGGTTAGTCGTCATGTCAGGTGGCTGTGGACAGCAGTGCGTGTCCATACCATTGTGCACTTTGACGATTCCTGTGACAAGGGCTGGAGTTCAGGGCTTGGAACAACATAGGTTCAATTCATTTCAATAGTCTTCAGTGGCCTCAAGATCCTTGATGAGGAATCTTTTCATGCGAGAAAATGCCACTGAGAAGGAACCGCGATAACAGCGGCATTCGGTGGGACTGTGGGCGGTTGTGTTGATAATATCGGTAGGCATGTCAAAGCCTTGAAACCTGTCTTCTAGGAGGTGGCGAGAAGCCGCTGTCTGAGACGGGCATGGGGATAAGCGCTCAGTCTCCATGGGCGTCGAACTGAACAGAAACACCCAAGTTGGCTGCCAGCTCTCTTTACATTTGCTTTGCAATTCTTCCTTTGAACGACACAAGGGAATATGTACAGAGCGAGGGCGACAGTGCCAGGACATTCTACACGAAAATCTCAGGACTCATCAAATTCGCCTTACCATTCATAGTCGAACGGTCAGAATCAGGACCTCTTGGCCCAACCAATGTCAACCAGACCGTTGACTTTACTTGGGGATGCGGAGAGCGTCACCTTACGATAGGAGATCCTAATAAGCCTGAGATTATTGATGCCGCAAAATGGATGGGAGGTGAAGGAAATCACGATCGGATATGGCTAGAAAAAGAGATAAGAGGGTAAGTATAACCGCCTCATATTGATAGCTCCGTACTGATAGGTATAATATAGATACTGCCATAAATACAAATGCTTCGTTGGAGTAGTATATGACGGCCTGTCCATCCTGATCCTTATATTTTGCAAGCTCAGACGGTTCAGAATATCTGGGAGGAAAACTGCCAGGTTAGCGGCCTTCTTTTCTCAGGCAACAATGCATCATTGCGCTATGGCCTCTTCCGGGCAGTGGCCCATCAGGTTCGAAGAATGCAAGCTGCCACAGCCCCGGCAGCGATAGTGGATGGTTATGTTCGCAGACACAATTGGTTGTCAGGGTATCCTTATTGGGTCAATGGACATGACGAAAATGAGGAACACGAAGCACATCCTAATGGCCATATACGGAAACTTGATCCGAGTGGCGCATGGTACTGGGCTGATACGAATGACAATCCCATCTTGGACTAGAATGGTGAAACTGTTTGGGATACTTTTAGCCTCATGTGATGAACCACTCATCAGAACCTCTGAGAGGGAAACTGGTTGGATGCTGCTTCTGAATGACGGTTCGGTGTAGCTAAAAGGTACATACAGTGTCACGGGTAGCACAGCCAGACTCTCATTTCGAGAGAAATCCAATGCTGTTTCTGGAAGACATACTGCCAAAATCTGAGGAAGATTTCTTCTTCATTTCTACATTTATACCCCTAAGTCTTCCAATGAAGCTGAAGCATATAAGCGCTGATAAAAAAAAATCGAAAATAAAACGGGCTGTAGGAAATATAGGTACTTCGGTATATCGAGCTTGTATTTTCAAGCTCTTAGGAAGAATGATAATGAAGCATAACTAACTCTTTATATATCTGGACATTTACCACTCCGATCTTCGAAGCCGAAATCAAGATTATACATGTGCTATCGCAAGGAATGCGTTTTGCTGAGGATTCAGCTGTAAGATTGGATCACGTTTGGATATTCGTGTACGTTCATGCTGGACTGGCTTATCACTGCGGCATACCACCCACTAGTTTCGCAAACAAAGCGTACTTGAGGGAAGAGGGCCCAGGTGGTCAAGGACCCACTGCCAAGATATTAATTCACTAACAGTGAGCCTCTAACTGATCGGGTAGCCCACGTCCCACTGCCAAGATATCAAGATGGTGACTGAACCCCTTGGATATCAGTTTATCCGCACAGCGCACGTCGGATATCTTAGCTCCCACAATTCCGACATGAGGTTTCTTCATTAGTAGGCAGCATACGGACGATTCCTTTGCGTAAAAATAGCACTGCTGGGGGAGCCAAGACCCCGGCAGCTACCTAGGAAATAAGATATAACAACGTAGAAACACGTCATGGAGGAGTAATAGAGGCGAAGCTTTCCCAGTTCCGCTCTTTTAGATAGAAAATCCGTACGGGGAGAAATATCTCGTGAATGTTTAGGGTTTGTCGCACGATTAATAGATTCCACGTCGATATTAGGTTTAGCCCATAGTGGCTATATCCTAAAACATTAGCCGCCTAGTTTAGCTACGCCCATATATAACTAATCAGATCGTTTCGATCCTTCCCCTGAACCACCTCAGGCGTCCTAAATCTTTTCTCTTTAATATTAGTCGATAAACTAAGAAATCGACTTTAATCGCACTAACTCTAACCTTATTCAGTTATCTACGGGCGATCCCTCCGGATCAAACCTCTTACTTAACCGCGGGGCACGGATTTATTTACTTCGGAGTTATTATGATATTGCCCCACAATGTCCTAGAGCCGGCCGGCATTGTCAGCATCCCGCTCCTAATGAAAAGAAGTCAGGGAGACTGAGACAGCCGGCCAGCCTAACTGGGCTCGCCGGTCAGGCGCCCAATCAGTGAAGAACTTCTATTTTCATATTAGCGTGGTGGTTCTGGGAAAAGAAAATCCGCCTTGCTAGCAGTCAGACGGAGGTTGTGACCTCGCTAGCTTTAAGAGACCCTAGTTAACGTGAGGTAACCCAGATATGATCTACCTTACTTACGAATTATAACGAGGCTGTCGTTTCTAGGTAGCGAGGTACAATTGGATGGTAGCGCAAGTGGGAAAGTACTTGTGCAGCGTTGTTGGTTGTCAGTGTGCGGCGGTAAGTTGCATTGACGGCCGGGGCACGATGACGCTGTTATGATGTTGTTGGTTGAAGCTACCGCGGCAGGGTAGTAATTAGGTTGTCAGTTGTCTGAACCCCTGCATCAGGTAAACCGCGGTCTTAACATGAGATAAACGACGAGATCAAAGTAATCTCTTTTGAAAAAGAGAGCTGATCATGATGGGAAGCATCTGATATCCAAGTACTAGAATACCTGGGGCTCTTTTAGAGTATGACCAATTCTTCGAACAACTTTCTCTCTCTTCACCATACGGTTCGAGTTCCATAAAACTTCACAATGATACACCGGGTTAAGCATGGAAGGCCACTCATGCAAAACAAATCCAAGGGTCCAAATGCCATCTCCACAAGGCAAGCCCTGCGAGATGCCAAGAGACAAAAGAACTGTCAGCCGCTTATAGAAGGATCTCGGGTACTACCATCGTTTATTATACCTGAACCGCTACCCGAAAATTGTTTGCTGACAACGGTTTCTGCAATACCGGGCCCGCGGACCGTTTGAACCGCCAACATGGTCCTCTCATCCTAGGATCACATGGCTACTGCAGAGCACAGAGCCAGGGTCCTATTGGTTACCTTTTCGGTGAAACATACGGAATTAGAGCTAGGAGGTCCTTCATTAAGCGTAAGATCGTATTTCACAAAAATTTAATATTGGCTAAACTTAACTGTTGGGACCAGGTTCATCACCAACATGATGGCATGTCCGAAAATTGCGGGATATGACTAAATAAGCCCTGTGGTCCTATGCCAAGGTGATTAACGGTAAATAATGCCGAGCATGTAGATGAATGACCTTGTGTTGAATAGCTTAATGGCTGGCTAAGTCTCTTTAGAGGAGAGGGACGTGATAGAAACAAAGGCAAGCTACCTCTTAGTATCAATCAGACCTAGTATGCCTAGATACTTTTACATCTCACAAAGGCACTGCGTATGCCTAGATGCTGTTACTTCTCACAAAGGCACTACGTATGCCTAGATACTGTTACTTCTCACAAAGGCACTGCCGTCAGTGGTCAGCCTAGCACCCATGCAGTTATTCACGATGCCAGGTTTCTATCCATCGTATAGACTCCCCAAAGTAGCACTCATGTTGTCAGCGTTGTAAGTCCTTAACAACAAAACGAATTGGTCAACTTCACCGCCGTCAACCAGATGTTTAGGGGGGCTTGGCCAAAGCAACACCATACCAACAACAGTAGACCGTGATCCTACGAGAGGAGATGCCTGTCTGTCTGTTGGAGCCAACGCATGACTCCGAGCATCTCCGGAGATAAAAACACACCATGTGAGGACTTGTGACGCTTGGCTTGGACAAGATGGTGACAGGAAGACATCAAGAACCGAGTATATAACCTCGCCCATCGCCTCCCTTTTCTCCTTCAACTCAACAGCCATTAGCAGCATCCTCTCCTCTCAACAGCCTCTTCAACTCCTTTATCTTCACCCCTCTATCAAGACCTTAAGTCTACCAACCCCCTCAACCGCCAAAATGCAGTTCAAAACCGCCACCATCGCCCTCATCGCCACCTTCTTCACCGCCGGTCAAGGCGCCCCCACCGCTGGCATCGAGTCTCCTGAGATTGATGCCGCCGTCACCACCGGCACTACCAACGAGCCCGTCTTCTGGCAGGCTCCCTTCGCCGACGCCACTCCCAACCCTGCCGTCGGTGTCCTCACCAAGCGCCGCGACCATTGCGGTGCCTCCACTTTCGAGAACCGCGGCTCGGGTGGCTCCCCCTTTGTGAGCGATTGCGAGCAGATTATCCGCAACTTGAGCGGTGACGGCTCGTGGCCGCTGTCTTTTGAGCCTCATAAGGAGATTGCTCGTTATGGCTCTTGGTGCGCCCCCCTCCCATCCCCAGACAGAAAGAGCTGCATTGACTGACTTGATAATCCACAGCCACTTCGGTATTGAATGGGGCCAGCTCCACCGCGGCACTGTCATGGTTGGCACTTCGGACGTCAAGGATCTCATCCGCGACTCCATCAGCAAGTTCCGCCGCAGCGATGGCAGAGTTGGCTCTCGCGGCATCATGCCCTGCGGTCCGGATGAGATTGCTATTGTTTGGGGTCTTTACTAGAGAACTATAGGTGTATGATGCATCCTTGGAGGGATTGAGAGCCGCTGATGGGTTCCTGTTGGACCGATTTTAAACTGGTGTTGTTCGTTTCTTAAGGGGTTTCAGTGCAGGTAATTAGAGTATTTTCCGGGGAAGGGAATTAGTGTGCTTGGTGTAATTAGGGACGGTAGAATACATATTGTGTGCGATTTGAATATCTCTCTCTCTCTCATGAATGACTCAAATATCCGCAAAATGAACCACCGGCCTCTCCGGCATCCTCAACAGCCCCGGCGCATACTCCCTCAGCAGCTTCTCCCTCGCCTCCCCGGCCCCATACCTCCGCTTCCAATCATCATGCACCGTCATCCGCGCGCTCTCCTTCACCAACCTGAACCTCCTTAAACTATCTACCCGCAGGTGACTTACTGCCAAAACAGGCTCAACCGCGCCTTTCACCAGAGGCTCATCTCTATACTTCCCCCCGTGCTTCTTATTCGCTCCGTTCATAACGCGTCGAACGCGTTCAACGCGCTCGGCCATGCTGGGATAACCAAGAAGAGCCTTAAGGAGAAATTCGCGATGCTAAAGCTATTATCGACCTCCCCCTCGATCCGAAGCTATACGCAAAGATCTAAAGTCCCGACAAACGGTTTTACCACCTCCGTGCACACTTCAGGCTGAAGGATGGACCTTCTTGGGTAAACGCCCACGGCACACCACTCCTACGGCTCACGGAAAGCGATTCGAGCTCTACAGACGGTAATTTCTGGGCTTACCACGAGTGCTACAACACCTTTAACGCGGAGGCAGCAACTTCCCCAGCCAAACACCTCCGACAAAAGCAAGGTATTACGAAGGATAGCAAGCTTCTAGGAGCAAAAAATGCTGGTAAGAGATCGTTTTTGGCAATTAACGAGCTTTTCCAAGCTCGAACCACTAAGAAGATAAAGCTCCCGCCCCCTATAAAGACCTAAGACCGCTTCCAGGAGCTCCTAGTCAAGTGGGTTTCCGATTCAGATATCCCATTTTCCGTGGTTAAACACAAGCACTTCCGGAACCGCCGCTTTTTTTGCTGTCGTTGCGCACTATTTCGATACTGTGGGGGACTGCAATACCCGCTTACTCGCCCTCCCGCGGGTCAAGGGCACTCACAATGGCAAAAACCTCGCTAAAGGAGTGGTTGAGGTTGTCGAGCGCTTTGGCTTTTAAGCTAAAGTAGGAGTTTTCTAAGCTGATAACGCGGAAAATAACGATACGTGCGTTACCGAACTTCTACGATACTTTAACCTACATTTTTACACGCAGTAACTTAATCTTATCTAATCTCTTAAGCGAGTGCGCTGCGTGGGCCACATATTGAACCTCGTTGCCAGAGCTTTCCTTGACGGCGAAAACAAAGAAGTGATCAGGAAGTTGGCAGAGGGCTCAGATGAGCGACTTTCTGCGGAACAGGAGAGGGAGCTTCCCAACGCGTGGCGAGAAACTGCGCCAGGGGATAAGCTACACTACCTCGTGCACTTCGCCCGCCGTACGCCCCAGCGCAGGGACGCTTTCGACGACTTTACGGAAAGTATTTTGCCCCCGTTTTCCCCCGCTTTCCCCCTTCTCCCCCGAAAAAAAGACATTATACTAGGTTTAGTGCTGAATTGGTGTTTTCTTTATAGACAAGCTTACCGAGGCGGAACGCGAAGAAATTGGCGCTGTCCTCGTCGATCCTGCAATTCGAAATCTTCGGCTGAAGGCTGACAACGATACTCGCTGGCACTCGGTATACCATATGATTGAGCGCGCCCTCATTCTCCGCGATCCCCTCACCAACTTCAGCGCCCGGTATAATCGATTAGGGGATCTCAGTGACGAAGCTGTACTCTCTTCCGAGGGTTGGGCAGTTTTAACAGAGATCAAAGCTCTATTGGCCCCGTTCAAGTTTATCACGAAAAAGTTCGAGGGAAGGAAGCCCAATCTTTGTGACGTTATCAACCAGTGTTGCAGAAAGCTCAAACACAGTCAACTTCAGCGCTCAGACAGACCTTCGATGAAAACATTCAATTAACTCAGAACTCACCACAACCAAGTCAGAGCAGCAGTAAAACAGGCGAGACTAACAGTCACCCGGGAAAGAGTAAAAGTCATCTAGATTAGAGCACCGAGCTAGACCAGAGCAATCGGTCCAATGAAGTTGAGAGCCAATTCGTTGGTTCTCATCAGGAAGAGGACCCAGATGGCACATGTTCGCCTGATTGGGATAATCAAGATCCCACTGCCAAGATATTAATTCCTTAACAGTGGGCCTTTCATTAGTTAGTTCAACAACTTCAAATGTCGCAGTGCTAATTATTTTCAGATGATGCTCAAAATAACATGAATAGCAGAGGGGTGGGGTGCGACTTGTTATGGTGACACACCATAAGCGAGGCCGAAAAGGGCAAAACATTTCCTTCGACCGTGAAGAACGCCGACAGAAACCCGTACTATGCTTCGATAATATTTTCATTTTATTGCAAACTCATTGGGGAAATCCCGACATTAAATATCCCAGCGAGCGTCAGAGACTAAACGTAGCTCTCATGTAACAGATTTCCTTCTTTACAGCCACAAGGCCAAGAACTCTATACTACAGGCCTATCAATCCCGACTAACTTACTACCCATTATGTCGGTCAAGAACCTATAATCATTATTCTTCCCAAAGCGAACAAAAAAGAGCAGTTTAAAACACTTACGTATAGAGACGTCTCACTCTTTACTTTGCCAAATCCGGAGGGACTAAAGGATCTCATTACCATAGAGATTACATTGAGGTATACAAAGGGCTAGGAGAAAAACCCAAATCGGTAAGTGAAAGACTTATTCAGTTCCTTTTCTATGTATGTTGACATAACATAGTAAGAGCTTTATATTATATAAGGTTAACAACCTTATATTTAACGCTACCGTGCTTATGATTGCAATCGGCCTTCTAGACGAAGCCTTCAAGAACAGTTTTAGCTCGATCCAAGACCTCTACTCCACTCGGACGATCTCGAATCGCGGTTCATTGGATTTGTCCTGGAAAGAGAGTATTCTCGATGTTCCCATTTGCAGGCATCCCGGCTCCGACTGCTTGAGAACGAACTCGTCCGCCTAGCCAATTCGATATAGCACCTATCTGCAGTACCTGCAAATACTCGGGATACATTCGGGATTCATGGAGGTCCTCACCCCTTACGCCTTCCGACGAGGAGCCGGAGAAGCCATCGAAGGTCAGAAAAGTCTGTGCAGCTATGTGAGCATTGTGGCTGACCATTACGGATGTCGTAACTTAGGGTCAACTCCAACAGGTGATGAACCACCGAAATGCAGGCATATATCAAGCGTACATTAACCAGCGCGTGCAAGTTGATGTGGTTGCTGCCGTTATCGGTTAACCCTCTAAGCCAACCTTGATGAGAGCAGCTACACACCTCGGTAGTTCTGTCGATCCGAGAGCTCCATTGAAGCCAACCCTTGATAACCTCAAGATTGTCAGGAGAGAATATGATCTAGAAGAACTTGAGTATCTGAAAGAAGTTCTCAGGAGTGAGATTATTTCGGAGTCTCGTACGCTGAAAAAAGCCCAGGACGCCAGAACAGAGCTATATGCCGCATATGAAGATATTTCCAAAAGGACCCGAGCAATAACGTGCGTGATAAGCGAGAGAAACAGACAAGCGAGTGAAACACGCCCCACGGCATTGCGCACCTTCCATCTTCAACCATAAATTTGTCTACGTTTAACAATGGAATAACCTTCGTACGAAAGCAGGCTTATTCTTACCGTAGCAGCTCTTAAAAATGATGATAATCTTGGCCTTCGAGCTACAGTAAAGATCTACGGTGTTGATCCTGCAATACTAATGCGTCGACGCAATGGCAAACCTGCACGACGCGATATTCCAGCCAATTCGCGCAAGCTTACGGATCTAGAGGAAAAAACGATTGTTCAATATATAATTAAGCTATATACACGCGTATTTTATCCCCGGCTTTCGTATATGGAAGATATGGCCAATCGACTATTGCGCGAATGCGACGCGGATCCTGTCGGCATACGCTAGGCTTATAACTTCGTTAAACGCTAACCAGAATTTTGTACGCGTTTTACGCGTAAATATAACTACTGGAGGGCCAAATGCGGAGATCTAAAGGTTATTCGCGAGTGGTTTGCCCTTATGTATAATATTGAGGATAAATACGGTATCCTCGACGACGATTCGTATAACTTCGACGAGACTGGCTTTATAATGGGCATTATCATCGTTATTATAGTAGTTACTACCTCGGATGGCCGCAGTAAGGTTAAATAGGCCCAGCCTGGCAATCGAGAGTGGGCTATAGTTATTTAAGGAGTAAACGCTTTAGGTTGGGCTATCCCGCCATTTATTATCTTGGCCGGGCAATATCACCTTGCTAATTAGTATAAAGAGTATAACCTTCCGGCTACCTGGCGCATTATAATAACCGATAATAGCTGGACTATTAATGATAAAGGTATAGATTGAATTCGGCACTTCGATTTCTACGCAGCATCTCGTACGAAAGGTAAATACCGGCTGCTAATGCTTAACGGCCACGATAGTTACTACTCAGAAGAATTCGAGACCTATTGCCAGAAGCACAACATTATTACACTTTATATACCTCCCTACTCCTCGCACTTACTTCAACCATTGGATATTAGTTGTTTTTCGCCGTTAAAGAAGGCGTATAGCCGCCAAATTGAGCAGCTGATGCGGATGAATATCACATATATCAGCAAGTTGGAGTTTCTTTGTGGGTTTAGAGAAGCGTTTTTTACTTCGATAATAGAAAAAAATATCTAAAGAGGTTTTACTGGAGCCGGCCTTATACCTATAACCCAGAGAGGGTGATATCTAAGCTGGATATATGTATTCGGACTCCAATACCCCCAGTCTTAAGACCAGGCACGGTACTACCTTAGGTTTCCCAAATACTATATAACCCTCGAGAAATAACCTCACAGTTAAAGCTTATTAAATCTCGAATTTCTGAAAAACAAAATAGCTCTCCAACTTCGATGTTGACTACTGTGGACCAATTAGCTAAAGGTACGATGGTTATAATGCACGAGGTGGCTCTTCTCCGTACAGAGGTCTCTTCGCTACGCAAGGCCAATGAGGGGCTTAGTAAGAGACAGAGAGCTAAAAAAACACGTGTGAGGCTTGGTGGGTCACTTACTGCACAAGAGGCACAGGATCTACTGGATCAGAAGGCTGTGGGTGAGCAGGTAATCCAGGAAAATTGACAAAGTGGTGGTGGTGCAGGGGGGTCTCGTTCGAAGGTTCGGTGCTGTGGTGTATGCGGCAAGCCTGGCCATAATGCGCGCACTTGCCAGGAGGCTACAGAAGCATCTAATTCAGCTATTTCTAATGTAATTATAGTTGGTTCTTAGTATTGATGGATTGTAATTAAGGATAGTGGTAATAAGTGGGGAGAAAATTGCACACTCGCTTATATTGCACACTCGCTTATAAAGTACGTTATATATAAGATGCTTGGATTAGTTCCAGCGGCTCCTTAATGGAGATGGTTACTTCTGATTCGTCATTCGACTAATTCCCGCTCGCCTTGCTTTTACCGCGTCTGCCCAGTAAGACCTACTCATCCCCATCATCCACTGGTGGTCCTCACAGCAACCATACCGGAAATAGTTAAGCAGGATTCCTTTCATAGCGACGAGCCAATGACTCCGGAAGGTCCTCACAGTAACCGCTCACTCTTGGGACTCACCAGGCGGGAACCTCAGCCATTAGTATTCGGCAAAGCCAGACTCTAGAGAAGATTGGCTCTTCTAAGAGACCATTCAACCGTCGCGCTCTATCGGGATATCCTCCATTGGTTAACCAGCTCGGTAGGGGTAACTGCGGCCATTTTGTGTCTGCGAAGGGACGAGATAAGTCAGCATGAAGGGAGAAAGCACGATCGGCGTTCTTCACGTATCTCACCAAAAGATTCAAGAACCTAAAGTTTAGCAGAATACACTAGTTAGTAAAGGCGGATAAATTAATATTTTAAACTTATGGATAACTGTAGGCTGAAAAGAAGCTCCTCGATGGAGGTGCGAAGTCCCCTATTTGTATTTGGAGGTGAGGCTGCTTTGGGGCCATCGAAGTCTCTCAAGCGCATCATCCATGAAGCATAACCTCTTGCCAGCGCTTAGAGTGTGCTTGACCGCGACAAAGGCCATAATTAAACTTTAGTGCATCGAGGTTACGTGTACGTCAGACCGGGCTGTAAAAGGGGTTGCTGCCTTGCTAGAGTCACTTTGAAAGCAGGCTCCATAGGACTGATTCGCTCTCAGGCGTTACCGACTGTCTGGATACAGCGCCTGGTGTCGTACGGGCCGAATACTCCACGGCACGGACCGTATCCAATACAGTGTGCCAGCTTACCAGACACGACAACTAGCTCGCCAAGGACCTCTCACAACTTACCAATATAGTAGGGCTCCCTTAGGCGGCTAATCCTGCACGACCAACACCCTTAACAACGACACACTGGAAGATAGTTGGTCTGGGGGACCAGAAGGATGGGATGCACCTACAGGACGACTGCAAGAAAGACCTACGCTTGGGAGCCCGTTCGGGTTAAGCTCTTGGCATTGCAGAGAGATAACAGGACTCGGGAGTTTCCCGCGCAATTTGAGGAAGACACAGTCCTAGAACAACGATGATAATTACTGCACTTCAATCGACGATTCTGGGCGACACCCAAACATCCCAAAACCTATCTGTCGTTAACTCTCATCTGCGATAACCGTGGAATCGTGGCTGTTGGACTTTCAACACTATCAATTGACTCTAAGGTGGGCTGGACCACCCCCACCTGTGTACTACATGATCACCAACAGGCCTGGTGTGCCCGATTCGCTCCCACATCTAATACAAAGTAGGGCAGCTACCTGGCGCACAACCATTGGTTGCATGCCCCCGCGCTCCACGGCTTACTGCGCCACAGGGCCCTAGTTCTAAGTGCCACAGCTGTTAACTTCTCATCGTTCGCTACCGTTGCTCCGTCGCTCTATTTTCCATGACCTAGAAACATTCTTGTAGGGGAGCCTCAATGGGGGAATGCTGCAGCGGAGCGAAGCGTTGTAGTAAGTCTAGAGTGCATGACGTTACGTGGCGGACCAGCACTAAAAATAGACCGCTGCAAATAACTGTTTGCGTCGCAAAGGCACCTAGAAACTGAATTCCCACAATGTTGCCCACCTCTGGACCCCAGCGCAGCGATTAAGATCTGACGGATGAGACGCACGACCGCTTTTACGGCGAGATGGGAGGTTCTGTGGATCTTCGGGGTTGTTTCACTCACTCAGCTAATAGTAGAGTTGTCCGAAGATAGTGCAGAGAACTTGTTGGCTTTTGTGTTTGGTCTCGTCACATCGGGCGGCTTGATGCCGCAGGCAAAAGTGGGCAAAGAAAATATGATTAGGTATGGGCCTCATCGAGGAAACTGAAAGAGGCCCAACCTGCCGCTGCGTCAAGGGTCGGAGTGTTTGGCTGGTCTTAAAGTGGGCGCACTGTGCTTCAGGCAACTGGATTCCATGTGCACACCGCTCATCTCATCGCTTTCTGTCCTCACATTTCTTTCTCCCTTCCTTAATCAAACCCTTGGTGTCTCCAGACTGAAAATCTCAACCTCCAACACTTTTAACACCCCGTTGGGAACTTTCCGCAATCTCGCTGCCGCAATATCTTCAGCGTGCGGTAATAGTCCGCGCCCGGCCGCCCACATCTGCTTCTTGGCCGACCGCCCTGTTCCACTCAGCTGCTGTCAATTGGCGTGTCCACGAACTCTGGGAGACTGGGATAAAGCTGCAAATATCCCATCCTTTTTTTGGCGGCCCCCCGAGATAGCCACACTTCAAAATGTCGTCCCCAATCCATGTCAACGATTCAATCCAGGCTATTGACGGCACTTCTTGGTTGATTGGCGAGAAGCTCCTCCTCTCTCGTCAAGCTTCTCCGCCCCCCAACCCCAACCAGTCATTATGGAGCGATGGTAGAGGAGCGTTTTTTGTCCTCTCCGATGCCCCTTCACCCTTGCCCCAATGCCAACCACACCCAGCCGACTCGGCCGAGCTGCCCCGAGTCTACGCCGCCGGAGACCAGTCAGCTGTTTGGCGCGCCGGAGAAGCCTTTATCAAAGCGCAAAACCTCTCGGACCCAAAGAGCACCCGGGAGCACGTCACACTTGAATTCTTACACAGCAAAAAGCCTCTCGACTACAAGATCCCTAACGTGCTCTACCATGGCGAGTGGGATGGCCGGTATTATATAATCGTCTCTCGTATACCAGGGCAGACGCTGACAGAGGCTTGGCCTACTATGGACGAGGAGTTGCGGCAGTATTATGTTCATCGCGTTGCAGAGCTATGCGCGAAGATGGCCGAGTGGAAAGGCGAAGCGATTTGTGGAGTCGACGGAGGTCAGTTGACGGAACTATATTTGAGGAAGGGCAAGACTCTAGATCCCGAGATCCTCGAAGAGAATTGCATTGGGATTGGCATGGATGTTTCTTCTTTGGTGTTCTATCACTGCGATCTAGGGCCAGGAAATATTCTTGTTGAGCCTGATAATAACCGAGGGATAGGAATTATCGACTGGGAGACTGCCGGGTACGTCCCGAGAGAGTGGGTTAGGACAAAGTTTCACCTCTCTTCGGGGATGGATTTCCCTGATGTGGAGGATATGCATAAGTCGGACTGGCGACGTCTTGTTTCTAGGAAACTGGCTGCGATGGGGTTTAAAGAGGTGATTGATGGGTGGCTAGCCTTTCCAAGCGCATAGAGAACTGACATCTTGTCGAGTCTGCTCTGGGGAAGAAGAAGAGTGCCAGAGGGTGGGAGGACAATTCTTTTTAGACACACACACAACCTGTCACAACATACACTGAACACTGGGATCCCTGGACATAGAGGTGGCGAAGAGTCACCACATCACTGTACATTAGGCGGGATGGAACCCCTCTTGATCCGAAGGGAGCTTGCTCCCTTCGGATCAGTCTTTGTAATGAGAGGAGATGTAGGAGTTCCCAATGTAAGATTGATTTAGTGCTGGAAACACACCTAATTGCCAGTACATCGTCCTTCCGAGCACTATTGAGCCATCTTCCTTAATAACGCAGCTGTTGTGAGTCGTTTCTGACAAGACCCTCCATCAATACATCCCTCATCAAGATTATGTACCATAACGAACGACTCCTCATGCGAAAAAGAACGGAAGATCGACGTGATCGGAGGAAAAACAAGGATATTATACGGAAGATAGTCCATTTCGGAAGCTACCTTTTATTAGTAACAATTAATGCTCCACACTTCGCGTTAATACGCAGACCAAGTGACAGTAAAAGAGGCACGGGTGCTGGACGAGCTCTGCCTCTTCATCAATGATCTCCTCAGCGCCGTTCGAGTCTAGCGTCAATCGATTGTTCTTGACCACGCTGGTCAATCGAGATATACTTTCTTCCAGCTCGGAGCACGCGTCCAGGACTTTCGGTTACAAGGCAGTGGATGCGCGTTCCTCATTATTAACAACAACCCCCTCCTTCATAGGAGAGCGGTTGATAGTGTCCAGTCGATCATAAATCTTGCCAATTTCGCCTAAAATCTGGCCTGGTGCCAGCGATGTAGCATTAGCATTGGTGGCATCGGTCGAAGAGGCACTAGCAGTGCCTTCTGCTTGGAGGAGCGCGAGATGCAAATTGAGCTCTGTGACAAACCCGCGGACCCGGCCAGAAACATGCTCCAAACCCTTCTCCTTCCACACAGATCGGAATACGGTTTAAAGCCTATTCGAGCGAGAAGACGAGGCCGGCTATAAGCGCCTAGCAAGAGCTTCGAACGACGTCAGCTCCGTAGCGTAAGGGTCAAAATGCTGCTTCAAGATCGCAACGGCTATGGGCGAAAAGGCGTTGAGAGAGCACTGTGACAGCCGGTCCAGAACTGTTGTCAGTGACTCCACATCTTGCGCCAGCTGAACAACCGCTCGTGGCCCATTGTTGGCTGCCGACAGAAGCTTTAGGATGCCTTGGGCCAATTTCAGACTCAACTCAACAATAGTAAGTATGCTTGCCGCTGTGCTCACGCCGTCCATAGTGGTTAGGTGTTGTGTTGTAACTTGATCCTCGCGTTGGGTTGTAAAGAAGGTTCGAGGTTTACATTGAGATCCCCCGTGAGGGGTCGGGAGCTGTTGGGGATTGAACTCCCAAGAAGTGGCAGCACAGCCACCTACTGTGTAACGCCGGTTACGGTATGCCTTATGATATGCCCTGCAACTTGTTCTACTAGCAGTGTTTTGCGAACTCTGCAAGCAAAACGGAGCCACGGAGCCCATGGAGTTTCTTCAGTACCTGTGATCAGAACCAGGGTGCAGCGTTTCTGACAGTTCCATGGCATCTCCGGCGGCGTTGCGTCAACTTGCAGTATTAGCTACGCTAAATGGTTTTGCTTTGTTATAAGTGAAGGTCACCGCGTTCAAGGGCTTTACCTCACCACCACACACCACACCTTTGGCCGATTGGCTTCGTTCTTTTTGCCTTATGTAGCCAGATAGCTATCATGGCTAAATATAGCGAAACGGACCTACAAAACGCTATTAACGATATTCTGGATGGCAAATTAGTCAAATCGTCGGCCCGGCGCCATGGCATTCCTCCCCAGACCCTTCGCGATCGAATTACCCACTCCAAACCACGTAATCTCGCCCATGAAAAGCAGCAGATACTTTCCCTTGTTTAAGAAAAACGCTTGTACAATGGGTTTTACGTTAAGAAGGTCTTGGTTTCTCTCCAACGCACGCTCAACTCCGGTCGATCGCTCAGAACATTTTGAGATTGCAAGGCGACAACGAACCACTGGGAAAAAGATGGTCTACAACCTTCATCAAACGCCATGATGTTATCAAGACAAAGATAGGCCGTCGGACCAACTGACAACGAGTCAACGCAGCAAATCCAAACAATATCAACAAGCTTTTCGACCTCTACCATACTATTACTTGGATACCTCCTCGAAGATGATTCAACGCTGATGAGGGAAGAATTATGGAAGGTCAAGGTGTGAATGGCCTTGTTATCGGAAGTTCTCAAGTTCGTCCAAATCAATACCTATCAAAACGGATCATTCACGCTCCTGGACCTCTTTTATCGAGTATATCTCAGCGACTGGTGATGTCTTGAATCCGCCCATCATCTTCAAGGCGAAATCTATCCAAGATCAGTAGTTCCGACAGCAATTTCTCGAGAAACATCCCACCTAGCAGGTCACATGCTCAGAAAATGGTTGGACTAGCAATGAAATTGCTCTGGAGTGGCTGGAAAAGGTATTTCTGCCAGAAACAGCACCCAACAATCCATCAGAATCGAGATTACTCATTCTCGACGGCCACGGTTCACATACATCAGATGAGTTCATGACGACTTGTTTTCTGAATAACGTTTATCTGCTCTTCTTACCAGCTCACACCTCTCACGTCACGCAACCCTTAGATCTGGGCTGTTTTTCAAGCTTGAAGACAGAATATAGACGATTGCTTGGTGATTTTGTTGCTTTAGTCGACTCGACACGCCAATTTACGCGAGTAGGTGGAGCAATTACAACCACGAAAATGCCGCAAAGTACGACAGGATCCAAACGAACGATTCATTACGCTTACAGAAATTGCATCGCAGGGTAATATAGAGCCGGAACAACGCAGTGTTCGTAAGCGCAGTATTATCGTAATGGCTAGTGAAGAGGATGGGGATACATCAGAGGATGAGGTTGCTTTGAAGAGGCCTAACAGGTCAAGAAAGCAGATACAACGGCGTGCGTTGCAGTCCAGTGATTTGGAAGATAATAGCGAGTAGAATGGTATTTTTTCTGTATTTTTAGTCCTGAAATCGATGGAGTTGTGGTTGGATATATAGTTGTGTGTGCATGTGGGCGGCCGGTTAACCCCTACCTTGACTTATATATGTAGAAACTGTTTCTGGCTTTGGCAAAGGCAGGGATAATTCTTGTGATGCCTACCCAGACTGCCTTGCCTAGTTTTTGATCATGGTGTGGTCTATCCTAGTTCCCGAATCCGTCCAAATCAGGCAGGTTGTTTCTATATCCAGAAACGACTCCTACTGCCCACATTACTGACGGGTTCGGCTAGCTAATGCCATATACCCAAGGGATAGAGAAGTCATTTTATGACTTGGGTGGCCTCGCGATAAAAGTCATAATTGTACCGTGCTATGTTGAGCCATATCTAGCTCCGGTGACTGAATTGCATACTGCGGAACTGTCTATCTACACCAGCCAGTTCCTCCGTATATACGAAACTTAAGCCCCCAAGTATCTCCGTACCTGGCTCACTCCGGCTCACTGGTGATCGGTGGTGATCCCTCATGGCTCACCACGCTCACTAGGTGAGCCTGGTGATCTGGCTCACCTTTGCCAAGGAGTGAGCCTCCCTTCACCCTGCAGCCCTGCCGCTATGTCTTTCTTTACTGTTTAGCTATACCGAACTAAAATTATTTAGAAGTACCTTTAACTAGTATTAGTTTTAGATATTTTAGATAGAGTTTCGTTATATAATATAAAGGTAAAAGGTAACTTATAATCTATATATTAATAAAAATATTAAAGTTAAATTTATAAATAAATTAGTATATATTTAATATTAAGTTAAAAGGAAGTTAGGTTACTAAGTATAAATTAATAATTTTTAAGAGTATATCTTTAGAGGGATAATTAGTCGACTAACGTTACGCAGTAAATAAAGTAAATATATCCTAAATAATCCCTAAAGTAAGTAAGTAAATATTAAGTAATCCCTGAGTAGAGTAAATAGACCCTAAATAGTCCCTAATTTATATAAGTAAATCCTGAGCAATCTATAAGCAAAGTAAGTAGAAAGTGAGCAGACTGGAGCCGAAGATGAGCCGGTCCTAAGCTCCGCTTAATTAGTTTAGATAAAGCGGCGAGACGTCAAGTAGCAAATTGTAAGCACATTCCGGTGTTGTTACAGCTATATATAAACTCCATAAAATATTCCCATGTAGGGTGGTACTGGTTATCATGGTACGTACGATCAGATAGATAGATGCATTCAAGTTAATACCCCGGTGGAAGACAGTAGGAACGCTTTTCGGCCAAATTCTGAGGAGACGTAAAGTGATTGGAGAAAGCTATTGGAGTGTAAAGAGATAATAATTACAAGGAAATACGCATATCCAGCTCCCCTGCCTACGTAATTATTCCAAACATTACCCTTTATCCCCACAACTATATCCCTTTCCACATTAGCCCCGTTGAAAAAAAAAACATCCAATTATCTCCATCCCTTTGGGAACCTCGCAATCTGTGCCAACATAATTCATAGAAAACAAACA
Organism: Podospora pseudopauciseta; assembly: GCF_035222475.1. Taxonomy (NCBI): domain Eukaryota; kingdom Fungi; phylum Ascomycota; class Sordariomycetes; order Sordariales; family Podosporaceae; genus Podospora; species Podospora pseudopauciseta. Next base: position 7,991,092 of record NC_085892.1, read on the forward strand.
AAAGGTGTTAATCCTCTAACATGCCCCTCATGAATCGGTACCCTCAATTAGGTATCATCATCACCGTTAACCTCATAATCATCCTCTTCATACACCTCCCGCCAAAAGTCGGCACCGCACATTTTTGAGAGAGACGATCCTACTCGGGCAAACAGTTCCACTTGAGCTCAAGGAGATAGTGACGCAACCAATATTGCAACCGTCGTCGTCCACATGAAATGCAAGGTGGTGATAGTGTCATGGACACGCAACCAAGTGTTGACAGGTGAGAAACGCCGGTAAGGGCTGCGTAGCAATGGATTCAACAGCCAACGTAGGCGTGAGACGGTAGTATCGGGTGCAGCACCCGCCGATAGGTCGGACAGACGAGTTGGTCGGTGCTGTTTATGTTGTAGTATCTATTGGCTGTGAGTTTCAAGCAGTAGGTGGGATCGCGCATATGATACAAGAGGAGTCCGAATCAACACGCTCCCTTTTCGCAAGCATCGCAAAGCGAGACAGAGCTGGCTACGACTGCGCTGCAGCCGTGCTTGAGGCTGTGGTCGCAGAGCTTGTCGGACATTGAGCGAGCGTGGTTGGTGTCTGGTAGATATAATGGTTCAGGACGCGCGAGGGTGTGATGTACGGTGGTATTGGTGGGCTGACAGACTCGAAGATCGACCAGGTCTTGGTTTGATATAAAACGAAAGTGTGTCGATCCCAACAGAGCGAGCTGAGGTTCGAGCCGGACTGGCGATGGAGAAATGAAGGAGGGTGGACCTGCGATGATTATCCACCGGCTTTATATTCACCTCTATACCTCGCAGCGAATTACTCAACCCACCCTTCTCACAGCCTTCTGCCAACACAAAATCACCCTTCTTCTTCGTCACATCTCATGCCCTCCATCCTGCAACGGGGAAATCACCCCCATGCACGATTGCAGTCTTTAGTCGGGGGTACTCTGACTTCACTTCGCCGTCCAGCTGCGTCAACCTGCACTGTATTGACCTATTCGTCCAACTGCATGACGAGATGGAAGGGATGGAATGTGGAAGGAGTCAGAAAATAGCGGTCCAAGATAGGGACCCCACCTTGGTTATCCAGACGCAATCTAAACCGCGCGATGATACCACCCCTCCTCGATGCACTCGGCCCGTCCAGGCTTTTCGTTACCCCCAGCTTGCGCCACAAGTCAAGCGTTGGCTTCTGGCTCGTGTCTCCTAATTCCCGATAGGGCTCGTCCTACTTGCTCGCATTCACACCATGTTGTGAACTCCATGTTATATGCAGATGATCGGACATTCTGATGTGCCGAGAACTGGGTATTTTGGCATGCGGCCGCCCTCCCGCTTCCTGGTAACGAGAGAATCTTGTTGTGACTGGTTTGTGATATGATGCATCGCCCATTGCGTCCAATGGCCCGGTTTTAGAGTGACGGCGCATTTCTCTGCCCCCCAAGAGTGGGATGAGGTTCCTTTCATGCAATGTCGGTGGTGATGGAGTTTAGGGTAGGATGGCGCCTCGACAATACCAACCTGGAAGGTAACTTAGCTGTGCGATTCATACCATCAGGATGCACGTTGTTAATGTCTTTCATCTGGAAAGATCCATGAAAAGAAAGAGACTGTTGTCAGGTATGTCCGGCCGTTCCCGAGCACCCAGGCAACCTTGGCAGCTGGCTTCCATTGTCACACATGACAGTAAGCGGAGAACTGCCGATAATTGCTTGAGATGTATTGGGTCTCTGCAAGAAATATTAGAGAGATATCATGCTCACAGCAGAATCGTGGGGGTCATGCGGGACCCATATTCCAACAACAATTGGCCAGAAAAGACCGAAAACAGGGGAATATTCTAATCAATTGGGTAGAAGCGTTTTGCTTGGGTTGAATCGTGGATCCTTGAGCAAAAACCAAAACCAAATGAAGGTAGAAATAAAACTGTGAAAAAAGAGACTCGGATACCGGGAGTCGAACCCGGGGCTGTTGAGAGAACAGACACTTCTGAGAAGTGAGAGTCAACGATGTTACCGCTACACCATACCCGACAAGGATGGTTCCGATTGGATTACGATAACAGTGGGTGGAACCCAGCCCTATCTATGCCCATGACTCGCAACTTTCACCCACTGCAAGTCCCGCAAGCCAATGGCGCTGACGAACCGTCAAAAAGCAACAACATGTCTGCGAACCTTGAATGATAGCTCTCAGAGAGATTGGGGGAGTGCATGGGACACTCTGACCTCCACCTTGGCATGCATCAGAAATGAGCGAGAGGGTGTGATTCCTGTGTAGAATGTGATATTACATATGCTACTTAAGACCTTGCTGACCATAGAACAAGATGTGGTTGTCCCGCCCCTCCACTTCTCGATTCCATCCTGCACAATGCTCTGGTGGTGGTGTGTGGCTCTCGACTCTGCTTGGTGTTGCCTCCAAGTATCAACTTCGTGGGTTGAGCGTGTGCGATGGTTGACTTGAATGCGACTTTGATGGGCATCCCATTGCTCCGAGGAAGCGTGTGGTATTCCCGCTGGCATGTTTTCTTGACTCGAGAAAAAGAATGAGCGCTATGACTAGCGGGTGGCAGCCGAGTCGAGCTTATAGCCTGGCGTTGGCATCGGAATTCTTGAGAGTTTACAAGGTCGAATTGCCCTCCCTTCTTCGCGTCCTTTCTGTATAGTAGAAGACAAAGGTGCGTCTTTGACTGATTCCGGAGGTTGTGCGTCGAAAGACGCCAGGTAAACCAAAGCTATAGCCCATAAGCCGAGAAACAAGAAAATAGGAGCGGCGCGGGTTATGAACAAAGTCAGGCGTTGAGACCGAGTTAAATCTATCGAACGTGCGAAGTTGACCGCTTCTGACGAAAGATATCTGGCAGGGGCATTCATGGTCGTGGTGACGGGCAAAAGGTGCTGATGCTGTGCCAAAAATGAGGGTTCTCTTCCAGTGACGGCAAGGTGCAGGGCTCAATAATAGAATGTGGCCGAAGCCGCAGCATATTTAAGAACTCTTGCTTGGGACGGGGTCGGCTCAATAGCTGACAGCCATCAGAGAGATTAGCTTCATGTTGTGGTCAAGAAGTGGCTCCTGAACCACCGGAATCTACAACGGTAAGCAGCTTCCACTGCGAAATTTGCACACTGGAGACCGATTGGCTCTGAAGCTAACGACTCGTGACCGAATTTGTCTGAGAAATGCCGCAGAGACAACGAATAACATCTCCTGCGTCTGGTTCTGCTCCAAGGTTCCCTTCTCACTGCCCCTGAACCGGTTTTCGCTATCCCTGGTTACCAGACTCGCCTTCGACGCAGTAAGCCACCATCATTGCCGCTAAAGAGCTGGTGACGCTGTTGGTGCAGCATACGCCAGTGACCAAGAAGCCGTGTATCGCGATGTGGCGACGGGAACCGGCGAGCCGGCTTGATCATAAGTCGCCGTCGTAACTACGGATTGTTGGATCCTATCTCCTTGATCAGAACCATTCCAAACCATGATAAGAGTGCAACTAGTACTCACCAACTGCTCCAACGTGTTGCAGTTGTTGGTCCGGTGACTGGACCCAGTGCAACTTGAGTAGTCTCAGGCCACGCACCCGACCAGACGGTAGGCCCTAGTAAAATATTGTCAGCACCTGACAGTGGAAGCTGGAACTGTAAATGTTGACTGACCTGGGATTTTATAGGTGCTAGCATCGGTGCACGGGGCGAGGGGGGTGCGTTCAGTCGAGCAATAAATCTGAACCGAGCGTCAGTGAGTTCATGTGTTCAGAACTACCTTGAAACATACGTTGTAATGAACTCCTGGATCATCGTATTTGTAGGCTCCTGGGAAGGAGACACCTTCCGGGAGCTCCACGGTGCCATCACCAACCACTTCGATTTGGACGCAGTTTGGATAGAACTGAGCACCACGCCGCGAGTTCTGGTCAAACCGAGCGTCCGCCTCATGGAGACCAACCATCTCAGCACGAATCAGATAGCTACCAAAGTCAGCATCGGCTTGCATCACTGCTATGAGGCCAAGACTCACAAACCAGCCTTCAAGTTTGCCGGAATACGGAAGTTCATGAGTCCATTGTTGGCCTTGATGTCCCATGTTGTTGCCCACTTTCCTGGGGAGAAAGGTGTGGGCCCAAGCTCATACAATCCCTTCTCCCAAATCTTGACAAAAGAGTTCTCGGTTGGCGGATCAGGTGTGAGATAGACAAGCGCAGGGCCATGGTGACTGAAGTCAATCACGTCGTCCGCAATCGTGCGATTGTTGTGATGCCAATCGAGGGTGATGTTGTCTCCGGGGGCCACCTTGATAGTGTGAGGGACTTGGTTGTCTCCCAAAACATTGCAGCGCATGTCGATGGAGTTCAGGTCCTTGACTGGGGAATTGGAGTACCCCCTCGGAGGAGGACCGTTATATGCTGGTGTGCGAATGCCGTTGAAGGTCCCCTGGTCCACACCATTGACGAACACACCCTGCATTGGTTAGTCTCCTGGTTATGTCGAGTGCGAAGGGGGGGCGCATACCCAGATGAACACATGAGCCTGAGCCACGCCCACATTGCTCACTGCCACCGCAGCCGCGAGAACGGCCTGAGACTTGAACTTCATGATTCACAGTTGCAGCTAGGACCTTGATACTCAACAAGATACCCCGATGGATCCAAACAAGAAAGCAGCGCCCTCGTCATTTACATATACACGGCATCAACACAGCCAGGGAGGCCCCCTTCACGCAACGGGTGCAGCATCTTCCGTCGCTTTACGCCGAGAGCTTCTTAATATCGAGCGGGCCGTGGTAGCCGAGGGTGTTTAGCCGGATGGTCAACCTCAAGCTTCTCAAAAAGTATGCTGGCCAGCAACAACCCGATAAGCTCCCAGCTCATCATTTCAACAGCAGATAGATGTCGAGGGGCAATGGGGCCATATTGGGTGTCGTGGTAGGTGTGAGGTCCTCAGATGTCAGAATGTATCTTGGAGGGGTATACTTGACTTCAACAAAGGCCTCAGACCGATATGCCCCAGGAAGCTTATCTCTCAACCAAGGCCAGCTACCCATCACGGTAGGAGCAATCCTATGAAGCGGAACGAGATGGGACCGAAAGAGCGGTGCGTGCCGCGGCTGGCAAATCGTTGTGACGAGAGAGGTATTCGTAACTGAGTCCGTATGGCCCACCGGGCTTTAAGACACCGAATGTAAAGTCGAGAACCCGTTTGATGGCCAAACAGTGAAATACCGGGTGGGGCTTACGCGCTTCGACCGACATGGGGTGTGGGATGTTGGAAACAGTCGGCATCGGCTCCGACACCGTCAACCTGAAGAGGAAACGGGGTTGTCCAAGCGGCCCGTTCTACGGGAGCACCCCGCCCATGGAGGAGCTGTTGAATCCCAAGTGCGGGGGAATTTGCACACCGAGCTTCGGCCACTAACGGCACCGAGTGCGTGATGCTTAGCAAGCTCCATTTGTCACCCGGATGGTGTTCTCGATAGCGCCATATGACGAAATCCGTTCCCTTTTGTCAGCAACCAGGACTTTTGCGCCAATTCGAATGACTTCAAAAAGTGGTTTGGGCGCCTTGAACCAAGAATCGGCAAAATCACCAACGTCTCCACTTCCCAAAACCCTACTTTGACGACGAGCCCCTGATACCGGCAGCCAGCAGCAAGACAACAATCACAGAATATATACAAAATGGGTTCTACCGACGCCAAGCTCATCCTGTACACCAACCACAGATGCCCATGGGCACACCGGGCTCACATCATCTTGGAGGAGCTCAAGGTTCCCTTTGAAGAAGTCATCATCGACCTTGACACCCCTCGCACACCAGAGTACTTGAAGATCAACCCGAGAGGCCTGGTCCCTGCACTCTCTTACAACGGCGAGATCATCATCGAGTCTGCCATTGTCGCGAACTTCCTGGCGGACGCCTACCCATCTCATCTCCTGCCGCCCTCCAACACACCCGAGGGTGCGCTGCGCCGTGCACGTGTTGCATTATTTGTAGACGCCTTCATCTCTAAGTTCAACAGCCAGCTGTTTGCCCTCTACACGGCGGAGGGCGAGGCTGCGAGAGCCGAGATCGCAGACAAGGCCGTCGCCGCCCTTGTGAAGGAAGTTGAGCCGTTGCTTGCAGACGCCAGCCCTTATTTCGGTGGCAGTGACAAGCTCACACAGGCTGAGGTGAGTTCGGCGTTTTGGCGAGTAGAGGAAGTCCACTAACAGCTCTCCAGGTTTTGACTGGGTCATTCGTCATCCGTCACAAGAGCTTGTCCAAGACGGATCTCTACCCCTCCAACCTGTGGCCATCGATTGTCGAGAAGGCTCCCAACTTTGCCAAATGGGCCGAAGTTGTCGCTGTACACCCGAGCGTGACTTCCATCTTTAAGGAGCAAGAGATCATTGACGGGACCCGGGCCAGGATTGCGAAGCTCAAGGCTCAGAAGCAACAGTAAGGAGCTTGAGCTCTCGGTGTTTTGGAGAGGCGGGGCCGGTGGGGTTGAGCAGCATGTGAAGTCATCCAGACCATGACAGCTATAAATTGTGAAATAAACAAGCAGTCGCTCTGCTGTTGCTTATGTCTGTAAAGAAAATGCTGTTCCCGTGACGCTTCATTATCTCAACGAACAAAGACACGCGAAAGACGCGTTCACGAGTTGGAATTCATTTTCCCCTGCACCTGGATCCCTGCTGCTTGGCAGATCCCCCGGATTCAAAGATTGCGTCAGGAGCTCGGACCACCACAGGCCGGGCCCAGCACCCAGCACCCAGGGCAGTTTGCAGCGGCAGCCGAGGCATGGACTCTCCTCTGGCACTGCCCTGAACGCCAACACCAAAGCCAATTCATTCAAACGCTCAACATTCCATCACTCTGGCAAACTTGCGAAAGGCCTCGATCGAGATACTCCGTACCCTTGATATAGCGATCCCGACTGCGACCGACGCCGTTTTTCGTCACTCTCGCTGCTCTCGTTTTCGCACATGCCGCGCCTTTTGTAATCGCCGAATGCGATGTCCAAGCCATCCGACAAACAGGACCTGGCCGCTGCGCCAGGGAGCTTCGGCGTGAAGCGCGCCTTTTCGCTCCCACCCCAATGGCTCCATATGTATGATGACTTTATCACCAAGAACTCCCACCAGGTGTCACAGATAGAGTCGACGCTGCGATCACTGACGTACATCATACCTGGTAATTGCTCCCCCTGTTTCTTCGAACCCGGGCATCCTGACGACTGCAGAAACTGATCGTAAACTGTTATCCAGGTCGTTTTCGCGATGCCGAGATAGCCTCCGAGTCCATTCACAGCGGTGTTCAGTTGCTTTCCTTGTATCATGATACCCTTCTCTCCCGAGCGGCCACCCTCTCGAAGCTCCCCCTTTCTTCCCTCCCCCGCGCCCCTTCGCCGCAAAGCCGTTACACAAAGTTCTGGACCCTCAAGAGCGCCTTCTACCGGCGTGTCGCCTACGTCCTGCAGATTGTCAACTACGTCCAGCTTCTTTGCGAAATGTCCGCCAAGCGCCGCGGCGAGCGCGTGCGCTGGAATGTCGTGGTTCTCCTTGAGGCCATCAAAGCATTCTGCAAACTTTTACTACTTCGGATAACCAAGTCGCGGCCGCTTTTGACGCCGGTCTTGCCCGAACGAGAACCGATACCTGACGAGGCACCCGAAGACCCGGAGGAGGCCGAGCTCCGCGCGCTCGGGGAAGACGATGAGGATAGGAAACCATTCGGCAAGGGGTCTGTTGGTGCGCCCCAGAGGAAGGGCGTTGGCCCCAACGGGGAGTGGACCATGCCCCGCACCGGCATGTCTCTTCCTACGCTTCCCGCGCCTGGGGATACGAGTGGGTATCTTCTTTCAAGGGTGCTCACGGCGGATGACATCAAGCCGGCGTCAAACCTGCTCAACAGACTCCAGGGTAGCGCGCAGTTGGCTGAGGTGCTACACATCCTAGCACCTCTTGTCTTTGCCATCGCGCTGGCGCGCAGCAAGGACAAGCGGAAGTCCTGGACACCTTGGCTGTTGGGTGTGGGAACTGAGCTCGCGGCCAGGCAACTGCGGGACAGGGGCTTGCAGACGACGCCGCTGGAGCGCGAGGAATGGAACCGTCGCGGTTGGGCGATGGGCTGGTGGGCTATGCGGGGAGCCTTTTACGAGAACGTCACAAAGGGGGTTGTGGGTGGCGTACGAAGCCGCATGCCAGGGCTGCTGGCTGGTATCATTGAAGACTACGAATACCTGTGGGAGAACTACTACTTTAGCACCAGCGCGTAATGGAGGGGGTTTGCCAAGGCATGGTTACGGGCCGAGGTTTAATAATGAGCGTGGAGGATTTGGTTGTACATATTCTTTAGCACTTTTTTCTAGTTGTATTACCGTCTTGGAAGTGTACGAATGTAACGACGTTGCTTTATCGAGGCTGTTTGGGGTTCTGGGCGTGAGGATTGGGAAGATCGTCGGCGATAAGACAATCCAAGAGGTCCGGCTAATGTGCCCCTGAGCCGTACCAAACAATGCCGGCACTGCCAAAATGCAGTACCCTTGGCAACGGCAAGGACATGATCAAGACACGACACGGTAGTTCTTCATACTTGGAGGTTACTTATCATGTCTCTGCAGACTTTCACGTCATCAAGAAGGCGCCGCTGGCGTTATCTCAGTCGTCGGCCACATCTTACAACATGTTCCCACTCATATCTGCCCTTGCCGTCCTCCTCGGCAGTCAAAGAGCCCTGGCAGCCTCAGATCCCGTTCCACCAACAGCCAGCTCATGCCCAAACAACAGCCACCTCAGCCCTCTCACCCACAAACGGTCTTGCCCACCGCTCGTTGATGACGAGACGGCCATCTTGACCAACAACTGGTACCCCTGGTCCATCCCCCCAACCTGTTTCGACCCCACAAAACAAAAGGGCAAACGCCCCAGAGTCAAGCTATCGAAATTATGCACCTTCACCACCCTCAACACATGGGCCGGCACCCCCCTGAGTATCATCACCACCCCAGAAACGGCCGCTGATGTCGCCTCGTTCATCCATTCGCCATATCTCTCCTGGCTGGAGAACGACCGGGGTGGTGTCCCCTTCAGGCCTACCCACTACCCCAAGAACCCTTTCAAAGTGGAGAAGCTACCCAACAAAGGTTATGGTGTTCTTGCCACGGAGCCCATCAAAAAAGGGACAGTCTTGATGGCGCAGCTGCCGGTTATGCTGCAGTTGTTGGAGAGCGCTGAGCAAAATGACAAGTGGGAGACGAGGGACGTGTTAAGACTTTTGCAGAGGGCGGGGAATCAACTTCCCAAGGAGCAGCAAAGGGAGGTGATGGGGCTGGCGGCGCAGGGAAAGGGGTATATCGTTGATGACATCATGAAGACGAACACGTTCGATGTGACCGTGGGGGTGTTGGAGGGTTCGACGGGGCAGATGGGGTGGGGGAGTCATTCCGGGTTGTATCCTGAGATTGCGGTCGGTTTCCTCTTTTTGTGACGGGCGAGGATGGGGTGGTTGTGCTGACAATGTGGGCTGGCAGAGGATTAATCATGCTTGCAAGCCGAAGTGAGTGTTGTCTGGTGGGCTCTCGAAAAGATGGATGACTGACCTGACCAGCTGCTTCACACGTTTCTCTCCTTCCACCCTGATCATGGAGATCGTAGCCTACAAGGACATTTCCCCTGGCGAGGAGCTTTCCATCTCTTGTCTGCCCACCACTCATACCCCCCTCCCAACCACCGCCTGTACTAACAGCAGCCAGACGCCCCCCTAAACATCCTCTCAGCCGACCGCTCCGAACTTCTCAAATGGTGGGGCTTCACCTGCACCTGTGCCCTCTGCCAGAACCCCACCGCCATCAAAAAGTCGGACAAGCAACGTAACCGGATCCAGGCACTACTGGAAGAGTTCGACACCCCGTCCAGACTGACAGAGGAAAAGATCGCCGAGATCGAACAACTGGTAAGAGAGGAAGGGATGGAAGGGCAAATGGGCGACTTGTACAATATCATCGGGAATGTCTATGCTCAAAGGGGGGAAATTGAGAGGGCAAAGGAGTACGGGAAGAAGGGTGTTGTATGGCTGAAGCAGTATGCCGGGGCGGATAGTGAGAGGACCGAGATGGCGAAGGGGTTTGTGAAGAGGTTGGAGGACTTTGAGAGGGGGAGGAGGGATTGGAGGCCTTAATGATAGGTAGGCATGCTGTGGACAGAATAAATGGCACTCTAAGTAGAAGAAGTTAGCGCGGGATAAAATGCTGGTTACGCCTACGTAAAAAGAGGATCGAAACTCTTTGAAGGCACTTGTAGCCCTATTAGCTTTGAAAGAGTCCTACCTATGTTAACCAGCTACCTAGGAGGGCTACTTACCTCCAAATAAAATAAACAGGCGAGCCTTACACGTTTTATTGGCTTGCATTACCAGTTGTTTCATCCAGCGCTTGGCGGCTGGATGCTTGTGCTCTGCGACGCGAGACCATTATCTTCTCGACTGCCCTGGAAAAGACCTTGGAAACTGAAAGAGAACCCCGTTGCGGTATTATCGTGAAATTCCAGTGCACAAAGTACGGCACTCAAATTGCACTATTGTTGTCCTTGGACAACAAAAATAATAGAACAAAACCATAGTACGTGTGCGCTCAACGATGACCGAAAGGTATTCAAGGATAAGATACCTAGTCAATAAGCCTTACAGGTTATTAAGAACCCTATAAACGCTCTGCTCATTCAGCTTACCTAACGCCCATTTCCCCACAGGAAACGCACTAGAAGGACTCCCCAAGGAAAAGAAGGACGACGTCGAGGAGAAGCCAGAGGGGCGAAAGGAAAAGGTCCTGAAAGTGGGAGACATCGAAGAAAAAACATATTTTCAATCCTCCCAATCTCGTCTATCTAACATTCCTCATCATTAAATTGCATTCTATCACATCCGCCAATATGGTTCTCCTACTCGTTATCACGCGTAGCTTTCGCAGGTTTGATGGCAATTCATCCCCGCATATTTACCCCCTTCGATATCCCCAAGAACTCTCCGTTAGAAGAAATTGGGCTATCTTGTAAGACGTGTTGACCAGGGTGTATGTTAAGGCCTAGTATGTGAGATGTTCTTTAAGGCCTGGGAATTTGTCTAGTGAGAGGACATTGAGCAACTTGTCAAGGTCATATTATGTTTTCGTATCTATTGACTATATTTTTCAAAGCCTATTAATTATGTTTCGAGGCCTGTGGGCTATCCTTTAAGGCAATGATCATTATCTTCTAATGCCAGTTAACTATCTTTCAAGGCCCATTGACTATTTTTAGAACGTATTGACCATCTCTTCGTGCCTTTTAGGAGGTAAAGAGGTGCGTCTTCTTTTCACACAGTATTCTATTAGTTAGATAGGCAGCCAGTGCTGTAGGGCTTCACCTCTCAGGAAAGAAAGTTCCAGCATCATCAAACCGAGCCCCAAACATATCAGGTCCAACCCCTATCGTCAGCTCCGAGCAGAAAAGGCCCGAATCCATCAGCTACGCCACCCAGGCACCCGATGGCGAAAGGTTTACCAAGTCAGAAGTCCCAGATTGCCCCGTGCTATCAACCGCTTTCAGCGTGTGCTCTGTGCTAATAGCTTGGGATTTCAGTATATCATGCACTCGACACCAGGGTTCGCGCATTGAAAGACCGTCGTGAATTCGAAAGCCGTTGGGCAGGATGCTGGGGCGGTGTCGACGGCGTGAACGGCTTATGTTGTGTACGTGAAGACTGTTGGGCTGGGAGGCGTGTTGTCCTCGGAATCCAGAACGATGGTGGGATCACAGGGAATCACAAGATCCGACATGGGGACAGCTCCTGGGGGTAGATGATAAGTGATGAGCCCGACATCCAGACTCTCATATACTAGGGTCTTGGTTAACGTCGGCACTGCCGTGGAAGTTGTTGACCCTTGATCCCATTGCAATTTCCAACGTTCCATCCATATCTCGGTCTTGGTGGTGAAATATCTCGTCATAAAGGTGTTGGTAAAGGTTTTTGTGTACTTATGACGATATTATTCGAGTCTTTCAGTCAGTATAGCTAGCCTGTACTCAGTGATTGTCCAGAACGCGGCTACGGCTGGCTCTAGACAATCGGCGAGGATGACTAACCCGCATAGTAAAGCCGACAAGATTATGTTGGCAGCTGATCGGCCAGAAAGCAAAGACGTGTCGAGGGTAAAAACCGCAGGAAACATCGATCATGGAGTAGTGTTCTGGAGTACTTAACGTGGGTGCTGAAACTCAATGATCCCCTATCAGCATACGTCAATCACAACCTGGCTCTTAGCAAGGCGTTCGTGAAGAGATCCCTGGTACCTGGTTGCCTCAGCTCCCTATCTATCTTCCATACGGTCAGCCCCGAGAACTGTTAATGCTCAGATTATGAGGATGCTTTGCCAAGCATAAATTCTGGCAGCAGATAGATAGATACAATGAGGGCACACAAACTAGTGCTACATGGTTCTTTTTTGCTAGACCTTGCCCTGTTGATGTGGGGGTCGAGAGAATAACTGTGAGGGAGGTCATGTGAAAATGCTTGTGACACGTCTAGGTAACATGGTAAATACTCGTTGGGCCTACAGAATCAGCTGCCAACGTTATGCTCCATAATAGCGTTGGGGACTTTGATTTACCACCGCACTTTGATTTGCAACTTTATTGTTGTTACAAATGTGGTACCTGCGCTCGAAAAGCTGGTTGTGACGAACCCTCCTCCCCACGTCGACGCCCCAACGACCTTGGCTAAAGTCTAGCCAATAACTACTTCTTTTGCTATCAGTAGGTCTCTTACTTCTATCATTCCTTCCTTCACGATGTCTAAACGTGTAAGTAAGCAGAAACATCTTAAGACGCTAAGCCGGCAAGGCGTTACGGAAAAGATCCTCCGTCACTCGATTGCGATGCTTATACTTTGTTGCTCGTGTGCCCCCCGCAAAACTTCCTGCGTTCTTTCTTCTACCGATTCCTCCCGTTTCTACGAGCGCGTCCGTCGTGCCTTTCCTTATTGCGAAGCCCTGGGCGTTACCCTACGCTAACTGTCGCAGATTATCTCGTAGTACGACGCTGTGAAAGCCGAGCTTGAGCGAGCGGAAGAGTTGGCTGAAGCCGCTAACGCCAAGGTTCGTCGACTTCGTCGCCAGAAGAAGGGCTGGCTGGAGAAGATAAACCGGGCTGTGTCTCGTGATCTCGACAGTGTGGAGGAGTTGGAGAGTTGAGGGGGAGGAGCAGGCTGCTAATATAGTTACCTCCCCACCTTTATTGAACCCCTCTTTCGACTGGACCACCGCACCGTTGGACTGGTCGGGCCAAGACTTCCCAGGCGGTCTTGCCGGTCCCGTTGGTGATATGGGTCTTAGCTTACCGCCTGGTTCGCCCCGTTGTTCCCCGCCCCTGGCCTCCTAGGGTTCCTCCGATGGAACTCTTCTAACCTCTCAGGGCAGTTAAGGCTTGTAGCTGGTTCCCATAAATTATCGGTAGCCGGGTAGTCCAGCCAGCTAACCAGGTAGTCTAGCTGTCCATTGTTAATGCGCGAATCCAGTAGTTCTTCCACGTTGTACTCTTCTTCTTCGCCTTCTGCTGTTTCTTGAGAATTGGTTTCGATTGTCGGTGGTGCTGGTTCCAAAAGCGAGATATGAAATGTGTAAGACCGTAGGCGCATGCTGCTGGGTAAGTCGAGCTCGTATGTTGTCTCCGATATCTTCCTTTTCACCTTAAATGGTCCAATCCTCCTGTGGTCCAGCTTCTTGCTTGGTCTATGGGTGCGTAAATTGCGTGTCGAAAGGAATACTTTATCTCCCCTCTCCAGGCGAGGTCCCTCGAGCCTTTGGAGTTGTGGTATTTGCGCATCCTTTCCCTCACAAAATCCAACTCTTTTCTCAGTTTATCATGAAGTATGTGGAGTTTACCTGCCTTGACCGCTGCCCTGGGCACCCCCACTTCCGGTCCCTGGCAGAAGTCTGCCTCGTATCCGTAGTTTGTAAAGAACGGCGTGACTCTTGTCGTCTCTGTTGGCAATGTGTTGTATGCCAATTATGCTGTGGGCAATAGTTCAACCCAGTTATCCTACTCGAAATTAATATAGTTTCCAATGTATTTAATAATCTGGTTAAGTCGTTTCGTCTATCCGTCCGTCTAAAGGTAGTAAGCTAACAATATCTTACTCTCAACCCCCTAATCTTTTCATTAACGCTTTCTAAAACTTAGATATAAATTTCGTATCCCGATTTGTGATGAACTCCTTTGGCTATATATGTAACGCTGTAACATACCGAAACACCATATCCGCTAACTGTTCTGCCGTCCAGGTCTCCTTATACGGCAAAAAGTATGCCCACTTGGTGAGCCTATCGATTACCGTTAAGATACTATTATATTTAACGTTGGTTGCTGTATTCCTGGATTTTGGTAATTTAGTAATAAAGTCCATCGCCACTAAACTCTATAGTCATTCGGCCACTAATAATAGTTCCTAAAATCCATATAGCTTATATCTCGCAACTCTAGACCTTTCGCATTTCTCGCATAACTAAATAGCTTCCCTAACATCTTCCTTTATCTTAAGCCAGTCAAAATGCTGCTTGACCTTTCCTATGGTTCTTGTCATCCTCACATGTCCTCCTAACTTAAAACTCATAGATCTCCTTAATCAGTACTCCTCTGACTCCTAGTCCCACATAAGCTCGGTTTTTAAACTACAATTTCCTTAATTATTATTCTGAATCCCCTGTGGTTCCAGTCCTTTCTACTAGTATTGCTCCGTATTTCCATCTCCAGTCTTCCCTTAATACTTGCTGGAAGTGGATTGCTCCCGTTATATTGCGTAACATTCCATCCACTGCTGTAGTAAATGCCTAAGGGTAGCCTCTAGCGTTTCCTCCAGGAGTGGTAGTGACTCCTTGGGCTAATCCTTGCGGTAACCTGCCCGTCTACTAAGGGCGTCTGGTCTAGCGTTCTCCGATCCTTTCTTATAGTTGATCTGAAAGCTGAATTCCGATAGAAACTTTGACCATCTGGTCTGCCTAGCGTTAAGGACCTTGGTTGTGGTAAAATACCGTAGGCTCTCGTGATCGATGTAGATCTGAACCTCGTATTTGGTTTCGCTAAGGTATGGCCTCTATTCCTCGAATGCTTTAATGATGGCGTGTAATTCCTTGTTGTGTATAGGATAGTTTTGATAAGCTCCCTCTAGCTTCTTCGAAAAGAATGCTATTTGGTGTAGCTTTCCGTCCTCGTCTCTCTGTCTTAACTGTCCCCCGATAGTATAGCTTGATGTGTCGGTTTTGACCTCGAATGGTCTACTGGGGTCTGGTAGTTTAAGCACTGGGTCCTTCAGAATCGCCTCTTTTAGGTTCTGAAATACGCTCTCTTTTTTTTCTCCCCATTAAACTCCACGTGCTTCTTGGTAAGGTTGTTGAGTGGGCGCGTAATACCCGCGTACCCTCGGATAAATATCCGATAGAAATTAGTGAACCCTAAGAACTCTCTGACTTGTGTCTATGTCTGTGTTGTAGGCCAGTCTTTGACTGCCGCAATTTTCATAGGTTCCATACGAACCTCTCCTGGTGAAATAAGATATCCCAGGTAAACTGTCTTCTGTACGTGGAACTCGCTCTTGTCCTTGTTGACTGAGAGTCCGGCTCCGTACAGTGCGTCCAGAATTTCTCTAACCTGCTTCTTGTGTTACTCCATAGTGTGTGAGTAGATGAGAACGTCGTCGAGATAGTAAACTGCTGTCCTGTCGAGATACTTCCGGATAGTGTGATTAACGAGAGATTGGAATATCGCGTTTGCATTGGTGAGCCCAAACGGCATGACGAGGTACTCGAAATGACCGTAGGGTGTGCAAAACGCTATCTTTCATTCGTCTCCTTCCTTGATTCTTATATGGGCGTATCCGACTGGCATATTGTCACGCGGCAAATAAATAACCAGCCGTATTACGGCCTCACCGCTATCTACCTGCATAATTAATGGTTAGAATTGAGGCGGACAATTAAATGACTCGCTGCTGCTAAAAGGAATGATATTGGCTATAGGGTATGAGGAAGGACTCGGCTACTGCATGAGGCTACTAGGGCACGGATTTCAAAAGGATGGATAAATACGCGTCCTGAAATTTTGTTTGTATCTCTAGACTTTCCTCACTAAGGACTTCGAGGCCATTGAAGATTATTAGCTAAAGTAAACTACTGTTCCAAGCCCTGATTACTAGCCCTTATCACAACCGTTAAGTGGACTAGATACGATTAACCGACCGAGGTGCCTGTAGACCACTTGGAACATGCAAAAGCACTTGTCCGGAATTTCTACCGCCGCTACCCTGTAGAAGCAAGGAAGTCGAGTGCCGAGAGTCATTTCCGGCATGCTGGGCTGACTATTAAGGAGCCGTGAGAACAATCATTTACCAGACTAAAAAGCAGTTCTACTCTAACTATACTCCCGTATATTCGTTGGCCCAAGTCTTAATATCTCGAATAAACCGCCGTTTAACACCACTTTCAACACCCTTCTGAATATAGAATTCTACATCCTGGTCCTCAAACACCAACTCGAGGAAAAGGCCATCGGCCAAGGTCAGGTGACAGGCTTTTTTGTATTCCATCTCAAGAGTCCTATTAGTGAGTTGCGAATATTGCCAGTCGGTGTAACTCTTGACAGTAGCGTTACGAGATCCTGGAACTTGGAGCTGCACAGAAGGCCTTGTAGGGCTGGTGACCTAAGAAAGTCACTGGCTGCGAAAATGAGGCCAAATTGGCCAGAAAATGGTAAACAAATTAGTATTACAGTTGGTTGCTGTTGGTTGAAAGGAAAACAGTAAGTAAATCCATCCCCAAGAGCAAACCGGTGTGGGTCTGGGAAAACCTAGGCCCTTTGGTGCCCCACACCCCCCCACAGACAGCACACCGCCGTCCAAAATGAAGCCATCGCCAATATCCTCGGAAGCCCAATATACGCCCAGATTCTTCCCACTTCCTTTGACTCCTTTGCCCAATGCCCTAGTGGCCTTTTTCCCATACAAATACACGTTCTCCTGCATATCTCAACCCGGAAAATCTCGCATTCCCAACAGCTACACAAACTTTGCGTGCTTCTCCCTTTGTAGTGCCTTTGTGAATCCATCCGCTGGCATCTCCAACCCAGAGATGTGTTGGATACCAAATCTTCCTTCCTTCACTTGTTCACCCACCCACTTGTACCGTATATCGATACACCGGGTCCTGGCGATATTCTGAGGGTTCAGAACTGTGATTTCGGCGTTCTTGCTGTCGGTGTACAGCATGTATGGCCTTGGCTGTGGCACACCACAGTCTTCCAATATCTTTGACACCCACTGCAATGAATACCCTGTAGGCGTCAGGTTGGCAAACTCTGCCTCCGTCGTACTCAGGGCGACGAAGGTCTGCTTCTTACTCTTCCACAATACTGGCCCACCAGCCACGAAGACGACGTGGCCGCCAGTGGAATATCTCCAAGGTAAGACATCCGCGTGTGAGGCATCTGCGAATCCCACAAGCTTCATATCTTCTGCCGAGAACTCGGAGCCTCCCAGCACAATACACAACTTCCTGGTGGCACCCAGGTACCGGAAAAGGTGCTTCATCAACTCCAAGTGACGTGGTGAGGGCCCAGAATTGCCCCCGCAAAGGCGGTTGACGGTGAAAGTAATGTCGGGCCGAGTGCCGGTAGAAAGCCAGTTTAACGCACCGGTCTTCTGAATATACTCCTTCACTTCCGCGGTTATTTTCTCCCACGTAAAAGGGAGTTCCAGCTTGGCTGGCCACGGCGTAGCCACGCCGGCTATGTCCTTGTAGCCGAACTTCTCGAGTAAGGCGTCGATATAGGCCACCTGGGACAGGTAGACCTGCCTCTTCTCGCGGTTCCTCACGATGTCAAAACCCAAGAACCTCTTTGGCTCGCCTAATTTCTTAATGCCATACTTGCTCTCCAGCCCGGTGGCGATATCTTCAATGATTTTCGTCGTAGGCGCTGATATAAGCAGGTCATCCACGTACAGGACTACCAGGGCACCTGTCTCTTTGTGACGGAACAGGCAGAGGTCTGATGAGAGGGTATCGAAGCCCAGTTCAACCATCACAGGTTTCACTGTCTCGTACCAGTAGATAGGTGACTTCCTCAGGCCATATAATGCCCTCTTGAGCCGGCACACCTTGCCCAGTGGCTTCGCCAGGCCATCTGGTGGTCGTACGTAGTACTGTGCGGTGTCAGGGATTTTGGCGTTGAGAAATGCCATCCTGAAGTCGTATTGAAGGCACTCCCAGTCCTTCACGGCTGTAATAGCCCAAAAGCATTTGACTGCCACGCTGCTCACCACGGCGGCGTAGACGTCCTGCGTGGCCCAGGAGTCCCTGTCAAAATTGCCACACACCACCCACCTCGCCCTAGCCTTCACCTCACCCGTATAAGGGTCTATCTTCTCATCGTATACCCATTTGCTCGGTAAGATATTGTACCCTTTTGGCGTATCAACCAGCTCGTAGACGTCCTTTTCCAACAGGCCGGCGTCCTGCTCCTTCATAGCAGGCAGCCAATACTTGTGGTAGTTCTCGAGCTTCCTCGCTTGCCGGTAATTCCTGGGTATATGGGACTTGTTGATGGTTTGCAGAAGGTGGTCGACTTTGACCGTGGTTAGGGCGTAGGCCACTACCTCACGTAGTCGTGGGTTGTCGAGATGTACTGTGAAAAAGCCTTGATGAGGGTGCTTGCCTTGCTGTAGCTTCTTGTAGAAGCCTGGGCCCTGATTTCTTATTGTTGCTCTGCGAGGCCGCTCCTGAGCCGGCGGAGAAGCCACGGCTTCCTCCATATGGCCTATATCAGGCTCGAAATCGTCGTCAGAGTCCTCGGCCAGGCTGTCCGTGCCTGAATCCAGTAGCCTGCCATCGGCCTGGTCATCACCAGACCCCCCCATAGCTTCACCCTCCTCCCCCCCCATCAGCCTCACAGGGGAGGTGAGCTCTCTCATGGCAGGAGAGTCAGTGGTATAGGGCGCTTGGTCATGGTTTGGTGGGATAGGTGCCTCGGACCGTATATCCTCCACCTCTTCGGCGTCGAAAAGGTCTTCCACGTCTGAAGCCCCAGGTAGTGGAGGTAGTGTTGGTGACGGTGTAGCTTTCGGAGTGGGTAGAATGGTCTGCCCAGGGTCCCTGGCCTTCCCTGTCTTAACTGTTGGAGCACTCCGCTGTGGAGCGGGCTCCGGTATGGTGGTAGGTTTGTCATCGAAGGTGACCTTCCTCCCCAGGGATACCGTTCTGTTGGTGACGGCATCTTCTTCTTCGGCTATAGTACCATCAGTAAAGACTGCCTCGTACTCAATATCCTTGTACTCGTCGTCGTCAGGCCTGTAAGAATCGCCTTCGTTGAACTTCACGGCGTTAACCTTCACGACTTTGTCAGTAACTGGGTTCCAGACCCAGTATATTTTGCCGTGTATATCTGCGTAGCCGATAAGCTTTCCTTTCTCTGCCCTGGCGGTGAACTTGTCCGAATTGGCCCGGCAGGCCGGCTTGACGTAGTAATACGCGTCGCAAAAGTACGAGCGTAGGTGCCGAATATACGGCTTCCGCTCGCCCTCGGGCATGTTGAGCCTTGTGGTATACTTCTCGTGAGCACTGATTTCTCCCTCGTTGACCCTCGAGGGCAGTAGGTTACCCACGTAAACCACAGACTGCATGATAAATAGGAATAACTTCTCTGGCACCTTGTAGGCCAGCATGATAGCCCTGGTGCGGTCAAGCGTAGTCCTCGCGGCCCTCTCCACCTTTCCATTCATCCACGGTGAGTGAGGAACGGTCTTGAGGATGGTGATGCCCTCCTGGTCGGCCCAGGCGGCCAGGCGGCTGTCGTCAAAGGTCCCAGAGCCCTGGGCAAATTCCGTACCGCCGTTAAGGCCGATGATGCTGATCTTATGTCCGGTTTAGCGCGCGATCTTCGTCTCGAAATCCTTGACCTTATCGAATACTTGCTTTTTCTCCACTGTGAAGTTAATCCACTTGTAGCCACTCCACATATCCACGTAGTGGATAGAGTACTTGTAACCCAGATATCCAGGGTTCTTGTGGGTGACGACGTTAATACGGATGAAGTCGAACGGGTTATTGGTCTGCGTAGGGGTCGATGAGCCTATTTGATCTGTCATCTTTGCCATCACGCAGGGCTCGCAGAAAAAGTCATTGCCGACGAGCTTAATACCCGCCTGCGTACAGGCCTTGTAAATATCGGCCTTGTTGGCGTGCATTAGGCGGCGATGCATTACCCGGTAGTTGATAGATGCCATTACGGCCTTAATGGGAGTCTTCGCCAGGGATACTTTGCTGAAATCGGCGCCGGGCGTCGTATTCATCTGGTATACGTTGTTATTCCTGGTCAACTCACACACTACCTGGTTAGTACCTCCAAGGACCAGGTTGTGGCTCTCCTGGTCCCAAAAGATACCTTCATCGAGTAGTTTGCCCGCCGATATTAGATTAACGGGCGCCTGTGGGTGGTATACCGCTTCCTTGAGCTCCAGGGTAACGACCTGGCCACTTGAAAGGGTAGATTTTAGCGCTGCGGCTCCCTGGTAGCTGCACTTTGTGATATCTCCTGACGACGAAAGAAACCTCTTTTCCTTCCCCTCAGGTAGTAAGTGGAGCTCGGTAAACCACTTCAGTTTATTGAATACGAAATCCGCGTATCCGGAGTCGTAGTACACGTGGTCTTTGAATGCCTCGACGGCCTGTTGGACTTCAGGGGCATCTACTGACGAGAGTGCTGCCTCTGGGGGCCGAGACGAAAATCCGATTGGTCATCGTCATGGTAGGTGGGGAGCGATATATTGGCGAAGTTGTTGGACAGCATCAGGGTACTGTGGGCAGGTCGGTCCCTCGAAGACCCAGTATTGGTGACGCCACCAGTATGGCCTTGAAGAGTCCCTGTTGACGAGCCAGTACTCTGCCGCCTCTCTTGCCTATCCGCTTGTGCCTTTTCCCTGTGCTCCCAATCCTTTGGAGCCTTGTCAGGGTCACACCACCAACAGGCCTTGCCCTTCGGGTGGTGACGACCACAGCCCATGCAGTGCTGGTTGCCTTTCCTCAAGCCCTTGGTGCAGTGGTCGCACTTCTTCGTCGAGGTTGATGATGTGGTAGGTGAGGGTGTAGTCGCGGCCGGGGCCTTGGTGGTCTCGATGGTGATTTTGGAGTGAGCCGGCGTGGTCTCCTCCGTAACGGCCTTGGCGCTGTACTCCTGGCAAAGAAGCGACCAGGTCATGGTACCGTCTTCCATCTTCCTTGCTAGCCGGTCGTACAAATCGGGGTACGCGGTCTTAATGCCGTTCAGGGCAGCCCAGAGGTGAGCCACGTGGCCGATCTTGATTTCCATCGTATCAAGACGACGGCGAAGGACCTCGAGCCGGCTGAAGTAGGCTTGGAATGAGGCGAAGTTGGCACGCTTGAGAGTGAAATACTCCTCCAAAAGCATACCAGCGATGTCGAAAGTGCCGCGCTGTAGGGCTTGGATAATCTTCTGGTATAGACCATAGGCACCAATGCCGTCGGCCTTCCAACCGAGGTTGAGAATTCGTTGTCGGATCTCGGGCTTTTTGACGGAAGCCATCATCAGGTTCTGGATGTCCAGGTTGTTAGTACGCCATTGTTCGAAGGCAGGTGTCCCTTCTTCTGCTGGTGGCTGTATATTAGCCTTGATGTAGTCCTCCAAGCCATGGTACATAAGGGACTGGGTTAACTGAAATTCCCAGCCGGAAAGATCGGTCTCTGAGTTTAGAGCCGGCAAGGCTTGAAAGGTTCGTTGCCTAACCGTAGCGACGGTATTGGCATTCCCCATAGCTTTCACAAGCTCCAAGAGCTGGGCCATAGTGACGTTAGTGCCAGCCATCTTAAAAGAAAACCTGGTCAAAAGGAAGTCGTAAAAAGACGCTGTGAGAAAGACTCAAAGAAAGGCGTCACCTGACTTTGTGGTCGCCAACAGTGGGTTGAATTGACTTGGGCAGAGGGCGAGATGCTTGCTCCGCTATCGGTCTCCTGATAAGGCAGGACAGAGTTCTCGACTGCTGCCGGAAAATAGTGATTTCCCAGCCAAAAGGTCGCAGAAATGGCAGAACCAAGGAAACTTGGCCAGGAGAAGGTTGGCGCCGTAAACCACACTCTTATCGGTGAGGGGTGGTCGGTCGCTTCAACTCTTCGTTAAGATGAGGGTCAGGATTAAAACCAGGCTTCCGTTGATTGGGAAGTTGGTTAACTCTCTCAACGCCTCCAAAATCGCCGTCGAAAGGTCCAATTGCGTGATATTGGCCTGACAAGGATCGAAAAGTCGTAAGGTCCGGTGTGGTATTCGGCCTTGCGAGGTCGGGTTGTCGATGAGGGCGTCGACTTCGGTTCGCTTGGTGATTTAAGCGTCAAAAGAGCTCATAACCTGTAGGGCTGGTGACCTAAGAAAGTCACTGGCTGCGAAAATGAGGCCAAATTGGCCAGAAAATGGTAAACAAATTAGTATTACAGTTGGTTGCTGTTGGTTGAAAGGAAAACAGTAAGTAAATCCATCCCCAAGAGCAAACCGGTGTGGGTCTGGGAAAACCTGGGCCCTTTGGTGCCCCACAGGCCTCGAGGGTTCCGTTTCTATAGACTCCGGTGTTGAATAACCAGCTGAGACGTGAATAAGCAGGATGTTAGTGATGTTGAGAGGTAGGTAACGCGCCACAGAAGGAGCTCTACGCTTCCGCTGATGTCCTATATCCTGCTGCTCTTCACGATACAGCTGTTTACGAACGTCATTCGGAACGTCGTCATAACTCTGCAACAAGCCTCCTTCCTCCACATGCCGAATGAGCGCTTTGAGGTGATGGGTTTTCAGCTTAGAGTGTTGCTTTCCAATATTGTCGCGCCAGTAATAGGTCCCTAATTTTACAAGGGGGTCCAGGGCATCGCATAAGATTGTACACGTCGCGCCAGATTGATGGCCGGCCTGAGGCCTCCTCTTCAGCGTCGAGGTCATCGAATCGCTTGACAAGATCACGCTGTGCAGTGGGTAACAGACACTATAACGTTGGTATCGTCTACTATGAAAGACTTGTTCTGGGGTAGCTTCCTAGCTAAAAGGCTGTCCAGCTTCGGTCGTAGGATAGTGGACCAGAAAGCACTTGGTGCAAGAATAAAATTCGGTTTCCTATCTCTCGAAACCCCTTTGGTGTTTACTGTCAACCTCCACTCGATGGAGTAATGGATACAGGTAGGAGGGTGTTAGTCATATAGCGCGTCTTTCTTCCAGTCGGCTAAGCGCAGCGGCGGTAGGGGCGGAGCGTCGGTCGTATTAAAAGCATTCTCATGGAGGGAGTCATTTACATTAAATTGATCTAAAGCCGGTCTTTTTTAATGGGTGTCAGTGTTATAATGTAGCTCAGCCCCAAAACCCATCCTCTACTGTGATTGGATCATGTCCTGCTTGGAAAGCATGCGGATGAGTTGGCCAACGGCTGCTCAGCTGAAGTCGTGGCTGCAGCATCCTCGATCACAAAGCCACGAAGCATCTCTCAATCTCCTCCGCTGGCACGACACCATCGACGTTGCTGACTTTCACTATCAATCATAGCGTATTTTCCACGCGGACTTTGTGATACTTCGAAGCTGACGCTGTCGCCATGTCGTCGTCGCGCTTTTCGCGGCTGCTCCCCTGGTCCCGTAACCGACCGTCGTTGCCAGCACCACGCCGCACGACTGCACAACCCGACGTATCTCCCGAAGAATCGGTCCTACAAGTCAGGGCAAGCACCACTGCGCCTATCGCACTCTCCAATCCCCCTACCCATGGCTTGGAGGTCGTCGCGGAGGGCATCGACCCTACAGTCGAGTAGGTCGCTACCGCTCTTATACCCTCTCCGAGAGCCTCGCGCGTCGAACACGCGGCCTTGTACGCAGGTTTCTTGTGTTTTATAATCCCCAACTAACTACTTTCCTCTCGTAGTATCGTCGCCGTCCATGGCCTCAACGGCCACCGCGACAAGACCTGGACCGCGAGCAACGGTGTCCACTGGCTCCGTGATCTCCTGCCGCAGGACATCCCACACGCCCGCATCTTCTGTTGGGGCTACGACGCCAACACCCATGCCAGCTCCCAAGTCACCTGCCAATACCTCTACGACCATGCGCGGACGCTCATATCCGATCTGTGCATGGAGCGGAACCTGTCTGATGTAGGAGCTATATCTTGTTGCTGGAGTCGGGGCAGCTTGGCTGACGAGAGTTAGTCGACGAAACGCCCGATCATCTTCGTAGCGCATAGTTTGGGCGGCATTGTCGTGAAGAGCGTAGGTACCATACTCAATCTTCCTAGACCGCCGTATTGACGTATGTAGGCTCTCATTCATTCGGATGCCGCTCGACGAGGTGCGCTGGAGGAGCACCGCTCCATCAAGACCTCCACTTATGGAGTCGTCTTCATGGGCACACCGCACCAGGGCGGTAACGGCGTCCAGCTTGGGAGGCTGCTGGTGAATGTGGCGTCCCTGTTCGTGCCTGCAAATGACGGGATGCTAAGACACCTCGAACGGGACTCAGAGTGGCTCCAGCAGCAGCTGGGCCAGTACGGGCCGATCAGCGGCGATTTCGTGACCAAGTTTGCGTTCGAAGAGTACGAGACTCCGACGGCCTTTGGCCGGTCTATCATGGTACGTGGCCTTCGCCTTCTAGATGAGTGGCAGCTAACATGGAGCAGGTTGTACCCCGCGCGTCCGCGGTAGTGCCGGGCCAGGCCGATGCCGAACCGATTGTCATACACGCGGACCATAGGAACATGGTCAGATACACCTCACGCGGGGATAGCGGGTACAACACTATATCGGGACACCTCCGGATCATGGCGAGAGCTGCCCCCGAAGAGGTTCGGCGGCGCTGGGAGGCGGAGAGGAGAGTAAACGAGGGTAGGCAACCATAAAACAGAAAGCATCCTCTACCTAGCTGCTGTAACTAATGAATTTACCTTGATGTAGCCCGTGTCGCCATGGTGCACGGGCTGGGGGGATTGCCGACCCCGCCAATGTTATCAGAACGACCTGAAACCCCGCCGAAGCCGTTTACGACCATCCCCTTCTCGCGCGACCGCGATTTTGTCAACCGCGGAGACATTCTCGAGCAAATCGACCGGCGGTGTTCCGAGCCCGCCGCTCGCGTGGCTCTCGTCGGCTTGGGTGGTGTCGGCAAGTCACAACTGGCCATTGAATATGCTCACCGACTCGCCACTCGCCAGCCTGACGCATGGGTGTTCTGGGTCCACGCTGGAACTTACGCGCGCGTCGAAGAGGGGTTCAGGACGATTGCCGACGCTGTAAAGCTGACCGGCCGGAACCTACCGAAAGCCGACATCCTACAGCTTGTGTACAGCTGGCTGTCCAACGAACGGAACGGCAGATGGATCATGATCCTTGACAGCGCTGACGACCGCGATGTGTTCTACAACGCGAATATTGCCCACGGTACGACCAGCGGCGATGAGCGCGATAGGCGGCCGTTTGTGACATACTTACCACAGAGCCAAAACGGATCGATTATTGTTACAACACGTAACAAGGATTTAGCATTCAGACTGAGCGGGCGCCGTCAAAACATGATCGAAGTCGGACCTATGGCACAGACTGATGCCCTCACACTCCTGGAGAAGAAGTTAGGATCGCCCGCGGATCTAGATGTGGCGGCCGATCTCGTACGGGCGCTCGACCTCGTTCCGTTGGCCATTAGCCAGGCTGCCGCCTACATACAGGCACGGGCGCCGCGAAGCTCACCCGAGAAGTATCTAACTGAGTTCCGGAAGAGTGAGCACAGAAAGAGCAGTCTTTTACAGTACGATGCTGGGGACCTACGGCGGGATGGAGGCGCGTCGAACGCGGTTCTCACGACATGGCAGATATCCTTTGACTATATCCGGTCCAAGCGGCGCTCTGCGGCGGACCTCCTGTCGCTTATGAGCTTTTTCGACCGGCAAGGCATTCCTGGGTGGGTTCTTAAACCACCTAGAGTTACTAAGCAGGAGGTTCCAGGAAGGTGTCTAGACGAGGCCGGAGATACAGACCTTAAAAACGGCAGCAGTGCTTCAGATGGTGGTCTCACAGATGGTAGTGCAGATACTATTGATGATGGATTCGAAGATGATGTGGCGATGCTGAGAGACTACTGCCTTATAGCAACGAATGAGATGGACGAGTTTGAGATGCACGGGCTTGTGCAGTTCTCAACGAGGAAGTGGCTAGAACAATCGGGGCAGCAGGAGACGTTCAAACAGAAGTTTATCGAGCGAATGGCAGCCTCATTCCCAACTGGAGACTATAAGAACTGGGCGACTTGTCGAAATCTCTTTGCACACGTTCAAGTGGTCCTCGGTTACCGACCCAACGAGAATAGGGAGGAAATATGGGCGACGCTTTTATATAATGGGGGTTGGTTTGCATGGTCGCAAGGGAGATACGAGGTGGCACAGCAGATGGTAGGCAAGGCGAGAAGAGCCCGCGAGAAGAGGTTAGGAAAAGAGGATGCGGCGACTCAAGCTAGCATATCACTATTTGCTCTGGTCCTTTTAGACCGAGGCCAGTGGGAAGAGGCCGAGAAGCTATTTGTGCAGGTGATAGAGACGAGCAAGACCAAGCTTGGGGCCGATCACCCTTCTACGCTAACGAGCATGGCCCACCTAGCCTCGACATTTTGGAACCAGGGCCGGTGGGAGGAGGCCGAGAAGCTATTTGTGCAGGTGATAGAGACGAGGAAGACCAAGCTTGGGGCCGATCACCCTTCTACGCTAACGAGCATAGCTAACTTAGCGTCGACATACATGAACCAGGGCCGGTGGGAGGAGGCCGAGAAGCTGGAGGTGCAGGTGATGGAGACTTGCAAGACCCAGCTTGGGGCCGATCACCCAGATACGCTAACGAGCATGGCCAACCTAGCCTCGACATACAGGAACCAGGGCCGGTGGGAGGAGGCCGAGAAGCTGTTTATGCAGGTGATGGAGACTTGCAAGACCAAGCTTGGGGCCGATCACCCAGATACGCTGACGAGCATAGCCAACTTAGCATCGACATTTTGGAACCAGGGCCGGTGGGAGGAGGCCGAGAAGCTATTTGTGCAGGTGATGGAGACGAGGAAGACCAAGCTTGGAGCCGATCACCCTTCTACGCTGACAAGCATGGCCAACCTAGCCTCGACATATAGGAACCAGGGCCGGTGGGAGGAGGCCGAGAAGCTGTTTATGCAGGTGATGGAGACGAGGAAGACTAAGCTTGGGGCCGATCACCCTTCTACGCTGACGAGTATAGCTAACTTAGCGTCGATATACAGGAACCAGGGCCGGTGGGAGGAGGCCGAGAAGCTGGAGGTGCAGGTGGTGGAGACTTGGAAGACCAAGCTTGGGGTTGATCACCCAGATACGCTGACGAGCATAGCCAACTTAGCGTCGACATACAGGAACCAGGGCCGGTGGGAGGAGGCCGAGAAGCTATTTGTGCAAGTGATGGAGACGAGCAAGACCAAGCTTGGGGCCGATCACCCTTTTACGCTGACGAGCATGGCCCACTTAGCCTCGACATTTTGGAACCAGGGCCGGTGGGAGGAGGCCGAGAAGCTGTTTATGCAGGTGATAGAGACGAGCAAGACCAAGCTTGGGGCCAATCACCCAGATACGCTAACGAGCATGGCCAACCTAGCATCGACATACATGAACCAGGGCCGGTGGGAGGAGGCCGAGAAGCTGTTTGTGCAGGTGATGGAGACGAGGAAGACCAAGCTTGGGGCCAATCACCCTTCTACGCTAACGAGCATGGCCAACCTAGCCTCGACATACTGGAACCAGGGCCGGTGGGAGGAGGCCGAGAAGCTGGAGGTGCAGGTGATGGAGACGAGCAAGACCAAGCTTGGGGCCGATCACCCAGATACGCTGACGAGCATAGCTAACTTAGCGTCGACATATAGGAACCAGGGCCGGTGGGAGGAGGCCGAGAAGCTGTTTATGCAGGTGATGGAGACTTGCAAGACCAAGCTTGGGGCCGATCACCCAGATACGCTGACGAGCATGGCTAACCTTGCTTTTACTTGGAAAAGTCAAGGTCGACATTCAGGCGCCTTAGCCTTGATGAAGGACTGTGCCCAGGCTCGGCAGCGACGACTTGGTGCAGAGCATCCAGACACCCTGTCGTCTTTGGCCACCGTCACCAAGTGGGGTAGCTAGAACATGTTTCTTAGTTTCGTTTTTATGGTCTAACGTTACTGTATCTGGATAATGTACTTTGACTTTTGCTTTTGTGATATGAGTGTACAATTATGCAGCTACCGAGTCGTTATTATATGCACATTTCAATGGCTACATTCTTTGTCATTTACGCAACTGGTAAATACCGAAAGAGGCAGTGCTTTTGTCATCGACCGTCCCAGTTGCACCTAGTTTCGGAGCTGGCGTGTAGCTGTACAAAGTGAGCATAGACACATGGTGCCCAGCAGCAATTAAGGATGAAGCTGGCCCGTGCGGAGTTAGGACCGATGGCGTTATACCTTCCTAGTTCCTTGGCATTAGCTGCTGCTCTCGCAGGCTTAGTTACTGCAGCGAAATAAATTATTATGGGAGCTGTTTTGTATAATAAAGAAGAAATGCGAGCAGCGTGTGCTGAAAAATTATGCTAATGAAATTAATACTAAGCTGCTCAGGCCGTTGCGAAATAGCAGAATTTCTTACTAAAACTATAACTTCTGAAAGAAAAAAAGTCTTAATTGCCGTTTAGGAATTGGACCGTATATTAATACCTAAAGGATGGAGTCCAAATCCTATCTATTTACTATAATATTCAGGTACCGCCTTTTGTGACGAACTCCTATCCAGAACCTCTGAAAGGGGTACTGGTTGAAGGCACTTCTGAACAATCCTGGTTCGGTACAGCTAAACAGTGTACAACAATGGCTTGTCTCAATGACAATAGTCTAAATACCAACGATTGTGACTTGTATTGCATACTGCGGAACTGTCTATCTACATCAGCCAGTTCCTCCGTATATATAGACCTTGGGACCGTGAAGTGCTCACCCTGCTATGGCCCCGATCACTCCTAGAACATTGCATCCTGCAGAGTGCTCGTCGTGCTATGCCTTCGATCATCCCGAGCATCTTGCGTCCTGCAGAGTGCTCGTGTGTCTTGGCGCCATAGCACTTCTGGCCAGCCCCAATTGGCTGTCTCCTGACTTTCCTAATAATTGGCTGGGGACGTCCTGCGCCCCACATACTGTGCGACCTGCCGTTGGGTTAACTGTGACAACCAGGCCTCGAGGAGATTCTGATTCGTGGTTTCGGATACCTTGAGGAGCTCTTTGCTGATGTGGAGCACATCTCCTGCTGCCTTGACCATATCAGAAAGAATTGTTGCTCCACAGCTGTGAAGCCACCGGGAAGTGTGCTCGTGTGGAGATGACTCCGAGCCTGTTGTATCAAGGAACAGGTTGATGACGGGTCTCATCGCTAGTATACGTATCCCGAGGTAACGGAGAGAGAAAAGAACCCTGAGACGCGTGCTCTCCAACATCAGTGGAGCAACAGCGTCGATTGTATCGTGACAGGTCATGATCTTGAGGCTGGAAGGGAGCGTATCTTGCCATGGAGCCAATTCAAAGCAAACTTTTGTCGTTTGCTCAAGAATTTGGCTTGTTATGGATTCGGGTTTTGAGCCAAGATTATTGTCGTAAAGGCGCTCAAGGATGTCACCCATCAAATGTGTTACTGACCTGGCCCTAATGTTAACAGACAAGTACTAAAGCTCAAGGAAGGAAAGGTCTCTCGCATTAAAGAGTCAATATATGCTATACTTGATCTTGTCACACTGCTGGAGACGTTGCTGAATGCAATTCGGGCTCCCGGTTTGGGATTGACATGTGCCAGTGGTATGAGCGGCGGCCGGCCATATGTAACGCTCAGCCAACTGCCACGATGTTAGCTCACTGAGAAAAAAGACTTACATTGCCTGAGTCAAGTACCGGTCATTCATGACACACCAATACCATTGCCTTCTTCGAATCTCAGCGTCCAACGGAGAAAGACTGTGACATCCCGTGACGTGGAGTCCCAGTTGGTACGAGCCCTTGACGGACAGGCTGTGGAATGTCCATGCAAGAGAGGAGTAACTGGTGCCTTCGAGATAGATCACCATCAACAGAAACAAATGGACTACGCAAAACGTGTGTAAGTAGGCTCTCCGCGTTGAAGATATGGGTGCAAGAAACCGTACCTAATTCCAGAGAAGGATTACCCAGCATGTATGGTTTTACCAACTCTAGTGCTCGCTGAAAGCACATGTCTGACAGTGCAGCTCGGTCTTGGGGTGGTGATCTGACACCGACCACATTGGAAGCTAGTGCGAAAACCATATTGATAATCCCAAACTAGGGTTTTGACAGCTTTTCTGGGCTCACTGATTTGGCAATAAACCACATCGAACGAAATCTATCTTCGTGAATACACGGCAGCATTAGATTGACGGTGTTGAAGTAGAAATGTAGGAGCTGCTCAGACTGTTCCAGTGCTGGGAGGACATAGACATCCACAGCCCTCTTCTGCAAAGTGTTATTTCCTCTCATGATCGGCCGACTTGATACAAATGTGCCTGAACGGGTTCACCTAGCTTGGTGGCCCGAGGAACTGTCCCGAAAGCTGGTGGGCCCTCATAGCGCACGCATAATGAAGCGGAGAAACGCAACATTTGAAGACGGTCCTGGTAGGGAATGCTCAATCACAATGGCCCAGAACAGGACCTTTTATGGTTATTCTTACCAATGTACGTATTCCTGTTCCGCTGAATCTTCCCGAAGTGACACAGCCCCCATTCCGTCCACCACGTCACCCTCATCTTCGATAGGACTCGTCCCCGGTGTGCTCGCATCGCATTGAAGACGTCGACCGTCCAGCCTACTCGCGGAGGGTGATGTCGCCTGCAATTTTCGTTCTGTCTGCCCTTCTCCTGCAGTTCAGCAAGCTGTTGCTCCAATACACGGAGCCTCTCTTCTAGCTGGCTGACATCTTTGTCCTGAGCGGGCTTATCAGAAGGGTCGTCGTAATCACAGACCAATCCCCCATCACTACAGGTGGAGCAAGGAAGGCGACCGTCGCGTCTAGACTTGCGAGTTCTGCATGTCTTGCAGGCAACTGAGATTCTGGTGCGTTTTCGTGTTTTGGGCTAGGCTGACTGTTCTGCTTCATCCGTGACATTGAGATTACTGACTGGGGTAGTGAACCAGGGTGGCTGCGTGAGACCATTGTTGGCCATGCTGTTGTTGGCGACGAGGTGAGGAAAGGTTCTTGATCCAATCAGAAGGACAGGATTAAAATGAGCAATGAGAAAGAGGAGATGTAAATAAGTTTTCCACGTGGGGTTTGATGTTACGGGGTACTTTGACTGCAAGCTCTATCGGCTCAACAGAAGGCATCCCTGCTCCACTGGCTTTCTCTCCAACCATGATCTCTAGTCGTTATTTCTCTAACAGACCTATCTAAGATAACTTCGAAAGATCAATGGCCTAACTCGAGTAAGCCCATGCTCTAGACATGCGTCGATGTGGCAGTCTTGCTGCCTTCTGGATCTCGCGGTCAGGGGTAAAAGTGGGGCATTCAGGGGTAATGTTTTCCGAGCTACACTGTACCTCCATCCAGCCCAGCACATCTTAGACAGAGTAGCTGATACAAATAAGCATATAAAATAGCTCAGGATGCTTTTTAATATATTTCAAGGCCTTTTAATAAGATTTAATGACTTCTTAAGGTATCCTGACTATCTTTCAGGGCCTAGTGACTGCTTTTACGCCCTGGTGGTTGCTTTTTACAGCCTCTTAACTGCTTTTTCAAGACTTGTTGATTATATTATGAGGCCGGATAGTTTATCACTTGAGGCCTGTTAACCATTCTTTGATGCCTGTTAAATCTCTTTTACCTTATCCGCGGCATAGTAGCATTATCCTGAATCACATGCAGTTATAGAAGCAGTTATGTCTTAACTTATTTTTGAGTATCAATCTTTGTATCCACTACATTCTATAGAGGATTCGCGAATCTCTTTTACTACCTAGGCACTTCATAGGCTAAAAAGCATCATGTTTCCACATCATGGTTTATCATCGTCTACCCAGTTCCCATGCAACCCTTGCCTCAACCGCACGGGCAACAAGATGACAACTTGCACTTTGGTAAAGTTTTTCGTGTCAAGCAAGTGTAGCTCACTCGACATCGTGGCGTAGTTGTTTACAAGCGCAAGCAAATACCCATCTCCTTCCTCACCAGACCCCCGACGGGGAATGAATACTGGCTCCTGAACCATGTGTGTTCGTCCAGGGAAATACACTTCTACCTTACGAGTTTGGAGGTCAAGATGTCCCAGCGAGTTATACAGAGGGTATCCCCCGCCAAGCTGGTGGGTAATCCCTGGGAAGTCGGTCCCCAACGCCGGATTCAACATGTCGTAGAAGCAGTGCCTGTATGGTTGAGTGGCAAATCGGTCGTCGATTCGGTAAAACTCCGAGTTATCCTCTTGAAGCACCTCTGGGTCGGCAAGATGGAGGTTTGAAGACTTTGGATCAGTCACAAAACGCTTCAACTGGGAGACAATTGAACTTGGCTCCGGGGCATTCCACTGGGCATCCGGCCACCAAAAGAAGACGTTCTTGTCACTGAGCGCAATGTCCATGACGAGATTGCCCGATGAGTCCTTGAAGGTGTTGCTAACATGGCCGGGGAATGAGTTGCGGTATTGAAACCACTGACATGGATATTAGCGACGTCCCATAGTTTTGGAGAAGATGTTTGCCAAAGTCGCTCACCTTAACATCTTCCGGCTTCGCGCCTGTTCGAGGCAAAACGCCGACATAAAACGGTGTCTCGGGGCTCCACTGCCAGTGCTCGCCACCCTGCTTCAGCCTCTCGAGATCACAAACCTGCGGCATGATGGGGAAAAGCACAAAGTTTTCAGTCACAGCAAAGTCGTGAATCATTCCCACAACTGGCGCAACGAGCCACACCACCTCGAGGAACTTGCCATCAGGAGCTACTCGGTAATAGCACACATCAGGCGGCCCATCTCCTTTGGCCTCATACCCAAAGCAAATCATCTCGCCCGTCTTGGGGTCGAACTTGGGATGGGCTGTGAACGTCAAACTGGGAAGCTGCCATCAAAAAGTGTGCAGGTCCAAGGTCTCGAGGGTTTCTGGGTCCAATTCGTACGGCGGGGTGTCTTGTTTGAGGGCGAGCAGCTTGCCGTTGAAGTGGATGATGTTGGTGTTGATTGAGGTGCGGACTTTGAACTCGACCGCATCGGTGTACTTGTTGCGGTACTTTCCCAACAAGGCCCGCTTGGCCTCGCGTTCTCGTTTCAGCTTCTCAGTCTGGACATATTTGTGCTTGAAAGAGACTTTGCTGTCTTTGATCCGGAAAGCGCTGATGGAGCCATCTCCGTTGAACCACTATAGCGGATGATGAGCTTCTTAACCTCGGGCAAAATAAGGAGCACTTACTGGGTCATCTTGGATGAAAGGAGGCAGCTGGGGATCTGGCATGACACGGTAAAACGTACCGTCAATGTCATCTGGAATTGCCCCATGGGCCTCCAGGTGTGAAACCTCGCCTTCAAGGCGGCATGGCTTCATAACCCCAGAGAACTGAGGGCGATCGGGAAAGTGAGTTGGTGCTTGTGCTGCCATGACTACGGTTGTCTGAGGCGAGGTGGAAGGGTCATCGTAGGAGATCTAAATACTCTCCCGTCTTGGACGTTACCCCGACCTGGGGAGACATGAAGGCTTGCTCCCCGTTCCCCGGTTCTTCCCCGGATTTTATGCATTCGGATGTGTCGGGGGGATCCTAGCAGATCTTGGCAACCTGGAGAAAGTGGGTTTCCCTGCAATCTGGGGCTCAAAATGGATGGAGCTTGCCCGGGTGTTCCCCGATCAAACACACCTCAGATCAACAAACTGTGCTGTGGTTATGCAGACGAGCCAAATATCAAGTACAAAAGAAATGGTCGCGATACCGCGGAAATCTTCGCTCATGTCGTTCCGGAATCTGTCTTACTCATTTTCCCCTCCACCGCCGCCATGCCGCCAACAATTTCTTTGACGCCTGCCACGCTGAAAGCCTTTTTTGATGAAGTTGCCCTTCTTATCGGTGAGGACAATGTCTCACGAGATCACTCAAGTGGTGCCTTGACAGGTGTGGCAACTTCCCTAGCGAGACGACATCTTCCATACTGACAAGAAGAACAGGAGCTCTGGCGCAAACCACATACGGCAATGCATTCTCAAAAGCCGACACAAATCTTCTAGCGGGTGCTGTGCGACCCGAAACCGTCCAGGAAGTTCAGGAAATTATCAAGCTCGCCAACAAGCACCAGGTCTATCTTTGGACAGTATCAAGAGGCAAGAACCTTGGCTACGGTGGTACTGGACCCGTCGTCAAAGGGACCGTGGTGCTGGACGTGCACCGCATGACCCAGATATCGAAATCAATGAGGAGTATGGCTATGCCATCTTGGAGCCTGGAGTATTATTTCTCGACCTCTATGAAGAGATCCAGAGGAGGGGACTGAAGCTTTGGCCTTCGGTTCCTGCGATCGGCTGGGGCTCCGTCGTGGGCAACACCCTCGACCGAGGATTTGGCTACACGCCCAATGGTGAGCATTCACAGTCTCAGTGCGGCATGGAGGTTGTGTTGCCAGATGGGACTCTCCTTCGCACTGGCTCTGGAGCGATGTCCGATAACGCCACGTGGGCGCTGTACAAAAGGTAAGTCTTTACATTGCCTCGCTGTCCTCTTCGCCATCAACGATACTGACACGACTCCTCACAGCGGCTTCGGCCCCAGTCTCGACGGCTTGTTCTATCAGTCAAACCTCGGAATTGTCACCAAGATCGGAATGCACATCACCCCTGCCCCCGAAGCCTACGCCACTGTCGAAGTCGATGTACCGCTCGAGTCAGACCTCATCCCCTTGGTCGGCACCCTCTCTGATCTCATGCGCCGCTCCATCATTCTCAACAGTCCCTCCATAGCCAACATCTTCCGCATCGCCCTCACCTCTGAGAAGCCCGAAGTCCTCAGTCAGATTGGTCCCTACATGAAGGCAGACTCGTGCGTGCCCTACGACCTCCTCGAGAGGATTCGGGTTGAGGAGAGGTGGGGTTTCTGGCGGGCGTATTTCTCGCTCTACGGCTCAGTGGAAATGCTTTCCGCGCTCAAAGCAACAGTAGAGCGTGCCTTCAGACAAAGCCGTCCCCGGTGTGCAGTTCAAATATCGCGAATGGGCCGGATTGCCTGGTGCTGCCCTCTTGGCCGCGGAGGATATCAAGACCGAGGTGGTTCCTCACAGCGGTATCCCAACCGTGGAACCTTTGGGGATTGTTGACTTGAGAGGTGAACGGGGCGGTGGGCATATCTGCTTCAGCCCGGTGATACCGCCTTCGGGCAGGGAGCTGTACGATTGGTACCTCGCGGCCAAGAAGAGGACCGCGGACGCCAAGTTTGACTTCTTTGCCGACTTTCATGTCTACCCTCGATATGTCATTGCTATTGATCTGGTAATTTACACAATGGGTGAGGAGCAGAGGCTGCATGAGCTGTACAAACAGTTGCTGCACGATGCGGGAGAGCAGAGGTTCATGGAGTATAGAACTCAAGTGGGGTATATGGACACAGTCGCCTCGAAGCTCGATTTCAATGACTTCGCTTTTGGGAAGTTTGTCCAGACACTCAAGGATACGTTTGATCCAAACGGAGTACTTTCGCCGGGAAAGTCAGGAGTCTGGGTGACGGGACGGAATATGTAGATGTCTTGTGAACTCTATTAAATACCTAGGTGGTAATAGCATTTCTCAGCATTTGGCACACTTACTCAATTCAAATCAAATGAAACCAAATAGGCCCTCAAATTTGACTTGTTTGATTTGTGTGATGCCTTGTTGTTGCGTACTGGGATCGGCGCTTTGGCGATGAGGTACTGCTTATCAAGTACCTAGTTTAAGCCTGGTCCAGGCTATCTTCTGGACCACCTGTAAATACCATAGAATATTCAGAACGTCGAACCCTTACTTAGCTAACTTATCGATTTAACAACGGGACTAATAACCTCATAATATATAGTGGTCGACCCAGCTTTCCGGTCTTAACCTTAAATAGTATAAAATTAAATATTAGCAGAATAAAATTTTCTATGAAAAATATTGAAAAGTATTTTATATATTTATTCCTTACCTATACCTATTTAACTCGCTCTAATAGAGCAGCAAATACCTTACTTTAGCATGCCAAGATAGGTAAGTCCGTGGGAGCCTCTGTCAGTCTGTGAGCTTGGAAGTGTGTGTAGTGTGGGCCCACTCACTGACCCAGGCTTCTTCCAAGCCCACATCCTTTTCCTTCGCTCCGGCTGGTGGCTGCTTGGCTACGGGACCAATTTCTCTCCTTCTTTTCTCGAGATTAGTTCGCGCCGTGATGTGCATTTTCGCTTGCGGTTCTTCTATCCACTGTTTGTGTCCGTTCGAAGCATAAGCCGGTTCTGTACGCTTATCATGTGTAGTTTGGGGCCAGTTGAAAGATTCAATGAGAACCAGACATGGCTAAATTCAAGAGGGTGGTCTCAGCTGTGTAATAGGAGGCCTTCTGCTTTGAGCAAGACCTGCGAGACTATTGATTTTGGAGACACACTCCATGGTAGTATCAAAAGCTAGCTGTCTTGACGGAGATTTCTCGGTTTTAAGCAGTGTGTGGATGAATCGGAAGGTCTGATTCGTCAATGGGTTTTGGTTGACATTTGCGGGCACCATCTCGTGTGGATTGGTGGAAAGAGACAGAGGAGTGTGAGGGGAAGCTGCAGTTAATACCAGACTTGGAGTGACTGCTGTGTAGGTGTCTGGAAAAGTTGGACGAGGTTGTCCATCATTTGCCGGTTCTCGGGTTCAAGACCATGTGAGGGTAAATGATGATGATTTCGGCAGGCCAAGCGGTTCATCTACCCCTCCTTCATGCACAGCATGGGCGGTGTCCAGTGGCTTTGCATCCAGTCGAAGTGCCAGGTGACAAAGCTATCATCATCGATACGAACGCCTGGACTGTTCCTCCAATCCAGCAGAGCTCTTTGCTGGCTACCTGAGCTTGGCTCTGTGGATATAAGACGGACTGTAGTCAAACGTTGGCATGTGACCTTCCCTTGATGGCTGGGCAACGGTACCTAAGTACGTCTGTAGCATGAGATGTCTTAGGTACCGTATCTTGGATCAACTCGCTGATAACCACGCCTCGTTGATGGTTCGTCGAGTTTACCCCGCCTAGATGCTTTCATTGAAGTCCCCCCGCACGCACCAGACAGCATATCGTCTGCCAGAGTCAAGGTTATTGTAAGAAAATCGATTGGCATACGCTTTTCAAGGCATTACATAGTTATTTGGTTGTCTTTAACCGGCCATTGACAGTCTCTGAAGGCGCTGGTTTGCCAACTGCGGTGCCCACTTTTCAGTCCCCCAGCGTGCATGCTGTGCAACAACGGGGATATTTAGATGCAGCTTCCTAATTGCTTGCCCGCTCCACGTCCCCTTCAAGCTCAGGGCGGTCCTGACGCCACCCCGTTTTCAAGGAACCCCAACCCAGTGTGGAGCAGTGATCTAGTGGCGTCTGGAGCTAAGGATTACGCTAATGTAGGTCAAGTTGGCGCTAAAAGTCCGGGGAATGTGGAGAAGGTCAACGTCACCTTGATCAACGTCTTGAACAGTGAACAGACAGGGCCAGGTTTGATGACTGAACCAGCGTCGTGTCTGACTCCAGTCAATTACAAACCGTGTGCAATAGATCGGATAAAGATGACCGGTCAAGAGACGGACGATGCAGGGCTCGTCGGCCATCCCATGACATCTCGAACTGGTAGGAGATGCCGGTGTCCAGTTGTGTGTCCCGACACGTTTCACAGCTTCTGATAACGTCCTGTTATGATTTATCTGCAGGTGGGATGCCCTCGATGCAGTCAAAACCACCAAATTAAACGAGTTCTGGTCTCCTGGTGGCCGACCACAGCTGCTGGTTGAGTGAAAGGCATGCCCACCGTAGTACTAATACACGTTCGGAAACTCTTGAGTGCGAGATGGTTGTACAGCCTGTCTTCCAGGCTTTATCACCCGTCCAAGATAGCAACTTGACTATGCAACTTGAAAGGCGCGGGCTCCAATCACATTTCACCGATCGTCTCCAACCTGCAGCATCGTCTTGGACTTCAACCCTCTCTCATCCTGCAAAATCACCCTGAACTCTCGTCATAAACAAAATAATCAAGAGGGGAACATAAAATCAGGGCGTTAAAAGATAGTAACTACGCCTCTTGACCATCTTCAAAGACCTCGAGGAAATAGTTCAGGCGTGCGAAGTATCTTCAAAGGCATATGGACTATCTTTAATGCTCTTCAGCTATCTTTTAGCACCCATTGACCTTCTTCCTGTGCGTTTGATCCAATTATCTCGCCTATCGTCCGATTATCATCGCCACCTGGGTGAGGGGTTCCCAAACCCAAATATGCATCCAAGCAACTTTAGTATCAGCAGGACTCGGCCTGGAGCAAGGATCATGCAGGTCGATGTACCCTCGGTCCTGAGGCATTGACCACTTGTAGTTGCAGGATGGGAAGTTTTGGGCGTGTCAGCCAGGTATTGAGGAGAGGGGAAAATGCAATCCCCAGGCGTCTTGATTGCCAAAAGGGGTCATAAAAGGCGGGGGTCGTTCGGCAGGTACCAAAGCACTAGTTCTGCTTCACGGGAACATAAAGAGACGGTGGTTTTCCCTCCAGTTTGTGCTTTTCATGAAGAGTTCGTCGAGCAGTCTTCCGGGACTGGGACCAAGATCATCCTCGACTTGATACTGGAAACGCCAACATGTCGCCTCTACCTGAGGAGTTTGACATTATTGTGTGTGGAGGGGGCTCGACGGGATGTGTTGTGGCGGGAAGGCAAGTCCTTTTCTTTCTCGTGCTTCTTTTTGCCGTTTTCTTTTTTTTTTTTTTTCCTCTTTATTTCTTCTTTTGATTCTGTCTCTTCTGTGGAACCAAAAGAACATCCTACCCACAGGGTAGGCCGGGTGGTATATGTCTCTACATCATCGTTTGGTTTTCTAAGATGCTCCAGCTCCCTTTACTTTTAGTTTACACCGTCTGCTGATAACTAATACTGTTGTCTAGATTGGCGAATCTCGACCACAATCTCAAGGTGTTGCTGATCGAGGCAGGGGAAAACAACCTCAACAATCCCTGGGTGTTCAGGCCAGGAATTTTCCCGCGGAACATGAAGTTGGATTCCAAAACGGCTACTTTCTATGAGTCTAACCCTTCACCATCACTCTCTGGTAGAGGTGCCATCGTTCCGGCAGCAAATATACTTGGAGGTGGCAGCTCTATCAACTTTATGGTACGATAGTCGATCCAACTCCATGATGGGAGTGCTTCGCTGACGCTTTGTACCTACCTTAGATGTACACGAGAGCATCTGCCTCCGACTATGATGACTTCCAAGCCAAAGGATGGTCAGCCGAGGAACTCCTCCCTTTCATGAAGAAGTTCGAGACCTACCAGCGCGCCTCCCACAATCGTGAGACACACGGGTTTGAGGGACCAATCAAGGTCTCTTTTGGAAACTACCAGTATCCGATCAAGGACGACTTTCTTCGCGCTGCGGAGTCTCAAGGTATCCCAATCGTTGATGATCTTCAAGACCTGAAGACTGGTCATGGCGCTGAACAGTGGCTCAAGTGGATCAATCGTGATGTAAGTCTGCTGTCAGCGTCTTGGTCCCAACTCTTTATGACTGACATGGGGATCCTTGCAGACCGGCCGTCGAAGTGATGCCGCCCACGCCTACATCCACGCCACCCGTGCCGTCCACTCGAACCTGTACCTTGCTTGCAATACCAAGGTTGACAAGGTCATCATCGAGAACGGGAGGGCTGTGGCAGTTCAGACTGTTCCGACCAAGCCGTTGGGCAACGTGAGTACTTCAAGCGGTCATCGACCAGTTCCGAAGCTAACCCCCCGAGCAGAGCCCAGGCACTCGTATCTTCAAGGCGCGTAAGCAGATCGTGGTGTCAGGCGGAACCATGAGTTCACCCTTGATCCTCCAGCGCTCCGGTATTGGCGACCCTGCCAAGCTCCGCGCCGCCGGCGTCAAGCCGATTGTCGATCTTCCTGGTGTTGGTCTTAATTTCCAAGATCATTACTTGACCTTCAGTCTCTATCGAGCCAAACCCGGAGTGGAAAGTTTTGATGATTTTGCCCGTGGTGATCCTGCTACTCAGAAGCGTACGCTTGTTCCCGAGACGTCGATACTCAGTGATGACCCGGCTGACATAAAATCCAGGTGTCTTTGAGGAATGGAACCTCAAGGGAACCGGTCCCTTGGCAACTAATGGCATCGAGGCAGGGGTGAAGATCAGGCCCACGCCTGAGGAATTGAAGGAGTTTGAGTCGTGGCCAACACCGAACTTCAAGGAGGGCTGGGAGTCGTACTTCAAGAACAAACCCGACAAGCCCGTCATGCACTATTCGGTCATCGCTGGCTGGTTTGGCGACCACATGCTGGTGCCTCCTGGGAATTATTTCACAATGTGGGTGACCATTTCACTCTCGGAATCACACAGCCTCATGAGCCCAGTCTAACATGCATACCTTTTAGGTTCCACTTCCTTGAGTATCCCTTCAGTCGTGGAAAGACTCACATCACGTCTCCCGATCCGTACGCCGTCCCAGACTTTGATGCCGGATTCATGAGTGACCCTCGCGATATGGGCAAGTCCGAATCTCCAGCTCCATCTGAAGACGGATGTGCTAACATGACCGCCATGGAATAGTACCTATGGTCTGGGGCTACATAAAGTCTCGCGAGACCGCCAGACGTATGGATGCCTACGCGGGCGAGTGCCAGAGTATGCATCCCGTCTTTGACTACGACTCGGAAGCTCGCGCCCATGACCTCAACTTGGCCGGTGAGTTCCAAAACCTTGAACCATCCCAGGCAAGAAAGCTGACACCCGATGACCAGACACCAACGCTTACGCGCTTCCTGGCAACATCACTGCCGGTATCCAACACGGCAGCTGGAGCGTCCCGCTCCCAGAGCCCGAAGACAAGCTCACACCGGAGAACATCAAACGCATCGTCTCCAGCAACCGCAAGGACAAGAGAAGGGAGCTCAAGTATACCAAAAAGGACATCCAAGCCATCGAAGAATGGGTCAAGCGCCACGTGGAGACCACCTGGCACTGCCTGGGCACGTGCTCCATGGCTCCCAGGGAGGGCAACAGCATCGTGAAGCATGGCGTCCTCGATGAACGCCTCAACGTCCACGGTGTCAAGGGCCTCAAAGTAGCAGACCTTTCCATCGCACCAGACAACGTGGGAGCGAATACCTTCACAGTGGCCCTTACAATTGGAGAGAAAGCGGCGGCTCTCGTGGCAGAGGATCTCGGATACTCTGGTGAGGCTCTGGAGATGAAGGTGCCGGATTATCACGCACCGGGCGAGAACCGGCTTGCCAGTCGACTTTGAGCGTGTATCGTGCACAGGCATTTTCAGAAAAGCGTCACAGGCAACAGGACGCAAGCTGGAAAGCAATGGAGCGGAAGAGAAGGAGGGAGGGAGGTGGAAGAAGGGGCCCAGACGTGAATCTCAAGATAAGTGGATCCAATCCAGGGGCTTGATAGGGGCAACACAACTCGGACACTGGGGACACTCCTTTGAGTTACGTATTCTTTTGACGGTCTTCGTGGGAAGCTTGTGTATGAGTTTCTATTTCTTTTATGGATATCAAACTTACTTGAATCAATACCTGAATGGTTAAGGGATATCTTTAGCACCCCGGCCGTTCTCAGTACCGTAGGGGTCAATGGCAACCACACACACGTGCATTTATGGACCTGTCCTTCTCATTAGACACTCGGTAGCCAGGAATACGTGACATGATCAACCACTCAGCGGCATAAAATGGCATTTAATATGCCGAAAAGACCAGGAAACAAGCCCTCAAACGCAACTCCAAGACCTATCAACCATCTTAAGAGGCCTGTTGATATCTTAAAGGGCCTATTAACTATCTCAAGAGGGCTGCTTACTGTCTTAAAAGACCTGTTGACTACCCTAAAAGGCCAGTTTACTTTTTAACGAGGCCTATTGACCATATTCCATTGCACATTCATTACCTAGCTTGCAACACATATTGAGTAATCTGGCAATGCATCTAGATTATAATAAGAGCCCGGTCGATTATGTTTCGACACATAATCACATCACATCATAGTCAATCAATCAACAAATATCAAAGAACCTTTCCCCGAGCAGGCTCCCCAAGTACTGCC
Source organism: Podospora pseudopauciseta (assembly GCF_035222475.1). Taxonomy (NCBI): domain Eukaryota; kingdom Fungi; phylum Ascomycota; class Sordariomycetes; order Sordariales; family Podosporaceae; genus Podospora; species Podospora pseudopauciseta. The sequence goes on from NC_085892.1 coordinate 8,033,447, forward strand.
AGGCTTGCTCCTAAATGTTTTTTTTCCTAGGTACCTGAAGATTTGTGACAGCTACCCGCCGAACTGGCGAGGACTCCAGTACCGAAACAATATCATCACCAGCTGTGAGGAATGAGTGCCTTTACCTCGTGCTCTTTACAGACGAACAGATGCAGTACGTGCGTGTTCAAGATCAGGTTGAGTTCGTCCCTGAGTCAATCCCGCGCAGCCTAAGTCACTTTCATCTAAGTTGCCGGTGATCTAACTAGGTAACATGCGCCCACAACTGGCCAGGTCCAGATCCAGGGTTCGATTAGGAAAGTCGGATTGATAGGCAAAAATAAGATAATAAAGAGAAAAAGAACAGGAGAAAAAAGAATTGACAGAGGAGAGGAAATCCTTGGGCTCTAAAAGTCTTCTCATGTCACACGGCAAAAGCCAACCACCCACAACCACCACCAACAACACTGTCGATACCACCGCAAGGAGGGGTAACTGCACGTTGTGAGCCAGTCGTCAAAGTGAGGCAGACAATCAGAAGTCATGGCGGTTATCAAAGGAAGCCCACTAGCCCTATATAATATTAAAGGACTTGGCAGCGGCCTGAGGCCAACAAGGGCACGGGCCAGGCAAGGGAGGATAAAATACGCGTTCAGGATTACCAAAACTATATTGCTTCTTCATCTTTCAGTATCACGCTCTTCGAGGCCATTGAAGATTATTAGCCTGAATTGAACCATAAGTTCTAAGCCCTGATATTGCAGCCCTTATTATATATAATCTTTAAATAACCGAAGACGATAATTAATATATTATAATAATAATACTATAGCGCTATTACTATTTACCCCGCTTTCTTCCTTTATTAATATTTACTACGTTATTATTAGCGCTACCTTTAGATATCGTTAAAGGATTTATTCTATTACTTTATAACCTTTAGGTTAATAACGACGAAAACTCTGACTTTACTATAGGAGAGTACTTCTTTAATTTGTTACCTATTCCGCGACCCTTTATTCCTAGCTACGTAGCCTATATTCCTCTCCCGATATTACTAACCACGACGTTACTTATATACGCGACCGCTCGAAATTTATAAAAAAAACTCGATAATACGTCTATCTTTACCTATAATATATCGGATTATCGCTTCCCGTTAGCCAAGCCTATTTAAATTAACGACTATATAGAGCTTATACTTTACTTACTTTAGGATTTTAAAATTATTATAAGTAACCCTACTAATATATAACCTTTCCTTAATACTATTTAAGATCTAATACCGTAAATCGTTAAACTCTATTACTATATAAGCGAGACTTATAAAAATATATAATAACTTACTTAATAGTAAAATAAGGACCGTATCGACGGTTAAAAACTCGTACGCTTTAAATAATAATATAAATATATCTATATATAATATACTATTTATATTAATATAGTTAAGCTCGGGGTTTAAATTTCGGATTAATAGATTTAACACTTCTAATAGTAAATCGAAAATACTAATATTACCTTCGCGGACGAAATTTAAAAAACTATTACGGTTATTACTTAAAATAAGTATTAACGGTAATAAGTTATTAAATAATTTTGCGAATTTACTAAACGTTATTAAACGGCTTTATTAACCCTCGAAAAGGAAATTATAAACTAAAAAAAATTTAATAAATAGGTCGAGATTTAAACCCTTTAATATAATTAATATATCGATAAACTTCTAACGAAAAAATTCGTTAACCCCTTTACGTTAAATAAATATAGCCGAACCGTTATAAAATAGGTTAAGAAATTAACGGAGGAGGCTTTAAAGAAATTTCGCTTATAATTAAAGTAAAACTTTAATACTAATATCGAATCGGTTTAATATAATTTTAATTAACGGGTATCGACGTAACTATCGTAACCGTCTTTAGCCGTACCTTTAAAGATATTATCTTTAACTTAACGCGTTAAAGAGAATCTAACTATTTAGGTATTACGAACTACCTAAATATACCGTACGGTCTAATAAACTAATATTTAATTCGAATCCGTTCAGGTCGGTTTTATACATATAGTACTTACGTTTAACGGTAAAAGTAAAGGAAATCTTCCTTTATAGTAATTTTTCGCCGCGAATAGAGAACTATTTTTTAATTTTAATAGCTCGGACTTAAAGGATTTTACCGATAATCGACGAGAAAAGCGATTATTATTTAACGGAAACGGAGGCCTATTTAAAAAACCTTTAATAAAATATAATTATTTTCGGTTACTTAATCCTTTAAAACGAAACGACTTTACTTAACTTATTTATTACTTTTCTTAAATACCGATCTAGATTAACCCGGTATATATATCGAAACCTCCGGCCTATAATAATAAAGATCTCTTTAAATTCCGGCTTTAGTAACTTAAAGTAGAAGCCTATATAGATTTTTACTTTATTAAGTTCTTTAGCGATTAGGTTAAAATTAATTAGATTAGGTTTTTTTTTATAAATAAAATTTAAATATAGTATTAATAGCGAGTTAGTTAAATACGTAAATTAAACTTTATAGATACTTAAAATAATTATATTATTACTATTAAAGAGTATTTCCGGAATACAGCTAAAAAGTATTATAATACCTATAAGATATAGGAATTTAAATATTATAGAGATATTTTTTAATATTTAACTAAGCTTTCCGATTTTAACGAAGTAATATAGTAATTAGGAACTATATTCTAAAATTATATATCGAAAGTACTATTAAATAAAATTATTAAACTAATTTACTCGAAATAAAATAATATCCTAAAAATAAATAATAATTTCTTTAACGCTATTAAAAAAATAAATTATATTTACGAAAATATATTTATTAACTTTAATATCGTTATTAATTACCGGGTAGGAAAAAACGTATTTACTTTAATTTCGGAGCGCTTAAAGTCGGGCCTTCCTTACTAAAATCGTTTTTAATAACCGTTAAATTTATTTTTAAAAAGTATTAAAATCCTTTTTAAAATACTAAACGCTAGACTTAATTTAAAAGATATTAAATAGATAACCGTTAAGGAAGCCCTAACAGAAATTTTATAAAAAAACGTCGATAAATATAAAAAAGACGGCTTTATATATTAATAATATAGTCGTAATAACTATTATACTTTTACTTACTTCGTTAAAAAGGATATTTCTAGTAATAACTTTCCCGCGGCTCCTTTTAAAATAGCCGGAGTTAAAAAGAAAGTTAAAAAAAAAAGAAAAAAAAACGAAATAGTATTTTTAAAGAAAATATAAATTAATATTATTAAAATATATATTAATAATAATAAATTACCGGTCTTCGAAGTATTTAATAATAATATATTTAATACCGAAATAGGTTTTTATTAAGCCGCTTACTTACGCCGATAAAATATAATTAGCCTATTAGCGTTACCGTTATAAAAGTTAAACGCCTTTATAAAAAAAATAAAAATAAATAATTATAATAGCGTTTTAAGGTTAGAACTAAATTTATTATTAATATAAGTATTATTAAAGGTACTAATACGCGATCTCGAGAATACCTAATACGCGTCTTTTTAAACCTTAATAGTACCGTTTTAGTTTTATCGAAGGATATAGTAACTTACTTCGCGATTAAAACCTTTCGTTACTTTTTTAAGTTTTACCTTTAATCCTTTACTAAAGAAGGAAATATTAAGAAAGAAGCGTTATATACCGATATTATAGTACTTAAGTATTTAAAAAACTACTTTATTAAATTATAATTCGAAATTAATAAGCTCGATATAAAATATAATATTATTTTATTATATTAATAACTTTAAAAATATTAATTAACCGGCTTTTACGATTAAAATTTTATAAAAATCGTATTTACCTTTCCTATATACCGCGAACGATATACTAGCCTTTCGGTATTTAAAAAGGTTAATAGGATTATTTTTAGCGTTAAAGACGATCGAAGTTTTATTCCCGAACGCTTCCGGGATTTAATACCGCTAATCCCTTACGATATATTTAAAAAGCTATTTAATTATAAGCCCTAAAACTATACGATCGACTTAATAAATAGTAAAATACTATTATAAAAGCCTATCTATTCCTTTAACGGTAAGGAATTTAAGTTCCTACGTATATAGCTAAATAAGATATTAGCTAAAGGTAAGATTAGGCTTTTTAAGTCCCCTTATAGCGCTCCACTCTTTATAGTAAATAAAAATACCTCTATCGAAAAAAAAGGGATTTATAAAAACGACCTTCGATTAATCGTAGATTAAAGAGTACTTAACGGTATTACTATTTTTAATAAATATCCTTTATTATTTATTAATAAGCTATAAAATCGCTTCGCTAAAGCTAAATACTTTATTAAAATCGATTTTAAAAGTAGATTTAATTTCGTATAAATTAAAGAAAAAAATAAATGGAAAACGGCCTTCCGCTACCGCTATAGCCTTTTTAAGTTTACAGTTATATATTTTAGCCTAATTAATACCCTAGCTACTTTCTAAACTATAGTTTATAGAATTTTTAGCGATTTAATTAATATAGGGGTACTGGCTTACGTAAATAATATTTTTATATATACCGATACTATAGAGGAGTACGACCGGCTTATAAAAGAAGTACTACGAAAGCTAAAAAAAAATAACTTTATTATTTTAATAAAAAAATATATATAGGTAATAAGGTAAGTCGAATACCTTAAGTATATTATCTTTAAATATAAGATTTCGATATTTAAAGAAAAAGTAAATTATATTTTAAATTAAGAAAGACCTACTATACTTAAAACTATTTAATCCTTTATTAGCTTTATTAATTTTTATTAACGCTTTATTAAAGGGTTCTTTACTATTACTTAAGCCTTTACGGTATTCCTAAAGCTCGATATACGTTAATAAAAGTAAATATAAACTATAGAAATAGTATTTAATAGGCTTAAAAAGGCCTTTACTATTACTCCTATCCTTACTTACTTCGACCCGGCAAAGCTAACGGTCCTAAAAATAAATACGTTTAACTTTACCCTAAAAAAAATAATATTTTAAAAGAGGAACGATAGTAAGTTTTACTTAATAACTTTCTACTTTAAAAAGTTTATTAAATTAAAGATAAATTATAAAGTATACGATAAAAAGCTATTAACTATCGTCGACTATTTTATAAAATAGTAAAGATACTTTAAAGGGGCGGAGTATTATATTAAAATATACTCCGACTATTAAAACTTAATATACTTTACTATAATAAAAGTCTTAAATAAATGTTAAGTAAGGTAAATATAGGAGCTTATAGCCTATAACTTTATTATTATATATCGCTTTAAACGTTTTAACGGTAAGGCCGACGTACTTTCGAAACTCGATTAATATTAACCTAAGAAAGGGGGAGATAAGGATTAGCTAATTACTTCGGTCCTAAAAAATTATTACTTTTTACTACTTATAAAAGGACCTTCCTTTTTAATTTCGTTAATAAAGCTCGCTAATATTCTAGCTATACCGGTATAGAATAATAATTTTATTATTAGGATTAAAATAGTTATTTACTAAAATATTAAATATATAAAGGATTTAACTATATTACTTAAAAATAAATATATAGATAATAGCCTACTATACTATAATAACTTATTAAAGATTTCTAACGACTCCGCGTTATATAACGAGATTTTTAAGTTTAAGTACGACGTAATGTGACGAACCCCTATCCAAAACCTCTAAAAGGGATATCGGTTAAAGGCACTTCTAAATAATCCTAGTTCGGTGTAGCTAAACAGTGTATAACAAAATATCTCGATATAAATACTAAATGCCGTAAATATAACTTAAATTATATATTACGGAACTATCTATTTACGTTAGTTAGTTCCTCCGTATATATAGACCTATGGACCGTGGACCGTTATTTTATATACGGTCCTCGGTCCGCTCTGTATTAGCCGATACTGGACCGTAAACCGTAAGCCCCGCCGCGGTCTCCGGTCCCTATCTTATTAGTCCGTCTAATTTTCTGGACCGTAGGCCCCGCCCGATAGCGCGGTCCAGTCTTAATTGGTCCTCGTAGCCCTACTATTTTCCAAAACCGTAATATAATACTCCCCCTCTAGGCCGAAGCCCCTATAGCCTAGTTTTTTTTTACCGCTAACGATATTATAAGTCTTTTCTTTCTTTCTTTACTTTACTATTTATTATATTTAACCGCGTATAGAAATATTATTATAAAACTAAATAGTCTTTCGCCCTTACCTCTCGAATCCGCTATTATAATACTACCGTAATGCCGTATTTTACCTATTTTACTTCCGGGACCCCTTATATTATAGCTCCCGAGTCCTTACGGTATGCCGAGTACGTATATTGTAAAATTCTATATAACGGGTTTAATATTAGCTCCGCCTATAGGTATATTTTCCTTTCCTTTTTATATTATAATTAACCGTTCGATAGTAACCCGAACGATAGAAAAGTAAAATAGGCTCGAGCGTAAGGAGTAAAGGCTTAAAGACTAACTCTCGTAACTAACTACCTAGCTTATCCGGGTAAAACGAATATACCGCTCTCTCCGTATTTGTAAGGAACGTTTCTTTGCGCGGGGTATTTAGAAGGAAAATGCCTAGGTAGTATAGTCTACCGCTACGGCGCCCCCTGCTTTTTCGCCGGGTATTTTTGCGCGGCCGGACGCCGCTTAAGATACCGTTCCGTAGTTTCCTTACGTCCCGGACCCTTCCTTAGGCTTTAATTGGCCTTCCGATCTTTTCTTTAATCCTAGCGTAGTTAGTCTTTCCTTCTTTACTACGTTAGATACCGCTAGTGGTACGCCTTCTACTTCCTAAAGTACCTAAAACGCGTAGTATTACTTATATTTAGTTCCCTTTATACCTTCTAACCTCGTAATATAGTATATAGTACGTCGGCTACTACGTTAAAGGTATAGGTTCGATTCCTATCGAGGTTTTAGCTCCGTCTTATAGTATTTAACTGTAGGCCGGGGCTAAATCTTTTTTACTTACTTAAGTTTTAGTCGGTCCGGATATCGTTAATAGAATTCTTTTTACTTATTTAAGTAATTAAAGTATACCTATAGTTCCTATAAGTTATTTATAGCCGGATATCCTAACTAGCTAACTAAATACTTTAATTAGCCTCTATTAAACCGTAAATCTAATATCTTTTCCATATTATACTCTTTTTCTTCGTCCTCCGCTATTACCTATATATTAACCTTTTTTACGTATAGTACGGGTTCCAGAAGTGAAATGTAAAAAGTATATAACCGTAGACGTATCGTACTAGGTAGCTCTAATTCGAATACCGTCTTTAATATCTTTTTTTTAACTTTAAATAGTTTTACTCTCTTATAGTCCAGCTTCTTATTAGGTCTTTTAGTATATAAATTACGTATAGAAAGAAATACTATATCTCTTTCTTTAAGGTAAGGTCCCTCGAGCCTTTTAATATTATAGTATTTCCGTATCCTTTTCCTTATAAACTCTAGTTTTTACTTAAACTTACTATAAAGTATATATATTTTATTTGCCTTAACCCTAGCCCTAGGTACCTTAACCGTAGGTCCCTGCCGTAGGTTTACCTCGTAGCCGAAATTCGCGAAAAACGGTATAGCTTTAGTCGTTTTAATTAATAATATATTATATACTAATTGTGCCGTAGGTAATAGTTTAACTTAATCGTTTTACTCGAAATTAATATAATTCTATAGGTATTATTCTACGATTTAGTTAAGCCGTTCCGTTTAACTATCCGTTTAAAGGTAGTAGGCCGAAGACGCTTTACTTATTACCCCTAACTTCGTTATTAATACTTTTTAAAACTTCGATACGAATTTAGTATCGCGGTCCGTAATAAATTCCTTTAGTTATATATATATTATCGTAATATACTATAGTACTATATCCGTTAGTTATTTTACCGATTAGGTTTCCTTATAAGGCAGAAAGTATACCTATTTAGTAAGCTTATCGACTACTATTAATATACTATTATATTTAACGCCGGTTACTATATCTTTAAACTTTAGTAATTTAGTAATAAAGTTTATTATAATTAAACTCTATAGCCGTTCTATTATTAATAGTAGCTTTAGAAATCTATAGGGCTTATACTTCGTAACCTTCGTTCTTTTATATATATAGTATAACTAAATAACTTTTTTAACGTCGTCTTTAATCCCTAACTAATTAAAGTACTATTTAATCTTTTCTATAGTTTTAGCGATACTTATATATCCTCCGAGCTTCGATACGTAAATCTTTATTATTAATACTATCCTATTACCTAGCCTTACGTACGCTCGATTCCTATACTATAGTCTTTCTTAATTATCTTTTTAGATACTTTATAGCTCTAGCTTTTTTTACTAATATTACTTTATAATATTATTACTTAACTTCCTTTAGTACTTACTAAAAGTAGCCTTTTTATAATATATTACGTAATACTTTATTTACGGCTATAATAGATATTTAAGAATATTATTCGGCGCTTCCTTAAGTAATAGTAGTAATTTTCTAGGTATATCCTTATAGTAGTTAGTTCGTCGGTTAAGTATATTTACCCTAACGTTTTCCGAACTCTTTTTATAGTTAATTTAAAAATTAAATTCCGAAAGAAACTTTAACTATCGTATTTACTATACGTTAAAGACCTTTATAGTGGTAAAGTACTATAGATTTTTATAATCCGTATATATCTATACTTTATACTTAGTACCGTTAAAGTATAGCCTTTACTCTTCGAACGCTTCGATAATAGCAAGTAGTTCTTTATTATAGATCGGGTAGTTCTAACGTACTTTCTTAAGCTTTTTCGAAAAGAAAGTTACCGGGTATAGCTTACTATCGTCGTTTCGCTACCCTAATTATTTACCGATCGTATAGTCTAATATATCTACCTCGATTTTAAATAGTCGATTAGGGTCTAGTAATTTAAATACCGGGTCCTTTAAAATAGCCTTTTTTAGCTTTTAGAAGGCCTACTCTTCTTTCTACCCTTACCGGAATTCTATATCCTTTTTAATTAAGTAATTAAGTAGCCTCGTAATACTTATATAGCCCCGGATAAATATCCGATAGAAATTTATAAACTTTAAGAATTCCTTAACGTATATTTATAATTATGGCGTAGGCTAATCCTTAATTACTATAATTTTCTTCGGTTCTATATATACCTTACTTAGCGATATTAGATATTTTAGGTATATTATTTTCTATACGTAAAACTCGTTTTTTTCCTTATTAATTAAAAGTCCGGCTCCGTATAGTACGTTAAATATCTTTTATACGTATTATTTATATTTCTTTAGAATATATAAGTAAATAAAAATATCGTCGAGATAGTATATTACTATTTTATCGAGGTACTTCCGTATCGTATAGTTAACGAGAAATTAAAACGTCGCGAGTATATTAATTAACCTAAATAGTATTATAAAATACTCGAAATAACTATAAGGTATATAAAACGCTATTTTCTATTTATCTTTTTCTTTAATCCGTATATAAGCGTACCCGATAGGTATATTTAAGTATATAAAGTATTACGCCCTTACTAGTTAACTCCGTAACCTAAATATTAACGGTAATAAATAATTATTTTTTACTATTTTATTATTTAGCTAGCGGTAATCTATATATAGTCGTAAGTTACTATCCTTTTTTAGTACGAAAAATATAGGATATCCTATTAGCGATATAAACTCCCTAATATACCCTCTCTTTAAATTCTTATCTAAGTACTTCTATAGTTCCTTACTTTACTTATCGTTAATATAATAGACCTTAAATAGCCGTAGTTTAGCTCCTTCTTTTAACTTAATTTTATAGTCCTACGGTCCTCGCTCTGGAAGCCCCTTTAAATACTTAGCCGTAAAGGCTAAGTATCCTTAATATTCTATCGGTACCGCCTTTTTCTTACCTTTCTTTATATTATTATAGTAAACGTATTTATTAACCTCCGATATCTCTACTAACGTCGTTAATCCTACTTTTTCGATCTTACCGCCTATATTAATAGAATATACTATTACTTCCTATACTTTTTACGGTAGTACCGTAAAGGATACTTATTTTATACTTTACTTTATACGTACTTTTAATTTTCTATTATTAATTAAATACTTTTAAGGCTCTTTTAATCGTAAGTAACTACCGTCCTTCTAATCGATATTTAAATTATAATTTTTATACTATAATTACCTTAAGATTATATCCTTCGAGGGTCCTATATCTATAATATTAAATATAATTAATATTATTTTTCCTTCGACTATAATATTTAAAGGTAATATTTCCCTATAGACCTTTTACGTAAGAAATGGTTTTTATATAACGATCTATTCTTTCTTTTTTTTCTATAGTATACGGGCCTAATATACGAACTATAGCGAAATTAGGTTCGTCTTTATACTACCGTTTACTAATATTATTATTTAAAGATTTTTTTAATACGTAATAACCTAAAGGCGTTTATCTTTCTTACCTCTTTTTTATACGGTAGCGACCTCGCTAACGAGCGTCGGGTCGTTATCCTATACCTTCGCTTTACGTTAATACTTTCGAAAATACCGTTCGTGGTCCGTTAAAGGTTAACGGCCCCCGCGAAGGGCCGTAAGTTATTTCCTAAGCGGTTATATCGTTTAAGAGCGTCCTCTTACTCCGGGTTAACTAGTAATATAAAGTCTTTTAACTATACTCGCCTAGCTTTCTTTTATCTTCCGTCTTTAATATTCTTTCGTATCTACGCTCGATAGCGGTTTTTCTACTTAATTTTAGACGTCCTAGCTTAATAATATTACTTAACCTTCTCCCGTAAATATATAATATAATTTAAGTTTAAGTACTATCCTAGTATTACCTCCTTCCACGAGCGTATACTATCGTTTATATTTTAACTATTTACGTATTTAACGTAATACCTTATATACTTTAATACAATTTATATAACTTAAAAGCTATCCTTTAGTTTAACCGGGTTCTAAACTTTTTATAAAATATAGTCATTTAAGTCTTTCTATTAGGCCTTTTCCTACCGGGCTATAGTCCTTTTAACTAACTATAGCTTACCTTCCTTACCTACTTTATATACCGGCTAGTAGCCGTATAGCGATTTATTTTAATAATATTTTATATATTTATATATAATATACTAAAACTAAAGTACTTTCCGATACTCCGGATACTTAAGATAAAGCTATACCGTATTTCCCTTATAGGGTATATACTATATAGGTATTAGTATATCTTTTAGTAACTTCGCGATCCCGATATTAATAACCTTCCTGCTTTTTTAATATTTTTTTTAACTTTTATATAAGAGCTTTATAGGCTATAATATATCCTATAAAATAGTAATTCCGTACTTACTATATTACTTTTTTAATATTATTTATTTAGTAAGTCCTTACGCGAGACCCTTACCTTTAGCGATTTCCGTAGTAACTTCCGTAGTAATCTATACTATTTAATCCCGTAAGGCCTATATCTAAAGATCCCTTTCCTTATATTCCGCCTTTAGCCTTTTTAGTATTTCCTTTATTTCCTAGAACTCTATATTTTCCTATCCGATATACTAATTAAAGTTTTCCTCGGAGCTTACCGCTTTACTTTATTAATACCTAATAACTACTACCTTTATAACCTTTAGTCCCTTCGATATAGTAGTAAATATAATCTCTTTTTTTTATTTAAGCCGTTTAAGTGCCCTATAGTCCTTCTTAAAGTATCTTACCTTACCGTAATTAAAATACTTAAAGTTATTTTTACTTTAGTTTCGGCCTTACGGCCTTTACTACTATATAATATTAACGTTTATCGGTCCCGAATATATAATATCGAAATAATTAATACTAAGGTATTTCCGCTTACGCTTATCGTTAAAGCAGTTACTATTAAAGTATCTCCTATAGCTATTACTATAGTTACCTTTACCGTTACTTCCTTTCTTTTTTATATAATACTCGAATTACCAATCGTCGATCTGTATAGCTATAGCGATATACTTATCGATAGTATCGGGCTTTATCTCCTTATATAACTTATCCTTTACTTTATCTTTAAGGCTATAGTAAAAAAGCTATATTAATCTTTTATTATTAATAGCGCTATATAGGCTATCGATCTTAAATTAAGCCGCGTAGTCGGTTATCGAACGTATTTAGCGTAGACTTAAAAGTCTACTTTACGCGCGCTTTACCTTATCGTACTCTTTAAATACCTTCTTAAGCTTAGCCTTAAAGGTACGATAGCTCTCGAAATATTTTATAATAATTTTCTCTTAATCCTCCGGCTTCTATTTATAATAATTATTAAAAATAGGCTTAAATTATATAAGAGCCCTATCCTTAAGCCTAATAGCCGCGAAAATTATTTTCGACTTTTCGTTAATAAACTAATTTAAATATTAACGAAAATAGGTCTTAAGCTAGATTAAAAACCCTTTAAGTTTTACCTTTTCTCCTCTATAGTATTCCGGTACCGGAAGCTTAATAGTCGACTTAGATATAGCCGAGATAGCGAAAATCTACTCCTGGGTCTATTAAGCTTCGTTCTCGAGCTCTTTAAAACGCTTAATAACCTGCTTTGCGGTAGAGGGTATAAGTCTAGCGGAAGGTCTTTCGGCGCTTAGGCTAGGCGGGACGTCTCCTATCTAAATGTTTTTAGGTCCGGCTATAATAATAAAAAAACGCCTTTAATTTATTTATAATAGAGTTAAAGTAAGTATATAACGTATAACGAACCCTTATCTAGAACCTTTAAAAAGGATATTGGTTAAAGGTATTTCTAAATAATCCTAGTTCGGTGTAGCTAAATAGTATATAATAAAATATTTTAATATAAATATTAAATGCCGTAAATATAATTTAAATTATATACTGTGGAACTATTTATTTACGTTAGCTAGTTCCTCCGTATATATAGACCTGTAGACCGTAGACCGTCGTCTTGTATACGGTTTTCGGTCCGCTCCGTATTGGCCGATACTAGACCGTGGACCGTAAGCCCCGCCGCGGTCCCCGGTCCCTATCTTATTGGTCCGTCTAATCTCCTAGACCGTGGGCCTCGCCCGATAGCGCGGTCCAGTCTTAATTAGTCCTCGTGGCCCCACTGTCTTCCAGAACCGTAATACGTAACCGTCGCCGGCTACCTAAAAATAAATAAAATTATTAACCTAATACGGCGTAATTTCTAATAACTAAATATAGATTAAAATATTTATAAATATATACGTAAGTACCGAAAGTACTAATAAAATAAAAACCTTTACTATAATACCTTCGGGCTACTTTAACTAATAAAGATTCTTTAGAAACTATAGAGAGCGATTTCTATAGACTTTATTATAGACTTACTATTATCCTTTAAATATAATTCGATTTAGGTTATTATAAATATATTTACGAAGATAATATACTTTATATCTTTACGCGTAAAAGCGAAAAAGATTAATAACTTAATTTAGATTTTTATACGCGAGTATTAACGACTTTACGGTATTCCGGCGAATATTATTTTTAATCGAGACTTATACTTTACCGCTTACCTATAGAAGGACTTCCTAAAGTTCGTCGGTATTAATAGTTATATAAGTATAGCCTTCTACCTCTAAATAGATAGGTAAATAGAAATCGTTAATTAAAAATTAAAGATATATTTTTATATCTTTATTAATTATAAGATAATTAATTAAAATAAATTACTTCCTATAATAGAATTTACGTATAATAACGTTTATAAATTAACTATAGGTATATCGCTTTTTTTCGCTAACTATAGTTACTATCTTACCTCTAATAATCCGTCCTTAAATACCATTATCTATAATCCCTCGAGTAGGCTATACGTATACTAAATAATTTAAGTTTATTAAGAAGCGCGGAAATCTCTAAAGGACGCTCGTACTCGTATAAAGTAGTAAACCGACTTAAAGAAAAAGGAAGCCTTTTTATTTAAATAGGATTAATTAGTAATACTAAACGCTAAATATATTAAAATGCGACGACCTTTTAAGAAGCTAAATAAGAAAATATTAGGCCCGTTTAAAATCTAGAAGGTAATTTCGCTTACCGCTATCCGATTAACTTTCTTTAAGCACTAGCGAATCTATAATACCTTTTACGTCTTCCTTATCGAGCCCTATCGCGCTAGCGGGCAGGCACTGCCTGACCTAAACTAGGTCCTGCGAGAAGCTGCGCTAGTAAAGGCAGAAAACTACTAGGTGGAAAAGGTGATGGATTCGACCCTGATAGGCGAAGAAGTTAAATATTTGGTCAAGTAGGAAGGTTAGCCTCAAAGGAAACACTAGACGTGGGAACCCTTCGATCACTTTTATAGCGACGGAGCTAAGGCGGCTTTACAAGCCTTCCACGCGCAACACCCCGACAAGCCTAAGGACCGACGAATGGAGGCCTGAAGCTATCATCAAGCTCGTGGGCGAGCATGAGAAGGGGGGAGATGGTGTTACACGGTAAAAGCCAACCACCCACAACCACCACCAACAACACTATCGATACCACCGCAAGGAGGGGTAACTGCACGTTGTGAGCCAGTCGTTAAAGTGAGGCAGACAATCAGAAGTCATGGCGGTTATCAAAGGAAGCCCACTGGCCCTGTATAATATTGAAGGACTTGGCAGCGGCCTGAGGCCAACAAGGGCACGGGCCAGGCAAGGGAGGATAAAATACGCGTTCAGGATCACCAAGACTGTATTGCTTCTTCATCTTTCAGTATCACGCTCTTCGAGGCCATTGAAGATTATTAGCCTGAATTGAACCATGAGTTCCAAGCCCTGATATTGCAGCCCTTGTCACATCTCATGCGTAAAATCCCAGCAAAACTCGAGGACTTCGTCTTCCTCCAAGCCCTCCCGTGAAAAGGAAACGAAACCTATATGGTGGATTCACGAATTCTAACCTGGATGGATGTCTTCTATCATGCCCTGGGCACAATCGCGGCTTTCCTTGGGCTTCAAAAGTCGCAGGAATCTACATTCCTCCAACAGATCACGATAAACAAGCACAAGAAATCTCAATGGGACAATAAAAACACGTGAAAGTGAAATTCAATTCATGCTCAATTTGAACGCAGCGTGCTACGCTTCCAGAGCTTCCCAAATCAACGCCAGGTCCCAGCCCTCCACCATAATGTGAGCCTTTTGTTGAACCCCAATGCACCCGACCAAGCCAAAATATTTCATACAAATCGTCACTCAGAGCGATGTCGCTTCCGGTCGCCCTCAAGGGAATCCGGTTTTCTCTTGGATACTACGGTCAAGACATAGTGTCTTGCCTGGTTATTAATTGTTGGTGTCACTGTCTTGGGGACACACGAGTTGCTTCCGAGTTTGGGCGAGACTTGTTGGCGGATTTCTAGTCTCCGCTCCTCAACCTTGAGGACCCACAGTAATGTGAGTAGGACCTCCTTCGACGGTAGTGGTACTCCTGTCGGCCATGTAGCTGGCCTACCGCTTTGCTGCTGCTGCTGCTCCTTTCCGTCAGCTGCTGCCGCCGCCGAAGCGTCGCCTGCCTTAACCCGGTCAACTGTGAATCCATCAGAGGACACCAACCGCAAGGCCGCCATCGTCGCATCCATTAAGGGACGCGCCAGACTGGGGCTGCAGGTAAGGATCTTCCGAAGAAGTCTCAGTCTCAGGGAGGAGGGACGAGTCTGCGACCGCGCAGGAGGTAGGTTGCTGCGGCTGCTGCTCGTGGCTGGGGGCGAGGTTGGCGTCGTCGGAGAGGAAGTCATTGAAGTCAAAGTCGAGGTTGTTGACCTGGAACGGGAAGGCTTCGGTGTCGTCACCAGCCAGATGATCGTAGTCAAAAGTGCTGGAACCGGGGGAAGAGAGAAGCCCGCTTTCAAGGACATAGCGATCTGCATCAAAGGCCTCTGACAGAGAGAAATCAGGGCCGAGGTCGAAGTGAGAAGGAATTGGAGCTGTAAGTAGAGAGCCAGCGCTGGGCGCAACTGTTGTTGCGAGTTCTCCAACCACGCCGATGGTGGTGCTTCCGCCGACCGACACTGCAGGTCTTGGCACAACATCTCAGCAGGATGTTGTGTCGCATCGGGGGAAGCGTTCGCCACGGGGGCAGAGTCCGCAACAGGCGTTGAGACCGTCGCTGGGAGCTCGTGCTCTTCATCAACCTCGGAAATAGGCGTCAGGGCCGCTGGGTCAACGGTAGTGTTGTTTTGTGTGTTGTGAAGTGTTGAGAGGGAATCTGGCTTGGCCAGAGTGCTGTGCCCATCTTGTGAGCCGAATAATGGTTGTGAGAAGCTGAGTTGCGATGAGAGTCTGAGGGCGTCGAAGGTCTCTGGTGACCCGGCCCCAGCACCGAGCCTGGCGGCGTTGCGGAGTTGTTCGAGAAGAAACTCGTTGGTTTGGGTGGCCTTGGCGAGAGCGGCCTCCAACTCCTGGTTGCGCTTCTCAAGACCCTCCACCTCCAAGCGCTTGCGCTCCCGAGAGGACTGGGCCGCGCGACGGTTGCGTAGGACGCGCTCCACGCGGCGCTGCTCCTTCTCATCTTCAGTCTTGGCACGTTTCCTAAAAGCTGGTGTTAGCTCCATGATTTGTGGGGAATGACCCCCGATGGGTCCACATGATTGCATCATCGTACCTTGGTGGGAGGTTGGTCTTGGGCTCTGGCAGCACCTGACCCCATGATTTCCTCTTCTTGACCGGCTTCTTCTCTGGCTCTGGGGTGCCGGCAGTCGAGGAAGGGGTCACGGGCGTCGGAGACTGTGTGTTGGCTTGGGTGAGAGCGGCGAGGCTGGCCAGCATCGCGACGTCGGATGTCGGGTCCGCCATAACGGAAGGAGCGGGGGATGACTCGGCGCCAAAGAGCGAAGGGTACATCTCGCCAGGGGTCGACAGGAGAGAATCGTTTGGCGAGTTCTCAAACTTGATTGTCGGCGACGGCGTGTGCGTCTGGGTGTGGGCGGTGGACCAGGACTCCATTTTGAATTGCTGGTGGGGATGGGTATCTGGGTATTTGCACCACGAAGGAGGACTTGTAGGTTTGTCGTGTTGTTTCTGTAGGATTATGTCGCGTCGTATGCTTTGTCAATCGGTGGAGCCGGGTTCGACAAAGAAGCGGGTGGTAACAGAAAAAGTTGACTGTAAGGAGGTGCCGTCCTGAAGCCTCAATACAAATATGTCAAAGAAGGAAATTGCTAAGGATTACGCATTGCGTGTAATGACGAGGCCATCAGAAAGTGGAAGCCTTGTTCGTGACTCAAGGCTGCGGTGGAGCTGGATGGCTGCGTTGCGTGGTCAAAAGGACAGAGTGTCGTTTTTGGAAAAGAGGGTGGTCTGCTGGGGAGACGCTGTCAGACGTTGGGGCCAGGACGTGCTTTTATCTTTTGGCCACGTCGCCTGTAAAAGGGGTCGGGCTGCCTGAGGCACACATGGCCTGTGCGGTGTCTTATTGAGGGCCCCACACAACCAGGAGTGACAAGAATTGCGACATCCGCATCCCAAACAGGGAAGAGCCCACAATATTCAGACGGAAGCCTGTCAGGGGCACGTCCGACGTGCATCCACCGGTGGCTCCACCATCGACTTCAGCAACACCGATCAGGGAGGAGCAATGCTCACACAACGCACTGGAACATGCAAGGAGGCGGGGGCGTATTGGCAGCAGTAGCAGCCCTTCGATTCCATCAGCCATTGAGCCTTTTCCATCAGCCCTCGTTCCGTCGAGTCGTGGGTTGACACACGCCCGTTCAGGGGGGGCCGACGGCTGAGCCAACATCAAATGGAAGGTGGAAACGTTCCTCCCGCACTCCGGCCGCCGTACGTCTATCGCTCCACCAGATAAGCCTCGTGGTGGTGGCAGATAGGTCTCGCCAAACTTAGCACCATCCACTGTGGGTTTAACTTGGACTGATAGGGATAGCGACGCTTCAACGGTCTGTTGATCCGAAAGCACATGCTTGAGGCATTCTTGCTCTCTGCATCAACTGGCGAGTTTCCGTGGTTCAGCCGATGTCTCATGCATTGGTGCACAGGCGGGGGTGGCACTGAGAGCAACAACAATGTGTAGAAGACCGCCTGTACGGAGCAGCATGTCATCCGATTGCTATGGCGGAGACTTTTGGAGCAACTACGGAGTTCCCATTCGCCATGCTCCATTTTGGTGATAAAGGGAATGGAGTCGCTATCTCGCCACTGCCATACGCAGCGGTCAATCTAAGAGATTATTAGCAACACATATGACTGCGGTGCCACCAGCTGCAACCTGCGCCGTTTGATCGGGAGCAAATGCACAGAAAATTCGGGTCATTCGGGACGACTGTTGAAAGGTTGAGCCAGCCTCCGTCCAGAATCATATCACACGGTGGTACGCAATCTGGAATGGGAGAGCAACCGCATGGCAAAACCTGGAGAAGTGGATCTCGAACAGGCTGAATGACCCCGGATCCAAACACCAATAAAGCGAGCACCTGCAGCAAAGCCTTGAGAGAAGCATTGCGGAGGAAGCTGCCGAGGAGCTTCTCTTAGATTGGAGTTCATGGCCATTTACCAGGTGCGGTACTTCTAGAAACTGCCCTCATTAATCAATTCCACCCTCTTGGCCTGCTTTTCGTAACGCGGGAGCTCTTCGGCATTGTACCGGGCCGTCTGGGCGACAAACATGTCAATTGAAGTCTGGATGAGTACTTTCAGTGAGAATATTGAAAGCATCGACGAGTATCTGATGCTTCGATACGCATGGTGTTTAACTCCACCCAGCAATTATCAGGCAGTGAGTGATCAAGATGGCACCGGCAACGGGAGTCCTCGGCCGTATTCCAGGTTGTTTACGGCAATTGCTTTGTATGGCCTTTTGTACAACCTCAGCCTCCTCCCCAGGTGTAACTCCACCGTTGCTTCTCAATGGTTGCCTGCACTATCATGGCGGTGTTGTAGGACAACGGCTGACTGCCTGGTGCATTGCTGATGGGTGAGAGGCATAAGCGTTGGTGCTGACGAAGTGCACTGCATCCACTTGAAGCTGACACTGCCGCATTTCAGTATCCAACAGCCCCCAGAAGGATCACTATTCCTGCGGTCACGGGTATTCGGGGCGCTTGGCTGTGGTTACGACGTCTGCATTCGTGAGGCCGTATAGTTTGTCGTATCTACCTACACAAGCCCAGTCAAGCCCCGCTTCCCACCCAGTATTTTACTCGACGATTATCATGCCGCCCTTTGTCAACAAGATCAGCATGAATAAGCCCATCATCAGCCGGGGAGAATGTGCGTTCCAGAGTCTAGAGACAATATTCTGCGAGAGGGGCAACTGATTCAGATTCTGGGTGTGCCGATAATAGGCCCAAATAGGAAAGGCGTGGTATCGGAATAGAAATGCCAAGGATCATGGTCTCCCTCTGGACTCGGGCGAAGGAGCCTTCGGTGCCGGCAGAGGGAGGGTTCTTCCCCAGGGCAGGGAGTTGCTCGCAACCAGAGAATTGTTTGATCGATCGCTTGGATGATCAGTGGTTGATCCAAAACCCCCTTCTTGCCACGCGCCGGTGATGAATCCACAAGTTTCCCGTTGGGGAGAGGACGGCAATCAATGGGAATCTGCCATTTTCTTTTCTTTTTTTGTGCTTACTACCTTGCTCGCTTCGTTACACAAAATCTGCCCTGTCAAATAAATATTTCCATTTAACCCCAATTTCTTTTTTTGTTCCTGCTTCAAAGAATAACGACTCTTTGCTATTAGGCGCGCCATATACCACCGCCCAGAGGTTTTCGGACGACAATTCGGCCCTCCACCGGACCTTTCCAACAGAAGCTGCATAACATCCGGTCTATTCAAGGATGGATTGGGAACGGCCCTCCCGGTGAGGGGAACAAGGAGGAGAGCAATGAGAAGGGCGGCGAAACTCACGGTTGCAGGCCGGGTGGAGTGGCCCGACCTCCCTCCGCTTTCCCAGGGGTTTCTTTGCAACCATCATCCACATGCTTTGGAACCGCCGCCCTTGGAACTGCCAACACTAGCAATGGAAGCGAGCGAAGGGGTTCACCAACCGACAACCGGTCGCTTGTTTCCGCTCCCTCTCGCTCCCCCGCATAACAATCAATCGCCAAGTCGCCTCGGCGGGACGCCATTCCCCCAGACTCCTCCAGCCTTCCAATATCCCAACCCCAAAGGCGGCTCTGTGATCCGTGCCTGCCTGCTGCATGAGACGCACACTTTTTGGAGACGAAGCACAAACGGGACGACGGGCAAGCAAACCACAAAACCCACAACTCCACAGGCCTTAACTCCAATCGAACGAATCCATCCGTGATCGTCCCTCTTTTTCCCACCCGCAGCACTCCATCCTGTGGAGCAAACTCTTTATTATGGAACCTGGGGTAAAAACCAAACGAGCCTCGCATGGAGGGATGGAGCTGGATCGGGTTGGATCCCCCCAGGTTCCCCAGATTCTCCAGGTGCCACTCATCGGTAGTGATCTTCCGCATCTTGTCCACCTATCGATCCGTTCCTTCCTTGTTCTCATTCCCCCGTTTTCTGTCATGGCGCTGGGACTGCCTGTCACACCAATGTCAACCATGTGGATGCCCCCCAGAAGTCTGGGGTAAAGTCATGTCAAGCGGCAGGAACTCGCATGGGTAGAGCGTTGGTCCGCACATGAAGAGTGGACGGCACGCTTGTTGGTGACGGCGCCAAAGCATACAATGTCATGATGGCCCCCGGACCCTCGGTCCTCCGAGGAGAGGTATATTATGTGCTGGATGTCGCGACGTCTGAGCCATACCACCGTCCCCCGATCTCTTCACGTTCCCAACATCACGTCCTGTATGTACATGCAAGATCTCTTTCTCTTGATCACCCATCCAGACGCACAAATTTGGAAATGGCCTGTTTATGTACAATATAATACTGGCTGCTCTATGTTCAAGTCCCCCGTCTATCAATGCTTGCCACCCAATCGCCAGATCCCTAATGCCCCCAATGCTCCCTCCCCCTTTTTTATTTTTGCTGACCCCAAACGCCTGACACTAAACATGCTGACCGCTCAGACGCCATTATGTCTTCAGAGTTGAGCATAAAACCCCCTCAAAACAGACACACCGATTTCTGGAACTCGTTCGATTGATTGCTCCTCTAGAACTGCTCGTGGCCCCAGGGGGGGGGAACGCCCCAAGGATGAGGAGCCTTGTTGATGCCTTCAATATCGCTCGTGACCCACCCGCCGTAGAAGTCTTGCGGGGGAGACTGGGCGCGTTCGCCGTCGACATAGCACTCCCAAGGACCCGCAAAGAAGGCCAGATAGCCCTTGATGGCCTCAAAATCTTTTGGAGGCTCGTTGAACGACCAGATGCGGTTGCTCACCGTGTCAGCCGCGTTGATGGGGCTCATCATGGCGTAGTAGGTTATGGGACCTCTGAACTCGTCAAAGGAGGTACGAGGAGTCGTCGAGAGAGGAAGTCTGACGCGGGAGGGTGGGATGAAGTAAGCTACATGCGGCAAAAAGGTCAAGGTTAGCGATTGGCCATGATGAGTCTGCCATTGAAAATCGAGCGTCGGGTCCCTGCATATCACCGCCAGATGGGAACTCGAAGAGTGGATTGAGACCCCGATCTGGATGGAGCTCAACGGCGTGGCCCTGTCGCCGGAGGGAAATGGCGGGAAGACGGTGGACCAACTGACTCCATCTCCGGACTCGACCTGGCGAAACTTGTCGACTAGAAGGGGGGCAACCTACTGGGCGCGTGATGGGTCTCCAGACACCAGTAAGCCTCACCGGGCGGGCAATCGGCTATAAGTTGGCCATGCCACTTGATCTGGATGTGTCTCTGGACTCGGTCCACCACGGGGGGACGCGGAAATGTCGTGACGTTGTGTTTCCGCATCGCCGACATGTTGTAGTTACTCATGTGGATGGTGTTTTGGGGAGAGATGCCGTCTAAGAGTGTCTTTTCGTGGTAATCAAATGTCTCACTGGTTCAGATCCGAGGACGAGGACTGGAAGAAAATTGTCTTTCGATGCCTGAAAAGTCAAAACTAGCAGCATCCATGTGCTCCTCGCAGTGGGACCAAAGTTTTGGCTTGACGTAGACCCACTTTC
The DNA here is from genome assembly GCF_035222475.1 of Podospora pseudopauciseta. Classification (NCBI taxonomy): domain Eukaryota; kingdom Fungi; phylum Ascomycota; class Sordariomycetes; order Sordariales; family Podosporaceae; genus Podospora; species Podospora pseudopauciseta. Next base: position 8,055,493 of record NC_085892.1, read on the forward strand.
ACCTTTCTACGGTTCACTGTTCGTTCGCCCGAGGGGGCAGGCTCAATCCCGTATCCGCCTTCCATTGCCGAGCGTGTTTTTGTGCACCTTCCGTCCGTGTAGACAGTGGCTCGGGTCCTCGGTATCCATTATTCACGGATTGCCCCTTTCCCTTGAGGCCGAAAAAAAAAACAAGACAGCACAAGCCACAACGTGCCACTGAATAGGGTGAGCGGTGAAGAGGCCCCTGTCACCCAACTGCGTCATGCTTTGTGGCGTTGGATTTGACCCCCCTGAGAACCCCACCATTTTCACGGCCTGAGCCCCGCACTCTGCCAGCCGAGCCAACTGCGGCCGGCAGCTGGGACGCAAGGCAGCTGACGTTACCTAACAACCTTGCGCCTCGCCAACATCAATCAATCCACTGCCTTGCAACGACAACGACATCACCACCTCGAAACGCTCGCGCAAACCTCACCGTCCCCCTCGACGACGTCCTTCCTTTCGGGCCAAACCCTTTTGTTCAAACAACATTCTAGAATCACAGCCGCCACCATGGCAAATCGACAACTCGCTCGGGATATGCAAACCGAGTTTCAGGCGCGAGTAGGCACCCCACGGTTCCCTTGTCGCCGACAGCAGTGGCAACCATCATCATGCTCCTCTGCTAACATTCCCTCCCCTCTCAGTTCAACGCCAAGCAAGCCCGCCGCGAAGCCCAAAAGGCGGCCAAACAAGACAACGAGCTAAAGAAGCAAATCCAAAACGTATCTCTCCCCTTCTTCCCCCGCTTGGCCATTATCTGCCCCCCCTCCCCCTTCTAACCTCCCATCTCGAAATCTAGCTCCTCAAAAAAGGCGAAACCGCCCAAGCCGCCCAAAAAGCCCGCATGCTCCTTGCCAAACAAGCCATCGCCGCCCAAATGGACCAAGCCGCCGACATGGCCGAGCTCTCCCTCGCCCAGATCCAGGCCAACAACGCAATGAACCGCATGACGCACATGATGGCCCAGTCCTCCCGCACGATGCAGCGCGCCCAGCGCCAGGCCAACCCCGAAAAGACGCTCCTGACCCTCGAGCAGTTCCGCAGCCAGAACGAAGAGTACGCCATGTCCAATGGGATTTATCAGGACGCCATGACGCAGAACACTTCGGTGCAGGTCAGCGATGATGCTGTGCATGAGCTGTTGGGCAAGTTGGCGGATGATGCGGGGTTGGAGTTGAACCAGGAGCTGGCAAAGGCGAGTGCGAGCAAGGTTGATCCGGTGAAGGAGCCGGCGCAGGCCGTGGAGCCGACGGCGGAGGAGGAGGATGCGCTGCAACAGAGGTTGAGGGCTTTGCGGGCATAGATTTTTGGGAAGGGTACTGGATGGGAAGGGAACGACGAACACGAGATTACGAAATGAGGTATATTTGGTTTCCTGGGTTAAGGAGGAAGAATTTCTATTTTTCGTTTTGGCGTTTTGGCGTTTTTCGGGTTTGATACTGCCAGGCATGACGCTTTGGAAGTCCCAAGAGGACTTTACCATGGGTTATGATCCTTGTGGTGGGGGGAAAGTGTTGGAATAGATCACACGTCACAGTCAATTTGGGTCACATGTGGCCAAGATATATCAAGACATTGCAAGAGCTTGTATTTCATGCCGCCACCAACGCTCAAACTCATGATTCCCACCAGAGAAGCTCTCATGCTTATATGTCGCTCAACTTTGAAGCATTCCTTCGTTGAAGTAAACGAGCCATATTCTCCTCCAGAGCTAACCTTCATCTTGCCAAATCAGCGCCTGCCATATGACCCCATAACTCCCAACTGGCCACCAAATAACCCATAACATCATGCAAATCGCTAACAGTTAGCCGCGTTTACATGTAAAGACTAGCCACAGCAGTAATATCCCTCCTGATCAACTCCTGCGCCACCGTCATCTTCTGATACAACTCGGGATCACCGATAATCCTAGCCGCATTCTTCACCTCCCTGCACGTCTCATCCAACCGGGAAATCGTCCGCACAATCGTTCCCTCCAACACATCCGTCAGATTCGTGATATTCTTGAAGCTGACACCCTTAGCCCACTCATACACCACCTCCATCAACCCAAACCTAGGCTTGCTGACAAAGTCGTTGGACTCCTCTGATGTCTGGATAACCTGGTGGAGAGTCTGCACCGCATTGACCTTTTCGGAGAGCTCGACAATAGTCTTCATGCCCTTCTCTAGGTTGTGCGTCAGCTTTGGGATGGACTCTGTCTTCTCCTGGAAGACAAACGCCGAGAGCAGAGCGGCGATTTCGGCGGGCTCGTAGTCGGCGAGGACGTTCTCGAGAATGAGCTCGGTAAGGACAAGCTCGTCGCCAGAGTGAATCTCACAGGCTACCTTGCCCTTGAGCTGGATCCGGGTTTCTTCGTCAATGAAGCGAAGGTCCTTGAGAACCTGGATACGCTGCTCGTAGTCGGGGAGGAGCTGCAGGTTTTGGTTGGAGAGGGCCTGGCGGAGTTGGTCGATGTTGGTCTTGATGAGCCACTGATCGTGGCACATGGCATAGTGCTTCAAGAAGAACGTGCAAAGCGGAGCGGCGGATTTTGTGAGCTTGACCTCCGCCTCATGGCGCTTGTTAATGATGTCGTGAATAGCCAGGCTCTTGATGCGACCCAGATCCATCTCATCCCAGTGATCAGAGGCCCAGGTGCGGCAGATGGTTTGAAGCTTGTCCTTGGCTTTTTGGTAGCCTTCGCCGCTGCCAAAGATGTCTGGCAGGATGCCCTTAGTGACATACTTTGTCAAGCATACCAAGTCACTCAGGGGGACATGCAATGTCTTGGTCCCGATATGCTTCTTGGCCTGGGGGAGTGACGTGTAGTACTTGCGTAGATTGGGCACAAAGGGCAGCAAGTCCGTGTCATTGCGAATTTCTCGATTCGTCCTAATTTCGAGAACATGCAACATTGGAACCGTCGCGCTGCTTTTGGTGCTGGCGCCTTCAGCGAGCAACAAACCAGGAGTACGGACACCTTCCTTCATCCAGACGATGAGACGACCAGGCGTAAACATCTTCCGGCCAATCGGAATGTTCAGCAACGCGCGATACAGCTCCTCTGTCAACTGTTTGAAGTCCTCACCCGCCTGGTGACAGTCGTCCATATGAACGTCACAAATCTGACAAGAATCCCTCTTGACCTTTGCCAAATCTGCCTCGGATAGTTTGACCGCCTTCTCGTGCTCGGGTAAGAGCTGTTGAGTGGCGTGTTCTGAGAAACTACGCTTAATCATTTCCTCGATCTTCAGAGCTTCGACGCGTAGTAGGTTCAAGATCATATTGTAGGTCAGGCGGAATTGAGACCGGAGCTTGCTAGGCTCTCCGAGAATCATTTGCCGGAGATCAGTGACAGGGGGGGCTTCATCGCCACCAGGAGGCACAATGATGACGGAACCGACAGTATCGAGACCGCGTCTACCGGCCCGACCAGCCATCTGTGTGTATTCACCAGGAAGGAGATTGCGGAAAGAATGGCCGTCATGCTTGCGGTATCCCGAGAAGACAACTGTTCTCGTGGGCAAGTTCAGGCCCATGGCGAAGGTCTCAGTCGCGAAAAGAACCTTGACCAGAGTCTGGGCGAAAAGAATTTCCACCAACTCCTTGACGATAGGGAGCAAACCACCATGATGGACTGCGATACCTCGCGAGAGCAGCTCCCGAAGGCGCACAATCTGGGGTAGAGTTCTGTCCTCGGGCTTCAAACGAGCAATCGACTTCTCAATCGTCATATGAATCGCACTCTTTTCTTGAGCGGTGCAGAAGTCCTGGTTGCTCAGAGCATCTGCATTCTCCTCACATCTCTTCTTGGAAAAGACGAAGATACAGGCCGGAAGAAGAGTCTGCTTCTTGAGGAACTGGACAAGGTGAACCCACAAGTTCTTGTCCTGAGCAGCAGATGTAAACCCTCCTGGTCGGCCTGTCCGGCCCATATGTCCGGGATTGTGGCTCGCGCGTGGTGGTCCACCTCTCCCACGCTGCTGTTGTCCGCCACCCCGACCGCCGCCACGTTGCTGATTGCCCCCTCTTTGCTGGCCTCCACGGCCACCACCTCTCTGGTTGCCACCACCCCGAGCTGGTGCGGCCTCAATGGCCTTTGGTGGCTTGTCCTTGCCCTGCATAGCCGCATTCGCATCCTTCCACCCCTTCTCGACGAACCTCTTCTCAGAGTCGACGATCTTGTAAATGTTTTTGTTGGCCCAGAGATAGTGCTCTAACGGCACAGGTCTCTTCGGCGTAGAAATGACGTAAATATCCTTCTGCTTTGTGCGTCCTACCCACGAGGCGAACTCATGAGTGTTGGGGACGGTAGCAGAAAGAAGAATCAAGGACACATGCTCTGGTAGCATAATGATGACCTCTTCCCAGACAACACCACGCTCAAAGTCGTTTACATAGTGGACCTCGTCGAAGATGACGAACTCGACATCGCGGATGATATCGGCTCCACGGTAAAGCATACTGCGCAGAATCTCCGTAGTCATGATGAGACAGCTGGCCTCCGGGTTGATCTGAACATCACCAGTCAGGATACCAACCTCGTCGAACGTCTGTCTGAAGTCGCGGAACTTTTGGTTGCTGAGCGCCTTGATCGGGGATGTGTAAATAGCCTTCGTCATGTGTTTTGCCGCAAGAGCAATGGCGTATTCAGCCACCACTGTCTTACCTGCAGAAGTATGGGCTGCGACGAACACCGAGTCGCCATTTTCAAGATGATAGACGGCTTCCTTTTGGAAGTTGTCAAGTTCGAATGGCCATTCTCTGGCTGGATCTGGCACCAGCTCCCGGAAGTTGGGCATTGGTCTGTTAATATCCACCATGTGCGCCCATTCGCGGCCTGCCTTTCTAGCGCTGGATGCTGCAAGTTTGCCATGGGGTTCCAAAGCTGGGAACTCCACTGGAAGAATGGAGTCGATATCCTCGAGGTCCTCCTCTTCCTCGCTCTCGTCAGAAGCACCATTCGTTGGGGCTTTGTCTGCGTCCTCATCCTCTTGGTCAGGAGCTGCCTCGGGCTCCTGATCCAAGACCTGTTCGACTTCCTTCGCCTGTTTTTCCGCCTCTTCATCCGCAACCTTTCTCCTTTTCGTAAAGTCGATACCCCTGGAGACACCCGGAGCAACCTCAAGCAGACCACCGGATCCAAGCTTGATAACACGTTCTAGTTTCTTCCTGCTGTCAGCTTCCTCAATGGCAGCCGAAGCCCGCAGCTGATCCTCCAACGCAGCTGTTGACTCGATACCCTCCAAACCACCAGGAGCGAAAGGGAAGAACCCGGCGCCACCCCGGACAAATTCAGATCTGCTGGCGGGTTTCCTAGTCATGGACGTGCTGTTCTTCGCCGTGGCATGCGAGGCCGGAACAGTGACATTTCTGTAGCCTGTGACCCGACCCTCAAGCCCATGACGCACGAAGCGGGTGACGGTGCGGGTCTGGCTGGGCGCAATGCTGAAGAGCAGGGAGTAGTCAATCGGGGTGTCCCATCGTTGCTGAAGCTTGTCGAGCCACTCGTCCGAGAATGTGGTCGATGGCGACAGGAATTTCCGCTCGAGTTCGGCGCGCAGCTCATCAGGGTCTTGCTTCTTGGGCGGCTTAACTACCTTGTGGTCAAGGATGTCGTCAATTGCATCGAATGTGGAATTGTCGTCCAGGTGAAGCCGTTGTATGGCATCTTGGAGATCGGTCGCCATTTCGGCGGTAATGGTAGTGTGATGGTCTCGTCCACTGCTTGCAAAAATCAAGTGATATTTTCGACCGAGTTCAAGGTGTGATGTTGTGCCCAAACATGGACGACGCCAGCCTGGAAGACAGCAAGGTCGCAGCTTCATCGACTTGCCCCGCCAAAATCATTTGTGGGGTAGCCTGACAAGGATGCACCTTTGTGACGACAGCTCGACAGGCACGCAGGGGTTAGGGTTGCATCATATCTTTAAAGGGGGCCCAGAAACATAGCGCCGTCTTCGTCTTCAAGGTTATTGTTTGAATGGTGACACAGTTGTTTAAACTAGTGTCTCTAAAATAAATGAACATTTGGCTCTTGCCGCATACGGAGTACCACTGGCCTTTTACCACAACCCATCCATCTCTGCCATTGCCGCCTCATCATCGTCAAAGCTGATGTCTTTTTTGGCCGCAGCCTCCTTCGGGGTTTCAGGAACAGCCTTATAAGACGCTCCCTCTGCCTCTGCTTCTGCCATCAGAGCGTCAAGATCGTCCTCCTCATCATTAACATTCGTAGGCTCCGTAGACTTGGGTGCGCTCGGTGCCTTCGTAGGTGGCTGGGCCTCAACCTCGGCCATAAGCGCATCCAAATCGTCATCATCAAAGTCATCCACTTCTTTCCTTTGCGGGGCAGATGGTTTGGAATTGCCACCGCCAAGTATGCTCTTGGTTGACTGGTTCGGTCTAGTGGACAATGTTTCCGCTTCTGCCTCGGCCATCAGAGCGTCCAGATCGTCATCCTCTGGTATGTTATTCGCCTGTGGTTTTGGTGGTGCCGCTGCCGTGCTGTTACTTGTCCCGTTCCCAAATATGCTTCTTGGTGGCTGCCCAGAGTTAGCCTCTGCCTCTGCCATCAGCGCATCCAAATCATCATCGTCCGGAACGTCTTCACCCCTAGCCCCCTTGGTCGCAGCTCTTGGCGTGGCATTGTAGATGTCATCGCCTCCAAACAAATCATCCCCATCGGGTGTCTTCGGTCGTTCCTTGGCCTTATCGAATACAGGCGCAATCCTTCCTGTATCTTTTGGTGTCTTATCATGTTCGTAAATCGGAAACGGGTCTACGTCGTTCGGACCCTCCTCTCCCTCGCCTCTGGGCTTCAACTCGTCAATCCATTTCATCCTGGCGTTCCGCAACGATGTCTTGTGTCCAGCCTTTTCCACCATTGCCAATGCGTCAAGGAAGCTGGCTTTGGGAAAGAGTTCGTCAAGCCATTCCTGGTAGAACGATAACATTCGGGCAGCGTCGGAAAATTCGTGGCCTTTGCCTTTGAGCTTTAGTCTGGATTGGGCGTTTTTTCGGAGCCATGGGATGCCTTTGTCTGATAGTAGTCTAGTCATGATATTAGCATACATGCCAGATCAGGCGGGGGCTAGGCGAAGTGTATACCGGGCATCGTCAAGCTTGACTCTGGGAACACGAGCTTTCTTCCTGTCGACTTCTGTTTCTAACCCGAGAACATCGGTCCCTTTTCTCTTTTTACTACTGGCGTCGGTCTTCTTGTCATCGGTCTTCTTGGATTTGTCGCCTTTCGGGGAACCGAATGGGTCTTCCTCGTCAAAGTCGCTCCATCCTTCTAGAAAACTATCGACAAAAGCACCGCTATCCTTTTTGTTGCCATTGGTGACTTTGCTGGGACCTGCTGCGGCGGGCATTGTGAGATACTTCGTGGTCGACTATTGCAACTTTTGCTGCTTCAACTGGTGTTGTTGGGTTTGGGGGTAGACAACACCATTTAAAAGAGACGCGACTGTGAGATGGTTGGCGCGTCGCGCGTCAAGCAGTGTAAGTGGTTGTGGCTTGCCCCGCAGCGCACAAGCCACATTGAATTCCCGCCAAGACTTGTTGACATGATATTTGCCTCAGGCATCAATCCACTGCTGGAGCTTCAACGGCTTGGGTCCAGCAAGCTTCAAGGAACGAGCCAATCCAGACGACCTCAATTCGCTTGCCTGCGCCCGCCCTGCTCGACGACGACGACGACGGAAACCGCCGGCCAGGCCCAGTCAGTCAAAATGTCGACCACTCCCGGAAACACGTATACCATCAGCAAGCAGATCAAGACTGAGTACCCAGTGAGTTTTGCGGTGCCGAGAAACCCAATTGAAGGGGACCAAGCTAACTGGGGTTTGCACACAGCTCATCGATAATGATCCGTATGGTCCCCCCCTCACTAGATGTCGAAGTTCTTGAGCACGGAGATGGACAGGAATTAACATCGATTGGTAACAATCCAGGCACTTCAAGCGTGTAATTCGGTACGCCCGGCCGTCCGATTACGTCCACGGCATCGTCGCTGCCGCCGCCGGCCCCAGTCTTCTCTACGCCATGGAGAGATTTGCTCCCTCATATGTCGGAAAGGGTGGTGTCGCCCAGACCATGCGGTTGGGCGGTGCCATGGGGTTGTGTGGTGGTTTCATCTACTTTTACCAGCGGTCTATTCGTACGTCATCGCTCCATCACAGCATATCGAGGCAACAGTCGGGCTTCGGGCTGGGTTTAGAAGAATTCGGATAGTGTGGGCGGGTGCAGGCGGTACTAGAGACAGGAACTGACGGCTCTGATAGTGCGCTTCTACGGTATGAGCGAAAACGCCCGGGAAGTCCAGATGGACATGCGCGAGATGGTCGACAAGGTCAAGCGCGGCGAGCCTATCTACGGCGAAAGTCAGCTTACTCCCGCCATGCAGGGTGTTGCCGCCCGCCAGTCTAGATATTCCGCTCTCTTTATGGCTGTGCTCCCCTGGTTCAACTTTGTCAACCACAGCCAGCACGGTGTTGACACCGCCAAGTATTACAGACAAGCCGAGAGGGAGCTGGAGGCTGAGCGTCTTGCGCGGGAGGGTGGGAACCCTAGCCAGTAAAAGGAAAAGGAATGAAAAGAACGATTGCATGTGCGGGGAGGGTGCTGGACTGCGGGTGCCAGGTTGTATATACCAATGCTAGAAGGCTGGCCAACAGACATTTTTTTTGATGAACACATTGCTAAGTATCTATCTTGGGTTGATGTGCTCACCGGCTTCCAGCTCTTACACCGAATATTAGCGCTCAAACGACGTTGGATTGGATGTTTCTATGGGCTTGAGGGGTAGAGTTAGATCAATGCGTGTATACTTTAGCCCTACTACGCAACACGGCAGCGGGTATCTCATGTACGTTTGAAAGGTTTACCCGGAGTTAAAGATGATTTTGACGTAGCTGACAATGGTCATACCCAGATAGTTACTCATATATACGAATGCTATGCATACAAATCTCGCACTCACCACCACGCCACCCGTGCCCACCACCTTGATTCAACTATCCTCAATCTACCCTCCGGACCTCCCAATCAAGCCACCAGTATTTTAAGCGCACTGCGAGTAGTAAGGAGGCGAAACAGCCTTGCAAGATCCGCTCTGTTGCAGGGTCAGCACTGATGCCACTTTGGAAAAGGGGTTCACTCATAACAACTTACAGCGCAGTTCGTGCATCCAGTATACCCGTTACCGCCACACTGCCCATACATGGCAACACTGCAACCGGAGTTGCCGCCGCCAGCATTACTACCACCGCCAGTAGCAGGAGAAGAACCACCTCCTCCTGGAGCAATCGCGGAAGGAGAAGAGCCAACCTTGCAGGTTGACGCACACCCAGTGCAAGCCCCACCAGGAGTTCTAGTCTCACCACCAGAATAAACCGCCGGTCCAGGGGCGGTGTAAGAAGTAAGCGCAGCGTGGATGTTCACCTGCCCTTCACTGGCACCATAGGCACCGGGGAGCCTCACCGTCGCGGGGCTAGCGTTGCCACCACCGGAGACGGTGATCTGGTAGCAGGTCATGTAAAACTGACCGCCACCGCTTGGACCAGCAGCGTGGAGAGCTAGCGATTCGGCACGGAGGAGGTAGTCGCCCGAGGGGATGTCAGCGGGGATCTTGACGTCCATCTTGCCGCAGCAGGCATTGAGGTCCTTGCTGCCCCAGTTGTCATCGTCACCAACGCGGCCGCCAGCCTTTTTGGACCACGAGTTGGAAAGGATCTTGAACCAGCCGGTGGAGGTGCCGTCGGCGGTGGAGGCGTCTGGGACCTTGGAGAGGTAGACCTGGACGGGGCCGTAGTGGGCGCCGCCGATGGCTTCTTGAGAGCAGGACCGGTCACCAGTTTGCTGTGGGTAGAGTTTCAGTGACGGTGCGGAAGGAAACCATGAGGTAGAAACATACCTGGTGCATCTCGACAGTCACGGTGCCGCCGGCGCGAACAGGGCACTTGCCAGCGACGCCACGAGTACCGGCATTGCACACAAAGTCACGGCCTCCGACGTTGGTGACGGGCGAGTTGGAAGGGGGGAGACGAGCGCAGGAGGAGCCGTGCTGAAAAGGTCAGTCACAGGTCCAGGTCAACACCAGGAGAGAAGACTTATATAATCGGTACCGTCAACCCAGAGTTGCTGGAAGGTGGCATGGGCAGCAACCTCTTTGGCGGCCAGAGCCGTCAAGGCAGCAAAGAATGTCGACTTCATTTTGAACTGGAACCCGGATGGAGTCAAGGTGCAAGAATGGAAGCAAGCCACTGACGAAGCAACGGGCAGAGAGAGGGGGAGGGGAGGACAACCGCTTTTTTTTCGGTGATATATACTTCTCACTGTTTGGCTGCTTCCACTCTACCCCAGATGTAGGGGGTGGCTTGCCAGGTTCTCACTCGCGCCCACTCGTCATACTCGACCGTTGGGCTGTCAAAGCTATGCATGCATACGGGGGCGTTCCAACCGAGCTCACTTACCGGCCCTCGATTCCTTGACTTGTCAAATCTCACCCTGTCCAAACCAGGACAGGAGGCTCGATCAGGAGTATACTACCGTGATCACTCTTTGGTCGAGTGGCTGCATTTGCCGAAGGCAACATGTCTGCACCCCAGCCGAGGGCCCCAGACTGGTGTGGTTGGTGTGTGGTGGAATACACTCTATCCGCTCGAGAAATCTGGGGTATAGTGTTCCACGGCATGATTGAGGTTTAATATGGACCAAACGGGCACGCGGACGAGCAGCGACAAATGAGGTTTGTGAGCGCATATTGGAGAGGTGCTGCGGGATCAATATCAACAGAGTATTTACCCGGGCCTTCTCACGGCAGCGCTGGGCCCGCAGCACCCGGCTTTCCGCAATTGGTGCGGACACAACAGACAGAAGTGGACTGGATGATCCGTTCCGGTTATTTTGGTTGGGTTGTTTATTGAGGGTGGTGAATCTGCTGTAGAGCGGCTACGATGCCAACCAAGTCGGTGCATGGTATCTAACTGGTGAGAGAGTCGCACATCAAAAATCAGGAACAACCCCTCGGACGGTTTTCATTCTCTGTGATAGGCAAAGCCCGCACCGACATGGGTCTCAAGCAGGGGCATTTCAAGATCTGAATTGTCTTTATAGCAACCATTGTGACCGGGTTTTCATCATGCTGCGATTCGTTTTGGGGGTCAGCCTGCATCGGCCTTACGCCGGAACTTACTGCCACACCAATGAATCTTCCATGGGCTCCTAATCTCTCACCACTTTCCCGACTGGCATGACTTGTCCGAATTCCTGATGATGGTCAAACACAGCCCTTGGCAGAAGCGGGTGGCCTTCTAAGACCTCGCTGAAGGATCTCAGGCAATCTAAGAAAATACATGGGAATGGTGGGATTATATGGCCTGGAGTACAGCACGGCTCGTCATTCAAATCCCGAGAGCTCTTTACGTCATAGGACTGCTACGGTCTGACTTATTTGTGTGTGAAGGCTTGGTGAGCCGTGGCATCTGGTAAAATCCTGCGAAAATCATTCAATCTAGTGAGTCGGAAGTTTCGATCTTGACATGAGCAACACGCCCGTCTATCAAACTGCGTCTCCAGATGCCCAAGCTCTCAACTCCACATCCATCTCCTTGCTATAATCTCCAAACCTTGCCCACAGACCATGAATCCAATCGTTGTATCTCTTCGGCCAGCTTCGCCCTTCAAACATGGCCTTTGTATACTCCCAATATTCACGGATTGAATCCTGCCATTTCCCAATTAACTATCCCAGTGACCATCCACCCTCTGGTCCCGTCAGGCCGTTTGAACTGATCCATCAGAATGTTTCTCGGGTTCAGATCTGCGTGCGTGAACACAATTTCATGACCTTGTTGACCTGGGTCGTCAGAGCACCTCATGAGCTTGCTGAAGTCTGCTTCGTCACGAAACGGCCCCCACGGTTTCCCACCACGAAGTTGCATGTCAGCAATGGAACCCCCGAGGGTGTTGCATATGGCCATGGTCTCGTTGGCGGTAGTCGGGATCCCGCAAATTTGTGACATGTAATTTTCATGTTGCCCGATAATCTGCCTCGCGTCCCTGTTGGATGACGCATTGAGGGATTGAGCAAGTTGAAAGCCCGGAAGCCCAGTCATGAGAATGAATGCAACTTGGCGGCCGCCCGGTCGATAGACGATATTGAGTGGACGCGGAACTGGCACATCAGAAAAAATCAACAAAGGAATTACGAACGAGAGATCCACGGCTTTGAGTTTGTCGAGGCTACACATGAACACATTTGAAACTACCAGCATCAATCTCTTCCCTGGGAAGATTTCTCACATCTATGAGGAGCGTTGACTAGAACTAGCTTGTGTCAAAGCGACTCATAATTCATAATACCTTGTGCCTATTGTTTGCACAATGCTAAGTAGCAGTCCTCTTAACAAAGCAAAAGTGCTACAGACTGGGTCAATATAATGTCAAGATGTGACTCATTACAATATCCACAGTTGAGAAGCTGCATGGCGCAGCAGAAGCGCGCCGGCTCATAACCCGGAGGTCACTTGATCAAAACAAGTTGCAGCTAAACTTCTTCATTCCCCCCCCCCCCCTTTATTTTGGGGTTCATCTCATTCTTTGTTTTAAAGCTTCATGTCCCTGAAGTCAAGCGTATGTTTTGTCTCATCAAGCCCTGGTATACCTCTCGGTGATTTGAATCAACCATCGAAGTAATCGGGCAAGGTTTGGCTGGGCCTTGGCTTCTCACTCTCAACCTGATTAACTATGCTTCAGAAACTCCAGGCTTGCTATTATCGTCAAAGTACATGAACTTTACGGCCGACTAATAACCGTTGAAACATCGAGCTTTACCCTGCTGTGGGGTGAAGGTGCTGCTCCTGCTGGTAAGATAGGTGGATCAGGATGGCTGTGGCTCCTTTCCACCACCTGCCGGCGGCCAGGGCATGTTTGTTGGCTCCTTTCCTCTGAGCCACTGAGTGAGCATGGTGGAAAAGAAATTGCATTTCCTTCGCAAGGTGCCGCTCTGGTGATACTGTGGAGTCTACCGTGTGGCTCTGATTTCTTGCAACCAAGCCCACTTTCTTTCTCTCGCTCAGGCTCCTGGCTCCGTCGCTTCTTCACCAATCCATTCATGTTTGTCTTAGCTTCAGTCACTAGGAACCTCACCTTAGATTACACGATAAGACCGCTTAAGCAGAAAGAATCATCACCAACAGCCATAGAGTATAACAAGTCATGAGGAGGATTTCCCGAATAAGGTCCTAAAACAACCTCGGTCCTGCAACAGGTTTCCGTCGAACGTAAAATGCAGCAACGGGCCTCTGCTATCCAAGGATGCCACTCGTGGTGATGACTTTCTCGTCGGCGGATACAGCACAGGCAAACAACAGCTAACCGCTATCAATCATCGTGTGCCTATGGGTAGAGATCAAGAAGGCGACCCCACGTTCTCGCCGTCTGATGGAGCTGCCCACCTCAAACTCAACCAGGTAATATATGCTAACGACGTGCAGAAGATGAAAAGAGAGCTGCAATTCACAACGATCGGACCCCAAGACCTGATATGTTTCGTCGACAACTTCGACATGCAAATGTTGACTCGAGAGTGTGAGGCCATTGCGTCTGCACAAGGCTCCAGAGATAGTCACTAGACAGGAAAACATACCCACGAGGCCTTCAAAGATGGTCATGAGGCGTTAAAGGATTGTGGATAGGCGCGCAAGGACAGTCGATAGGCCTAGAAATATAGTTGATAGGCATTCAAATGTGCTTGATAGGCCTTCAATAACGGCCAAGGGGTTCCAACTGATAGTCGACAGACATTCAGACATTGCTGATACACGGTGTTTGTGGATATTAATGCCAATAATCCACAGCAATACAGCCACATTCCATCCTGCCTCCCCGGGCCAGAAGATGATCCCCGTATATAGTACCTGCTCAACCCTCGACAGCCTTCTCAAAAAGCCAGCTTGCTCACCACCCTCGCCTTCTCCCACCCTTCCTCCGTCCGAAACACATCCACCACCCTCTCCTGCCAAAACTCCTCCGCTGCCTCCCTCGCCGTCAACCCATTATACACATCCAACACCTCCCTATCCGCCCCCTCCCTGAGCAGCATCAGCACCGTCTCTGCGTGTCCATGCCTGGCAGCAATCCACAGCGCCGTCTGCCCATAGTGTCCCGAAGAATTGATATCCATCCCAAACCCAATCAGCTGCTGCGCCACGCTCGTGTGCCCGTTCCTCGCCGCGATCCAGAGCGCACTAGTCTGGTTCTCGGAGTCCCTCTCCTGCTGCAAGACCTCGTGCACAACCCCCTTTTGCTGGAAATACATCGTCAGCGCCTTGACGGCGTTGCCGTTCCCCATCGATGCTGCCTTCCATAGCACGGTTCTATTCTCGCTTGATGCCCCGGGCCCGTAGTCGGCCTTTTCATCGAGAAGCATCCTCACGCAGTAGGGGTGATTGGCAACGGCCGCCATCCAGAGCGGTGTCCGTCCTGACGCGTCCTTTGCGTCGATTTTGGCGCCGCGGGAGACGAGGGTTTTGGCGATGGGTTGGTGTCCCTGGTTGCAGGCTACCCACAGGGCGGTAGAAGCGTTTTCGTTGCAGGGAGTCTCCAGTTCGGCGCCCCGGTCGAGGAGCTTGTTCACATAGGTGGATTTGTTGTCTTTGCAGGCTATGTACAGAGGGGTAAAGGGGATGCCGTTGATGCCAGAGGGGAGGTTGATGTCGATGTCGGGCCGGGCGAGGAGCATGTCGACGATGAGATGGTGTCCGTACATGAGGGCGGAGCCGAGGGGGGTTTGCCCTCCGCGGCCTTTGTGGTTGACGTTGACGTCGTTGCAGTTGAGGAGGAGCTTGGCCATTTCGAGGTGGCCCTGGAGGGCGATGATGTTGAGCGCCGTGTCACCGTGGCAATCCTTCACGTTGGTGTTGCAGTGAGGAAGGGCGAGGAGGCAAGAGAAGAGGGACTCGTAGCCTGGTTTGTCGGCTAGGAAGACCAACGGTGGTCCTCGAGAGGTGTGCCAGGCGTTGACGTGGAAGCTTGGCCTGGCGACGACTGCTGCCGCCGCTGCTTGGTTTCCTTGTCTGATTGCCCATTGAAAGGCCTGACTGGGGATCTGGTCCAGTTGATTTAGTAGATGCTTCAAGTCCCGCTTCGTAGACGGCTCAGGGCCTGGGATGCTCGGTATTTGTCGATATTTCAGATACAAAATCGTGTTTTCAACCACTCGGTGCAGGGACATGTTGTAGTCTGGCTGCAGTATCCCATCAGCACTTGCATCCGACGCTATCCCGATCAGCGCATAGATATTATCGCGTGGATCGGTGGCCTTGCTTGCACCGAACCGCCCCAGGAGTGAACACAGATCCGGTGCGTCTTTCCACCATGACCTTTGCCGCAGGTATCCGGGCATGATATCCAAGACAGCTTGGGTGTGCGCGTCAACTTCTAACCCCATTAGCTTGGGCATGAGAACAAACACCCGTGTCGGAATGGTGTTGAAACCACAGCTGATAACAGCGCTCCTGGCGCTGAAAACCTCTTGGAGAATCCATACCCTCTTGAACCATGGCCGGCTTAACATATCTTTCAAGGCATTGACCCGGCATGTTTTGATGCTGGTCTCGCCCGTTCCGTCTCTCTTCACGAATATTGACCACTCCTTAACCCAAGCATCTGGCGAATTCCTTCGATAGTTCTTCCTTTTAGTTGCTCGCTTGTCCAACTGGCTCATCAAACCCATGAGAAGATCGATGTCGTCCGTACCTGGCCCAAGCCATATGTGCACATTCTGGGCGTTGGAATAAACCAGCCTCATTTGCTTCACCTGGTGGTTCTTTTCTCGATGGCTCCTTTGGTCGATACACAGGGCGTCAACCCATAGGATTCGATCCTGGTCTGGCTGCCTCAGACAACACAAGGCCAAGTAGAGATTTTCTGTCACCGCAGCCTTCTTCCCGCATAGTTCAATTTCCTTTGATATCGGCGCATCACCCCACGCATAGGAGAGAGACTCGTAAGGGACACCCTCAACCTGGTGGAGAAAGGTCTCAAACAGTTCACATCGAACCGGTTCGTCCACGCGGCCTCTGAGAAGACGTATGAGACGAATTGCATCGGTTTCGAGGTCGATAGGTGTGTATATGTAGTCAGAATCCGGCGACATGATGTTGCGCGTCCGATCTCCGGCTCCCGAGGGTCAAAAATTATAAAATGAGACGTTATTGAAGCCCGAACGTGAATTACGCGCCGAGGGCTGCAAAGGTGCTGCGGGGTCAATCCAGCTCTCGATCAATCATAGACGAGACAGCAAAAGCGCTCACTGCCGCAGGCGCACTGCTGTGTGACTTGATGGGACACATTTTTTGTTGCTTGTGGCTCAGAATCCGGCCCTGTCAGTGGTCGTCAACTGTGCTTGCCGCAATCGAGGTTGCCTTGACAGGAAAATATTGACCAATCACCTTCGTCTGCTTCCGATAGATAGTTGATCAAGGGCCTGACATGCTTGGAAGAAAGAGGGCATGTTGCCTCGATAGTATTGTTTGACACACATGGCCAAGGATGGGAATGCTCAATCCTGAGCAGAGCTCATGGTTCGAACGAAGCGCTGTACTGTATAGGAACCGGCTGATGGCCCAAGCTTCTCGATCCTCGGCGGCAGCCCCTACTCGGGCTCGCGTTCCGGTTCCGCGGGTCTTGGGTGATCCCCTCACTGCACATCCCACGGCCGCTTTCTCTGTCGAACAGTGCAACATCAACCGTTGTCCAGGCGAAGCACCCACCCGACGAATTGTCCTGGGCCCCGAGATCTGTTTCTTATCACTGCATTCGCCTGGTGAAAGTCCCCTTATCAGAGGCAATCGTCTTAGACCCCCGCTTAACGCACGCCAGCAGCGTGTGTGTTAAGCAGCGGATTGCTGGACTGTCCGCGAATATGGAGGAACTGCCCGAGCTGGCCGATAATAATGATCACTCGGCAAAGAGAGCCGTAGGTAGCACGTCCCTCACTACATCATGGTAGAAGAACGGTCGATAATTTCGCCGTGTCAGACTTTTGGTGATATCGAAGTTAACACTGACAAATATGTTGGGGACAGTGTGACCAGTGTCGGCAGCGGAAGGTGTGTATATTCACTTCCACCATCAATGTTCGACAGAAGTGTTAAGTCGAAGTGCCGGGTAGATTCGTTGTGATAAAGAGTTGCCTGTATGTTCAAACTGTAGAACTGCCAGTCGGAGTTGTAGCTCGACCGGCCTCGGCCAGAAGCCTCGCGAACCCAGGCAGAGAGTTCTCATCACCCATCAATAGTGAGGAAATGCCCGTCTTCATTGTTGCCCATGTCTGTCGGTATCCCGTTCTGGGAAGACTAACACCCACCCATTTGGTTGTTTGCAGTGAGAGAAAGATCGATAGTCTCGACTCCCGCCTGGGAGCCATCGAGAAGATGCTGCACAACTTGACCGTCTCCCTCAACAACCGAGGCCCACCAACAGCATCCTCGAGTATCTCTCCTACACTCGAGTCAGCAGCAGCAGCCTCGTCATCGGCCCCTCGTGAGAATAGTACAGATGCTTTGTTTGGTGCTGACAAAGACAATGAGAGCGATGACTTCGAGGCTACCGCTTTGATGAAGGAGCATACCGCATTTGCGACTCAGTTCATCGAAAACACCACATTTCCATTCCTCGATCCAGAGATGCGGGCGGCATTCTTGTCCCTGCAGGAGCTTGTCAAACTCCAAAACATCGAGAATGCCCGCCATGATGCGCGGTTCACCACTGCGAAACCTCTCCCAAAAGGCGGCTGGGCTGAACTGCCTATGCCGTCTGCTGATATAGTTCTCAGTGTCCTGCGCGAGATCAAACGTCTGTCAATATGTTATCCCTCTCCTGAAGGTCTTGTAAGTACTGACTCCAGCACAGAACACCCTCCTATGGGCTTTCCAGCAATTGCCACATTCACCGGCATCGAGGACTTTCCCGACAACGTTCGCAGGGTCTATTTTGCGACTGAAGAGTACAGTTTAATGCAATGGGGGATCGTGAATTTGGGCTTGTACTTCACCCTGCAAGAGAGAGGGGCTGCGTCAGAAGGGGATCGTCAAGTTCAACTGTTCGAGGCTTCGTTTCTTTGCCGGGATAACATCGAAACCGCGCTTACAAATCTCCCTCTTTTGTTACCGCAGCGCAGAGAGAGTGTCGAGCTTCTAATAATGGCTGTATGTATCAGCAGTGTCCTATCCTGTTCACGATGCGGGGCTGATCCATAGAGCAGACGATGTACGCCATCGAGGAGTCGAAATACTCGCTCGCCCGAGATTTCATCACTATAGCGGCGAATATTTGCCAGACTCTGGGCTATCACCGAGCCCGTAGTCCGAGCACCACGGAGTCTGAGCATAAAGCGATGTTATTTTGGACAACATACATCTTCGATAGCGCCCTGTCACTGCGAGCTGGACGGCCGACCGCAATCCAGGATTGGGACATAACAATCCCTAGAGAGATCGGTCCCAAGGTCAAGAACGTAGATCCACTCTGGAAGATTGGTCAAGCTCAGTATGTTGACTGTTGGCGGTCTCATTGTGCACCGTGTATTCGGCTAATGTATCGATAGGTGGATCAGCTGGAGCGAAGTTATGGGAAGGACGTACAGAGAGCTCTACAGCCCTGAGGCTCTGGCCCGAACCGCTGAGAAGCGTGCCGAAAACGCGCGCCAGCTGGCTCAAGCACTCCAGGATGTGGTAGCACGGTCAGCTCCGCTGATTGAGCATGTCGTCGAGAAAATGAAGATGTCCGGGGGCTATAATGCCCAGGCACGCTTCTCATTCGATATAGCAGTCGTCGGTGATGCTCTGGTTCAATGGTCAGTTTTGACTCTGATCTACCGTGCAATCCCAACTCTACCGGGGTCGCCAAGTACCTTCAACCCAGAGTGCATCCATGCAGCACGGGAAGCATTTTCTAGTCACGAGGGTTGCATGGCATTGTGTGGTGAGAGCCTATTCATGAAGGCAGGGTATATTCAGTGGTATGTGTTCGCCCCATCTTCCATGACCATGTGCTTAATACGGCATGCAGGAATATTCTCTATATCCCTTTCATCCCTCTCGTCGTGCTCTTCTGCCACACCATCGAAACGGCAAACGAAGAAGACTTTGCTATACTGGTGAGATTCACCGAGGGCTTACAACCTGTGGCGCCCGTTTCCTCAGGAGTTACCAAGCTGTATCGGATATCGCAGGTGCTGGTAAACATTGCCAGTCTGTGGCTCCAAACCAGAAAGCAGGGGCAGCAAGATCATAACATGAGTATGGTTGGAGACAACGTCGAGATGTACTTGAACCAGTTAGGTTTCATGCCGCAGCATTCCCAACAGGACCACACGTATGGGATCGGAGGACCGGCAGGATTCGGCTATGATATGGACCAGTCTGCTCAGCTGGCGAACTGGTTCTCCGGGAACACGCATATTTTTGGCCTGATGGAGGAAGATCTGTCGGGATTCCAAGGTTTCTAGTCCGGCCAGACAGGGTAGCATGAGATCGTAAGGCTGTAACAACTTCTTCCAAGACTACCCAAACGGCACCACGATGCGATGTTGGCTGTATGATTCCCATATGATGTTAAAAGAGAGGGCTCAATCAGTGGGCTTCCGTGGATCGTAAACTTCATATCCCTCGTCCTCTGTGTCGCTCTCTACGAGTTCGCTTTTCGGCGCTAGCACACTACTGGATCCTGTCACCTCGGATTTAGGAGCAGTGGCTGTTTTCGTGTCTGCTGGTGGTCCGCTGGCTCCAGCTCCTGGCACAAATGCTGACTTGAAACCTGTCTTTTTGAAGCCGCCCTTTTTGAACCCCCCTCCACCCGTCGATGCCGCTGCCTCGCTAAGCTTGATGCTGATGACGCCCTCGGCCTTTTGTTCTTGTCGTCGGGCGCGGGCAATGGCGTTGGGGTCCTTGACCATTGCTTTCATATCCTTCAAACGTTGCTTGTGGGTGTGGTCGTAAGAACTGAGGTGGGCTTCGTAGTCATTGTTGCGGCTGTAGCCCTTCTGGCAGAGCTGACAATAGAAAGCCTGTCGGGCTTCTCGCGCCGACGAAGTTTGGGCCGGAGGAAGAGTCTGGTTTCGGGGAGGCATCGGGGGCAGTCGTAGGTATCGAATATCGGACGCGGTGAGTGACGGGAGGAGATGAGCGCCGCGTGGTTGTCAAAGAATTTAGCCTTGATCGGACATCTAAACTTGCAACGAGTAGGAAAAAGGACAAAGTAATCACAAGGGTGCTTGTGCTCAAATGAGGTATGCCAAGCCTGGGGGCCCTGAACAGTGTGGGGTTAGAGTCGGGTTTAGTGGGCATTGTCCCCCAGGGTCCGCCAAGTTCAGATGCCAACAACGGCTCAACCAACGCATCGTTTCGGGGCTCAACAATTCCAAGGCTGGAAAAAAAACACAGAAGCCATCACCGAGGATTTTGCACTGCGCTTTCTTTGAGACAGGCCGGGTCACGCCGTGTTTGTCTCCCCCTTCATCCACCATGGAGTACCATACGTTACGATCAAGAGCTTCTCAGGACACTCTTGTGTCCAACGCTTCTACTTCGCTCTCCCTGCTCGAACTGGATCCAACACCAATGGACTCTCCTGCCTCCGTCCCATACACCGACAAAGACCTCCCACCACTACCTGAGCAGCCAGAAGAATCACTCTCGGACTCGACACACTCGCTCCGGTCCAACCCGACAACTACTTCCAGCGTCGGGTTAAGCGGCGCCGGTCATGGGCCAATCTTCTACTGCAAGCTCCTCCGCCGTTAACGCTTTCCTGACTCTGCGCTAACAAACAGCCTTCAGTAACACGAATCCAGCGCTACTCGTCGTACACATTTTCACTGTTCACGACCCTACATCTGGCTACAACCTCGGTCATCCCCGTCCTCGCCCGTTCCGTGCCCGCCTCCGAGTCGTACCTCCTCCTAGCGCGCGAGATCTACCAAACACCACTCTCCGAACCGTTGCTCGTCGCTTTACCAGTCGTAGTCCACATCGGTGCGGGGATAGCCACCCGCCTTATTCGAAGGTCGCAAAATCTCAAGCGGTACTATGGCGACGACCATCATCACAGAAAGGGCAGTGTGCCAACAAAACAGACCCCCACTCTAAGGAGTGGATGGCCCACCTTCAGCTACATTGCCGCGTCAGGATACGGCTTCACCGCCATCTTCGCGGCGCACGCATTCATGAATCGGGGCTTGCCACTTCTAGTAGAAGGTGACAGTGCCAACATCGGGTTGGCATTCGTAGCGCATGGGTTTGCGAAGCATCCTGTTATCTCCTGGACCTCGTTTGTGTCGTTGATCGGTCTCGGTGTTGGGCACATGGTCTGGGGGTGGGCGAAGTGGGTTGGGGCGGCGCAGGGTGCCGGTTGGCAGCTTGAGAGGCACACTGGGAATGCGGCGGTTGACAAGCAAACCAAGAAGAAGAGAAGGAGAAGGTTGCTGGTTATCAATGGAGTTGCTGCTATTGGGTGCGTGATGTGGGCTGCTGGTGGTCTTGGGATAGTAGCCAGGGGGGGCGAGACATTGGGGTGGGTTGGGAAGCTGTACGATGGCCTGTACGAGAAGGTGCCTGGCCTCTTTTGAAGGGGATCAGGTCTGATACTTTTTTTTGAAATGGCTTCCTTTCTTGTCATGGACAAGACTGGAGTCATACGATTTGATGAGTGCATTTCCGTCTACATAGAGATCTTCAAGGCGGATACCCTGAGCAAAGTCATGGTGGCAACGGAAAAGGTGTTGGGAGGTGGTCATACATCAACTGGATTATCTTGCATACTGCATAGCGTGTATTTAACAACGTATATAGGCATATAACATATTTGGTCAACCCAATTTTGGATCTTGGTCTGCTCCTAGGCCTTCGACAGGCGCATTCTCCTCTTCATTCTACTTCTTATGTCCGACATTCCCTCAGGGCTCATCGCAAAGCTTGTACCGGGTAACATATCTGTCCAATCCCCAGTCACAGCCGTAGCATTCACACATCTAGCCCGTCCTGCTGTTAGCAATTGTCTCACTCCTGGTGAGAGAGGGTATAGCCTACGTTCTTCTTGCCTCCTGGCACACAAGACCACAGTCTTTCCGCATTTTGGCTGCTGCCATCTCCATTGGCCCCAATGATTCCGTTCCAGCAAGCCGAAGCATCAATCATATCTCTGCAGGTCTCGACATTGGTCGCAGTAACCGGACAAGGGCCAGTCACGTTGTGTTGGCGGCCGTATAGGGCTGGGGAGGCGATCGCCAGCGTGGCAGTAGCGAGTAGTATGAGAAGCTTCATGTTGTAATCGGTTTTAGAGTCTTCGCCAAAAGGACTGGATCCTGAAAACAGGTCTTAGGGACGTGCATGGCCGATATATAATCCACAACAACTCCCCTATCAAGATTTGCTTGTGCGGGTGAATCAACCATCTGGATGATCTACAGGTTCCCCGCACCAATGCCAATGCTTTCTGTTGACCTTGTATATTGTTGCGCTTCATCTATTCGACCGGCTGGTCCCGACTAGAAAGCTTTGGAAATGGGGGGTTGTTTAGCCTAGATTAAAATGCCTGATAGGCACATCGGGAGTTGTTAGATACAAACTCAGGGGTAAAACGCTCCTCAAGACCTTACATGATTATGCACTTGAGACGCTTCGAGAACGTGGTCGTAATCTACTCTTGCAGATATTTGGAGAAGTTAATTCGTGAGGTGGTCAGTGAAACAGGGCCAGATCGGATAATGCCGACGGCAACGAAGCAGACGGTCCACTACGTGTAAGCATGAGAGCTTCACTCAAACACAAAGCGAAATACAGAAGTGCATTGTTGTGTGGATATCTTGACAGAATTCCGAGCAGCTAATGGCTGCTCGTCACAGTAACCATACCACCAATGGAGTAAAACCACACGCGGGGAACTTCACCAAGACATCGATGTCATTACAATAGGATTCTCGGCTCTTTTGATTCAAAAGCAGATCAATCACAGGCAAACAAACGCCTTTTGTCGGTGAAGAAAACACCCAATGTCTTAAACGATGATGTCATCGGCTCACTCTCACTTGGGGGCCGGCCTCTCGGGACCGCCCGCCTGCACGAACAGTCCCTGCTTTTTGGTTCTGGAACGGACAACTCAAACGCCCCTGAGAGCGGACCGCTAATCAGTGCAGAAAGATCGGACGCTATTTGATATAGCTTATTCGGACCTA
Organism: Podospora pseudopauciseta; assembly: GCF_035222475.1. Lineage (NCBI taxonomy): Eukaryota > Fungi > Ascomycota > Sordariomycetes > Sordariales > Podosporaceae > Podospora > Podospora pseudopauciseta. Next base: position 8,078,744 of record NC_085892.1, read on the forward strand.
CTGGACGCCATCTTTTGTCTCAATGCCAGCCGCCATCAATGACGTTACTTTGTTTGCTAAATCGGGGAGGAGCTGCTCGCGGCCTTCGATCCACGTCATATGCATCCTCCACGATATGTTGCGGCAGACATAATATCAACCTAAATCCCACACCAACCGCTGCCAGGGGATCACAGCTCAGATTGAACTTCACCAACACCTACCTACGGTACTGTGCTACAGCAAGCCAACCACTTCACACCATGGGATCCGTTGATAAACCAAGCCTGACAGGCATTGACCTTCCAATAATCAAGCTCGATACCACACTCACCGAGCTCTTCAGACGAGCGAGCCCACAAAACGCAAGCACCCGTTTGGGAATGGTGTTTTGTGGTGTCAACAGCGGCGTTGACCTCAACCCAGATTTTCCACGCAACACAAAGTACCTCTATCAAGACAGCCCTTTCAACACCGTCCCTCGGAAAGAGCTCACACGAAAGAACCACGACCTCAGGAAGTCCCTAGCTATGAAGTATCTCAGCCTCATCCCCCAAAGAGACGCCTTCATCGCAGGTCCATCCCCAGTGATCATGTTCAACATGAACCAGTCCCCCGCCACAGTCGCCCACGATCGTGAAGAAGCCACCACCACCCTCTCCGTCCTCGACCCCTCCCAAAGACCCAACCTGGTCTTCTGCCCCGGCCCGTCCAAGATCCCCATGAAAGAATACGGCATCGACAAGATCACCTACAAAATCGTCGCTGACGGCCTGGAGTCATATCCCCTAACCCACTCCCTAGAAACCCACTGGATCCTCAACTCCAAAGCCGGCCTCGCCAGGTCCGGTCTTCCCACGCCCAGGTGCGACATCATCTCCGTCAAGGGATACCCCCCAGCCTCTCCCAGATCGTGCTGCGACGCCTGCCGCGCAGACAAGCGATCCAACGATTTGACATTCATCCCCGAATCTTGCTCCGGCCCAAGCGGTCAATGGGTGAAGACCGAATCTGCCAAAGTGCTCTCTGCCATCTCCTCCCGGCCGGTGCCGTTTGTTCTCAAGAACCAGCAGGTTTTCGGCGGAGCGGGAACCTGGGTGGTGACCACGCAAGAACAAAAAGACGATTTGCTGTCTGATTTTTCCAGCCCCGACGGCCCCCTGAGGAAGTTGCTGTCCCAAGTCACTCCCGAGAATCATCACATGGATCCCGCGGCGGTGGTGATCTCGGATATGGTCTCCAACCCCATCGGGGACTACGGCTTGACCTTTTTCGTCAATGAGGACGGGGAGCCTGTTTTCTTGGCGACATCAGAGCAAATGACTGATGGGAATAACGCCTGGGTTGGCAGCACCATCGTCTACTCGAGGCAGGAGGCACTGTACGAGAGATTCCAAGTGCTGATGTCGCGGACTGCGGAATTTGTGGCGAAACATGGGTATGTCGGGCCGGTGGGGATCGATGTCTTGGAGACGGGGACAGAAGGGGAGACGGAGACGCATTGTGGGGAGAGAACAAAGTTTCACGTGGTGGATTTGAATGTTAGGACGTCGGGGAGCCTGGCCTTGCCGTTGTTGAAGGGGCATTTCACCCAAAGGGGGCTGGATTGCGCCAGCAGTTTTGGCATTACGGTTAAGGGCGGAAGGGAGGAGTTTGTGAGGAAGTGGAGGAGGGAGTTTGAGGAGGGAAGGATGTTTGTGTTGAGTTGGTATGAGGATCGGGAGGAGGGGGCGAGCATTGCGGATGTGGTTGTGGGGGCGGAAAACGAGGAGGGGTTGCAAGGGATGATTGAGCGGGTTAGGGAGGGCAGCGAGGAGGTTATTTTCTAATTGTTTTTCTTGGGGGTTTTCTGGGTTTGTATTAAGCAGGCGGTTTTTATTATTAGCAAGCCGGTGTTGTGGTCTAGAGTCAGATCGACTTTCTGTTCGATATGAAAGAAGCAATGATTTTAGTGGACGATCCGTTAATTCCCAAGTATAATACAGTCCACAGCTCTCAAGGAAAAAATGGCTAGGTCCCATATTCGGACCTTGAAATACCACCGGCAGTTGAAGCCCTACTGCTTCCAACGTGGCACGGCAGATCACCGTTGCATCCAGCCCCTCTTTGAGTCTGGTTCCCCTTCTCCAACATTTCTTAGTCACTGCTTCCTCAGCTCACAGGAGCCAGTCCGCAGGCGGGGAACTTTCTATTGTTTCCCACTAAAGGCAAAGAAGGCAACGCAGGTTAAGCATGGTGTCTGAGCGGGTACCATTCATGAAAAGAGTCTGGGGAAGGTCTATGCAATGATCGCCGCCGTTAATGGCAAGGTAAGTCTCCGTTGGCTTTTCGATTGGTGCGCGAGGACACCATCTGGATGGCTGAGAAACAATAGTTTGTACTGCAAGGTGTGGCACCTCAATTGGAGATGCGCTGGTTTGCAAAGCAGAGGATCATTAAACCCAACATCAGGGCCCGACTCCCGCTGTTGTGCTCCTGACTCTTCTTGCTTTTTGGGCGGGCATCTTCCGCACGTTGGAATATCTGACACGAAATTCGAAGAATAGTTAGAGACAATCAAGATCATGTCAACCCAAAGCGAGCCAGCAACGAGCTCCAATGGCGTCCGGGTGGTGGGCGATGAGGAGAAGGGCCTCCACAGAACGCAGACTGGGGTGACAATGTCCCCAGAGCTCTTCGAGAAACTCTACCTCACACCAAAAGTTCCCCATGTTGGGGACAACAACAGACGCTTTGCGAATCCTACGGCATTGGGGTTTGTCGGGTGAGTGATGGGCGTGCAGTGTACAAATATAAATACTGACGGCACCATAGCTTCGTGATCTCAACCTTCACCTTTTCAATCGTCTGTATGGGATGGGGTGGAGCCTCAGGATTCTCTCCTGTCGTGTAAGTCAGCAATGTACAGACCAGAACAGAGAGCTGACTGATACATAATCAAAAACAGGGGGATTTTCTTCTTCGTCGGCCCCGTCCTCCTCCTCTTCGCAATGGTCTTCGAGTGGATAATGGGGAACTTCTTTCCCATGATGGTCATGGGCCTGTTCGCCGTGTTCTGGCTGAGTTTCGGAATGCTCCAGCTCCCAACTTTGCAACTGGCTGCTCCATATGCCACCGATGCTGATCCGACAGGACTTGCCTCGCGCGAATACAACACCGTCATTGCGCTGTATTTGATTGTCTGGGGGTTCGCCCTATTCACCTTCTTCATCTTCACATGCAAGATCAACGCTGTCTTTGCCACTATTTTCTTGCTGGTCAGCCTTGGAGCCTGGGTGTTGAGTGGTGCATACTTTCGAGCAAGTGCCGGGGACTTTGATGGTGCTGGGAAACTGCAAAAGGTGAGAGACTTCCACCGGATGAAGACGTCGAGGCTAACACGTCTGGTAATCACAGGCGGGTGGTGCATTATTGTTCATAGTGGCGTTGCTAGGATGGTACATGTGTTTCATCATCATGGCGGGAGAAATGCGCATCACGCTGAGTCTTCCAGTTGGCGATTTAAGCCATCTCTGGCCTAAGACTGATGTCGAGTTAGCGGCAGTTGAGCAGCGTGAGCATCGGGATTGAGGAAGGGGTTAAACCATTGAGCACATCGTTACTGGTGCAGGGAGTTTCAAACATTGAACATGTTTAATGCACACCCATGAGCCACCTACAGTCCTCCACACTCATCTGGCAACTGAAATGGTCAGATGACTCAACAGGTAAGCCGTAGGAGGGGGGTTTTCCGGTGAGCTTTTTTTGATAATACTTTGTCGATGGTGACTTCCTGCGATTGTTTGATTTGAAGCAAAAGACCCTTGATAGGGGAAACCAAGTGTCCTGAGGTGGGAGCAAATCCTCCGGGAGCTGCCCCACTGCTGCGCTCCACAATCGCACCTTCCGCATCTTCACTTCATATCAGGCTGTCATTGAAGGTATTCGAGAACAATCTCAATGCATCTTTCAAACCTTCCACACTGTTTCATCCGTTGGGCTTTGGAAGGAGGGAAGCTACCACAAGCAAGGACCCACAATGAGGCAAACCGCAGCTTCGTTGGCATCTGATTGGTCAATTGGCGTGTAAGTGAGAGGATCTATCGTCATCGATCTTTGAGATCGACCACAGCAGCCCAATCCATGACGAAATCGAACCTGGAGGGCCCATAGGAGCTTAATGCTACCCTTAAAGAGCTTCCAGTTCTTTTTATTGCCTCCAAGCGTTTTGAACCTCCAAAGAAAAGCCATGTCCCTCTCGCCCTTGACATCTCGTCTCATCCAAACATCTACTCTCTCAACCACAAGACTCAGTTCACTCCCAGTTCTCTCTCGCGCGATCCACACAGCGGTGCCCAGAGCGAAAGCTCCAGCTCCTCAACCACTATCACTCAACACCCCCCAAAAGCAAGCCTTTCGTCACTTCACCAAAATGTCGAAGAGCGTTGCCGCCGCATCTCACGATGACTTCAACCGCAACTCCCTTTTCAACCTCAAAGGCCGCGTCGCCCTCGTCACGGGCGGCGGTTCTGGAATCGGTCTCATGGCCACCCAAGCCCTCGCGGCTAACGGTGCCAAAGTCTACATCGTCGGCCGCACCAAAGAGAAGCTCGACAAGGTAGTCGAGATCTACAACAAGGACATTGAGGGCGAGATCATCGCCATCCAAGGGGACGTCACCAAGAAGGAAGAGGTCGCCCGTCTGTACAAGGAGATCTCCGCGCGGGAAAAGTGCTTGTGCATCCTCATCAACAATGCCGGCGTGAGCAGCACGACGGTTACGACAGAGACGGAGACGGCGCAGGAGATGAAGCACAATTTGTTTGAGAATGAGAACATGACGGAGAAAGACTGGACGGATACATACCAGACCAATGTCGCGAGCATTTACTTTATGACCTCGGCGTTTTTGCCATTGCTGCAGGCCAGCTCGGAGAGGCACCCTCACTGGTCGGGGACTGTGATCAACATTAGCAGTATTAGCGGGTTGGTGAAGGGGTCGCAGCATCGTGAGTTTTCCTTATTTCTCTCCTCAGGTTTCATGAATACTGACATTTGTCACAGACTTTAGCTACAACGCCAGCAAAGCCGCCGCCGTCCACCTCACGCGAATGATGGCGGCGGAGATCGCCGAGAACGGCCACAAGATCCGCGTCAACAGCATCGCTCCGGGTGTCTTCCCCAGTGAGATGACCGCTGACGAGAGCGACGAGTATCAGAAGAGCCACATTGACGCTGAGAAGTACAAGGGCAAAGTACCAGCTGGCCGGCCAGGAAGGGATATTGACATGGCCCAGGCTGTGTTGGCGCTAGCAGCCAACCAGTACATTGATGGCCAGACGGTTGTTGTTGATGGTGGCTACACCCTTACCATGGGTATGTAGGACATTGGTGATGGAGTGCAAGGAAAAGTATTCAAATCACAACAGATCAGCACAATGTTGCAATAGTGTGTTTTGGTCCAGGGTGTTGAATTGTTATTACGTTTGCGTGTTGAGCGTTGTTTTGAAGATGGTTTGATTTCTCAACACTATAACCGACCTAAATATGAGTACTACTTTCGTCAACTCATCAACTCACTTGAAGCGGCCCATAGGAGTTTGTATATCTGAGGTGATGTAGTCACCAACCAGTTTCATGAAGATTTAAATGGATGACGCCATCAAAAGGAGTGTCATTACAGGTGAGACTGTGCATACTATGAGTGAGCGGTGACTCATGCATGTGTATGATTAGATTGGTTGGTGATGAACTCAAATTCTTCAATCTTGTGGTTCTTGGCCTCGGTAGTGACTGTAGAAAATGGCGATTATGGGAGGGGTCCTGCCGATACAAACAGAAGCGCGAGCGGAGGTGGAGGTTTCTATGAGGGAGATGGCTTTTGAGAACTATCTGTCCAAGCTATGGATGTGTATCGAGAGAAAACTGAATCGGTCACCTGTATGTAGGATGGAGTTTCCCCGACCGTTTTGCTCATAACCGCTCAATTGACCTTCGCAGAAATCGTTATCGCAAGGTAGCTACGCCATGCATGCAACAAATAGCCCGAGAACGTGCATCCCGTACCATTGGTCCCACGGCCGCCCCGGCCCACAGACGGTTAAACGGACGAAAATCAGATAAAAGCTTGTTTCCGCCACGACAAAAACGACAAATGCCACGCTCAGTGACATCATGTCTGTACTGGTTATGTTCACAGATCTCTCAACCCCCTTGACCCATGTGGCGCCACACTACCGAGGCGGCTCAATCGATCGATCGGGGGACATCCCGGGGTGCATACCCGACATCAAATGATGCGATCATGGGACCTACTGCAAGAGATGATGGGATGGAGATCGGGCGGCGGCACGTTTGTCCACGGTTAAAAGCAGATCATGTGTGGTAGCCGCATATGGCAACCTTGATAGGTCAGGTAGTATTCTATCCTAACAAAGCCTCGACTTAACTTCGGGCCACCTAGTTTGTTCGGTAGTGGTTTGTGGTGATTTGTTCAATTTCTCCCAAAAAGTCTTTTCCAGAATCCAACTCAGAGTGGTGATGTCCAATCTGGCCCATCCTTGCGCTGTTGCCTGGGTGTATGTTCAAAAAAAAAAAATGCAAAGACGTGAAAGAAAGGGGTATCCGCATCAGTCTCCATCTCATCCAGTAGTCCAAAATATGTGTTCCGGCCTAGTACGTGATGTGAAGCATGCAAAATGTATGTGCAAAGGAAATCATGGCGGAGGTGCCACTCCTGTATCGCTGTCGACCGTTATGCAAGTAAATATGTGTGAGATAAGTGTTTGGGCGAGAGGTGATAGACCAAGCTCGCTCTCCAAGAAAGGGGGTATCAAGTTTGATGACAATGAATCCGAAATGCAGATGCTGGTGAAAAGACAAAAGACCGCCAAACAGTGAACCCAACCAAACCGTATACAAAAAGAAACACCCCGAAAGAGAGACAAGTCTAAGGACGAGCCCTGGTCCACTCAATGTTGAGCCATCCAACTTTATCGTATGCCTGCCAAAGCTTCGAGGCCTTGTTGACATCGATCTTGCAGGCCTGTTGTGCGTCAGTCTTGCGAAATTCCTTCCCAATCAAGGCACATTCGCGCCTGCGCAAAAATATACGTCTCTTGCTCGTGAGATATGTAGCGCAGTCCAGCCGAAGGTTGCTTGCCAGGATGAGTTCGTCAGGGTGAAGCAAGTGACGATGTGGGTCGTTGCTGAGATCCAGAGCATTCCCCTTCCATTCCACCTTTAGACTATTTGGCCTCCCTTGCGGGAGCGAGTCGAGTGGCGGTGAAAGATCTTCCAATGCCTCAAAATCCTTGTCCTCGCGATTTGGCGCCGCGTTTCGCATGCGAGGCTCTGGGGTGGCGTGGACGTGACCCGCTGTCGGCGGACGAGTTGGCGCGGGAGTTGCTCGGATAGGCCTAGGGGCTTGTGCCTTGACCTTGGGGGATCTTGGTTTCTGCACACGAGCCACAGGTGCCCTGGGAACGTGTATCCGAGGTGGCGTAGGGTTGGAAGCCGGAAGGATGGTCGGAAGCCGCGCCCTCGCCACACTTCTCGCGCTCTCACGATCGGCCTGCCGCAACCTCCTTTCCTGCTCCATCCACTTCCTAGGATTTTGGCTGAACCTTTTGTAGACCTCAGACTTGAAGTAGATCACCAGCTGATAGTCCTCCCGTTTAGGAGGCGAGACGCTCTCAAATAGACTGGGAGGTCTCGCCGCAATGTGTTTGTTCATCAAGTCATCCTCCACTGATCCAGCTGTCCTGGGGGCCGGTGGAAAGAGCGGCAAGGGGGCAGCGCTGGCCCTTTCGGCAGTCTCATACAAAATCGGATCGCTTGGTCCGACGCTGCGGTGCATCACGGACGCGGTCGACTTCGAAAGCGGCGATGAAGGAGGCGACACAGGCGGGGAAGGAGGTGGGTTTGGGCGCTGCATTTCAAAACCCTTGCTGTTCTGCGCGGTGGTGATGTTCATGTCCGAGTTCATGTCGTCCAAGGGAGCAGGTCCAGGAGGAGACAGGAGATGACTTGGGTTTGGCATGATGGAGCGTGCGGTAGACAAGTTTGGCTTTTGGGAAGGCGGTGACAATGGGTTCCTTGCCGTCGGGTGAATTCTTCCAAACGACATAGGCATGTGCATCGAGTTGTTGTTGGAGTTCAGTTGGTCAGCCATGTTGGGCATGACTGTCTGGCCGTCTGCAGGGTGGCAAACCCCAAGCATTGACATACGAGGCGTGTTCGGACGATGACGAGGGACTGGCCAGGACCTGGAGTTGCGTAGAATTATCCTTGCGAGATCGGCTGTAGAAGGATGAGTTTGCAACTGCTGTTGATGTAGGGCGAGAAATGCAGGATTGTATGGTCGGGCACGTCAGGCACCCGTGGTTTCTTTGTCTGATGATGACTGCGGCGACTGAATGGGAGCGTGGGTGTCTGTATGAGGAGAAACGGCAGCTCAAGTAGTTGTTGTATAGGGCACAATGCGAAGCGTTTCAATGCCCATCGTCTGGCTGTGGCCGTGGTTTTGTTGGTGGTAGTTGCCTTTGCTGAAACTGAACAATGGCCAACTGGGGGGTCTTCGTGGGGATATAGGTGAACAATAGCTGGCGGTGGCCTTGCAATGGTTGGTCAATGGAAGCCGTTGGAAGCCGTCGGTGACAGTGGCGAAATGGGCGCCGCGCAATGCTTGTGTAGGCAGCTTTGTAACGGACAATGGCAAAAAAGGAAACTTCTGGTGGGCGTTGCTTGAGATCAACCAAAAGACGAAATAAGAGCGAGAAGGGAGGCTTATGAACAGCAAGGGCGCAAGCCATGGAGGACGACCAAGTACTCCATACACTGTGGGTCATTACACTTATAAGCCCAAGCGCCACAAGGCGGCAAACGGTCTGGGGAGGGTGAGGTTGGTCACACGGATGGCCCAAAACGGTGCAACGGGCTGGGGACATGTACATGTACTTCCATGTACGCAGTGCTGGAGACACACCAGGGGGCAGACTAACGAAATGCCGAGGGGATGGACCAGAGGTTTGTGGCCAGTTAGGTCAAGCAGCTCTCTTTCACTGTCGGGCGCCAGTCTGCCGTGCAGGAGAGAGAATGTACTCCTGCCCAAGATTGTTGCTTGTGAGTACACCGCAAGAGCCCCTCAACGCTGGCTTGTATCAAACAGCCCTCCTGTCGTGATTGGTGTTTTGGTATTCCAACACTGTGCTGTTGTTGTTTCGAATATCAGGACGATTGGACCACTTACAACCACCAATGCTGCAACTGCCGCATTCATGTTGCTTTGTCGTCGAGGGAGAGCTTTGGGCACCTGGGTTTGGGTTGTGACATCCCATCTGGCGAGCGGAGACAGGTGCCAAGTTGTATGTCACGACGAACATTGCTTCCCGTGAGAGTCTACATTCAGGAAGCTGATCCTGGGACTTGCCTTACTACCAAGGCAATCCGCGCTGTAGTCTTCTCCGCCTGGCTTCTCACTTGAAACTGACGATCAACCGGACCGAAGACTGAGATGGCCACATGGACAAGCCGTTGGGTTAGGTATCTTTGGGATGGGCAGGCTCGGCAAACGAAAAATCAAGAACGTCGCAGTTTGGCGGGTTGAGTGAGTATGAGGTCGGGCTGTCCGTCTTCAGTTGCAAGCTACCCATCATGAGCGGGACGAGGTGATGTCGAGATTGTGAGGGAGGGGTTGTGGGCTCTGTGGGGTTGCGGAGGGGGAGTTGGACTGGCCGGCGATTTGAAGTGGAACCCCCCTCCCTTTTTGTCAATTGAGCGCGGGGAGCGGTGTCTGGCACATGAGCCTCCATACTCAATTGAATTTGAACCCCAATTGGGCGCCAGTTGGGCAGTGAGGCCTAGCTTGAACATCCGTAGCATCCACGCGCTTCCCCGTGCGAAAGGGGAGTTCGACAACTCAGATCAGTGCAAGCAGGTCGGTGCATGGACGCCATGGCTCAACCACCGACGCGTTGCCACTTGGGATTGCTGAAGCGAACAAGAAGCAATGGAACGTGAATTGGCCAATCAAGGCAGCAACGCGGGCGAGAGAGGCGGTCCCATCCTGTGAAGAGGTCTGGAGGCTTCGTTTCTGAGATATTGGGGGTTGGAGTCGAGTTGGCCGCGTCAAGAAGTGTGACTCATAGCTCGATGTCCTTTGGGGCGTTGCTTCACCTAACAGGTTGACCTCGAAATGGAGGGAATGGAAGGTCCTGGCAACCGGCGTGCTGTGTAATCTGCCGGTTGGTCCCAGGTGGCTGCGAGCTCGACAGCCTGATGGCTCGACCAATGATAGGCCCAAGCCCCGATAAGATGCCGCTTATGACGATGTACTCTTGGCGCTTCAGAGGTACCACAACCTTCCACCTGAACGATGGTATCAAACTCAACTGCTCTGGGCGGGCTGATCGCAAATTCAGCCTGACGGATTCTTTGATATCAATAGTAAGCTATTCTGGTGGAGAAATAGAGACACCGGACATTGCAATCTCACAATTCCACACAACCTGATGCCAAAGGAGCCAAGGTTTTGCCCATTTGCATCCGGTGTCCCTCTGTTCACAGTCCAGGTGAGCTACCTGACTTGTTAGACCGCTGCCATTGAGCATTTCAAGAGAATTGAGTTGGCCCAGTGCCGTGTCGGATTTCGGCCGACATATCTCTCATGGCACAATACGCTAGAAACAGCACGATTGATTGCCATTGCGTCGAAGCAACCTCCGAACGATCCGTGATCATGGCACCGATAGCACCAAAGCATCGCACTCATCGCGGACAGAACCTCGCCTCCTTGATTCGCAACCCTCCCCAGTTTGGCCGCCATCGGCTAGGCAGGCTCACATGGACGCAATTGACTTTCATTGTCTCATAAGGCGTGTGGCATGACTCCAAACAATGTGCTCCCAGCTCCCAGTTCCCAGCTCCCAGGATTGCGCTTGGTAATCCCGGATGCCCACGAGTCTCTCCAATCTCCATGCTTAAGTCCGCAATGCCGTTCAATAAGGTCAGTCGTATGGATTGTTGGTCCTCATCGGCGACTTTGGTGATCCGTCACCCAGTTTGCCGCCTAGTAACAATTCTGGAAGCACAAAACAGCTCTGCCGGCGTGATCCACTGTGGGAGCCATTTTGAATTGGGCTATCACCTTCAAACACCCGCCATCTTTCGAACGCTTTGGGCGGAGTCACCCGTTGGTTGCACCACACACCACTGCTCGATATTCTGGGCAGTTCAAGATACCTTTCCGCCTGATCAACCCCCTCCATTTCACTGCTGCCCTCCAACTTCCAAGGCACACCACAGCTCGCCATTGATAGCACCATCCTTGTTTGATAACGCGGCTAGCGACCTTCGCAGTGACCTCTGTGGCCTGTGATGGTGTCCGGCTCTCCTCACATGCCAGCTTGGCTCTTGACGCCTTGTCAGCAGTCTTGCTCCCTTCCAAACCCAAGGGAGATATAGCCACTATATTCCTTGCCAAAACATGCCTTGAAAACTTGATCTCCCCAGACACAGCTTGAGCCCTCATCCATCGCTTCTCAACAGCGCCATGATTCCAAGATCATCCCACCATTTCACCCCGCCATTATCTTATCACCCCTCAAATGAGGGGCACTGCTCATGTGTGCCCCTCTTCCGCAACACCATTGGGGTCCTTCCTCTTCGAGCGGGGGTGCATCTGAGGAGGCATGATGAAATCTGGAGTCCCTGCATGGCCTAGCTTGCTATTGTCCCTCTGGAATGCATGCTGCATTTCGCTGCTCTCGATCTCGAAAAAGGTAGCAGTTGGGTTAGCGATGTGCATTTTGAGTTTTGTTGGCGGTTCCTTGAGTTGTTCCACCCCCACGATGAAAGGGGTGGATGGAGCGGGCCCATTGGTCAGTTGACCGCGACTGACCCAGGGCTGGTGGGTATCGTGGATCCTGCCTGCGACCAACTCCACACTGTTCGACATCTCCATTCCTTGAACCATGATTGATTTGTACGCAACTGGGCCGCTAAAAGCCTGCACTACCCAATGTGCCAGTGTCGTCGGCGTCAACCGCGCAAGGGCACCACACCTAGGTAATGGCAGCTCTCCCTCCTCAGTTGGCGCCAGACATTGCCGACAACCTCTTCGGCGACGGATCACCACACCGACAGCTTGGAGGGTGGTCTCGGTGTCGACAACTGCTTTCAGCTGGGTTCGGCCCAGCTCAACCCACCACCTTTCGAACAGAACACCCGAAAACACGACAATGAGAGCATATCTTATCTCATCGATTACCATAATCCTACACATAACTACTGGCGCCTTGAATTAACCAACATCCAATCTCTTCCAATTCCGACGTTCATGCTTCCGATGCTGATGTCTGGAACAGCCAACCAACGATCTCATCAGGAACCTGACAAGCCTCAGGGCTGATCGCCGACAAGGGTTGTTAAACATTACCCCAGATACACTTTGCGCAGCCACCATGTGCGGTCCCGGTACCGCTGCGCAGTATCACTCAGGGCCAGACAGCCTCGCCCGGTTTCAACCCGCCAGTTAACTTGCTAACAGCCAGTCGTGGAAACTGGCGGTGCATATGCCCTGCAGAGTGAGGTGGTGTTGATGCACTGCAAGCCCAGCTCAGACAAGGTCCGCGGCTGTCCGATTGACCAAGGCCCTCTCGGGTACCTGACATGATCCGAGAATGAAGAACGACACAAACCACGAAGAAGCCTGATGAGAGTATGTCGCTTTTTTTGAGTGGCCACCCATCTGTGTCTCTACACACAACACGACGCGTGTTGAGAAGTGCATGGTATAGGAATATCTGATCTCAATATCAACAACAGCTACCACCACCACCACCACCGCATAGCTGACCAACCAACAGTGCTGTCTCAGTCACGAGCGCTCGGATTCCAAGCCTTCTAAGAAGCGGTCCTTCAGTCTATTCCCGTATTCAGATTGATAGGCATGAGTGGTCTACGAATCCCGCACGCATAATCTTCACCTGAGCCAACCTGTTCTGGAGAACGGTTCGAAACAAGAGGGTGTGAACCTATCATATCTCACCCTGTGACTCCACGATCCCACTCGTGGCCCCCTGCACGCAGGGAACTGTAAGTCTTACCCCTGTCCATCTTCTGTTCCCAGAGCTCGGGAGATGCCAGACGAACTACCTTTTCTGCAGCATTCTGCGCAGAGAGCAAGCAAGGTTTCAGATGAAGCGCTGGTCACCTGATCTGAGGACAAGCTCAACCACGCCTACCTACCGTTTACCCCCCTTTCCATTCGAAATGTGTGTCATCCGAACGGCCAGAACGGGGTGCGGGCGTGACGGTGTCGAGAATGGCCAACCTGGTGATGCCGTCATGTTTCACCTGTGCACACCCACCTTCTTGGTGATTGCGATCACGGGCACCACTTGAGGGGAACATCATCCACCACACCTCTTTTTCTTTTTTTGGCGCATCGGCGATAACAAGGAAGACCGCAGATAAGGAGCGCTTATTATCCGGGAGAACGTCATCTGAGTAACGCTGCCGCCGCAACGCAACCCCCGCCGGAAGCAGACAGGCAAGGGGCAGGGCAGGTCCCGGGTGTTCCTTCACGGATCAACAAAATCCAAGGTTTTCGGCAGAGTTAGATGTTTCGAAATATCAGGTTTTCTTTGAGGGCCGGGCCCAGGTCCAAGGAAGGAAACGAAGTGGAAGATTGCAAAAAGGAAAACGGAGGTCGGAAACAAGGTCTGTCGGTGGTTTGTCCACGTAACTCGCCTACGTGGGAGACCCTCATAAGACGGAGGCATCGGAAGTAAGTAGGGCTGAGTGAGGAACGCCAGAGTACGGATATGATGAACATGGGTCCGAGGTGAGAGTGAGTCGTCACGTGTGGTCAAAAGCGCAATGTCGGTCGGTGACTGCCTACCAACCCGATGTGGAATTCCACGCGAAACTGCCCTGCGGTTGAGCGTTGCCGTCTTCACCTTTCATATCGCTGTAGCACATTCACGTTATTTGCTCGTTCACACGTGTCGAATTTTACGACGTCTTGTCTCACTTTCCCAGTCGGCAACCGGCCAATTTGGGCAGGTTGGTTTCAATGGGTTGAGGGTCGATGAACACAATCAGGTGCACTGAAGTAGGACGAGGAAAATGCCATCTTATAATTTCCCAGTGCGTTTGGCACACACCAGCCACCGCCTCTGACGGCCGCGAGGGCTGCTGCCCCCCCTCTGTCGAGTTACCATTGGGAACCTCTTACGAATACATCAAATCAACTCCGGCCCTGGACCTTGCCTCGCCCTGCCCGCGAATTTGTAATCTGTGGCGGTATTGCCACAAGGCGTGGATCCTATTATGATAACGCCCATTTGTGCACACATCCTTCCTCTGTCCTTCACGCTTCCAATATGAACACACGCATCCCATCTCTTCATGTACCTTGGACGACAAATGATGACGGACAGACACAATTCCAGTGATACCCACACTCACTCCCCAATGCCCACACCCCATACTTCCAATTCCAGCACGCCTCCCCGGACCCGATTTGCCCTTCCCATTCGTCAATTCCACAGCTTCCGGTTTGCCCCCTCGCCGGTTGAGTCAATGAACCATCAACGACGCGTCCTCACACTAGGCAGCCGTCGTTCATGATTCGACAACCACGTAGTGGTCCAGAATCACAGCACCCTGCAGATAAACGCTGTAGGCAGACAGCGCGGTCCGTCGAAGGGAATGCCGGAACAGAAGTTGAGGCTCCGCCTTGCCATGTCATTGCCGGTTTCCCTATTGAGGAATGCGGTGTAAGACACCGACATGATATGATGCCTTCTCTGCTGGTGTCCCTCAATCCGCCAGCCTCGTCAGGCTGTGTCCAATGAGGCAGAACTGCGCATAGGCACTGATGGCTGGAACGCGGTGCATGCGGTGCGTGAGTCTGATTTCTGCAGAGCAGCGCCCGGCACTACCCAACGGATTTGCATTTCTATGCGGCAGCGCAGTCCTGCGGGTTGTCCAGATCACGGTAGGACTTATGGAGGGTCCGAGGTGAATGAGGCTCCTCTCTGTCACGCGACGTTACAACAGACGCCAGCCTCACCTCAATGCAGTCGAGTACCCACACAGGGATGCGTCCCCTTTCAAGTAAAGTCGTAAATCACCAGGCTCTCTCCCCCGCCTCTGTTCTGCTTCCAAATAACAATCATCTCATCATCAAACCCAACCAGATCCCGCTCTTCTGCAACATCAATTGGGTCATAGTACCGGCTCGTCCCATTGTCCCGCCCCGGGACCCTCTCTGGCCGTATCTCCACACTCATAACATTGCTCGCCCTCGACGTGGCACCTTCCAAAGCCCACACGCGCATCTCCTCACCTCGAGAGCCCACACTGACAGCCTTACCGCGGCAGTTGACCTGACCTTGGCTGATTCCAGACGTGTGCCCCCATAGCCGATGACCAGAGGTGACCGTCAAGGAGGACGGGCCAGACCGGCACAGAAAGTGGGATAAAGTGTTGTCGGGCAGGGTCGCAACGAGGTAAGGGTGGTTGTAGCACAAGGCTTTCGGCCCACACTCGCGAGGGGAGAAGCTGAAGTGAGGGGATAAGCGGCCAGGGTCCATGACTCTAGACCGGGGAGTCATGGGCGGTGTGAAGGGAGGTTCATATACGCTTGATTCGGCGGGCTCGCGGGAACCATGACCTGGCCTGGGTATATACTCAATCCAGTTGACCGGGCGACGGAACAGGAGAAGCGGGAGAGTGTGAGCGATGGGCGTAGTTGTGATTTCTGGCATCGAGGCTGGATCATCTTGAATAGGGGGTGAAATGTGGAGATCCTGAACGCCAAAAGACCAGCCGATGTGGGTAGTCACCGTATATGCAATTGATGCGATGACTGAAGAGTTCGTTTTGCGGATGGAGAAGGAGAGAGGTGCCTGACACGTGTGCGAGTCTAGCGATGTTAGTAGATACGGCGGCGGTAACACCATGGTTTTATCACAGGGCCCAGCCGTGGAGCCACCGAAGGTGTATAGCGATACCAAAACCGCCCTGGTAGCTGTGATCAGGTACGGGTGCGAGTACGCCATCTCAATCAGCTCGCCATTGCTGGACTTTTCGTGTCGGTATCGTCGTTTCAAGCGGCCGTCCTTGACAGATAGCCTCCACACCCCAAAGCTCCCGTCGGTGAACCCCAGCGCAATGTCCAGCAGTCCATCCACGAGCTTTGCCTCATCGATAGCCATGCAGCTTGGTGCAGTGCTGTGGGCGTCCCCGTCAACTTCTGGGACCTCCACCAACCCTACATGTCCCAACAGTTTGCGGCTCCTGAGATCCCATGCGCGCAGATGTCGGCTATCTGCACTGACTGCAATACCCTGAACTGCCTTTATGAAACTCCTCTGTCCTTTCCTCGAGCGTTGATGCTCATTGAAACGTTCTTCATGACGTGGGGTCTTCACTGTTTCCTGTCCTCCGCTTAGGCGAAGCTCAACAGCCTTACACTTGCCCTTCGCCCAGTTGTGGCGTATTCTGTATTGTCTCTTCCAGTCCATCGTCCTGTTCAGTCTGTCCTCATCGGGTGCGTAGTACAACAGCGGGTCTTCCTGTACGCCGTTGCTTTGCACGTCGTCATCGTGATCCTCAGGCGGTGTTATACCCCCCTCCAGCCAGTCCCGCACCCCTTCCTCTTCTTCGTCCTCGGCATCTTCATCCTGGCCAATACTGCCGGTATTGAGACCTCCCGCGTTATTGACCTTCAAATCTGTATCGAGGTCATTCCCGCAGGCTCGGTGTCCTGTTCCCCACCTGCAGGCTCGACCGAATGTGTTCTTGCTATGATTCCCACCCAGGTGTGGGCCGAAGCCTGGTATGAGTCGGGCTCTAGGCAGCACAAAGCGATGGTAGTACAAATTCTTCCACAACTGCGAGTCGCAGGCGAGGGTATAAAATCGGCGGGAAACGGGAGAAACGCCGAGGAGCTGGCTCAGTGAGAGAAAAGAGAGGATGCGCAGAAGGAGCTCGTCAGAAAGAGGGGATATAAGGTCGGGTCCCGCATGGTGCTTCAAGCAGCTGTGCCGTTTCTGCTGTAGTGCTTGCGTGGGGTTGAAGTCAGGAACAAGGCCGAGGTTTGCGATGGTGGAGGTCGGTGTGGACCTGGAATTGTTCAGTTTTCGGCGGTGAGGCGGTCTAGGTGAGGAAGCCTCAGGATTGAAGGAATCAAGCGACCGCTTGTAGGACGGGAAAGCCATTATTGCCAGAGCCTGGCAACGAACGTGAAAGAGGATGTCGGAGTCTATCTCTTAATCGCAATCGAGAAAAGAAGTGGCACGTCGCGACTGCCGAGAAGTGCCGTTGCTTTTCTCGTTGATGTTCCTAGGAAACAAAGGCGGAATTGTGGAGAAAATGCTGCTTGCTGTCAGCGGCCCGCGGTGGGTCCAAACAAGGTGTGGGTCAAAAGGTGGTACCTGACCCTTGTCTTTCGCCAACAGCTCCCTCAGCTCCAAAACCTCGATATCACGGTCACAAATAAACACTGATAATTCGTGCTAAAATCTGATTATGTCCTGTACGTCACCTTTTCCGGCGCAAAACCCCCCAAGAGTATAAGGGGAGGCAGAGGCTCCGATCTCCAACGTGGTGCGTTGCCAGCCAAGTGAGCCACGTGAACCTGTCCGCGTCCTTCCGCAGCTCATCGACCCGATAAGCATTGGCTTCTTTCTCGCCAGACTCAACATCTCTTAATCCCTAGCATGTAAAAGTCTGGTCAGGCACCAACGCTCTCTTCTTCTCCAACTCAAGACAAGCTTTTGCCGCAGCATCCGCCCTGACACAGAATCCATATATACTTCATGTATCTCATTCATCCACTCTCCCAGTCTTCCCCAGCCACTACAAAACTCCGGTGCCTTTTCCAACCTTAGTGTAATCCAGCCATGCTTGAGAAGGATATCCCGTCTGGGGCCTTGCTTCCAAAAGGGCACCCCGAGCTTCTTCATTTGACGTTGCGGCGACAACACAAAACAGAACCTCAGCCACGACCCGCAAAGTTCTCGAAACCATGTCTTCCACTGCCGCCTAGGGGACATTGGCCCTGTCACGATGTCGAACGGGTGAGTAGCGTTCTCTTTTCCGCAATAAATCCCCTGCCAGAAGAAATTCGAAGTCTCTGAAACACACGAATATCGTAAAGAGCCAACATCTATTCAAGTGTAAAAACGTCAGCCAAAACTTGAAGGAACGTAGTCTGCGCCGTGGCCGAGCTTGCTGGGTATCACACTACTCGAAAAGTCTGTCGGCCCTATCAGTTGGGTGAACAATTCACCGCCACATGGCACCTGCAAGCGCCAGTTGAAGATGGGGATCCAGTGGCCCTCGAGTACGTACTCCCATCACCTCAGGTAGGGAATGCGCAATGTAGCAGCTTCGAGGTTCAACTCCGAAACACACCACTTGATTCCCGTGGCGACAGTGGCTGAGGTGTATTGCGGCATTGACAAGCAAAACTGATGCAGGTTGATCCGAATTGGACACATGTATCAACAGTTCATCATTGCTCCTCGTTTTTCGGCTGACGCAAAGCTCTACTCATTTTTCGTCGGCTTGTATGTTTTGTCCACAACGCTTGCCGTGGAATATCAACTCTTCAAAAGTTTCTGCCTGCCATCCCACACCATGTTTTCACTCAGCCAGCCCACACAGCAGGCCCGGGAGGCTTGTACTCAAGTAGCCTCATATCCTCCACTTTGACGGATCCAAGGACCATCTGGTTCCCAGGAAGCCGAATCCCTTTCGTCTTGTTAGCAAGATGCAAGCATCTCTCTCCGAACCGGAGTCTTCAACGAGGTAACTCACCTGGATCATCAATCTCATACGTCCCCGGAAACCTTGCAAAGCCGGCTGGACTCCCACCGCCCTCGCCCATAATATTGACATGAGCACAGTTGACAAACCACTGGCTGTAGTTGTACAAGTCCGTCGGCCAGAACTGTTCGATCCGCATGAGATACTTCCCCGGTGGTGTCGTCAGCGGAATGCTAAAGTTGAACTGTTTCCCTCTGTCAGTCCCATCCACACCACGAAGAGATGGGGGTCTGAATGATCATCCATGGTAACTCACATCGCCCTCCCCCGACAACAACCAAGAATTATTGTCCTTCGGCCCCGCAACCGCAATCTTGAACCAATCCCCATCCCCACGATAGTTCTCAACATCGTCCCCGGGTGCCCTCGATAGGTAAATCTGTGCGGGCCCTCTGTGGTAAAACTCCCCGCCAGGCCCGTAGGCATCCCAGCTGACTCGGAACCCGACTTCACTTCCCGCAATGACATCAGCTGTGGAGGTGTTGGCCGCAGCAGCAAAGGCCTTCCTGCCGCAGGTGATGTCCGGATGGTGGACGTCCATCTGGGGTATGGTCTTGTGGTATTGGCCCCAGGGAAAAATCTCGTCTTCATAGTTGGGACCCATGACGTCGCGGACGTAGAGCCATTCCGGGGTGGCGGTTTGGTTGACGAGGAGGATGCCCATCGTGTCTGGACTGTCAGGACAACTCGTTCGTGTTAGGCTGCGGAGGGTTGAGCTTACTGTGAGCCAGCACCTCAGGCATGAAGAACCAAGCCAAAAGTCCCAGAAGTTGTGGCTTCATGCTGTTTGAGCTTCAGGTTATTTTCAATCCAAAAGTGCCCTATTCAAGGTGGTCAGAAACGTTCCAATCTTCTCCACGCCTTCCGCCCTCTAAATACTCCAACGTTCTGCATCGAGATCGCTCATTGGAATCAAGAAAGCAGACCAACAGTAGAGACGGCATGCCATAGCCAACTCCGACAAAGGATGGGAGTTAATATGGCGGCTATCAAAACTGTAGGGTGCGGGGAACACTCTCCATCCGTTGACCGAAAGAGGATGAGAAGGATTTAGAGTGCAACACTATTATGAGCTCGTGCCGGCAAACACAATCGGGGTTTTGTTGTGATTTTGAATGACGGATATCATACGGTACCACCCTGAACCCCCATGGTTTGCGAAAAAAAAAAGAGGAAAAGGGGGTTGATCTCACTACAGCTGCACATGGTGCAATAACAGGAGAGTATTCATTGAAATACGGTCAAAGCAGAAGAGTTACTATCGAATAATAACACCCCATCAGGCAACACCCCAGCCTCACTACCGCTGTGCTCTCCCGCAGCACGTCTCGTCCACATCGGACACCGACTAATACAACCTCCCCGGAAAAGCACCCTCAGCTTTCAACCCACCCACAAAGTACAACTCCGTCTCCGCCAACAGCACCATCCTTCCCTTCCCCGCAAACTGAAAGTTGGCCACTCCCTTGCCCAGGAATATCTTTCCAATCAACTTCCCTGATGGACTATAAACTTGCACGCCATCTGCACAGCCCACGTAGACGTTGCCCTTTGTATCCACATTGATCCCATCTGGTATACCAGGCGTGATAAACGCAAAGGTTTGTCTGTTGGACAAGGTCCCATCCCTGGAGACATCAAATCGGTAACTAATTGTGTCAGCGGGCTGTGAACGAAACAACAAAGATCAACTAACATCGTGGAAGGATTGTTATACTCCATCCCTCTGAAAGCCTGCGCTACCCCGCTGTCGGTCACATAAAGATGTGACCCCGATGGTGAGAATTGAATGCCGTTTGGCATGCTGAATCCATCCGCCACCACAGTGACAGCTCCAGTAGCCTCATTGAAACGCCACACCTGCTTTGGAAAGCCGGGTGCAGGCCGAAAATCTTGAACGAATCCGTAGGTAGGGTCGGTGAAATAGATGTCACCATTTAGGGGGTTGACTGAGGCGTCGTTGATGGAGTTGAATTGCCGACCAAAGTAGTTGTTCAGCATGACTAGATATCCTCCTGCCGTTAGCACGTGATAAGCACTCGACGCGCGGAGACTACCTGACCGACCTTTTGTATCATAAGGAGGCTCTGGATTCATAAGGTAAATG
Organism: Podospora pseudopauciseta; assembly: GCF_035222475.1. Classification (NCBI taxonomy): domain Eukaryota; kingdom Fungi; phylum Ascomycota; class Sordariomycetes; order Sordariales; family Podosporaceae; genus Podospora; species Podospora pseudopauciseta. Next base: position 8,099,652 of record NC_085892.1, read on the forward strand.
GCAGGAGGAATGTTCTCCCCCTTTCCTTGTCCGACAAAGAGCAACTTGTTCTTGTAGTTTGTGCCCCCTATTTTGGTATTCAGTCTGATGCGTTCGTCAAGCACGTGCAAAATACAACCCTACCGTTGGGGTTCATAACCTTGGCCCCGTCAGCCGCGGTCACATCCTCAATCTGAACAGATCCGCTGGCATTTCTCTGGCTGGTGATAGCCCGTGTGATGGCAGACAATTTGATCTTCTGAATGATGGCTGATTTTTGCATCCCTGTTCCGGCAGCTGGCGCACCTGCATTCTGACAAAAGAACATTTCATCTGTGGATGGATTCCTGCATCATATGTTAGCCGAGTAGTCGTTGCCATGAGCTCAAACACGCTGTCGGTTGACTTACCACACTGGAGCCTCGTGAAACAAGGGGTCGCCATCGGTGTGGTTCAGCAGCGTCAAGGTTGGGTTGGGCCCAATAATATCCTCGAACTCCTTGCTGTAGATGTGAAAGGGCTGGGCAACTAGAGACTCTATTGTCGCATTTGGTGGTGCGAATGGCTGTGTTGGACACGATACCGATGGTTAACTTGACATCTTGGCTGGCATGATGAAAGGGATGAAAAGATCACACACAATCCAAGCAATGAAACCTCCATATTCTGACGGTGGAGGAACAGTCGGGAGAACATTAAAGGCCCTTTGATCGATCCTTTGTGCCTGGGCCGCAAAACTTTGCCTTTCGGCATGAAACAAGTCTGGAGTGCTGATAGCGACGCCTAGAAAGACGGCTGATGACAGGAAACTTTTGCCGAACTGTAATGGCGGCATGGTGCACAGTCTGAATAGGGTCTATGGAAGGTGCTTCCAGATCGTGGATGTCGGTATCTTTGTGTCTTGCACGAGAAGGAGACATTCTTCAGCAAAGCAAGATAGAGGGGGAGAGCCATCATGTAGTTACTCCGAATCCTACATCATAACCCCACTCGACCCCTGACACGGGTACCACAGGGCGTAAGACGGGATCTGCATACATCCGCAATCCATGCGAAGATCGATATCTCATCCGAAATTCTGCCCAAGGGTGCCGTCGGACCGGCGCGGAGGTCCGGGCGCTGCGGCGGGCACCACCCCTTTGCGGTGGCAGGCTGGATAGATGTTTTATCTCCCCATGTCGAGACTTCCAAGGCTATCAATCATCATCCGCAATTGGCCATGCTTGTCTCCCAGGCACGAACAACCACTTCTTGAGCCTCCAAACACCATGTCTTGTCGAGAGAGCAGGGCGGTGATGGTAATCCAGGGCCCGCAGAAACCATCGTGGTCCTGGAAACGTGCAACAGGCTATTGCTGCTGTACACAATCAGTTGAACAGACTGGGGGTCTTCTGGGGTGCGGATTTTGGCTTGGGGTGTGGTTCTGGGTCTTCTCGTAGATGTAGCAGAACTGGCCCTGCGCGTTGAAGATCGTTTTGCGGCTGGGAAACTTTAGATTTTGTTGATCGCGATATCTTGGGATCAGGCTTGGGGATTATCTGTTGGGTCTGGGGCTGCTCGTTCCACAAGAGCCATGCACGAGGTGAGCTCTTGCTCTTTCGGTCAAGATATTCAATTTAGGGTTTGCATCTTCCTCGCACAACTTTCATTTCCATCCTTTTGGCAGCTGCGATGTTCACTTTTTTCAAACTGGGTCCAACATCCCTGGATGTTATCATAATCAATCAATGTGAGCCACGCCCTTGCCTCCTACTGGAGCACTTTTGTTCTCAGCTAAGAATCCGGGCAATGTGTCTGGTGTACCTAGACTTTGATATTTGATTATTGCGCTATGCTGTTTAACCAACACCGCCTTTTGAGCCAACATAGTGCGAGGTCTTTGGACTTGATCAGCTCGGTGCCAAAGTAGAGTTAGAGAATGCTTCTTCTCGTCTAGTCCGTCCTGCCATACCACCGGCTGCTTCAATCATTCCCCAAACCAACGCTTGTAAGGCTGTGTTATTCTTACTATCGACTTTTTCAAATTAGCGCCTCTGATTCCTCAAAACTCGCAAAGAATCGCGCACTATCCACCACGCTATCCCGAAACATCACCCAGTCTCTCCCCAACGCTTTCCTTGCTGGCTCGGAATTAAACTTCTTCATTGCCGCCCTCGTTTTCTTGACCTCCTCAACCTTCCCTGTAGACGCCTCCCTGATAACACCTCTCAGACTATCCCCGAACTCCTCCCTCAAAACCTGCGCCATCTGACCAGGACTAACATTATCCTGCGCCACAAGCAAAAGCCTCTCCCTCCTCTTCTCCTCCCCATCACCCACAGCCAAGTCATTCGCCACAGTTCTCACCACCACCTCCGCCACATCCCTAACATCAACAAAAGTCCCCCTAATGACGCTCGCCTCGGGGACCTCGCCTCCATGCATCACATCCCAAATGTCCTTCACCCGCATGCTCAGCCCAGACAACGGGCTCGGCATAAACAACGGCGGCCCCAACACAGGACTGGGACAAAAAGTCGTGACATTCACCGCCTTCCATCTTGGATCATTCTTGTCATCGACGATCTTCCAGAGTGCCTTTTCTGCAGCGGTTTTGCTGGCTTGGTAGGTGATGTAACCGGGTGTGCTGTCCCCCAGCTCTGCCACCTTGGCCTCGGCTTCTTGGTTCCAATCTGCCGAGGCAAAAACGTGATCCGGAGAGCGGTAAGGGGGTGGTGAGTACACTGCGCTGATGGAGGACATGAACGCCACTGATCTGATCTTGGTGGGGGCCTCAACGGCGGAGGCGAGTAGGGAAGTGGTCCCGTCAACGGCGGCCTTCATCATGGGGGCTGGGTCGCCGTCGGCCATCGAAACCGGAGAGGCGAGGTGGGCTATGGCTTGGACACCTTTTTGATGTCATGATCAGGTCATCAGTAGAGACAGGAGCACGGGAAGGAGGGACCTGCCTTGGACCGCATTGTCAAACGCCCCTTTGATGGTGATGTCAGGAACCTCGACTATCTCGACCTTGCCGCCGCCTGCTTTCTGGGGTGCGGACAATGCGCGAAGCAAGGACTCGACATTAGGAGAGCTTTTGTTTCGGACCGTGCCCCTGACGCTGAAGCCGGCCTGGAGGAAGCGGGCGGCGGTGTGCGCGGCGATGTAGCCGTTGATTCCGGTGATGAGAACTTTTGCCATTGTGCGCTGGACAGCCTTTGCAGGTGAACTGAATTGGTGAATTCCTAGACCTGAAAATTGAATCGGAGACTGGAAAAAAAAAAAAAAAAAAAGATGGCCGATATCGCTACCAGCGACTCGCAAACAACACCGGCCGGCGTCACACACGCCCCTTGCCACGACAACGCCCGACCGGGTCATACATATCCCGATGGCAGCCGACGGCTCCCGGGCTCACTTATCGTGGCAGCCTTTGATCCGAAACCTTCATCTTTATTTCATCTACCGCACTCCATATGTACAAATCCTGACCCCCTTAATTGAACACGTTCGGCACCGGGTTCCTCAAGTAAGGCTTCACCGCCGTCGTCCCGTTGAAATCCCTCGACACCGCCTGGGCAAACGCCTGGGCAATCACATCCGCCCCCTCGGGGCTGGTGTGGGTGTAATCCACAGGGTAAAAGCTATTCACCTTCTGGCTCCCCAACCGCTGATACGTCTTGGTCACAGCCTGGTAGTGATCCACAAAGCTCGCCCCGCTGCCCACGTTCCTCGCCGCGGCAGCAGCGTACGGCACGAACCTAGGCGGCTCGTAGTTCCCGCTCCACTGCCCGTTCTGCCACAGGTTCTTGGGCGTCTGGGCGCTGAAGACGACCTTGGCCCCCTTGGCGATGAGAGCCCTACCGGCCGTCTGGAGGTAGTGGTTATACGTGTAGACCGTCTCGCCTGTCTTGCCTGACTTGCAGACCTCGTTTCCTGTGCCGGGGCAGGCGCTGCGGCCGTTGTCGTTGGCCGAATTGGGGGAGCTGCCGTCGTTGTGCCCGAAGCTGATGATGACGATGTCGTTGGGGACAACGAGGCGCTCGATCTCGGCGAAGCGGCCTTCGTTGGTGAAGCTGCGGGCGGAGCGGCCGGAGATGGCCTTGTTGACGACCGAGATGGTGAGGTACCTGGAGAGGTACTCGCCCCAGCCGTTGTGCGGGCTGTTTGTGCGGGCCATGGTGCTGTCACCGGCCAGGTAGACGGTGGGTGGCTTGGTTTGGCGAGGGGAGTTCTGCGAAGGGGCGGCGTTGCTTCCCGCCGCCATGAGGAGCGGGAGGAGGGTGGCCGGTGAGAACTTCATGATGAGGGTCTGTGACGGTGGTGACTTGGCTCCCGATCTCGTATCCTTCCCTCCACAACACGGACAGAGGGGGGTCGTGGTCTCTTTTAAAGCAGCCGGCTTCCATCTCCCCGGGGGTCCCACAACATGCCCATCGTGTCATCTTTCGTCGACTTTGCAATGTTGCATTTCTTTCCCGATAGGCTAGCTTCGGGTTTCCTGGATAACGGCCTGGATTCCACCAGCGAGAGGAGACCTTGTGCACTTGCGCAGCACGCTCTCCTCGCCATAGCGCAAGGCAGAAAAACTCATCAAAGCCACAACCGACCGAACGGGACCCTCCACGTTACCGTCGCTAACAAGAAATCCCCCGGGCTAGTGTCGTAACATGCTACGGTTGGTGCGGCTAAAAGGGGAAATAAAGAATCTGGGGTTTCCCCCAGATCCAGTTGTCGTTCCCAACGGCACCTCTGTCGGGAGAATGATCCAAACAAGGTATTACGGGTTCTCAGCAGCCGAGTAAGTGGTCAGCGGCATGACATTGTCCTTGGCAATATGGCAGGCAAAGCTCCACCTACATCAGCTCTTTGTAGCAGTTTCACGAGAGCGAAGCGTACGGAACAATCTGAGATTGGAGGAAAAAGTTTCGAAACCCCCAAACAATGACGCTAATTCGACCAAATGCTATGAAACCTTACACCATCTCCATCTTATCGCCGTCCATAACATGATCAGCGTCGACTGTGGGCTCGATTCTTTTTGATCTGCTGAGATCCCCAAGCGTCGCCGCGACCTGGTCACAAGTAGCCGCCGATCGGTCCGTCAGCGCAAGCTCGTAGTCTACCACCACGTTCGAAGTGAGGTGCTCTGCCGCCATGGCCGAGAGTGACGAATTTTCCGGTCGCGTCACCTCGCCCATCACCGACTCTGCGTATTGTCTCGTGATCGTTTGGGTGGAAAGCGCCAGGGCCAGTAGTCCCTGTATGAAGACTTTGATAACTTCAAACCGGCTCAAGATGCGAAGAAGGCCCTTGATGCAGACCGCAAAGTAGTGTCGTCGTACAGAATCGTCCTTTCGTTCCACCGAGGGTCCAGTCTGGCAAAGACTGCTTGCAAGAGACATCGTCCCGCCCAGTGGGCCCAACAGATGTCCCTGGAGATCAAATGTACTCTGGTGATTGATTACCAGCCTCTTGAGTTGGTCAACCGAGGAGTTGAACGCACAGAGGGCGGATCCCTGAGTGTCGAATGACTGGAACTTCAGCCGCTGCAATGGCCCAAATATAAATGGCTGAAATAATGCAATGACAGCTGCATGAAAGTGCATACTACACAAACGTCCGTAAGTATCTCCACATCTACATTGGTCGACGGGGTTTCAACCAGAACTTACTGCATGCACATTGTCTCTGGAGAGTTCTGATCCCCTCTGACGCAGGCAAGCGGCAGACCTGCCGCCCATGCAAGCAGTCGCCGAAAGATATTTTCAGCTTGTTCAAGGCTTGGGTTTCGATTCGGCATTGCTGCTAGCGGAGAACCATCGTCTGGCTCACCAGTATAGTAGTACAACCGCACCATGTCATGAACTATTACCGCCAGCTCATTCGTGGATACGTAGCTGACATCTGAATAGCTGGGGAGAGGGAGTATCGCTAAGCTACCGTCGTCCGTCTTGTACGTATCGCGACCAGCTATGGGAAGCCCGGGATGCCCCTGAAAGGCACAGGAGCGGGCATGTAAGTCAGTGAATCTATGTTCGTCAGCTTGAGAGTCTCGCCAGGCTGCCAACCCCAAATGAAGGACGTACGTTTGATTCGAAAATACACCCCACGCAGTATGTGAAGTGGCTTTGGCCCACTGGCCAGAGCTCAGAGTTACACCTGTCGGTTGAGCAATTGCCCCTGCAGAAAAAGCGTAACCAGTCCCGAATAGCCCCATGAACCGACTAGCTGCAAGAGAAGCGGCTTTGTATCGCGCCGAGAGGTCGGCGTGGCCTGACACCACGGCGCAAGCTCCAAGCAGAGTGGCGGTAGGGGCAGAGGTGATGGTGTTGAGATTCAGTGACTGCCAGAATAAATGATCTGCTTGTGCCAAAAATCGGACACCCAATTCTTGCAGACCCTTCTCGGGGTATAAGCTGCAGTAAGCTTGCTATGCTTTGAGTCAGCAACGTGACAATCGTTCCCGGTCTTCAGCTACTTACGCAAGTCCACGCCAACAACGCATTGACGAGCTGGGATGAGCAGTAAACATGCCCTCCGTGGGCCAAGTCGTTGAGAAAGAGATCTGCATCAAAAAGTTGAAAGGCAGGCTGGTCATTGACAAAGTATTGTGAGAGCAGGCTAGCGGCAAGATCTCCGTTAATCGCGACATCAGTCCATCGGGTGATGTCAACGCTCTGAAATCGGTTGTCAGACTGTGGATAAGGGCGCTTATTTTCAATCGAGCATGTAATCTGTACGGCATCGATGTGGCTGAGAAGCTGACTGGGGTCGTATATCACCTGTAGCCCAAGGCGCTCAGCATCTGGATGTATTAGAGCAGGGTATACTGAGGGGTCTGAAGGGTGTTTGTTAGTTGTATTCCCGCAATGCCAGAATATCGAATATACGTACACTTGGTCGCCAATTCGTTCGCCAGGCTGTGGTGGGCATGTGGTTGAAGCATGTATTCCTTTTCAGTGTCTGTAGAGGTTTGTTTCGAGAGTAAAGATGGCGGCAAGGGAGAATTGCCGACGGCAGGTGAGCTCTTAGTGGACAAAGGCTGTGGGGGTGAGAATCTGAGGTTGTTCATGAATCAATTTACGGCACCGGGGAGAGGAGGTAAGACATGTAAACAAGTTTGAGTGGCAAACTAGATGTTTGTCAAAGGAGCAAGCCAGTCATGACGAGGAACAAAATAAAAAAATCAAAACTCACGGCTGGGAATAATGGCTGAAAGCTTCATTATCCAGTCGTTGTCCCAACGATGATTGACCGCTGTTAGGCCCCTGATCAAAGACACTTACCGCAATATCGTCGAGATGGATATTGTCAGAGCTCTCTGCACACTGAGACCTATACAGCAACTCCAATTCCTGAATCCGTTCCCGGAGGCGCGCGTTTTCCAGGCGCAACGCCTCTTCTGGCGAAAGTTGGTAGCGACATTCTTGGGGTCGCTGCCGCGATTGGCACTGAAAGCACGGCTCTCCGCCGTTGCACTTGATCTTTTTCGTTTTGCAATAGGCGCAAGCCTTGCGAGACAGCAGACGACGAGGCGGAAGTGCAGGAGAATCACTTGGGGGCCCGAGGGAGGAAGTTTCTTGAGAAGACCGGGACTCGGCCGATTCTTGCCTGTGGGGTGCGGGGGCAATGTCTCTGAAGCGAGGCATGTTGAGGTGACGAGGTTGTGCAAAGTCCTAGCAGACGAGATGCGTTTGAAGATGGCTGCATACCCAAGGGAGCCAGTTGACTTATCAGGAGCTGAGTCCGGCACTGCGGGTTCGATGAGATCAAAGTGGCAGTTTTGTATGCGTTTGGGAGAAAACACTTAAGCTTTCATTAGGTCCATCCACTGCTAGTTGGGGCCTGCAGCGTGTCAGCCCAGATCTGGGCCAGGATACGTTGCCAAGCGTATGAGGTAGGCAGGAAAGTTGCCAGTAATCGTCATCTAGCCTCTTTTCTTAATTGTGGACAGCATTGCGATTTGTTACGAGGTTACCTGGCACTCCTGGCGAGTATGGCACGCATGGCTAACAACAATCAGGGAGAAGAAAGAGTGCAAGGGAATGACGTCGCCATCAAGCGGGTGGAACCCTTCGGATCGCACGCAGGGTCTCAGGAAAGGTTTTCGCCCAATGATTCCTCATCGAGAAATGGAAGCGGGGCACCGCTAGCGGATCCAATGCCCCGACTTCCCCAAGCAGGTTTTTACATGTCAAAAAGGGACCAAATGCTCCGCGAACGAGTATCGTAAAGGTTAGGGTTCATGGTCAGTCACTACTGAATCCCAAATATTGAGATCGCATCACGGCACCTACGACATTCGCCGTCGTAGCCGCTAGCAAATTTAAACCAGGGTAGTTCAATCAGCAAATTAGACAAACCAATTGCAAACTCCAATTTTGCCTCAACATTGGGCACCAGATCGAGACCTGTGGCTGGATGAGCTGAGGCATCCTTTCGAAATGAGGGGTTTTGACAGTCGGAATTTCAAGGATGGCTCATCTAGAGGACGTTAACCGAAACTTCAACCAGCAGACCAGTCTCCAAAAGACAACGACCATAACTCTGTCGACGACCTGGCAAGCTTTGTCGAACAGTACCTTCGCTCAACTACCACCAGACAAGACCGCGAAATCAAACTCCTGAAGTTACTCGAAGACATGGGTGATGAATACCTTTACCACCTTGGCGAAAATGACACCCAGGCCGAGAGATACTATAGAAAAGTTCTCCAGCTAGCCGAACGCCTTCACGCCGCTAGTTCGTAGTGACCCATTGAAGGACATGACTGTTTTGGCGTCAGGGGCGAAAAGCGGCATTTTATCATGGCATGGCTGGCTATCAGGCTCTCTGCAAATATGACTCCCAAAGGGACTGGCATCAAGTCAACAGTCGCAACAGCCAGGTCAATGTTTGAAAACGAAAACTCACGTTCTATAATCATTTAACTCGATCATCCAAGCCATGCAAGATCTATGTACAAAATACCCACGCGCGTCGCCTTCGACCATACCAGATCAAAATTCTGTACGTGTCAACCTAGTCTTTAGTAGGGAAAGATAAAGTACAGAAATAGAATTCGTCCCTCATAGCATTTCATATGGGTGATCCCTGGCATTTCCTTGCGCCAAAATGAAACCAGCACACTCCTTCGAGGGTCCGCAATCCAGCGAGAGAGAGGTTGCACGCAGAAGCGGCCAGAAATTAAAAAAAGAGGAAAGCCGAAGAAGATAAACTCATTGCATCCAAAAGTCGGATAGATCGTAACCCCTTTCCCCTTCCGAAAGCCAAGCGAGCCCAAGACCGTTCCCTTCCTTATGCCAACCAACGCCCCTGGAAGAGAACTGACAAAACAGGCAAATCAGAAGAGAGGGAAGAGAAATAAGGGTGGTTCCAAACGAGAGCAAGAAGAGAACACAAAAGAGAAGTAAGCAAAGATACACCGGCAAACTTTTGTTCAAAAGATATAACAATACTCGCCCCCGTTTCATGAAGGTGTGCGCGCGTGTGTGTGCGACCCCGTCCTCCTGTCATTCCAGACATGCTTGCCCCCAGGCAAGAGGCCATTATCGTGTCATGCTCCCCATTCAGTGCCCTCGCTTATCCCTTGAAAGATGAGGATAGAGGCCTCAAGTCCATGTTGAGAACAGATGATTTTGGAGTCAATCATGACACATCCTACACCACCGGAGGCGCACCATTTAGTCACTGTCATCAAGGGCGATGGCAGCAATGGGCGTGGCAATCACACGACCAGTCCCAACCACGGTGCGGCGGGTGGTGAATGTCATGACTGTGGGCTTGCGAGTGATGGTGGTGGTGCGCTTAGTCGTGGTCATTAGCAGCTTGGTTGTCGTTGTGCGGAGCGTGGTCATAACCGGGCGGGGGTTGGTAATATTTGTCTTGTGAGTGGGGGTGGGATGAAGACTGATTGTAAGCCGAGTAATCGTGGGCTTGCCCGTAGTGGTAGGCTTCCAGTTGTGAGTGGTGGTATGCTTGTGAGTTGTAGGCTTCCAGTTGTGAGTGGTAAGAGGCCCCGGCTTATGAGTGGTGTTAGGCTTGTGAGTGGTAGGAGGCCCCGGCTTGTGAGTGGTGTTAGGCTTGTGAGTGGTAGGAGTCTCCGGCTTGTGAGTGGTGTTGGGCTTGTGAGTGGTGTTGGGCTTGTGAGTGGTGGTAGGCTTGTGAGTGGTAGGAGTCTCCGGCTTGTGAGTGGTGTTAGGCTTGTGAGTGGTGTTGGGCTTGTGAGTGGTGTTGGGCTTGTGAGTGGTGGTAGGCTTGTGAGTGGTAGGAGTCTCCGGCTTGTGAGTGGTGTTAGGCTTGTGAGTGGTGTTGGGCTTGTGAGTGGTAGGAGTCTCCGGCTTGTGAGTGGTGTTAGGCTTGTAAGTGGTAGGAGTCTCCGGCTTGTGAGTGGTGTTGGGCTTGTGAGTGGTGGTAGGCTTGTGAGTGGTAGGAGTCTCCGGCTTGTGAGTGGTGTTAGGCTTGTGAGTGGTGTTGGGCTTGTGAGTGGTGTTGGGCTTGTGAGTGGTAGGAGTCTCCGGCTTGTGAGTGGTGTTGGGCTTGTGAGTGGTAGGAGGCCCCGGCTTGTGAGTGGTGTTAGGCTTGTAAGTGGTAGGAGTCTCCGGCTTGTGAGTGGTGTTGGGCTTGTGAGTGGTGGTAGGCTTGTGAGTGGTGTTGGGCTTGTAAGTGGTAGGAGTCTCCGGCTTGTGAGTGGTGTTGGGCTTGTGAGTGGTGGTAGGCTTGTGAGTGGTGTTGGGCTTGTAAGTGGTAGGAGTCTCCGGCTTGTGAGTGGTGTTGGGCTTGTGAGTGGTGGTAGGCTTGTGAGTGGTGTTGGGCTTGTAAGTGGTAGGAGTCTCCGGCTTGTGAGTGGTGTTGGGCTTGTGAGTGGTGGTAGGCTTGTGAGTGGTAGGAGTCTCCGGCTTGTGAGTGGTGTTGGGCTTGTGAGTGGTAGGAGTCTCCGGCTTGTGAGTGGTGGTAGGCTTGTGAGTGGTGGTAGGCTTGTGAGTGGTAGGAGTCTCCGGCTTGTGAGTGGTGTTAGGCTTGTGAGTGGTGTTGGGCTTGTGAGTGGTAGGAGTCTCCGGCTTGTGAGTGGTGTTAGGCTTGTAAGTGGTAGGAGTCTCCGGCTTGTGAGTGGTGTTGGGCTTGTGAGTGGTGGTAGGCTTGTGAGTGGAAGGAGTCTCCGGCTTGTGAGTGGTGGTAGGCTTGTGAGTGGTAGGAGTCTCCGGCTTGTGAGTGGTGTTAGGCTTGTGAGTGGTAGGAGTCTCCGGCTTGTGAGTGGTGTTAGGCTTGTAAGTGGTAGGAGTCTCCGGCTTGTGAGTGGTGTTGGGCTTGTGAGTGGTGTTAGGCTTGTAAGTGGTAGGAGTCTCCGGCTTGTGAGTGGTGTTGGGCTTTGCCGTGGTGGTGGGGGGAGCGACAACGGTGGTCTTGACGGTCGTGGCAGTGGTCCGGCAAGTGCGGTAGTAGTTGTCATCCAAGATATAACCGTAACCATCCTGCATGGACATCTGCGAGGGACCACGAGTCTCGCCGCGGTTGGTGGCATAAGACTGATCCCAATCGCGGGTGTACATCGAGCAGAACAGACCCTGGGGGACTCCGTTCTCAAACAGGGTGTAGGCAAGGAAGAATCTGCAAGTGTCGTAGGTGCCATCAGGTTTGGGGTGCTTGCGATGATAGTTGGTGACGCTCACACAGTGAGCAGCGCACAAGTGAGGGATGTGGGCCTCAGGGAAGAACTTGAAGCCTATGTAGGTGTCCTTGCCGTCCTTGTCCAGCGGAGCATTGATGGTGGCATTTCCATAGGGAATGGGACCGATGAAGCCATCAATGGGATCAGGGAAATCAGCGTCGCGGGTGACAACAACACTGCCGAGAGCACTCGAAGGCAAGGTGGCCGAAATGCCCGCGGCCAGCAGGGCTGAAACCATGCCCTTCATGTTGGACGATGCTGACGGGAGCAGGTAAGAGGGAGAATGATGAAAAGAGTGAAGCAACGCTTGAAAGTTGCAATGCTAGCAATGCAATGCGAAGGCTTTCAAGGTCGACTTCTGGGCTACCGGGCTGACTGGGCTGGCTGCTGCTGGGGAGAAGATGTGGGAGTAAGGGGAGCACAACCAGCGATATTTAAGATCATGGCGACCTGATCGTTCTTTGCAGACCCACTCCGTATTCTGCTTCGGTGGTGTTGTCGGAATGGGGATCTGGAAGCCTGTTGGCCTGAGGAGAGCCGGGAGAGGCTTGCATCCTAAGCCACGCCCACGCAGGTAGAGGCATGGCTTTGATGGCGATACGAAGTGACCATCCACTCACTCCACCCCTACATCATTTGTGTACGATCTAAAACTTCTCAACGGTAGTTCTGTCCCCTTCATGTAAGCAATCTTGAATTCGCAGAGAGCGAATGAGGTGAACAGCTCGGAACTAATCTCTACTGTATATCATGTCATCTGCTCTCGAGATCGCTGTTTTCAAATTGCCCATCAACGTAGTCTCTTCTCCAAAGCAGCATTCTGTGATTGATCTTTGAAGTGTCCGTATGGGCCAAGAAGGATACCGGCCAGTCACACAACTAACTTACAATGGATGCAAAAAGGAGCACCGTCCGTCCCATCGTTGCCCCGTGTTTCTTACGTCAGGGTCCAGCCATGGATGATGAAGGAGAGTCAACGTGCGAAAAGGATTCTGCATGCGAAGAGCCAGGAGCTTCGTAACTTCAATCTCCCCCACCCCCCAAAGCTCAGATAAGCTTTCTTCAACAGCGGTTCGGTTCGGTCCGGCCCCCTGCCAGTCCCGCTGTCAGTCCACTCCCTTGGCCATGGCAACCGCAGCAATCATCATCACTTCATCCCAACCTCGACTGTGGACTCGAACCAGAATTACGAGCAGCCCCCCGCTTGCTATCCTTGCTCCCTTCTCCCACAACCACCGGACTCCGTGAATACTTGACCAGAGTGGACCCAATACGCAGCGTAGGCAACTCCGGTCCACACTCTCGGTGATGGAAAGGTGATCTCACCTTGGACCAACGGGGTACCTAGGTGAGTGAGCACGCGATCGACCGGATTCTCCCGGTGTATCCAGTTACATGAAACTAGAAAACCGCACCCCAAAACGCATTGTGGGGCTCCAGCTTCTCGTGAACACCGATGTAATGTGCCATAATTCTCTTGTTGAAACCCGTTATCATACTCGAAGTTTACCATCGCTCATGACAAAATCAGGCCGGAACCTGTCCATCCCAACAAACCAGGGCAGTCTCTGGTCAAATCCCAATTGGCAATCCCAACCTGTCTTAGTATATACATGTTTCTCTCAGCGTTGTTCTTTTCGATCTGGTTGGCTCTATCTCAACTGAATCCCCATCTATCTTCGAGACCCGACTACCGCCTTCAGAATCCCACATTTACCCCCTCTGCAAATCCAAAGAAAACACCGCCGGGCTCGAGACACAAGTTTTTGTTTGGCACCATTGAGATAAGACAGCAGGTATCTCCCATGATAAGCATCACCCAAGTACCAAATAACCGTCCACCTGATCTGAGCACATCAACTTACCCCAGCTCAAGCGCGTTGCGGCCATCACCTTGTCCAGCTCCCACTTTCGCTAGAAGTGCCTTACCCAACCAAGACTCTCTCTTCCACACCATACCGTATCTGTCCCCGGCCATGGTCACCCTTTATTGTCATCCCGAAGCTCTCGGTGGAGATCCAGAGTGGTACATCCGGCCATCAAAGTGTATAGATCTTTGCTCAAGGATACAACGAAAACGGGAGTCGGAACGGGTGGGCGATGCCAAGTTGCCCGGGTTGAGACGACAGGACGCGAAGGGAAATATTGGGTATTTGTTGATATTAAAACTACTAATGTGCTGCTCGCCGCGTCTCTCTGTCTTGTGACAAACCAAAGGATGTTTGTGGACTAAAGATGAAAGACAGCCATCTTTCCCCAACCTGGACAGACTGTCAGGAGGCAGACATAACAAATTCTTTGTTAAGCCGTACACCAACAGCTCTCTCTCTATTCAATATTAATCGACGCATGAAAACAAAACTGGTATAATAGGGTATTCTTTTTTCCCCGCCTCGGGTTCGTTTCGTTCGTTTGTTTGTGTATGTTCCAATTCCCCTCCCCACCTATCCGTTCCATCCCAATGCCTGCCCCTCCACCATTTTTTGAGCAACCAGAGCAGCAGCTGGCGAAACCATGCAACAGTAGACTCCCAACACCACCCCACAACTTTCCACTCTCTCACAAATCAGCCCTTCGCAAGTAAATGGGCAACCAAATAAGAAAAAAGAAGCGGGGGCTGGTTGCGAGGCGGTGACAGTAAAAAAAGGAAGGCACCGATGTATACGCAACGGAGAAAGACATTTCGGAAAACCCGTCAATCCGAAAACAAAAAAATGATCTCCCCAACGCCCACAATTAGTGTACCCTCCTAGTTTGCATTTCGCCCTCAAGTCAAAGCGGTAGTGTTGGTGATTGTGGGCCGGCCCTCGTCTATACCACTGTGCATTCTTCGCTCTGGCAACCATTGCCTTCCTGCCCGGGTCTTGTCGCTATAAAAGGAAAAAGGTATTTTTTGGCAAATATAACCAAGACAATCATCGCCACCTTAGTCAACCTGCTTCTCGCAACCGATTCGTCCGAGGAGTTCCTTACGGTCGCTGTGACCAGGCAAGCTGACTCCTGTTGCCGTTGTTGACCTTTTGCCGCGGGCCACCCTCCTCTCCCAGCTCTTCAGGTTGATTTCGTCTGCGCCAACTTCCTCCTCAAGCGGCTGCGCCTCCTCGTAAACATACTCATCCAGATCCTCGAGATCATCTGCTTCGTCATCACTTCGCGTGTCCTCGGCGCTGCCTCCCTTGATCACTTTAATGGCAACTCGTATGATTAGATAAAACCACATCACGGTCAGAATCTGGAGGAAAAACAGCATGCCGAAGAATCCGTTCCTGAAGTTGTGGTTGAAGCAGACTGGTGCATCGGTATCCCAGAGCGGTCTCGCAATATAAAGCCAGGTGTCGTTGGCGGGTGGCGGGTGCGGTCCGTCAAGTTCGCGCCCATAGAAGCAGCCGTTCATGTAGATCAGGGTATGAGCCCAGACGGAGTAGATGGCCATCGGAAAGAATATGTGTCGCGCGATGAACCATGTGACCATGAAGACAGCAAACATGACATCGCAAATCGTCTTGTAGCCCAGATATTTCAGACACTTGGCGAACTAAGGGGGTTTGGTTAGCAGACAAGAACATAATCAGGGGGTGCCGAGGCGTCACGACAACACATACGGGAAGGAAAATGTCCACCACATCCATCAGAACCAGAATGAGATTGCCCACGCGCGTGTGTCCCTCTCTGTAAGCAGCATAAATCAAGGTGCTTGTAACGATGTGGTGGGAAAACATTTGCCAGTGGTCCTTGCGACGCTCCTCGATGTTGATAACAATGAGTAGCTGCAGGTAGAAAGACAGCTGTGCCAGGGTGTAGGCCTTCATGAGCCCATCCATTTCACGATTCGGCCATTCTTTCCAAAGATCGTGGAGGCTCAGATAGTAGGTAGATGTCCGGTAGATGTACTGTGCCATCGTGTCAGCACGCCTCACTTCAACGACAGAAACGAAAAGTAATTTTGACACATACCACTCCCAGGGGCCAGAAGAAAGAATAGTAGACCAACAACCAGCCTTGTTCGCTGAATCTTACAATGTCTTTCTTCTTATGAACTCCCTTAGCCCTGGCAAACGGAGCCAGCACGTATTCCATTATCCCAGCCCTCAAGCCCGTCAACACCACGATGAAGAAAGCGATGAGGTACCAATCGTCGCCACCGAGGAAGTATTTCCCTGTATTCTGGTTGTAATACGAGAGCGTAAAGAACTTGGATGTGTACTCGCGCGCGCGGGGCATGCTGTGGGCCAGGAAGAGGAGGGCGACGAGATTGCAGGAGAGTCCTGTGGAAGTCAGCTTGAGATCTAAAGACCTAGATACGAAGTATGGGAACTGACCAATTTGATTGGCAACAAACCACCGGGCAAGACCTTTCAGAGCCCCATCATCCTTTCGCTTGGGTCGACGAACAAGCACCTTGTTGCCGTTTCTTTGCATATATAGGGGCACGTTCAAACTGTTGGGCTTGCCGTTACTCCGTGGTGCTGTCTGCGGCAGGCCAACAGAGGTGACTTGGGTATCGTGCTGGTCGGGGCCATCTTGGGAAATAGGGGCCGGGAGGTTGCTCATGGTGTACTGAGCGACGGCCGGACCGCCAATTGACCGTCTGGGAGACGAGCTGATGGAGTAGCACGATGTTGTTGAAGATTCGTCGCGATCGAGGCCACCGACTTTTACTTGAGCCGTGCCGGCTGGATACAAGCCGTCCGTCGGGCGTGTTGGGCACGGTGAAGCCGGTCGAACAAGAGGCGCGAGAGTGTCGTCGGTCCAGCTGTCACCACGCGGTGCTCAGAGCAGGTGCGGGACGGGGTTGAATGCTGAGAGGCAGGAAGGGACACCACCAGATTGGGAAATAAAAGAAAACGAGGACGCCGTCAATCACCAACAGCAAGACGATAGAGACGACAGCAAAAACGAACGACGAGCTGCCTCTTGAAACCAATCCAGTCCAATCCAATGGGACAATTGGCAAAAGACAACGGCAGCGGTAGCGAACGACGGGCAGGGAGCAGTTCCACACTCCACCCCGTTTGGCGGTTTGACCAAAATGTTGAATTTGGGCTGGACTGAGCCCAGCCAGCCCCAAAGGCGGTGGACATGCACTGTGCGCGCTCACGGCAAGCTTTCTGCTGTGAGCTTTCTTCCAGGGGTAGGGGCCCCGGCACCAAAAAACTCCAAGCGCACCTTGCTGGATTGGGAAAGGCGGGGATGGTGGAAGCAGGGTGAGCACTGACCGTAGATCAGCTCTGTTCTCCTTTTTCTTGCTTTCTTCAAACATGTTTTTTTTTTTTTTGCTGGTGACAGATGCAGCACGAAAACTCCTGTTCAACTGAATGTCTAGCTCAAGACAACGCTCGAGCTTTTCTATTTGAAAGATCTGTGACACCGTCTGTACACCCAAGATCGGGTCAGGGGAACAGCTGTTACACGACAACTAATCAGAGGGGGTCCGTAGAGGGTTACACAGTTCAGGGACCTCAACCCCACCATCTTTTGAGCGCGGGGTGGTCTGCTGCATCTCATCGTCCAATTGTTGCATGTGTCCCCTTTCCGCACTGTGGTTGGATCTTTTTGTTTATTGCTCGCCGGCCAGTGTTGGGCGCACATTCGAAAGCTCCTGTCAGAGAACTGGAAAGCTTGTCAAGCTCACACCTAGGAATAACCCACAGCTTCGAAAGTTGCCGAATACAGATCCTTGAAAGCAGCAAACAATGGCCTGTCCAATCACTGACTATATTTTCCTCAAGTCTTTGGCCGCGCTTCCTATCAAGCAACCAATCGGTTTGCCCACCATCCCCTGAAGGCAGGAATTTCAACATCAAAAAATAGGGGTTGATGAAACCCAAATGATCAGACAGCTCAAGCTTCGCGTGACACCTGATTTGTGGGGATTCTCATTCGCTGGCGCCCGGTGCTTAAAGTTGGCGCCAAGCTCGGCTGGACCCTAACCCGGGCTTTCTGTTTTCTTTGGTGCTTGGCACGGGCCAGCAAGGTTGTTGCAGCCTCGTCTAGTTTCCAGCCAATGTTTTCCCAATCAAATGCTCAGCCTTCTCTTCCAGCACGACCACTGCCCTCAAACCACATCCAGCCACGCCTCCCAAAAAATGAACCAAATACGCGCCATTCAAGCGCTCAATAAAAAGGAGCTTGAAAACGGGATCCCCCCCTCTGCCTCCTGGCACACCGACTATCGCGACACAGCCTTCGTCTACTTTGGCGGCCTTCCCTACGAGCTCACCGAAGGCGACGTCATCACCATCTTCAGCCAGTACGGCGAGCCGACCTTTCTCAAGCTCGTCCGCGACAAGGAAACAGGTAAATCAAAGGGCTTTGGGTGGCTCAAGTACGAAGACCAGCGGAGCACCGACTTGGCGGTGGATAATCTGGGGGGCGCGGAGATTGCGGGGAGGCTGATCAGGGTTGATCATGCGCGGTACAAGGCGAGGGACGATGAGGACTTGGAGGAGTGCAAGGTTGGGTGGGAGGATGTCATGAGGCGGGAGAGGTTGGAGAAGGGCCTGCCGAGTGAGGATGAGGACGGTACGGACGAGGATGAGGATGAGGATGACAAGCCCAGGAGGGCGATGCTCAAGGAGGAGAGAGAATTGCAGCTGCTTATTCAGGATCATGACGATGACGACCCGATGAAGGATTTTTTGATTGAGGAGAAGAAAAAGGAGGTGGATGAGGCCCTAAGGAGGGAGAAGAAGAAGGAGGAGAAACATAACCGGAAACACAGGGAGCGTAGAGAGAAGGACAAGGATAGGGAGCATCGCCACCGCTCGCACAAATCCAAGCGTGACGAGGATGAGCGAGAGGACAGACACCAGGACCGCAGGCAAGAACGCATCGAGGACGACCCAGACCGGAAGCGCCGAAGAGATATGTCACCCTCTGGTGGGAACGACAAAGAGAAGGGCCGTGATAGTAGGAGGGATGGCCATCGGGACGAAGCACGTCGCATCAGTGACCGGCGTGATAGAGACGTCAAACGCGACAGAGATGTCAGGCGCGACAGAGATGACAGGCGGGATAGAGATGACAGGCGGGATAGAGATGACAGGCGGGATAGAGACGACGGGCGTGATCGAGATGACCGGCCCGACCGAGGCCGAGACAGGGTCGATGAGCGCCGTCCCAGAGACGATCGAGGAGATGGTGATGATCGAAGAAAGGACCGTGACAGGCGTCATCGTGATGATGACGACCGCAGACGGCGCAGGAGTCGGAGCAGATCCCCACGCCCGAGTAGAGATTGAATGGAGCCCTGGATGCTGAAAGAAAACCCAAGTGTGGTGGTCATTGAAGTAGAGATTGAATGGAGCCCTGGATACTGACAGGAGACCCAAGTGTGTTGGTCATTGAAGAAGTGCAACGAGTTGATAAAGATACCCAAGCCATGTTAATACAAAACTACACATTGAACCAGCCGCTAATGTTTGCTGGAGAATGATGCCATCAAGTAAAATGCCAAATAAACGCCTGCTGTTGAGCCCAAATTCCTGCCGCTGATAACCTGCCCCCTTCCCATAATTCCATGTAAACCATACCCCCTAAACAAGCAATGCCACCCACACTAACGCCGCGCCAAAAGGTCAATACGTCGAGTAGTCCCCTCCTAGTCCGCGAGATATCTCTTCCAGCCCGCCTTTGCTAGAGAACGTTTGCCCCCTCCCTCATCCTTGATGATAAACTTTTCCCAACGAGCGTCAGTGCCAGCTCCAACTACCAGCAGCGAAGTGTCGTCAAGCCAACCAATAACCCCTTTTGGCAGCCTCATAGTCCCAAGTGTTGAGCTCTCTGTGAGAAGCTGGTTCGCACTAGAGGGTTCATCACCCGCCTCGAAGGGGTGTGTGGCAAAGGAATAAGCATCCTTGACGAATCGAGGCATTAAAGGGATCTTGGACAAAATCCCCCATTTCCCTTGATCATTCGCTGTTTCCGGCGCCCCGTCCTCACCCTGGCCACCCAATCTCTTTCCTTTCGGCATGTCGAAGACATGTAGAGTGGACTTGTCCGATGTGCAAGCGAGCATAGTCCCAGATGGGTTGAACGCAAGAGAAAAGATAGCTGCCGGATCGATTCCTCTGCGAAGTTCAGCTATCTTGGCGCAGGTCCTGGTTGAGAATACTCGAATCAGCGTTCCCTATGTTCCAAGTTAGCAAGCGAACACCGCAGCCAATGCCTTGAAAATTAAAAGCCACTTACGGTCTCGCTAGCAGTTGCTATAAGCTCGCCATCCAAACTCAGCTGAAGGGCTCGAATGGCCGCTGCGTGGGCCGGGATGATGCTCACGTTTGACGTAGCAATCTCAACCACTTGCACCTGCCCGGCACTTCGGCCTGGGAATGCGATGATTCTGGATGACATGCGGCAAAGCCCCAGTGGATTGTTGGCCGTCTCGTAGGCTGTGATGAACGAAGGCGGTTTGGCAAACTTGTATAGCCGGACACTGTTCTGTAGCACCACGACTATCCGTTCCTTAGACAACTGAGTGCCCCTCACAGGTGTCAACGCGCTGATATCGAGAGCGGACTTGCTCCTACCCTCGTCCCAGAGGATCAGCTTGTTGGCAGCAAACTTTGGCTTCCTACCCCCACCGACGATGCCCAGATAGTTAGCCTTGCCCATCATCTGAACCAGCCCAACACCCGCGTTGAATTCTGCTCAGGCTCATAGTCAGTCTTCAAAGGGTCAAGAAACGCACACGCAAGACTGATAAGGAAAGACATACCGCGTGCTGTGGTCTGCGTGCATGTTTCCGAGCTGAAGACTTGTCATTGTTAGCGCTGTTGCACAAAGTAGTCAAGTCCAATGGTCGAGTTCAGAGGGAGTGCCATCATCTTCTTGTGTTACAGGAGAGTCGAGAAATGGGTGGAGCACAGTTGATGGGTAGCTCAACGACTCTCAAGACACAGGTAAAGCACTTACTCCGAAACCCTGTATTCAGCCCGACAGCAAAACAGCTGCAATCGTCATTAAATGTTATCGAGAGAACCAGTGGAAGGCTGGTTGTCTCGAGAGGCGGTCGAGTATTCATGACAGTCCCGATTGCCCCGAACCGATGCCGGGGGGTGGTTGCTGATGAAGGTCGGTGCCGAGCAGGATGGGACAAATATGAGCGGATGCAGTGCCGGTCAAAGCTTGATTACGAAAACGAGATAAGAAAAACAAACGGCAACTGACAACGTCGAGATAGATGGATGACGAGGTGTTGTTGTTGCTATCCGTAAACAGGTTGGGCTTGGCGCTTTGAGTGTGTCAGCTGCACTCCGGCTGCTCCTGAGGTTGTTGGATGAAGGAGTTCCAGAGAGCCACGCCTGGCAGCGGCCACTTATACGATCTTTTAACAGGCGAGGTTGACCCAAGTCTGCACAAAAGCTTCCTGTTTCCTGTCCTGTCCAAAATTCACCATTGGCGGAGAGCTGGAACGCAGAAGTGAGTTTTGCAGTCTCAAAGACAGTCACCAGCTTCAACTCCAACTGCGCCAACAACGCAATCGCTGATGCTGAGACCATTGAGACAACAGGACTGGGTGAAATCGAGACACGAGGCCTTGCCAGCCGTTCCCAGCTGTTGCCTGCCTATGAAATGTCCGGGTGGGGAATCTGGGAGTCCCGAGGAAGGGGCGCTTCCACCTGGGGATTTGGAGCGCGCCTTTCCCAGACAGGGCTAGCGCCATGTCATGAACGGGCAACCCCTGAGATTTGCGGGCTGGGGCGGCTGGTCATTACTGCTCCTGTGCTGGGTTGACAGCTCTGGCTGTTAGTGGGCGGTGGTTCTCACTCACTGCCAGAGCCAGAAGTGCTCCGTGCTGAAACTCCTGGGCTCCTGCTGCGGTAGCACCCGCAACAATTTTGTGAAATTGGCATTTTCCGCCTCGATGCCCATCCCGGCCCTTCTCCTTTTCCCAACCCGAACCGTGATCATCCTCGCCGTCGTCCCATTCCTCGACTCCGACGACGCTTGTTGATTCTACACAAGCATTCATTCGAGAGTCCGCCTTTTTGGTGCCTGGATACGCCCAATCGTCTATTAATTCTATTCTTGATTGCCTGTTGAGCGCTCTGTCGAAGGTCGGCGCTAGTTTTACCCGTGTTTCCATACAAGTCGCGACTCCACACCAATATCATGTCTTCTCCAGCCGTACGTCTGCCTTTCCCTGTCCATCCAGCTTCCTCAGTGAAGCCCATAACCCTTCGCATCCTTCGCCCGCAACACAGCTCTCCGCAACCCGCATTTCGCACGTGTGGCAGACCTCAAAACACCCGTTTACACCGAACCTGCATAACTTCACAGCTATGGTTGGAGCTAACAACACGTTGTTTGGCATTGAGCAGAAGATGATCCGCCGAAAGAAGAACGTCAAGAAGGGTATCCAGTTCTGCCTGATGGTCTGCGGTGCCTCGGGAACTGGTAAGTAAACAAACATCAGCTACAAGGCCGTCATGTTTGGCCATGCTCTTGCGCGCACGTGTGGCTGACTGCGCCGGTGATTCTTCTAGGCCGTACTACCTTTGTCAACACCCTCTGCGGCAAGCCCGTCCTTGGCCACAAGGAATCGGATGACCCGTCTACTGCGCACGTCGAGGATGGCGTCAAGATCAAGCCCGTCACCGTCGGTATGCAACCCCTCCCCCCCTCAGGACGAGAACCTGAGGCACGGATAAGCCAGCATCTAACAGTGGATAGAGCTTGAGTTGGATGAGGAGGGAACGCGCATTTCTCTTACCATCGTCGACACACCGGGCTTTGGCGACCAGATTGACAATGAGGCCAGGTAGGTGCTCCAAAGCCCGTGGCAGACAAGACAAGACCGCGTGCTAACTGGTTGGGTACAAACAGCTTTGCCGAGATCGTTGGGTACTTGGAGAGGCAATACGATGACATTCTTGCGGAGGAGTCGCGTATCAAGCGTAATCCCCGTTTCAGAGACAACCGCATCCACGCCATGCTTTACTTCATCACCCCGACCGGCCATGGGTAATTTATCCTCTGCTCTCAACTTGGGCCTGAATACCCTGCTAACATACGCGCTAGCCTCCGCGAGCTTGATATCGAGCTCATGAAGCGCCTTGCCCCCAGGGTCAACGTCATCCCCGTTATTGGCCGGGCCGACTCGCTTACTCCCGCCGAACTCGCAGAGACGAAGAAGCTTGTGATGGAGGATATCGAACACTACCGTATTCCCGTTTACAACTTTCCTTACGATATTGAGGAGGACGATGAGGACACAGTGGAGGAGAACGCCGAGCTCAGAGGTCTTATGCCATTCGCTATTGTCGGATCGGAAGACATCATCGAGATCGGAGGTCGCCAGGTTCGCGCCCGCCAGTACCCTTGGGGTGTCGTCGAGGTTGACAACCCGCGTCACTCCGATTTCCTGGCTATCCGGTCCGCGCTTCTCCACAGCCACCTTGCTGACTTGAAGGAAATCACCCACGATTTCCTCTACGAAAACTACCGTACCGAGAAGCTCAGTAAGAGCGTCGAGGGTGGTGCTGGGGTGTAAGTTAATGCGTATGCTTTTGTGGTGAGATACATACTAATCAACTGCAGCGACTCTTCGATGAACCCTGAGGACCTTGCGTCACAGTCTGTTCGCCTCAAGGAGGAACAGCTGCGCCGTGAGGAGGAGAAGCTCCGCGAAATCGAGGTCAAGGTTCAACGCGAGATCAACGAGAAGCGCCAGGAGCTCCTGGCCCGCGAATCCCAGCTCCGCGAGATCGAGGCCCGGATGCAGCGCGAGGCTGCCGCTGCGGCTGCCGCCCAACAAGGGACTCCTTCCAACCACTCGGAGCCCAATGGCAACCCAGAGTAAACCCCATGATGGTATCAGGTTATCGAAGTTTCACGGCTGTCATACCGATATGGCGAAACTTCGAAACTTTCTAGGCGACCTGATCTTTCTGTGCAGGCGTTGGTTCTTCTGTTGTGTTTAGAGACAAAATATTCCCCCCCCCGCTGCTTCTGCAATTTCTTTTTTTTACCAAGACGATACTAGCTCCAGCCCAAGGCCATGAATGTGACGAGAAACAGAGGACGATGGAGCACGCCCGCAATGGCAGTGACGAAGAGCGACTGGAAAAGGGGTGCGTGATAGGCTGGCGGAAAGGGCACAGGGTTCACGCGGAAGTCATCAAGGGAAGGGATAGATGGTGTCGGCTGGATATCAGATTAGGTGACGAGGTCAAGATTTGGTAGTTCTCTTTTTGGTTCCAGCCGACGCCATAACCAGGGGGTGAGGCAACGGAAGCATGGGCCCCGTAATGCAAAGGAGGGAGGGTTCATTGGGAGGTGGCCAGGCTGTTGTTCTTTCCGTCACGTCTGTCAGCATCAGCTTGCTGGTTATACCCTGAGTCGGCCACTTACTATCTGACTCGCTTTATTTTCCTTTTTTTCTACTATTGGACTTCTAATGCAGATATCACCTAAATTAAGTTTTCATCTCGACGATTTGTACTCTCTTAACAACGCTGACTATCCACCCCTCTTCGCTGTGTGTGATTTACAAATACGAGAAAACCAATGCCCAATCCGCCAAACACCTCAACCTCTTCACCTCCGCAAGCGGCTTTCAACTACAGGCAGCTGAGCCCCGAGAACGGCCAAGCGATCAGCCGCATCGTTCCCCGGGTCCCCCGAATGTCCCGCCACCTTGGTAAACGTTGTCCTCGCCCCGGCGGCATCCCTCTCGTCAATCAGAGCCCGAATAGGCTTGATGATATCGTCGTTCTTAACCGCCGCGCCCTTTGCCGACAGCCACCCGTTTCTGACCCATCCCCGATACCACTTTGTCACGCAGTCGATGGAGTATTGACTGTCCGTTCTGATCTCCACCGACTCGGCGGGGTCAAAAGCCTGAAGCGCGAGAAGGACGGCCATGAGCTCGGCGCGCTGGTTGGTTTGCAAGGGGCCCGGGAGGCGTTTGGAGATGTTCCTGGGGTCGCCGGCGCCGAAGTAGACTCCTATCCCGGCTGTGGCGTGCCTTTTGCCGTTGCCGGGGGCGGCGCCGTCGGTGTAGACTACGATCAGTTCGTTTGGGTCGGGGTTGGGTCTGGCTCTTTTGGCGGGGGGCTCTCTGGTGGCGGTTGAGGTTGGGGGGACTGGGTTCTTTTTGGGGAGGACGATGTTGTTGGTGACGGTGTTTATGATGGGATAGCGAGGGAATGCTGGTGGTGGTGCTGGTGGTGATGGGGAGTTGTCGCGGGCCGGAGCAGGATCATTGCGGTTGGTTCGACCAGGATAGCTGGTTTGAGGCGAGGAATGATCAGAGCCACGTCGGATGAGATTCGTGGTTTGTGGTGTTGGTTGATCAGGTCCCCGTCGGAAAGGTTGGCTGCTGCTGCTAGCCTGCTGGTTTGTCATGTTTGAAGAAGAGCGGCCCGCGTTGAGCCAATCCTGTGCTTCCTTGCGGGTGGGAAAGCTTTTGTCTATGAAGGCCAGTCAGTGTAAGGTATGCATCATGAAGGAAGAGAATCTCACGAATTGCGCCGCCAAAGCCGGTGACTTGGTCCCTGGCCTCATCCCAGCTGGTGTAAACACCGGGCTTTTTGCCGACGCGAACAGCATAAAACTTTGGTCCCCCCTTTCTCGCCATCTGCCAAAGCCTCCAGAAAAAAGAGCGGCGTGCCAGGGTGATTTGTCGCGGATGGCGACGAAGGTCGGCAAGATATACTAAAGTGCAACAACTAACGGACAAGGAATCAACGGCGACTTCCTTCGCGTGTGGCTTGGCGCGTCTTTCAGCTCTTAGTTTCAGTGACAAGAAGGTGTGGTGTGAATAGAAACCTCGCGGAGGCAAATCTGAAATAAATTGATCGAGTTTAGTGGGGTTGGTGGAAGCTGATGCTTTGCTGGGCCCAAGGAAACGATTTCCTCAACACATTCTACGCTATGGCAAACGGCCTACATCAATCACATTTTAAATGATCATTCGAAACCAAACACTATAGATGAAGCAAGCCCATAGTCATAACGGGCCGTCCATTTATTAACTCCTGCCGAAACCAAGAATAGTAATCCCATCAGGTCGAGTCATCCCAAAGCCAAAAAAAAAAAAAACAAAAAAAAAAAACAAAGAGGGAAGCAAACATCAATAATACAAAACGACCTCCGCCCTGTCATACCACGCTCGTCTCTTGATCCCATATCGTACCTTATCGTCCGTCATTCTCAACCTTCCTTCGCCCATTCACCACGACCACTTCTTTAACCGCCGCCAAACTTAGTTATTGTTCTGGCTGTTCAGAATCCGCAAAATGGCCAAGAACAGGTTGATAATGTCAAGATACAAACTCAAAGCGGCAGCGATCTCCTCCTCGACATGGTGCTTCCTCATAACGAGCTGTGTGTCCACGAGGATGTAGCCGCTGAAGATCAACGCGGCCAACAGACCGTAGATGAGCTCAGTGGTGCTGGTGTGAGGAAGGAAGAAGGACATAAACCCGAAGAGGACCAAGCCCCAAAGAGCGCCAAAGAGATATGGCATCCATGAAGTGAAGTCGTACTTGGACTGACAAGCGAAGGCCGTCAAGAAGATGAAGATGCCGCCGGTGAGCACGACTGCGTTGAGTACGATAGAAGAGTCGTAGAAAGAGACAATGACGGAGATGGTGTAGGCTTCAAGAAGTGTGAAGCCGGAGAGGAAGAGCAGATTGGTAGGATATGAGTGACGTTTCCAGTAGGTGAGGATCATGAAACCCATGGAGCCAAAGAGAGACAGCCAGAGAACGGTGGGGTTATTCTGAATCCAATTTCTGTAGCCATCGCTCATGAAGCTTAGGGAGCTCACGAGGGTTGTTGCGAGTATTTGGACAGTAAGAATGGTGTAGACTTTGCGGATGAACTGGTTGCGGATCTCGAGGGTAGCTTCGGCAACGGAACCTCCGAACTAGAGAAGCGCTGTTAGGTCAAGCTGTTGATACAGAATAAGCGCAGGAGTATGCCCACCTTGAAGTCATCGGGGATGTTGTCTTCGCTGCTGCGAGGGGCGCCGCCAAAGAGGGCAGCATTGTCTTGCGCCGAGCTGCTTTCAGCCTGGTACGACGGAGGCGGCTGCGTGTAGAGGTGCGCATCGGGATCTTCCTGCGCAGCAGGCGTATACTTGGCTGTGCTCGCCATTGTGCCTGTTATCAATGTCGGATCAAACTGGTGGTGACCGTTGCGTATAGTTGGCTGTAGATGTTCAAGCGCAAAAACGTTGTCTATTTGTAGGCAATCGGTGTAATACAGTTGGATGAATGACGATGGCAGCCTTTCACGGAGGATGACCCGAGAGAGTGGGGAATGCGCTAGGTGATCAGTGGCGGAGCTGCTGCAGGTAAAGACCAGGT
Organism: Podospora pseudopauciseta; assembly: GCF_035222475.1. Lineage (NCBI taxonomy): Eukaryota > Fungi > Ascomycota > Sordariomycetes > Sordariales > Podosporaceae > Podospora > Podospora pseudopauciseta. The sequence continues at coordinate 8,126,598 of NC_085892.1, forward strand.
GGATGCCGGAAGGTTCCATTAGCCTGGGGAAGCTCGCCTATTTACATAGATCCCACTGCAGCCAAGGCCGTTTTGGTCCCAAGACCTGCAATAACATTGTATTTCTCTCTCGAAGAAAATAGATAAGCCTCTCTGGAGGTGTGATACCGAGTTCGGAACTGTGACAGTGCACTATATATCTTTTGAAGAGTCATCGGAGTCACTCGGAAAGGGGAGCGCACAGTTGGGCAAAAGCCCGCCGTGAAGACTATGCAGCAAAAGGGTGTAGCGGGGGAGCAGGGGTTAGGGTTCAACGAGACAAAGATGTCCACCGCCCGAACCCCCTGCAGTCAGGGTCCACTGGCTGTACTGGCTTGCAACTCTGTCTGGCATTGGGCAAACGCCGCCAGTCGCGTCTCCCAACGACGTCCGCGAATGTTTCGGGGAATTTACGGCCCGCATTTGAGCTCTACTGAAGTCAACACCTGCTGGAGGGGAGCGTTTTCAGGGTGACCAGCAAACGGAACGATCAATCGACATAGCGGCGCCGGCGGACGGTTATCGAGTGTCTCGCCTTGCGACCTTTAACTTCGAGCCCAAACACCACGAATCCCTGAACACGCAAATGCGACTCCAGCGACGACAACATCCCATTCAAGCAACACGGTGAGCTCGTCCTGAACAGGCGCAGCCATGGCCGGGAATACAAACCGGTACTCGTCTTACACGACAGCCTCTGTTGGGTCAGGATCAGATGGCAAGAATGGCGAGAAGGCGGAGAAGAAGGATCTCTGGAGCTCCATGCTGGACGGGGTAGCCAGCGCAAAGCGACTGCCAGAAAAGAATATTATTTTACTAGGAGGTACTGTCGACTCCCAGCGAGAGTTCTTCGAATCCCTCTCCAACAACGAGCTACGCCGAACCCTTGATCGAAACGCATCTCGAATGCCCCCAGTCGCAAACAGCTTTGCACTGGGGTATACCTACTACGACGTTCTTGATGCCGACCAGGAAGACACCTTGGCTCGCATATCTCTGTACACTCTTACAAACCCCTCGCCGAGCTTCGCGTCTCTTCTCAAGCCGCTTCTGACGCCTCAGACGATACCCAATACCCTGATTGTAATATTACTGGATTGGTCTCAGCCGTGGAAATGGATGCGCCAGTTGCGGGAGTGGATTTTGTTACTCAGGACTGTTCTGATCTCGTTAAGCCATGAGTGTATGGCAGCAATGGAGGAAGTGATGTTGTCGTGGCGCGACCGCGGTAGGGGTGGCGGGACCAACCTCGACGGCACAACGGCCTTGCCAGTCGCGGATGATGGTGTTGCTTTACCCCCAGGTCCTGGCGAGTGGGAGGACGCACTGGGTATCCCACTATGCGTTGTCGCTCAAAATGTAACATCCCATGGAATTGCCTCCTTTTTCGCAGTAGCTAACCTCAGCCTCGGTAGGCCGAAAAAATGGAATACCTTGAAAAAACACAAAGTTGGAAGGAGGAGGAGTTTGATGTTGTGTTACAGTTCATGCGGACAGTATTGCTTAGGCGTATGCTGCCCCTATTTTCCAGAGAAAACAATCGTCACAATGCTAATGTGGTTCCACAGATGGCGCTTCTCTGATTTACACCACCCCCTCTTTACCCTCGCAACTCCCAAGCTTGATTCATTCAAGCCTTGGCATCCACTCACTTCTGAAGAAGCAACCACTAAAGCACAATGTCATCGACAGGGACAAGATTGTAGTCCCCCCCAACTGGGACTCGTGGGGTAAGATCCGTGTACTACGAGAAGGTTTCGACGTGGAACGTGTCAGCAATGCCTGGACCGCCGACCTCGATCAGCCATTCCCACATCCTCAATCAAACGGCAACACGTCAAATGGCGAGCCCAATGGCGAAAGCGGTGAAGCTGTTCACGACCAGGAAGAAGAGGACGACGAAGAACCCCAGGGCTCGACAGTCAGGCTATACGAGCTGTCGGTGCAGGATCCCACAATGGACGCCCTCCAGCTGGCGGGGCGCGACACTCACTCGACCGAGCTTGAAGTAAAGAGCGAGGACACCCAAGCCTTCCTCGGCAAACAGCTCAAGCAGCTCGAGACCTTCAAGAAACAGCACGACGAGACCTTTGGTCAAGACTTTGGCAGCTCCAGAAATAAACCCTTCAAGAAGATTGAGGAGGATGAGGGGGCGCTGGACCCGTATACTCGGCCGACAGAAGCCAAAGTGTTGGAGCATATTGGCCCGGTGCAGTTCAACATGGGCGGTATCCAAGTAGACGCGGATGACATGGTTCAGAGGCTCAAGGTGAGCACCCCGGTGAAAATTTTGAACTCTAATCATACCACAGGAGACTAACATTTGTGTCCAGGACCGTCAAGCATACGGCACCTCCGAGCCAGGCAGCCCAACAGATGAGGTGGGCGCCGAAGCAAACGCCCAAATGGATACCGAAAACCTGCAGGCCTTCTTCCAAGGCCTGATGAACAGGAAGAGCGGCACAGGCAAATGATCCTTTTGCCGATTTGCCAGCTACATACAGTATTAATAACATTCGCATTCCTACATGACAACAACAAACACTCAAGGGGTCAGCCTCTTTTTTCTTCACTTCTTTTCCCATTCATTGTGTGTCGTTGTTAGAAATGGTCGTGTACATGTCTATCTAGCTCCGGTTAAGAGAGGGAGGGAAGGGGGGGGGGCGTTAATATGGATTATGTCACCCCTTGTTTTGGAACAAGAAGATTTAGATACCCCCTGTTTTCGATATGGACAGAATATCTCTGTCGAGATATATTCGTGACTGATGTTTTGAGCCAGAAGCATTGGCCGTCTGTCTGCTCCAAGCATTGCGGTCCCCGTGGTCATGAATGGGTTTTTATCTTCACCAAAAAGATGCGCTTCATGGTAGTTCATCGAGTGTATCTGACGGAGATGGGGGCCTCCCACACAGAGGAGTAGAGGAGAACGCTGTCTTATTTGGTGTCAGGGTCTCAACATATCTCTAATAGGTCCTGAATGATGGGTGATGGTTCTTTCACAGGTGCTTGAGCATTGTATGGCGATAGCCGAGAGGCCTTGGAGCTATCATTTGCCGCACAGTGTTGGGATCATGTCTGCACATGTAGAGAGAATGCTTCATGTTGGCCCTCTGATGCTCCAACCTCACCTGCGTAAACCTGCAAAGCCAGGCACATGCTTTATGTCATGAGATTAGGGCCTCTTCAGCAGTTCTCGGCATAAGAATCTCTGTTTCGACACCTGACCACAGCATGAAAAAGCGAAACACTCAAAACAGCCATTGTGAGTTAGGGAGAAAACACTAAATTCAGCATCTACACGTACCACTTAATTCAACACCCATGCTACTACTAAACAGCTGCCAACTATAAATACATGACCGCTTTGATACAAGAGTCCCGACACACTCAAAAGCTACCTTCCCATGCGTTTCATTCGCCCACTGCCCAAGCGTGCCAGTGCCCGATTCATATATCCCTAATCAGGTCCTGGACCGTCGATATATAACCATGTCTGCTTCTTACGACTTCAACTTGGCAGGCATCGCCAGGTATGACTATTTAGCCTCGACAAGAACCCTTGCGCGACCTCTCGCTCTCAAGCGTAGCTCAGCCAGCTGTGACTGAGCAAGGTCTTGATTCTCTATCCGGACCTCTTCCACTCCCAGTTTCGCTGTTATGACATTTGCCAGGAGGCTCTGGTGTATCCAGTGATGCTCCATGAGCTCGGGGTCGAAAGCCTTGATCGTTTCTAACGCAATCTGCTTATAGCGCTGCTCCGCAAAGATGGAGCCCAGTCTGTAGAGGTTGGAGGCCGAGACGGCGTTGACCGAGGGGATCAGAATGTCCATGGCACTCTTCAAGCGTGGGATGTTGCTGCTGATGGTCTGCAGCTCAGTTGAATAGAAACCGCCAGAGCCAGCGGCGCGTCGGCTTGGGGTACCGTTCACTGCCGATGGCGAGTCATAAAATAGCCGGTTTTGTGCCTCTGGTCCGGTGCGTTAGCAACCAGCTCTCCACTGTCGTCATTTTGAAACATTAGGGGATCGACTCACCTTGAAGATCCTGGGCCCAATTTAGCCACCGCTTACTGAGTGTTGCTTCGTACAGATCCAAAAGACCCTCAATCAAAAAGGCATAATCATCAGCAAAGGCAAGCGTCTCGCTCGGCCCATTGTTCCAATAGCGGTGCAGTACTTTGTGCTGCCCACCGTTTGGGCCTTCGGTGTTGATATCATTTAACCACAAACTGTCAAAGATAAACTGGGCTGCCTTTTCAGCGCGTTTGATATACTCCGCGCTTTTGGAATGGCCAACAGCCTCCGCCGCCGCTTGTGACCGGGATAGTGCTGAGATGACCATGCCGTTGACTCCAGCAATGATTTTCGTATCTCTGGGTGGTCGTACGCGTTCCTTGTCCCTATGAGCAAGCAACTTCTTCTTTGAAGATGCAATGATCCGATGTATCTCCTCAACCGGAAGACCATGTTGAGTCGAGAGCTCATGAACACCGTTACCGGCGGAAAGAATGTTTTGGTTAAGAAACTCATCGGAGGGATCCCGCTCTTGGGGTACATTGCCATCCTCTTGTACATTCCAATATGCGGCAGCGATATTGCTGGCTTCTGGTCCCAGAACCTCGTCAAACTCCCTATGAGTCCAAAGGTAAAATGTCCCGTTTGTCATGTGCTGCTCGCCCTTGCGATAGTATGAGTACGCCGCCTCGCTTGAAATAAAGCCCCCATTTTCTTGCTGAATTGCGGGACTGATCAGGTAGTCGGCCAGACCCAACACAACATCGGCGAACTCGTCTTGGTTGGTTAGTTGCGTTCCTTTTCTGTTTCCAAGCCAGGCGTCAAGATAAACCCCCAACAGTAGGGCGTTATCGCCCACCATCTTCTCAAAATGGGGCATGTTCCAGTCGCTGGTGGAACTCATCCGCATGAACCCTTCACCGATGTGGTCTCTTAAACCACTGTTCTTCATCTTGCTCAACGTCTGAAGCGCCATCTTTGTCGCCCTCTCAACATCCTCGTCTCCTCCAATGACATCGCGTACTGTATCAGGACATTCTCTGAGCCGGAGCAAGAAGGACAGCCGCGCCGGGTTAGGAAACTTTGGCTCCCCAGGCTGGCCAAAACCGCCATGCACAGGATCGAAAAGTTTTGCTATACGGCTTACAGCAAGCTCAACGTGGTCCAGGTCCACCTCAATATCCGAATCGGACGTTGCTGTGGCGTTGGGAGCGCGAGCAAGTGGCAAAGCGCCTTCCTGAACAAACTTTTCTAGACCTTCGAGCTCCTTCGCAGCCTCCTCCCGGCACTTTTGCTCCTTCTCGACCCACAGTCGATGATTACTTTGCAAAATGGTGAGCAGGTCGCATGCCTCCCCATCCTCCCCAACAGTACCAGGCGCAGGTAAATAGGCATTCGCGAAGAAGGGCTCGAGATCGGGAGTGAAAAATAGGTGTAACGGCCAGCCACTGATGCTGTTGACAGCAACGCTGTAGTTTTGGTATATTGCATCGAGGTCTGGTCGCTCCTCCCGGTCCACGATGATCGGGACAAAGTGCTCGTTGAGGAAGGCGGCAACTGTGGGGTTGTGAAATATGTCCCGGGTTGTTATGTGGCAAACTTGGAGTGGTATACGGTCAGCTTTTGTTGTTATTGAAAGCAACAGCGGAGAACAGCTTACGGTGATCAGCCAGAAATCCAATATGCATGTAGATGGGTTTATTTTCGGCCTTGGCTCGGGCCAGAGTTTCCTCGCTCATAGGTTGCCAAGCTACAGGTGTGTCGGCATGAAGGGAAACATATGGGCTCTTGCTTTCTGAGGCGCGGTTCCGTACAGGTGGGAGTTCATCGGAGCCCAGCGACTGGTTTCCTAACGCTGGCGGGGCGGCTCCGTCTGCCGCCGATTGCTGCTGCTGGAGCTGTGCGCTCATCATCTTGAAGAGACTGACAAAATTCCTCCCGATGACACTGTTCAAATGACCTTCTCAAGTCTCAAGGCGGGCGGGTGGTTATAAGTAAGTTGGGACCAGATCGATGACCAGCTGCTTGGTGAACTAAGGCCGGCTTGATTCGTTGCGGGGTAGGTCGATAGCTGTGACTCAAGATCTTGCAGTCGGGTTATGGGTCCAGATCGGAAATCAATATTCACGAGAAAGTTTGATGAAGCAAGTTACTATAGGCTGGCTTCGAAGTCTGGAAACATAGATGATGATAAGCCAGGTCGTCAGAGAAGCCTTCTTGGGGAAGGTTGGGTTGCTGGACACGGAAGCTGTCCTGTGGAGTGGCCCTCAAACCGATGCGCCGGGGAGCTTCCGGCCGGCTAACACGAGCAGGGATATGACGGGATGCGGCTTGCCCGTTGCCGAGCCCCACCTGACGGGAGGAAGATCAACGGCATATTGAGACTGTCGGGGTTATCATCCTGAACATTTTGTGCTACAAATCTGTAGTGTTCAAGTCAACAATAGGGTTGTCATCCTCAGTATATCTGGAGGACGTGTGATATCCATCTTGACTACCACTCCACCGTCCCACATCTAAGCGTTACCGTCGACCCAAAAAGAAGACCCTCGGCATCAGCTGTCGTCATGATTCCACAAGCCCATACTTGACAGGAAACCAACATCCTGATTCAAAATATAAACATCTCATATAACATTCGGTATCTGTATACGTATGATACATGAAGTACCCAAAAGCATGATAACACCGCCATCCATGAACCCTATAAATAGCATCATCCGTGTGAAGCCATTGAGGAGGCACCAGCCGCGATGAAGGTAACAAGGCCAAATCCCGTATCAAGAATTGAATAAACTTCCCCGAGCAGTAAGCACCAACAAAGACAACAAACTATTCCCACATGAAGGAAGACAATGTAAACTCCTAAAATCAGAAAAATCAACCGCAAAGCTACAACCGAGGAATACTCTTCCTCGGCAGACGAAGCAAATGGAAAAACATGCGCCCCATATTCCAAGTCATCAAGGACTAATTTTCACACTCCTCATTCCCTTCCTTGTGCTGCCCATTGTCGTGTCGTAAGTCTCGTAGCTCATCGCTGGTTTTTGGCCAGAGGTTGACATCGCTGTGATGACGGAACGTGATTTCGCAAGGGATCTAGAAATGAAGCCGAATAGTACGGCGGACCGGTTGCCAAGGCTTTTCTCTAGCTCGAGCTGGGTTGACAGGTAACCGTGCGACCCATCCTCCCTTCTCAGCCAACATAGATACCAAGTTCACCAGGATCGAGCGGTAACAGTGGAATAAGTGCAATGTGTACAACAAAAGACGGTTGTATACACAGAAAGAAGCGAAAAGATAAACGGCCCGGGCCGTCCCGAGTATTCTACATAGTTACGTCGTCTTCGTTAACGATCAGTTGTGCCTACACTTAGGCTGCGATGGAGATGGGCTGGCCAAGGGGAGGCAGCACATTCTTGCCGTAAGCTCCGCCCATGTTTCCTACACGTACAAAAGGTTAGTTCGGTGGGACACAAGTAGTTGTGGATAAATGGCTATTTTGAAACGTACCAACAGGGAAATAATTGCAGACAGTGTACAGAGACTCCATGTTGGAGACAAGCGTGCCGACAGGGCAGCGAGCGGTGAAGCAGCCAACCTGTTTGGAGTCCTTCCAGACAAGCTGGGTGAAGTGCCCCCACTTGGAGAAGGTGGCTTGAGCCTGGGCGCTAGGGTTGGCACGGCCATATTCGCTGGCAGGGAAAAGCTCAAGCTCGTCATTGTACCAGCCATTAGAGATGGCGCGAGCAGCAGCAGCAGCTGGGTCGACTTTGTCAACGTTAGCAGATGCGGCCCACATGGCAAGATTTTGGCCGTAGCCACCACCGTTGATGCTCCTGCAAAACAGTTAGAACCATGATCCAACGTCGGAAACCTATTCTACTTACGTGTCGTGCTCAAATTTGCAACGTTGGGCAAGAACCTTGGCAGAGTCGGCATACTGTTGTCCCCACTCGAGAGCACCAGCGGAGTGGTTAAAACGGTGCACATTGTGGCTCTCAAGAACAGCCTTCTGATAGTCACTGGAGGCCTCGACCTTCACTGGAGCTGGGGCCGGAGCTGGGGCCGGAGCTGGGGCCGGAGCTGGGGCCGGAGCGGGGGCTTGAGTAGACACGGCAGGGGCGGGGGCTTCGACGACGGGAGCAGGAGCCTCGACGACGGGGGCCGGGGACTCAACCACGGGGGCAGGGGCTTCCACAACGGGAGGAGGGGCCTTTGTAGCAGGCTCGGGCTCCGGAGCAGGCTCAACAACAACCACCGGCTCAGGAGCAGCGCTCGTGCTGGGAGCCGGAGGGGGAGGAGGTGGCGGGGGGGGGGCGGCAGACGTGGTGGTCGCGATGGTAGTAGTAGTGGTGCGCTGAGCGGGGCGACGAGCCACGCTGAACACAGCCGGAGTGGGCTGCTCGCCTTCGGTGACAGTGACGGTAACCCATTCAATGATGACCTTACTGTGAACAATAAGGCGACGCTCCTGGAGGATGGGGCTGGCAGCAGCCAGAATAGCGCCGCAGGCGGCGAGCATCGCTGAGGACTTCATATTTGTGAAATCGGCGTGTCTGTCTAGAACATTAGTCTCGCGGTCTGATATGCATTAGCAAGGTTGAGTCAGATTGGTGAGAGCAGATAGCCAGAGGGGACTCCCGTCACCCAACTTTCAAAACAACAATATGATTGTGATGCATGAGACACGGCCCACGTGGGCATCAGAGACGTTCCAACCAGCAGACGTACCTAGAGTGATGATAGTTCGGGTCTGAATGATGGATTGGTCGTGAGGGGATGGGTCTGAGATGGGGAGTTATGTACGCAGAGCTAGGTTGAGGGCAGCACTGCTGTCGTTGCTTGATCCTTCAAGGATGTCGATGGGATCGTTCGCTGTTGTGAGACAGTCGTCGGTCCGCTGAGCTGGATCGAGATGACGTCTTTTGACTTGCCGCACCGGTCCGTCGAGGAAACTGCTAGTGGAAGGAGTGACGAGAAAAGAATGCGTGACGATACTTGTCGTCGTCCACAACCAGGGTTCACGAGTACCGCAGTAGCCACAGGATTCCGAGGTCGCCCTAACACCAAACGACAGCGCCGCCGTCAAGAGAGGTGTTGATGTTTTGGTTTGGGAAGGAGTGGAAAGTCGCCAAATCGAGCAGGGCACAAAAGTCGAAAAAGTCGAGAGACCAGAGATGGCGAACAGTTGGTAAGGAGTGGACTGAAGTAAAACTTCAAAAGGAGTGTTGGGGGAAGAAGAGAAGGTGAGGAAATGGTTGTGGGAAGGATGCAGTCCACGGGTCACACCAGAGAAGAAAAGGTGAAGAGTTGAAAGGTGAGAATCGAGAAAGGAAGGGTGGTGTTCTTAGCAGCCGGCAACGGGTGGGGCCCAAGCTGGAGCGTCAGGTTGAGGGGATCAGAATCCAGGGTGCTGGTCCCGGCTTCTTGGCCCCCTTCAGACGTCACCTTAATTTTCTTGAATGCGGGGCGGACGGAGTGGAAATATCACGACCACGCCGCAGTTCTCAAGCAAACAAGCGGACCAGGGGAGGGGTTGATGCATCAACGGCACCAAGGGTTGGTTTTCAGGTGTGTGTCCAGATGTGAAGTTGGGTTTTGCTCACAAGGTAGGTTTCTTTACCAGACGATAGCGTCAGCGGTCGTTGACGTTTGGAACAGGAAAATTGCAGTGCGAAGTCCAATTCTATTATACTCGAACTACATCCACAACCGCGCAACGCAGCAGCAGCGGATATCCTGTGATGCCTTTCCAGGCTGCCGGCTGGGTCGCTGGGTTTCTCGGTCTTCTCAGGTGGTGTCACGTCAACTAGACAATTGGCTCCAAAACACAGGGAGCTGTCGTCCCATGTTTCTGATCAGGGCCGTTCATCGAGCCCTCGGTTTGATAGCCGCACTCCTCGAGACCCTTCTGGCCCAAAGTCTAGAGCCAATCAAATCGCTGTTCCTGAGGAGTGCCTTGCAGGACTTGGCGGGGTAGCTTGCAATTACCGGGGCTAACCTGGGTGCCCAGAGATTGGGAGAGCCAATGGACACAACGGCGGTAACCCCCGCCTGTCTGAAACGACGCTAACAGCGGGTGGAGACCTTGACGAAATTCACCACTGCTCCCCCTGAGAAACTCCATCGACAAGCGTACGATCATGTTGCATTGTTAGGGTTGATAGGATCGTGCCGTCCAAAGCCTTAACATGACTCGATCGACGCCAGCATGTGTCGCAACACCAAACGATGTTTTATCAAGTTCTGAGATAATACAGTGCTTTCTATGATATTCGTGTATTGAATCTGTTAAGTTCCCAGTGGGGAAAAAACAAAACATATCCCCTGGTCTCAATCATCACCATCTGTCTGGATTGTATCCGATTCTGACAGGATCAGACTTGCGAAGCACAACCTCGAATCCTGCAGTGCAGGAATTTTGCTACGATTACCCCGGGCCACTTTTTATGCCGCTTCTGTGTAGTTGCAAACCTGGAGAGTCCTGGAGAGTCTGGACCGAGTTCCCTACTAGGTCGGCATACCTAGCAAATTTGCAAGATCGGAAACTAGATCTTTTGGGGCATGAGCTCGGTGTTTGAGAGCAGATTGCACATCCGGGTTTTTGAGGATTTTGAGCAAAATTTCATCATCTTTGCCCTTCGTGCCTTCCACTTCCAGATATACCCCGCGGGGAGCAGGCGCAGGGCGGCAAACGCCCACATTTAAGGGGGGCCGATCACCGTTGGTCCAACTGCGGCCAGATTGTCGTGCGAGGAAGACGCGCAGGGGTTTCCCTACCGGTGGTTATGATATCCATGAAGGAAATCGGTCTCTAGCAACCGGCAACTTCATGCTCCTTCTGGTGTGGCTCTCTCCTGCGACGGGAGTGTGTATATTCGATTCTGGTGTCCGGGAAGTCTGGTTAAAGTATAAAACATTGCAACGTGGTGTGTGCGCCTCATCGACATAGCTGCTGATCCAGAAGATCGCTCCCATTTTCAGACCACATTATACCAAAGACAAAGCTGCAGATTATGTGCGTATTCGACCCCGCAAAACCTTAATGACCTCTAAATGGAGGTCGATATTCTACCCTTGAATCCGAAGAGGCCATCGGGATCTTTTCTGGCGGGGTTTCTCGTTTTCGTCTCAGACTTCAGAGTCGGCAAAGTTTCCGTCACGGAACGTGAACCGCCGACTGCCTGCCTGCCTGCCTGATGCTCCCAGCTGTCCGTTGGTGACAGCCTCCTATATTTTGGAAGACGATGTTTGTCGCACAGCAGCGCATCCTTTTGCCACTATTTTACGCGTACCCCTGAGGAACGGGTGCAAGAATGTGGCCCATGAAGGCCTTGGGGGCGACTTGCTCATGGTGGCCGAGATGGCTTTTGACCTGGCCCGTGGTGCCCATCTCCATCGGCCTCGACAGTGCTGTCCGCGACCATGACCACTTCATGTCCATAAAATCGACCACAAAATGAAGGATATCTCCCCTATCACTCCACTCTCCGTTCGGTGCCACATGTTGGGTCTGGGGAAGCAAAGCCCCATGACTGACGAGATGCCAATTTGATCGACCAGATGATGCCCTGCTTGTCTGACTGTTACGCGAGAACTGATGTGGAAGTTGTTCCGAGTGACTCAATAATAGCATACATATTTTTGTCCGAGGCACCGTTGATACCCACCGCATGGGTCATGCCGGATGGGGATTTCCAGCAAGTTTAAATCGCTGCGGTAGATTGAGACCATCAACCCGTCATTGTGATCCCTGGTTGGAGAGGGGTCTTGCTGCAAGAAGGCCTACCTACGCCATCAAAATGTGGTTTTTTTGCTGCCGAATTCTTTACATCAAAAACCCCTCATTGAAACATGCCCAGCTTCCAGTCTCCGAGACAGATGAGTGGATGACTACCTATGATCACTTGTTATTGTATGGTCGGTTTCTCTCGGGATATTGGTTGAGTAGCCTGCAGGTGTCCTTGTTTTGCATATATTAATCTCCTTGCAATGGCCGACTCAAACTACATGATTGCTGCCATAGCCTGTCAAGGGTAGTGAGCACAAGACCACAACATATACCGCCGTCGTCCAGTTGAATGAAGGCAAGTGCTGACAGACCAGGCAAGGCCTCCGAGACACTGAAGGACATCATGGCAGGCTGAGTTGAGGATTAGAACACCAGTTCCCTAGGTTAAGACATTGTCATCAAGACATGGCTGATTCACGCCGCTCAACTCCGGTTTCGCTATGCCAGCAATCAGGTCGCCAAAATGTGTCGCGGCTTTCCTGTCCACCTTTCTCAACTTGAGATCCCTATATCCAGGGAATACTCCGTTCATCTGGTCACTCATACACATCATGACCGAATATGTCCAAAGATATGGTGGTCAGAGTGTACCAAACGAAGTACAGAGCCCGGGAGCGTTCTCCTCCGAACTCAATGCGGAGAACCTCCAGCCTCTAATAGTGCTAGGTGCTATTTCGAGCCCTTTCCGTACCCTGGTCACAGTCACAGTCGCATTTTCACGTTTTGTGACCAGTCGTCGACGTTGTTGGTCGTGAATGAGAGAAGCTCGGCTCGGAGATATCGCCCCGCGAGTTCTGGTCATCATGGAGAACTGAGCTCAATCTCTGTAAAAGTTCCCTTTGACTGGTGCTGCGAACGTAGTCACAGTTGCGTGTGTGGCTGCCATGGCAACACAGGGGGACCTTTAGTGTAATATGATCGTTCTTGTCATCGAGGTTCGCGTAAGCTGGTAATGGTACACATTAAAACATTACGTGTCCACGACGAGCACGAGCAGATCTTCCACTTGCTGAATAGTTGATGAAATGGCCCGGAAAGTGTTGGCCCAGGAGAAGTCATTGTGGATCTAACTATGCGGCTGTTCGTGTTTGTGTGAAACATCGACTTTCCTGAATTGACGCAAAATATGAACAGGAGTGGTTTATGAGACAAACATACTGGATGGCAGACAGGAGCGGGTTTAGCTGCGCCCCATTTCCGACGTGGAAGACCGCCAACGTCCCTGGGTATGACGAATGAGGCTGAGACCCAATCCGCTTGAATGTGTACTGCTCTGGAGGCAGACAGCTTGGTGCAAGCCTCTTCATCATGACTCTTCAGAGAGCTACCACAAGATTCCACGTACCCCGAAGTCTTGCCTCGACGGAGAGAATGAAACACAACCTTGTCTCGGCGTGCCTTGCCCCACTGCCCCTGCAACTGTTCTCAGTCAAGACAAAATAGCGAGTGAATGATATACACAGAATACGCAGAAGGACAGTCAACCGCGAAACTCTGGACAAACTTCAGATTCACCTTCCTCCTGTCGTGTGTTGGGTTTCTACTATATACAGAGCCCAGACGTGTGCATCCATCTATCCCCCATATCGAGACAGGTAGGTAAAGAAAGAAGAGCTCGCCACATCCTTCAAGCGCAGACAGAAAGCCCCTTAGAATTCCACCCAGGCTTAGGAGGACTGGGATTTCTCAGCAATGAATGGCTTCTCCCACGCCGGGACCGGTGAGTGGGCATAGATCTGCTTCTGTCTGAGGTGGACGGGTGTTGACTGCTTGGGCTGGTCAGGAATGACCTTCTCGAGCTTCTGTTAATCATGAACATGTGGGTTAGCTTGCGACATCGTCCGGTGGTTGATATATGTGACTGGGCTCGGTTCCAGGGACATGACGCACCAGGTTGTCGAAAACACACTTGTTCAGCTTCCACTCATCGGGGCGGCACTGCCAAAGCTGATGGTTGTTGTTCTCGAGACATGTCCAGTGGGCGCGAAACTGCTCCAGGCATGACTTGTTGATATCCTCGATGCTGGTGATCAATCGTATCTGTCAGCTCTCATGGCCTCTTCCTGCAATGTGTCATTGTCGAAATCCAGCATGGATCCATTCCCCTAAGCCAGAAATCCAACAAGGGGCACGTACACGCTCCGGGCGCATCTGGTGACCCGCCGCCCCTCCTTCAGGCACTCAAACTCGCCCTTTCCGGGGTTCTCAGTCTTGCATTGCATGTAGTCATCATTGTAGTCCTTGCACCGCGCGCCGATGAAGAAAGCAGCCGAGAGAAGAGGGGCAGAGCTGGCGCCGACCTCCTTGACTTTGGGGATCGAATCTGGCAGCGGCGTCGGGTCGATGAGGATCTGCTGGTTGAAGCTATCGATTATGTCAGTGATTCCGTGCTCCAGGGCGCTGCTTCCCCTCAATCACACCAATTGGTGAACTGGGGCTTAGAAGCCGTCACAAAGCACACGTACGTGGGTTTTCTGGCTGCCATCTTGACGGTGTTGGCGGGCCTAACTTGGCTGCGAAGCTATGAGTGTTTTGGAGCTCTGGCGATGCTTGGAGTTGCTGGAGGTTCGGCTTCCTGACGTGTGGGTCCCACCCGCTGGTGGATGATTGGCTTTACCAAGGTGAGGCGCCCTGCCCGCACGGTGAGGACCCACTGGAAACGCGGTCTGCGCCAGTGAGCAACGTAGAAAGCCTGGGCCAGCTTTTGATGGAGCTCAGTTTTTGAAGGCTGCAAGCCGAACAAAACATTCAACCACTCCATATCCGACAAAGTCCGACAGCAACTTTACGCATCTTATCCCTTCTTCATCAGTTGCTTGCGACAAGGCCACAGGAAATAAAAAGTACAAGCTAGACAACTATAATTGCATCTCCGGCGCGCATCCCTCCCGGTCAATACTCCTCGTCGCCGTTTGTTTTCGGTCCCTCGATTTGCGACCTTCCGTTTGTCTCCCTACCTTACGCGTTCCATTCGACCAGATATATCACTTTTCAATGTTTTCAACCGCCACTAAGCCCGCGGGGCAGAACATCTTCGGTAATAGCATGTTTGCGCAACCAGCTGCCAGTGTAAGAAGAGTCTCGTCTCAACGAACGGGCGTGATGCTAATTCGACGGTAGCAACAGCAGCAGCAACAGCAGCAGGCGCAACCACAAGCGCAACAACAAGCACCTTTGGCGCTAGGGCAGACTTTGACCAACTCGACCCAACAGTTGGGCAGCTCAATATGGCAACCTGGGAGCCAGACAAACTGTATGTTTTGCTTCTTATCACCCAACCTATCACTCCTTACTACATGATTGTGTGATGTTCCGTGCTAACCAGTGCCATTTGTTCGCCGAACCAGTTCAGAAGCCAATTCCTGATCAGATCAAGCTCATCACCGAGAAATGGGACCCCTCGAACCCCAACTGCGTTTTCCGCACCTATCTCTACAACAAGGTTGACGAGCACGCTGTACCACACTACCACCCCGGTCCTCAGGACGACCCCAAGGAATGGGACGAGGCTCTTCGTAACAAGCCTGCGGCCAACTTCATGCCCGTTCTCTGCGCTGGCTTCCCAGCTATCGTTGCGCGCCTAACGTTGCAACGAAGGGCCCTTGCCGAGTTCAACAACAAGCTCCATGCCATCAACGCCAGCTTAGACGCGATTCTTTCTCGTCACGATTTGGAGCACTCTGTTCGTGCGCTCAATGCGCGGAGGAAGCATGCGGAGCAGAGCAGGCGTTGCTTGGTTTTGGCCGCCAAGGTCCAGATTCTGCGCAACAGGGGTTACGCGCTTTCTGGCGATGAGGATCAGCTCAAGCAGAAGCTTCAGAAGATCGACAAGGACCTGCAGGACCCTGCTTTGAGCGCGCGGTTGGAGGAGTTGTGGAGCCGTCTTATCATTCTCAGGCAGTATGCCGACAGCCTCAAGGACGAGATCAACAAGCCTGGCGCTCTTGAAAATGGGGGCTTGAGCGAGGATGTGGAGGCAAAGGCGAAGAAGGTTGGTGTTTTCCCATCGGAAAGCAACTTTGAAACCCCAGGGCTAACAGTGCTGTTTAGATCCTCGAAGACTACGACAAGCAACTTCAGCACCTTAGAAAGCAGGTTGAGGAAGCCAAGAAGGACTTTGACGAGTGGGAAAAGGAACACAAGCCAGCACCGGCTCCGTCAAAGAAGGCACGCTAGTCACATGCTACACCTGAATCGGCGAGGCTTACGACACGGTTTCACTAGGCTGTGTTGGTTTTCCAGTCTAGGGGCTCTATTGCATACTTCAACACGCAAGGAAGTTGTAGGGAAAAAATAGGACGAGACCTGGGCAGCACGGCGAAGGCGTTGGTGTGGATACGGATCTTTCGTAGAGTGTTGGTACTCAAAATTAGGGCATAATATTCGCCTTGTCATCATGAATCTATGGACCCCTCGTGACTGTTTATGCTTTTTGATTTCCTTCTCATTTTTGCCTGCAATTGCGAGGTATGTCCGTGATCTTTTGACTGGGAGCTGAGCTTTCAACAAACGCCTTGCCATGGAAGCCGCCAGATGGTTTTCAGCCTATGCCAGAGACGCCGGCGGCTGGCTCCTGTTGGCCCTCTGGAAACGATCCCACTCACAATCCTCACAAAGAAAGAGCAGGCGCCGTGCCTAGTGTCACCGTCTATCGGATGGCTACCCCTTACCACATGCAAGTGGTCAAGCGAGTAAGCCTGCCTTCCCTGCTCTAGTTCCCAGACAACACCCACTACTCTATTGTTGGTACAGGGCGTTTATACATGGCCTGGTCGTCACGGTGGTGGTATTTGATATATCGCAATACGTGACCAACAGGCTGTGGCAGGCATATCGAGTGTCTTGAACCGTTTAGAAGACCTTGGAGACGGCATCGATGACGAAGGGGGCTGTACAAAGGGGGCAAAGGTTAGAATCACCCAACCAGCCGGGGGAAGATAGAGATTTGGAATTTCATACAGAGGTAGAGAGCAGCGGCTGTGGCGATGACCCGCTGGATGGTGAAGGTGGCCTCCGCCTCGGCGGCGCGAAGCTCGGCCTCGGAGATTTGTGGGGGCACTGTTTCGATTATTTGTTAGAATTTTTGGAAGGCGGTGAGATCTTGGAGGAGAGGGGGAGACAGTGACGTACAACCGAACATTTTGGATTCTGTGAAGGGGTTGTGGTGGTTATTTGTGTTTCGTGGTGGGAGGACGAGGTGGCCGGTGACGATGGTATCGATTGGGTGCTGCGATAGGAATTGATTTTATTTTCTTTCTTCTGGGAACCTTGAAAGCTCAAACTTCGGATCCGGGTTCAAAGTCTGTGGATCAAGATCCAGTGTTTTGACTTTTCAGGCTTTTTGCTTGAATTCTGACCCCACGATGGCAGTTTGAAAGAACTTGGCGGTCGGTAAACTTTTTTTTTCATGACGCCATCCCTAGTTCGGCAATCGGGCTTGAGGGCGGATGACAGCGGCGCGAGCGCTGGCACCGCCTGCCCGGTGCAGAAGGTGGGCTTGGCATTGCGGCTCGGAATGGTACCCGGAGTACAATTACCTAAGACAACACCATATGCAACGAACATGCAAAGCCGGTGAACCAGTCGGAGCGTTATCAGGAGGCCCCTAACCGAGAATACCCGACTGCCACCGCCCTTCCCTTGAAACTGGCATACAAACAACTGCTCCAGACTCCAGGGCCGTGGTTGATACTGGGGACCGATAACGGTGGGGGGTGAGTGGACTGTCCTGGGACTGGGGACCTCGGAGGGTGACAGTATGACTGGATAAGGGCTGCCATTGACTTTAAAGTTTGCCGCTTCTTCTTGCTCGTTATCTCTCTTACTTGTCCCGTATCTGTCGTAGGTTGGGAATTCCAGTTTCTTTCAGCGAGTTTTCACCAGTCTAGCAGACAATCGCATATAGACCGGTTTGCCGCCTTGACGTCAACCTGGCTCGGGATTGTTCGTGGACTGCCGTTAGGACCGACCCTATCTAAGCGCCATTGGACTGCCTCCCACATCGTACTTCTTACCTTTTTTCCCCCCGTATTTTTTCATATTCTCCTCACCCCTTGCGCCAGCAATACACATCGGTGTCTACGGCCACACACGGCATCTTTGTGTGCCACTGAGCATTCAGGGTACAACCTTAACAATCCTTGGCCAGAAGTCTTTGTTCTGGACGGACGCGCGCTCTTGCGCCGCCATATCGACTTGTCCGGCCGTCATTGACACCTGGGCCCGATTGAATCTCACCGAGGTCTCGAAGCTCTTGTTCTCCGGTCACAATGGCTTCCAGACAGCAGATGGCGCACCTGCGCAAGGTACCAGGTGCTTTGCTCCACGCTTCCCGAGCTTCAAGGCCACTTTTGCGACCTCGCATTTCAACTGCTTGCTCTACTCCCAAGGCACTCGCACGATGGGAGAGCACCACGAGCGCCGCCTGGGAAAGCCCGAAACCGACCCTCCAGACACCCGAGTTCCATAGACTGCCCGACCTGTTTCCTATCAATGAGAGCTTCACCAAACGGCATATCGGCCCGGACGATCAGGGCGTGCAGGAGATGCTCCAGGCTCTTTCGCCCCCTGTCAAGTCGCTTGACGAATTCGTGGAGCAAGTCATACCCGCGGATATCCGGTCAACCAGGGAGTTGTTTGTGACTGAGGGAAAGCAGTCTGAGAGCGAAACCATGTCGAGGGAGGGTCTCCAGGAATGGGAGGTTCAGAAGATCGCACAGGACATTGCTGGGACTCCCAACAAGTCGGAGAGATACTTCATTGGCGAAGGATACTACGGTACTTTGGTCCCTGAAGTAATCAAGCGCAATGTGCTCGAGAGCCCGGCTTGGTACACCAGTTATACGCCATACCAACCCGAGATCAGCCAGGGCCGTCTCGAGTCCCTGCTCAACTTTCAGACCTTGGTGACTGATCTGACAGCTCTCCCGGTTGCCAATGCTAGTTTGCTGGACGAGGGAACTGCGGCAGCCGAAGCGATGGCTATCTCCCTGAACTCGTTGCCTACGTCGAGGCAGAAGCTGAAAGGAAAGACGTTTGTTGTCTCCAAGTCAACTCATCCTGCGACAATCAAGGTGTTGTGCGGACGTGCTGAAGCGTTGGGGGTCGAGGTCGCCATTATGGACGTTAACGAGTCCACGCTCGCCAGCCTGCAGGAGTTGGGCGATAACTTGGTCGGTGTCATGCTCCAGTACCCTGATAGGTTCGGTAACGCTGCCGATTTCCGATCGATTGCCGATGCCGTTCACAAGCAAGGCGCGCTCCTCAGTGTCGGAACAGACCTGCTCGCACTTACTCTCTTAACCCCACCGGGCGAACTCGGTGCTGATATCGTGTTTGGAAACTCGCAAAGATTCGGTGTACCCTTCGGATCAGGAGGACCCCATGCTGCTTTCTTTGCCGTGCAGGAGAAGCTCAAGAGGAAGATGCCCGGTCGTCTTGTCGGCGTATCCAAGGATCGTCTCGGTGGTCGTGCTCTTCGTCTGGCCTTGCAGACACGAGAACAGCATATCAGGAGAGAGAAGGCTACCAGCAATGTCTGCACTGCTCAAGCTTTGCTCGCCAACATGGCCGCATTTTACGCAGTTTACCACGGCCCTGAAGGTCTGAAGCGGATTGCTGAGAGATGCAACCTTGCTGCACGGGTTATTTGGGCGGCCGCTACACGCTATGGCTATGAAGCCCAGGAGCCGATTTTCGACAAGGTTACCATCGACTTGCCAAACATGGCTGATAAGTTTTACCGTTTCGCAAAGGAGACTGGGGTCTACGTCAGACCAGTCGGCGAGAGCAAGGTTGCTATCAGCCTGGATGAGACGGTCACGGAGGAGGATTTGACCAGACTTGTCCAGATTCTTGGTGACTTCCGTTCCTATCTGGTGCAGCAGTCGGCAAACTCTGGAGAGGATTATGCTTCCACTGTCAAGAGCTTGCTTGAGGAGCAGTCCGTCAGAACTGCCAACATACCCGAGACGTTGAAGAGGACCTCCCCGTACCTGACACATCCCGTCTTCAACAGCCACCACTCCGAGACAGAGATGCTCCGCTACATCCACCACCTTCAGTCCAAGGATCTCTCCCTGGTGCACTCCATGATTCCTCTGGGCTCATGCACCATGAAGCTGAACGGTAGCGCTGAAATGTCGCTCATCACCCTGCCAGGCTTTGCCAATGTTCATCCTGGACGTTTGAAGCAGAACATCAAGGCGCAGCCGATTTACACTATCATCTACGAGCTTGAGGAGCAGTTGAAGAGCATCACAGGCATGGATGGTGTGAGTTTGCAGCCAAACTCGGGTGCTCAGGGCGAGTACGCAGGTTTGCGGATTATCCGTAGCTACCTCGACTCTCAGCGCGGCCCTGACGATCCTGTCCGTGACATCTGCTTGATTCCTGTTTCGGCCCACGGCACGAATCCGGCGTCAGCAGCTATGGCGGGCATGCGTGTTGTCCCGATCAAGTGCGACACCAAGACGGGCAACTTGGATCTCGAGGACCTTCGGGCCAAGTGCGAGCAGCACTCCAAGCAGATTGGTGCCATTATGATCACCTACCCCAGCACCTTCGGTGTTTTCGAGCCGCAAATCAAGGAGGTCTGCAACATCATCCATTCCCATGGTGGCCAGGTGTACATGGACGGCGCCAACATGAACGCTCAGATCGGCCTTTGCAGCCCTGGTGAGATTGGCGCAGATGTGTGCCATCTCAACCTGCACAAGACTTTCTGCATTCCCCACGGCGGTGGTGGCCCAGGTGTCGGCCCTGTCTGCGTCAAGAAGCATCTGGGTCCTCACCTTCCCATTTCTACGCTCCACAACTACCCCAACCATACCACAACGCAGGTGACCAGTGCGCCATTTGGAAGCGCCGGTATCCTCCCCATCAGCTGGTCGTACATTGCTCTCATGGGCGCCGCCGGCCTCAAGAAGGCCACCCAGGTCGGCCTTCTCAACGCCAACTATCTCCTCGCCAAGCTCAAGCCCCACTACTCGATTTTGTACACCAACGAGCACGGCAGATGCGCCCACGAGTTCATCCTGGACGTCCGGCCTTTCCAGGCCACCGCCGGCATCGAGGCGATCGACATCGCGAAGCGCCTGCAGGATTATGGCTTCCACGCTCCCACCATGAGCTGGCCCGTGGCCAACACCCTCATGATTGAACCTACCGAGTCCGAGTCCAAGGAGGAGCTTGACCGCTTTGTCGATGCTCTTGTCAGCATTCGCGAGGAGATTCGTGAGATTGAGGAGGGCAAGGCCCCGCGTGAGGGCAACGTCTTGAAGATGGCGCCTCATCCCATGGTGGATATCATTGGCGGCGATGGTGAGGAGGGAAGCAAGTGGGATAGGCCTTATAGCCGCACCAAGGCTGCCTACCCGCTGCCTTGGCTCAAGGAGAAGAAGTTCTGGCCTAGTGTGGCGAGAATTAACGATAGTAAGTGACTTCTTGCCGTGTTATGGCATCGGTCTCAAGTACGCTGACATATTTCTAGCTTACGGAGATACCAACCTTTTCTGCACCTGCCCTCCTGTTGAGGACACGACGGGCGGTAATCTGTCTTCTGTTCAGACTTCTCAATAGACACACAAATGGGTTTTAGACGGGTGTTGCTCATAGACATTTCTTCTTCTGCGTTGGAGTTTATGGTTTCGAGGGGGCGTGGGTCAAAAGGCAGGCAAGGGGAGAGTTCAACAAGTATCTCCCAAAGAGGAAGGGAAGAAAAGGAGATGGGGTTCAACAACACGTTCGGGCATTGATTGGCTTTTTACATATACAAGCCGCAAACGGGAGTTTCTGAGCGGTTTGGCGGGATCTGGCAGCATTTTTCTCCTTTGCTTTTCAACATGCATGCATCTCTAGATACCTTACAACAACACATCATCAGGTGGCTGGCTCTAGGGAGGAACTAAGGGAAAGGCGTTTTTCAACAAAGACGGGGTGGTTTGTCAAAATAAATATTGTCGGGACTGTCTTTCTCATTTTTTGTTTTCTTGAGCGTTGGAGTTGTTTGGGTGGATGGGTGAGCTCAACATTGTGAATCGACAGCTGGAACCAACCCCATGTCTCACGCACTCGGCTGTTCATCTATACGATCCACACTAAGATCCCCGAAATAGAACGCTTTTTTTCTGTCAAAACGACTACTTAAATTGCTTCCCGTTTTATTTTTGACCTCCATGAAAAATGACCGCTCCCAATATGCAACTCTGTCCTATCTATTGACAACTAACTCCCCATGGATATCTTGAACTCATACTTAACACCAATCAGATGGGCCTTTTGCGTTTAGGCCTCGAAAACCAGCACCACGGAGTCATCACCCGCTGTGACAACCCTCTCACCATCAGCGCCCTGCACAAAACCCAAAACACCACCTCCCTCACCACCACCTCTGTGACCCTTCCACTCCTTGATCAAACCAGCCGTTAGCCCAGCAGCAACAGCCTCCTGGGTAGCAGTCGCGCCGCGCATGTCCCACCGTCTCACCACGCCGTCCAAACCGCACGACGTCAGGAGCCAACCGGCAGTCGCGCCAGTGGCAGCCCGGACAAAGTCTACCTTGACAACAGACTCCCCCTCGTGGGCACCGCGGATGTGTTTCCTTACTTGGAACGACCTCGCGGCATCAAAGATGGCAATGCTGCCGTCTACTGAGCCAGCAGCGAGGAGAGGCTGTTGCGGCGAAAAAGACAGGGACTCGATGCCGTCTGATTGTACGTTCAAGGCAGCCAGAACGACGCCAGCACCGGCGGAAGGATCGCTTTGCGCGTTGGACGAGTTGGAAGGAGCAGCTCTGCGGCCGGCGGGGCCTCGTTGGACGGGGACGGCACGTTGTGTGGTTCGCGAAGCAGGCTGAGCGGAGAGGCGAGGGAGACCGACGACCCTGATGGCACCCTGGGCGCCACCGACGGCCACGAGCCCACCAGAGGGGGAAATGGCGACGGAGTAGAGGCCACCCTCGACGAAGAAGCGTTGATCCGCGTCCGCAAGAGACACAACTGTTTGACCGTTATCGGTGACGAGGTTCTTAGCAGCCGCTTCGCCAAAGACGTCGAAAACGTGGAGGGAGCTGTCCTCGCTGACGGTAGCGAGGAGAAGGCCGTCGGAAGACCAGGCGCCTGCTGTGCAGGATGCTGTGTGGAGGAAGTAGGACTGGACGATCTGGATTGGGTTGGAAGGATCGGCAGCTGGGTCAATGGTGAAGACCCAGACGGAGCCGTCGGATGCGCCCAAGGCGATGGTGTTCGGATGGGCGGCGGATGGGCAAGGCGATACCCAGTTGACTTCTTCTGTTTCTTGTGACTCGCCGACGTACTTGAACTGAGCACCTGTCCCGGTGCTGGGAACTCCTACAGCGTACACGCGCAACCGCCCGTCCATGCCGCCACTGACCAAGAAGTCACCGCGTGGTAGAGTGAATGTCAGCGCATTGATGCTGTCTGTGTGTCCATCGATGGCGAACAGGGGCTGAAGTTCGGTCGGTTGCCACGCCCCAGCGGAGCTAGGGTCTGAGTTGTAGCTTGGGGGGAGGACTGGCTTTGACGAGGCGGCAGAGATGTCGATAACGTAGCCTTTTCCTGGGGCATCATCGGCGTCGCCCTCGGAACCACCTGTCGCAATCAAATGTGGGTGTACTGGATGTTGAGCGATCGCAAAGACTGAATCCTTGTGCTGGTCAAAGTAGGCGATACCGTCGTTCTCCAGCACTAGTTCTTCGCCTTGCTCCTCATCGTCCGAGTCCATGGGGACATCTTCATCCCCGTCCATATCGTCAACAACCTCCTGGACATCGTCCTCGGCGATCATCTCGGGCTCCGAGTCGTCATCGTCGGCAGGGTGTTGGTATGGCTTCGAGGATGACATGTTTGTGGAAGCTTAGCTCTAACGGATATGGTGAGCAGTGATTCGTGAAGTTAAAAAAAAAAAGGAATTGGTAGCTAACTCGATGCTTGAAGACTGGTGGGATGGTGGGGTAATATTTACCACAACTTTTTCCAGCACTTTGCCTGCTTGATAAGCAGTCTGCTTATCGATCCATGGCGGGGTTCGAATTGGTTCTCAATTCCCCACAAATGTCAAGCGTGGGTAAAATTCGGTAGCAATGCAATCCACTTTGAACATCACCACTGCTGTTAGTGACCCTAACCCTGACCAGAGTAGCAAGCCAACAAACAACGATGGTTCAAATCTAGCACTTGACAACCGCTTTGCTATTGTTGACAAATATAGAGAATTACCCAGAAACACTTTCGTGAGAAGCTTTTAACCGAATCTGCATTTACATGCGGTAACCAGCTAGCGATTTGGAATACCTGCAAAAGGGTCAGGACTTGGCCAACACAGAGGTCCATCTGGGCAGTCCTACAGCCAATAATTGGCGAGACCATTCACCTGTCGCACCGATTGTACGAGCTTGGCTGTAGTGTGGAGCTACGTTGGGTGCCTGGACATCGCCACGGGGTTCAGCCTCACCAAAAAGCGGATGTGGCGCCTCGTCAAGCAGCAAGAACCGGCACCTCGAGCTAGAATTTCGGGGCTGGCCCGGGGATTGATGTACCCAAGCGGTACTTGAAGCGTTGGCAAGAGGTTCAGAACGATGTGTTGACGGTTGTTCGGAGACACCCCAACCTTGACCGCCATGGGTACTCACGTCTTTTGTGAAGTAAAGCTCAAGTACCTAAGTGATGTAATTTCCACAGGCTATCTAAAAAGACGACTTACAAGATATATTTGCAAATGTGAGGTTAGGATATAAGTCAAGTATGTCGGATATTGGTCTAGAACGGCTTCAAATGATGAAGTCGATTGACTTCAGCCAGAGGGAGGGTTCAGGGTAGCAGATATCTTGCAGGGTCCTGGATGGAAATAAATTGTTAATCGTTGAGTTTAGAACCCAGGCAGTCAATTTGAGGCATGTAATTGAACTGATGACAGTGTCTGACAAAAGAAAAGCTGCTTTGAGTCCCCAGCTTCAGAAAAACAGCAGGGCCCTGCAAAACGTTCATCAACATTTACAGAACCTGACCGAAGACTTCAAGCCCAATCGAGAATAAGAGTCCAGCGACTGGGTAGTAGAGCTCCGTCGGAGAAATAGCAAAGGCGCAAAGCTGTAAGGCGCCAGTAGCAGCAGCTGACATATATCAATGTCAAATATATCAGAGTCAAGGTTAAGTGAATTCAGAGCTAAGAGACTAACAAACAAACTCATCAAAGAAATACCATCTTCTATCCAAACGAAAGCAAAGCTGAAACAACACAAGAAAGGCCAAAGTACCTAGATAGGTAACGGAACCTCCTCACTCCCATCTCTCACCCCCCGGGTGCTTCATCGCACTCACCACACTCTTAACCATCCCCAGAAATCTACGCACAATCAGCCCTCACAGGAACCTCTCTGCAACTATCCGGTCCCGGGTGAGGGCTATCACAAAGCTGATCACACTCCACCCCCGGCGCAACAAACACCCTGTATTCCTGTCCCACGAACCCAGGAAGTCTAAACTGTCTCGGATCGGTAGCCGCCAGGCCAGAAGCTCTGTACCCAGCCCGGCAAGCACAGTAATTCTTCTCCAGCCCAAACGGAGTAGAGATGCAAGACGTTGTGATGGTGCACTTGTTGAAGAATGGGTTTGGGTTGCAGGTAGCACACGTGCTGGGCTTGCTCTTGCGCTTGCAGTCAGCCGTGCAGGAGGAGTAATCCTTTCCGTTGTTGGCCTCGCCGTCGTCGCACTCCTCTCCCAGGGGGTAGTCAATGCGACCGTCGCCGCACGTTGGCTTTGGGCAAGAGGACGTGCAGCGAGTTATGTTGGTGCAGGTCTTTGTGCAGTTGGAGCTAGGGGTGCCGTTGAGGTAGCCGTCGTCGCACTCTTCCGGGTGCTCAACAATGCCGTTTCCGCAGACTGATGGATTCGGAGGGTAGCAGGGCTCTTTGAACCTGCAGGTGCTGGTGCACTTGGACGAGGGAGTACCGTTGAGATCACCGTCATCACACTCCTCGGGATTCTCGGTGATGCCGTTGCCACAGATGGGCCCCTTGACCCAAGTGCAGTTGGTTGTGCACTTGCAGCCAGGGCTACCATTGAGCGAGCCGTAATCGCATTGCTCTCCTGGGTCGACGACGCCATTACCGCATGTTGGTGGGCAGGGTACGTCAAGCTTGGTGCAGTTGGCAGAGCACTTGGATCCAGGGGCACCGTTGAATTGCCAACCAAGGTCACACTCCTCTTCAGGAGCATCCAGAATGCCATCACCGCAGTAGCCACAGATGGTGCAGTTATCTGAACAGCCGCTGTCGTAGGCTCCGTTTCTTGGCCCGGCATCGCACTCCTCGCCAGGATCGATGTACCCGTTGCCGCAGACAGGGGCCTTTTTGCAGTCGTCGGTGCAGCCCGAATTGAGCTCACCATTGAGAGATCCAAGATCGCACTCCTCGGGCCAGTCTACATGTCCATCACCACAACAAGAGACCTTCTTGCAATCTTTGGAGCAACCGGAGTTGAACTCACCATTGC
Organism: Podospora pseudopauciseta; assembly: GCF_035222475.1. Classification (NCBI taxonomy): domain Eukaryota; kingdom Fungi; phylum Ascomycota; class Sordariomycetes; order Sordariales; family Podosporaceae; genus Podospora; species Podospora pseudopauciseta. The sequence goes on from NC_085892.1 coordinate 8,152,937, forward strand.
GATGGCCCAGATCGCATTCCTCGGGGAATGCCACAATCCCATCACCGCAGCAGGGAACCTTCTTGCAGTCCTTGGAGCAGCCAGAGTTGGGTGCTCCGTTGAGCTCTGGGCCGAGATCGCACTGCTCATAGGGCAACTGGACCATCCTGCACAAGGTGAAGGGTTAGTCATGTCCAAGTCCGAAGGATCAAATTTCAAACACTTACCCATCACCACAGACTCCACCACAATGGGTAACATTGCGGCACACAGGGTAGCTTGGTCGAGGGGTAGGGTCGTGGGTGGCGGTAACATGGGTGGTAGTTGTCGTGTTCACATAGATACGGGTACAGCTGGCCCCTCCCATGAAGAGGGCGAGCAAGATCTTGTTGTGAAGCATCTTGAGGCGCCAGGCTGGTTGCTAACTTTTGAGGTCGAGAGATTTGTATGAGTGACGGATGGATGGGGTTCCGTCGAGTTCAGAGACTCTTTATAGACTGAGAGAGACTTCCAAATATTGTTTGGCCTCATCTCACATGACGGCAATCGACCTGAGTACTAAGAAAAGAATCTCATCGTTGTTCGTTTACACTGCCATAATGAGCCTAGGGCTGAAGTCATGACACTTTTGGATACTTGACAGCAAAATTGGATACCTGCCCATGATACGACGCCCGAATCATCTGCTTTCGGCGTTCCTCGTGCCCTGCCTGCTAGCTTATACAGAAACGCTGGATGAACTGTCGGCTCTCGCTGTGTGGCTTGTTCATTTCGGATCTTGTGAACAAAGCAGGTTGAAGGCAGTGCTCCGGTGGTGGAGAAGAGATGGCAGGACCTGAACTCGTATTTGGCTCATTACCTATTGTGAGTCTGTCTTTGACAAATAAGGTTATTTGGCCACAGCTGAAGTACATCATCTCTATCACAATGACTTGGCTTATTCTGAAGCTGGCTGAGCATGTCGTTAGTGCATTGATCTCTGAACAAACAGCGAGAATTCTTTAGTTGGGTGAAGTGGGTGGAATGAGGGTGTCAACTGGTGCCAGTAAGATTCGAGTAGAAAATGTAATGGCTGATTGTGTATGACACTGCGCGACTTGGAAAACGCAATCGGACGTAAAGAATGATGGAAAGGTGGCTCAGTATCGTGCCTTTTCCTTTCGGCTGGCCGTGAGCCGAAAAGATGGTGGTGAGACCTGCAGACGTAAAGACGTAAACCCGAGGCTTTGGTTCATCGTTCTTGCCATTCGGCTGAGTTCGCCTTCTGATTCGTTATTACCTTCAGGGAGGGCTGAGATTACCTAGTCTCTCAAAGATACCTGGTATTCATTCCTATAACGAATACGGCGCCACCTGAAAGAAAGCTCTATAGTTGGAACCTTACGTAACTCGACCATTGTTCGATAATTATGACTTATGACCAGAGTAAAACGGGCTGGGCTCTTGATTCTTCTCAGCCCCGGAACAGCACCACCACCATCGTCCGGATAATTCAAATCCGATGATTGGTTGATATCAGCCGTCGGCCAAAGTTGACAGGTGACATTTCCCTGACGCAATCGATTTGCTCTTTTACATTTCCTGCGCCAGTCCCGAACTCAGATTGTGAGACACAAGAAGCAGTTGTGCACCCCATCGGTTCGGCATATTGATACCCAAAGACTGACACGTAATTTTCACTCTGCGGTCCCGTTGATGTAGCTCACCGTCAGCCAATAGTACTTAGGCCTGAGCGGTAGGACGATTGAAACCAGGCTTTGATTTGGTTGGTGGCTTCCACGCAATGTAAAACTAGTGGCGGCTAACGAGACGGATAGGGTCTTAGGTCTGAGCAGTCGGGAAGGTTTCGGGGGCAATTTTGTTGGCAGGTAGACAGACACCTGTTTTGATGGTTGACGGGAACTGTATGTGGGCTGAAGTGGGCTCTTTTGAGTTGGTTCTGTGGCCGCCTTGCACCGCAGAAAACATAGGAAAAGCTCGCTGCTCAACAATTGAAATCTTCTCAAGGCAAGAAGTTGTGGTCCTCTTGGCGGACGATAATTATTCGATATTGATCATGGGGTATTCGCAGACGCTTTGTAACTTACGAAGCCTCATCTCTTGCCTGGAGATACCGACTTTGGAGTGGCTAAGCCAGAAAGTAAGCCAGCACGCTCGGTAGCGGCTCAAGTCAAGATATTCAAATTCAACACTCCTTTTTCTCTCCACGGGATCAGCTCCGTCTTTCGGTGGACCGCTGCCACTGGCCATCTGCGAACCGTGTTTCATGCAGGCTGGCCAGTAGAGTGGAAAAGCCATGGTCTTGCGAGAAGCCAAGATCGGCAGATATGTTTCGGATAGCAACCACCGCTTGCTGCGATGCAAGTCTCACAAAAAATCATTTGCAAAAAGCAACTTATCGGTGGAACTGGGCCATCTTCCGGACTGGTGGCGTTAGGGTTTCTTCCATGCAACACATCACACCACCATCACGTTGTGATCTACCGCTCAGACAAACCATCCAATCATAGAGGGCGTGTGGCTCAGTTGGTAGAGCGTTCGCTTAGCATGCTTCAGTGTATGCGAAAGGTCCTGGGTTCGATTCCCAGCCCGTCCAAACGTTCAATACTTTTATTTTTTGCTCATCTTTCATAAGCCAGAAAATCCACATTGTGGTGGATACATCATCAATGCCCTGCCTGATCTGCCCGTTTGTCACCTGGTCAACTTAATAGCTGTGGAGCTCGGGAAAGGGGTCAAATAGGGGTGCTGACGATAGTACAATCTGGCCCAGTAGATCTTGACCACGACATAGAAACATTAAGTAGGTAGGTAGATTTGGGATGCGAAGGGGATATGACCAAGTACCTTTAAATCAAAGTTGCCAGCCCAGGAAAAAAAAGGACGCTCATTCTGTAATCTTTCACCACCAAAATATCACGACATGATGACCCCCCCGTATTATGATTAAACCCACTCCAGTGAGTCTTCCTCAGCTTGACTGTTTTCAAGTCCCGTCCAGTTGGCGAGAATCCTCAACGTCGTCCACCACCTCTCTCCAAAATCGCGCACCTCTGCCGATATTTCCTGGATCTCTTCGAATTGGAGAGCCCTTTGGTCGACAACTGATCCATCTACATCCAAGTAAAGTTGGCTGGGGTCGTCGCCCAGATGGTGGTAGTATTGACCGAGTGTGCGGGCATAGTATCTTGCCTCGGACTGGGGCAACTCCTTCAACATCGCCTCCTCATCCGTTGCCGACTCGAAGGTCCATACCGTTGCGTCGAGGTGGTCGAGCACTGTGGGAGATCGAAGCTCCCACTTCCCATCTGAAGGCCTTTGCTCCAGTTGGGTTCGCCACTCCTGGGTGACAAAGTTGAGTATGCCGCCGTGAGTGCAGACTACAATCCGTGGGGTGTCATGCCTCCCTTGTGCTTGATGAACCGACAGGACTTTGGCGGCCCACTCCCGGAGCCAGATCCGAGCCTCCTTCACTGCCTGGTCAATGCTGGCAAGATCCGGGATGTCGGTAACAGCACAGGTCCGATCTTCATCCGTCTGCCATCTGTTCTCGACACCCTCTGGCCAAACCATCCGGGTAATATCCACCTCCTGCTCATTGAGAATGGTAAGAGCATCTTCATCCGTGCCGCCCTTGAGTCTCAAAAATGTTACCGACTGTCGCGAAGGGGCATTCTCGCGAACAGTCGGTATTCCGGGTATGTCCGATGGTCTTGTCGACGCTTCCATAAGGCCGGGATGGACGTAGATGCTCTTCTCAAGCTCTGGCACCCTGGGGTTCATAGGAGGCTCGCCCTGAGGGGCATGGAAGGGGCCCACGAGCTGGAAGGATGGGCAGAGACCTTGAATGGTCTCTATCGTCCTTGTGCATGGCGACGAGACCAACAAGTAGACATTGTCTAGCTTCCCGGGCACATCCTTGTTGTAATCCAGGCAGGTCTGCGCCCCCGCGTTCGTCAAACCATCCGGCAAGAAGAAACTCGTCCTCACGGTCTCTCTCCTCTTCTCGACGATGTGTTCCAGGTCCTCCAGACTCTCTAGTGGCGGGTAGTCGAGATTTGTCGGTACCTCGGCAACCGATTCGGCATGTCGTTGAAAAACGATGTGCACTGATGTGATGTCGGGCACGGTTGGGATTGAACCCATGATTGATTGATGGAGGGATCGTAAGCTTGAGGGCTGTTGCAGATGAGTATTGGGGTTTCCAAGAAGATGGATCCGAAGCGGTGATGATGGGTAGCAAGAGAGCAGCCAGCTAGGGGGTAGTGTCTTTTTTTATGCTGATGGGTGTCGTCCCTACACCCCCTCGCATCTGCACTGCATCGTGGAGGGACAGGTTCGGCAGATGAGGGGTACGCCGCGAGACACAAAACCGCTGAGTGCCAGAGGGTTATGCGGCTGGTGTTAATAGTTCAGAAACATGCCACAGCAAAGCCGGAGGTGCAGTCCAATCGGACTGAGCGGTCGGCATGTCAATCGGCGGTGCCTACTCGGTTTTTCTTTTCTTTTTTCTTGTCCGTCCACATCATTGCAAATTTGATGGGTTGGCCCAGGTGGGTGATCTGGTCTGAAATGGGGTACGGAGTACATACTGCCTCGCGGATGGATGCAGTCGGTGGGTCGTAGCGTAGCGGGCGACCGGGACAGGTGGGGGTGGAAAAGCAAACATGAACGGGCAAACTGACATGCTGCCACCAAATTCTCTCCAGGCTGCAGCTACCAGCTCTCTAGCTTCCAGCCCAGCGTTGCTGCTTCGAATCGGAAAAGACTCCGTCGACAACCCCCTCCTGTCTCAACTTTTGCTGCTGCCTGCCGGCATTTGGTCACACTATATCGTCATTATATTACGGGACATACAGGACAACTACTCTCGTGGATTTTACGAGGAGGTGGAGGGGATCCATTCAATGTGCCCTGTGTTGTACTTGATAAAAAGGATAACGCCCCTCCCAATCGAACACAGCAGCCAGCTTTGTGGTTGGTCCAAGTGGTGCGAGTGACAGCACCCACCTCTGTCCTCCTCCCCCGTAATCTAGCAGCTGGGTGACATTGAAGGATGGCCAGGGTCAAGATTATCCCCGAGTCTCGATCCAACCCCAGTCCATCCCCCAGATACGGCGCGCCCAATCATCATCGCCGCGATCTCCATACAACCTGCAGCCAGTCATCTGCGTCCACTTGCATAATCCGGGGCGGAGACCCTATTGCGCATCAATTTTGCGATATTGTCGATGCCTCATCATATTCTACCCAGTGCCCAGATCAACTCCAGCACGCAAGGCCATAGCGCACCCGAGGGGCTTTGACACAAACAAAACACTATTTAATTGCTTCCTGTGTGCGAGGAGAATCTAGCGGAATCAGGTACTAGCCCGTGGGTCCCGGAAAGGGGAAGAGTCTTGTGGTGAATGCGGCAAGAAATGTCGTTTCTTTGTTCTGAGCTTCCGGTCAAGCTCCTTCAACCCGAATCGTTGTTTGCTGCCAAAATGTTCATATTCAACCTGCTTTGGTGGTTGTTTGGCCTTCACCGTCTTTTCTCGAACCCCGCAAGATAGATGTATTGTTGCTCATCATGCCACCAAAAGAGGACACTCGCAATGCTAATAATAGTCCCGATGATGATGATGGCCAAGCTACGGTTGACCCTAGAGGTCTAGCGCCAGCATGGGCAGCAAACAGGACGGATCTGATTGAAAGTCTTCCTTTCTTTAGGCAAGCGCAACAGGGGATCTATCAACATAACAAAATAATACGTGGGGTATTGCTTGATGGCCGCGAGGGGGAACACAGCCACTTTGACGACGATATAGTCATCATAAAACTCGATGCCGGCGGTGACATTACCAATTCTGGCTACATGCGACAATCCACATCCAGGCTGGAGGCGGCACAAAGAGCCAAAGATGAGCAGAGTCCTGTTGGGCTGATTCTTGGTAAATGCCAATCTAACCCTAACGACCCAACTTTGTTGATGCACCGTAAAGCTAAGCTGCAAATTCTCTATTTTCAAGGATCCAATTCCGACAACCTACACCTCCGAATAGCACCCGCCAAGCCATGCAGATACGCGGTGCTCGGAGAATATGTTCTAACCGATCTCTGGCATGAGTATCAAGAAGGTGGAGATGCCACAGTGACGATGGCCCGGTACCAGAGACGGCAGTTCCTTCAACCACCGTGGTGGAAGGCCAACAATATTGCCTCGGCTCGCTATCGAGATCAAAAGCAACGTCAGGTGCAAATTATCAGCGACCGAAAACCCACACGCAGCAGAGTTTGCGAAGAATGTGGAGAACCATCACCGAAAAGATACAAAGTCTGGGTGTGCGCCAACCCACGATGTGAGAAATTCTCAACGGCAGAAAACGGGGAGGTTTTGTCCGAGGATGTTTTATTCTCCACGCATTGGCTGCTTGAGAGGGTAGCATCAACCGGCGAGGCAGGCCTTGACTTCGGATCCAACCGACTCAGACGCCCAACACAGCTAACTGACATGCGAAAGGGGTCAGTCTGCCCTAAATGCAGGAAATGTGTTTCGCGATTCCACTGGGCGTCGTGGATCTGTGAAGGACCATACGGGTGCGGTCACGCCGTCTCTCTGACTGTCGATATACCAGAACTCCAAAACCTCTTGAAAGAACGATCAAGAGGTTTCACTCAAGCCAGACATCCATTTCACAGCCTCCACGATCCCCGAAACCTTGAGCGGGAATACATCAGCCACGGGATTACTTTCATTGAGTTTAAGCATGAAATGCCCGGTGGAAGCGTGATCAAGCTCCTCAAGTCCCGACCCCCCCGTACAGCTACCCCAGGCACGATATTCGACGATCTATTCAACAGTATCATCTGGGAGGCCAATCACGGAAGCCACCTTGATCTCCAGCGCCATACAGCGTCGAATAGATTCACAGGCACCAGGATCAACAGATACGAGATCAGCTTTGGAGAGAAAGGGGACCCGAGTGCATTTTATCCAGTGGTCCCTTTGGAAAATGCACCCGCGTCTGTTCAAACGGTGCTTGAAATACTCACAGAGCTGTTGGAGGAAGATATACAGGATACGACGGTGAAGCGTACTGAAAAGACCCAGGAGCCCTGGTTGTTGACAGTCACCGCGTACGTGGGCGGTGAACAAAAGGAATATTTCAAGCCTGCTGGATATAACAGAGCCGGAGACGTGACGGCAACCCTGTGCTTGGGAAGCCCGGTGAGAATGAGATGGCGATACAGCCCTGATTACTGGAACCACACTCAGGCAGGACGGGTGCTAGATGGCTCCCCGTTACCAGAAACGAAGCACTTCGCCGCTCTACAACAACTCAAGGGAAGAAAAATGTCGCGCGGTGAATACAAAAAGCAGAGACAGGAGATACTGGACAGTTCTGATGGTCAATCACGGCCTCGCAATGAGATTCCGACATATTTGACTGCTGATTTGACGCATGGTGATATCCTGATCACAGAGGGTGATGCGATAGGGTCGCGCTTTGACTCGGCGGTGGAGCCACAGGGACTTTTACACATTCGACTGACAACGTTCAGGGTACAAGATGGCGGTGATGACGGAAGAGGAAGAGAAAACAGCGCGGCGAGACGGAGCACCTCTCGAAGTCGCTCAAGGGGAGGCAATTCCGCACGAGCCACAAAGGCTCAGAGGGTGTCTTCTAGAACGAGAGGAACGCCGGAAAGAACATTAAAACGGATTACAAAGGGTCCCTCCAAAACACGGAGAGGCTCTTCCGAAAACCGACAAGAAGAAAGCGCAGTGGAAGCAGAGAGCTCAACGCCATCCGTACCAAGACGTCGAGGCAGAAAAGCTGGTTCTCGCCAGAAGAATCAGAAAAGAAAGAGCACGTCATCAGATCCCTCCAAAACGCCCAATTTGAAAACAAGGAGAGCGGCAAAGGAAGCAAGGGATGTAGGTGAACAAAATGAAGCCCAACGATCAACAGTCATATTAACAATTTTACTATAGAGGACAAAAGCTCAATCGGGACACTCGGAATCAGTGTCCTCTTCGAATGTGTCCATAATGTCTTCCTCCGATGGCGAAGACCAAATACCCAAAAGGCAAAAGACACAAGCTACGCTTACTACAAAAACCGTGAGTGCCCCAACGGGGCCTAAGCTTAAGTCGATTCTCAGAACTGCCGCCAGTATGAAACCGAAGAGAACCTCGAAAACATCGAGGTCAGACTCCCCCGACATACTCACGACTCTTCAACCATCTAGTATTGCCGCCACGACCTCAAAACTGAGGTCAAACTCACCCGACATACTCACTACCTCACACCAACCATCTCACACTGCCTCTGGACACATTCCAACTCTTTCACGGAGAAGATTCATATATAAAACCCCTAAAAAGCCACAAACCAGTCCACTAAACGCGAGAGAAATAGAATATGTCGAAACAATCTTGCACCCAGGTCCCGTGCCAACCGACTTGAATTCCACGACCAAGGTTCTGAACAAGATTAACCCACCTGGTCTTGAGGGAAGGTCTGTACCGCCGTTGCCTGTACCGCTCAGGCGCAACCCTCGGCCTGTGATACCATCATCAATACTGAAACCTAGGTGCGGAAGTGCTGCTCCTGTCGTTGGCTCAAAGTCACCTGAGAAGCGCACAGCACAGCACTTACCTTGGGAAATCGACACACTAGGGGTTCCTGTTCCTCCCACGCTGCTGTCAAACCCAATACAGGACCAAGAGCGTACGGGCGGCACTGGAGAGTCCAAAGCAAATCATCTCGCACCCACAAGTCCGAACACCCACGAGTCTCCCACCTCTTCAAATCCCCAAGTCAAGACGCCCCTCCTTCCCAGCCCACCGCCTCTCAAAATTACCATCGAGAACAACAGCCTCGTCAGCCCCCCAATCAGCAGCACCCCCACACGACATCTTCCGGCCACCGCTCGAAGGACAAGCACCACCATCCCACCCGCCAGCCCAACCCTCAACCGCCAGCGTTCCCTACAACTGCAAGACCCAAACCTCAAAGTCATCACCATCTCGCCCTCTCCATCCCCCTCCCCAGCCCCAGAGCCTCAACCTTCAGCCCAAAACCATGACCGAAACAGCTCCTCCAGCTCATCCTCATCCTCATCCGAAGACGAAGACGACAACGGCGCCTCGTACAAACTACCGGCCCCGGACACGACGCGGTCGAGGTCGAGGTCGAGGTCGCTGTGGGGAAGATTGTGGGGGTCGTGAGATTTCTGCTTGGAAATGGGGGCCGATTGAGGGCGGGGAACAAGTTGGGATTTTGTGTAGGAGGGATGCTAGAATGGACCAGCACGGTCCACGCTTCACCTCCATACATGCCCCTATAGGCATGTTTGAAAAGTTTTGCTGGGGTCGGTGCTGGCCTCACAAATGTTCAGCAGGGTGGCAATGCTGGATCCCCAAAGATGTTGTCATTTATCAACAGGGTGGTTGGCGTGCACGCCCAAGGGACAGTTGAAGATATAAGCAGGAACACGGGGTTGTTGTTGTATGGTCATAAAGGGCAACGTCTGAGCTATAACTGAGATACTTTATAGTTAACCTTGTCCTCCCATCTCCACACATTACTGTATTATAGCCTTACAGAAGTCTCCCTTTTCCCCAGAGGCGACACACACAGAATTCAGAGGCCAGCATTGAGTCTCCACCGAACTGCGTTTTATTGAAACTTGTGACACTCCACGCGTTTATGAGAGACCTCGTTACCTCCGGCTTACCGACTGGTATCCAGTACATACCTTCCCACCACTTTGTTCTCCCTCATGGCATCAAACACACCACCGAGCTCGCTCATACCCACCACTTTGACCGGTGCCCTCACCAGCCCACGGAGGAAGAAGTCTATCGCCTCCACCATATCCTGTCTGTTCCCAACATAAGACCCCTTCACCTGCACCATCCTCACCACGGTGTCGAACACCGGCATGCTCACCTTGGCACCCGCTGGCATGCCAATACAAACCACCGTCCCATGAGATCTCACATACCCGGTCGCCTGTTGAAACGGCTTCTCCATCGGGGCCAGTAGCAAAACCCCATGCGGTCCCAGCCCATCCGCCGTGGCCGCCTTGACATCCGCCACCAGGTCCTTGCTCTTCAAATAATCCACATACACCTCGGCCCCCAACTTCTTGCAGCTCTCCCCCTTTTCCGGACCCCCGTCAATAGCAATGACGTGTAGGCCCATAGCCTTGGCGTACTGTGTCGCCAAACTTCCCAAACCACCACCCGCGCCCACAATGGCCACATACTGCCCCGGCCGGGCCTCGCTCTGCTTGAGCCCAGTGTAGACCGTCAGACCCGCACACAGGATGGGCGCAGCAGCGTCCAACTCAACCCCTTTATCCTTGGGGATCTTGGCCACATGCGAGGCGTTGGCGACAGCGTACTGCTGGAAGCTGCCATCGACCGTGTACCCCGAGAGCTGCGCCTCGCTGCAAAGCATCTCCTGAGCTTGCATGCAAAAGGTGCAGTGGTGGCAGGTGGAGTTGAGCCAGGGGATCCCCACGTAGTCTCCGACATCGACGCCCTGGCCCGAAGCAACCAGGCTTCCTTTGGCCACCACGACGCCGGCGCCTTCGTGACCGCCCACCAGGGGGGTCTTGCGGGGCAGGGGCCAGTCGTTGTTGAGGGCGTGGAGGTCGGTGTGGCAGACGCCCGAGTACAGAATATGGATCAGGATTTCTTGGGGGCCCGGAGTGGGGACGGGGATGGTTTTTAACGTCATCACTGGCGCCTTTTGTTAGCGTGTGAACATCTGGTAATGGAGAAGACTTGAGGGGAGACTGCACCGCCATCGGCCGTGATGACCTGAGCCTTCTGCTCTTTGGGGATATCGGGGGCCATTGTGGATTGCTGGCGAGAGCAGAACAAGCTTGATGAGGGAAACAGTGAGAGGAGGAACAGTTAGAAAAAGAGAGAACGAACTTCAGTGATAGCACTACTTTAAATGCGCTTGGACACGTCTGTTCTCACTGGATGAACGTCATGGGCTCGTCAGTTCGTCTGAGGGTTGACAGTTTTATGCTTTGATGCCAAGCCCACTTTCATTGCAAGCCTGGTGACGTCCCCGAATGCAGATCTGGTTGCTGGGAAAGCTCCATCCGCATACTGGTGCGGCGGGAGACACCGATTCCGAAATCCCATACCGAGATGTCGATACAAAGTTCTGAAGCCGCCTTTGTGAGGGTTGAGATCGCAAGTGTTGAATGTGTGGCTTAACTCGCCAGCAAACTTGGAAAGCGAAGGTAAAAGACACCATCAGCCATCATCTCTCTTACGATTGGCGACGTGTCATGGCTGCCCATGGCAGTTGGCGGTTGGCTGTGGCCATTGACGCAGCGTGGTTCGTATACATCCCAAAATATATCAGAAAGTTAAGAATCGACACGCACTTACTTCCAGAGGCATTCCCGCCGCATGCTTATCTTGCATCGGTCCCAAGGGAGGCGTTGCGGAGTTTCGGAATTACATCTGAAAGGACTTCGGACAAAAAGTGATCTTTGGAGTGGGGAGTCTAGGTCGGAGTTCAGCCAGTGGGGGTATATGGCAAGCCCTTTGCCGCAGTCATTGTCAGTATCAAATTATGTGCAAGGAACACTGGGAATGCATAAGTATCTTAGTGCAACATCCGTCTTGAAGTGAGGGTATTTTGTCAACATCAAATTTTAAAGGTAAACCATGCTCAGGTTCAAGGAAGTGGTTGATACGTGGATTTATGTGTAAGCCGTAACTTCTGTTGTAATGAAACATGTTTCGCCAAAAGCCACCGACTTGATCAGCCTGAAGCGGGCAGCGCGATCTGCAGACTGCCATTATTATTGGTGGGTGCATACTTGGGGTAGGAATTCTAGGGCTGTACATCCAAGTGATGGTTCTGAGAAAGTCTTCAGTTGATATTTCACCATATCTCTTCTCAGGGGTGAAAGCAAGCCCAGAGTCCTTGGGTATGGTGAAATATGGCAGGGTGGTGAGAAATAGAAACAACTGCTTGAGACAGGAAAGCCGAACATGGATCCACATCAAGGGGGCAGACTTTAGGCGGATACAGACAGAAGAGCTGGGGCCTGATGAATTGTTTTCGACATGTCGTCACCAGCCAAGAACGACAGAAGGAAACAGTCAGAGATAGGGGCGCCCAACTACGTATAGTAGCATAATGAAGAACCATCGTGACGTTCGTCAAACACAGTTTTCAATTGCCCTGTGTGACGATTTTGCTCTTTTAGAGCCCTGGTGGAAGCCTTTCGAATCTCGCTGTTTTGGGATGTGCCCGAGGCAAAGGCAGGACAAGGAATACAACGCGGATCTAAACGCTGGTGGTCATCTTTGCTGCAATTGCCGAAAATACAATATCATCACTGGGGAATATGCTAGTTGGAATATTGGAAGGCTGTAACCAGTCATTAGAGCAGTACAATTCGGTCCACTCACTCAACAGCTTCGAAGTAACGGCTGACACTCAACACGCCAGGTATTCGCTGCGGATGACTGATCATCACGGGGCTTCAAAGCGTGATGGTTGTGATGAATTCGGACCAGCAGACCTTCTTCCTGCTCTTGACTTGTTGAACTTGCTCTTGAAGACCCTCGACAGCCACGAGCCAACACTTCAATTCACTTCTACTGTGCGTTATATCACTGCTAGTCTCGCTCCCTAGTGGGGACAAATTCCCAACGCGCTATTCACTGTTGGCATGATTGCTCCCGCAACAGCTATATGATTTTGACCGCAAATAAACTCTTGATTGCTTCCACTTTCCCAGAACAACTCAACCTGGGCTCCAAACTACCTTGGTCTTCCCCCCTCGTAAGATCATCGACACCAACCCATCACTCCCCCGTCATCAACATAATCAAGGAATCCCAAGTAAGTCAGATGTCTTTTATCAATCGTTCAACAGTAGCAGCTACCCAGTTACTAACGATTTCCGCAGGCAGCTCAGCAAAATGAACTCCAACCGCTCCCGTCCCGATAGCCGGGCTGGCCGCGCTAGCGAGCGCGTTACCTTTGATGAGATAGCGCTCAGTGACGACGAACGTATCGCCACAGTTTTCCACCCCATGAAGGCCTTAGCCAGCCGTAACCAGGCGGACGAGCAAGCGTTGGGGGACGAGCGGGAGAGTCGCGGGTTCTCCCGCAACTACCGCGGCGATATGAACAATCCCAAGAACCAGCGCGGCATGGTTTCCGACAATGAGAACACCAGCTTGTTCATCACCCGGCTGCCTGCGGATGTCACCCCCGCTCAGCTCTTGAAAGCCCTCGCCCCCCATGGACCTTTCGGGAGGGTTTGGTCAGTCCACGTCATCCCTGCCAATGCCGACAAGGGCCAGACAGGGGCCGCGGCTAAGCTCATCATGTTCGATCGCGCTGGGGCTGAGGCGGTATACAACTTCATTCACCGCGGCGGTCTTTCTTTCTACAATGGGTCGACCAGGATCCGGGCGATTGTCTCCTGGAACCAGGTCAAGTCACCGCCGTCAGATCCCCGGGGCACCAAGTCGCGCGTTCTCATTATCTCGGGCCCTGCCGACTTTGTCGATGTGAAGAAGCTCAGAGCTCTGTTCAGTCGCTACTTCATCTATCAGGAGGAGGAAGTCAAGCTTACCTCGCATCGGGACTCCAAGCATGAGATTGAGTTCAGGTTCTGCTGCTTTCACGCTCAGGCGGAGGCCGCATCGGTCTTCCTCGGACGTTTGAAACCTTCGAGTGTGCGTGTCAAGTTTGGAGCCGACCCTCTTGCTCAGCAGCCCCCAGCAAACGCTCAGGCTCGGTCGTCTGTAACGAAGGACCGCTGGGCCCTGTTGGGTCAGCGCAGACGTGGAGGATCTAGTTCTTAAGCATTTTGAACAATGCTTCAAGTCAACGAGGATATGGACGGCGGGCCGGTGGTGACGGAGAAGGCAACCTCGACCTAGGTACTCATTAGAAGTAGTTCACGGGTAGCCCTGCTCGATTGGTGAAGAATCTATATATTATCACTATTACTTGCCCTATTATTTGCCTTTCGTCTTTTCATAGACTACGGGGATTGCCTTAATTACATGAACTGTTCACGATGTCTGAATAGCCTCTCTACCCTTGTTGGTGAGATTTGGTGGTGGTTTCAGGGGGTGGCGTGAACACCAGCCACGTGTGGCTGAGATGTTTGATGTCATGGAGGACATTGTGTCACGGAGGACATTTTGTCATTGCAGTTTTGACACGTTGAGTACCAATGATTTTAACAGCTTTGTATGAAGGGATTGGCTCCTGGCGGTTCTTTTGGCTCTTCCTAAATTTCCTGGTTTTGCTGAGCCCAGCGGAGTTGTTGCCTGACCAATGTCAAGATGTAGAAACAAATGACAGCCAGGACGATAATATTGTTTTGGAAGAACGTGTGATGAGCCATGTCGGAGCAAATATTCATAGAAAGTACAAGTCAAATCCGGAGCCCGACGTTACTATCTGCTTCCTATTGTACAAACACAGTCCCAATTGTCCTCTGCCAAATTGCGCCATCAGAAATGTCATTTCATATCATGAAAGTGCGACCATCAGAATTGTCGCCCTACTCCTCGGAATTGCCACCATGACTGGCGAGTCCTCCCTTCCTGCCAGCCTCGCGGGCACGCTCGCTACCGGGCTCAAAGCTACCGGAGGAGGCTTTGCCTCCCTTGGAAGCGATCTCACGCTGTGTGGCACAAAAGCAGTCAGCCATGTCTGATGGCAATACGCATAGCAAAGAATGGCAAGACACATACCTGCTTCTCGGGGTCCATGCTGGCAAAGCCCTGGTTGCCCGTACCGCTGTTGCCAGAGGAGGAGTCGTCGTTGGCAGCTTGAGTGCCGCCTCCGCCGTGGCTAGCCTTGCCACCCTTGGAAGCAATCTCGCGCACCTCCTCCTTGGGACTGGAGAAAAGAAGATTGGTTAGGGTTTGGCCATGTGTGTGTGGTGGCTGGGGGGTCGTGGGCAGAGCTAGAGGGGAGGACATACCGGTTGGCAAAGTTTCCGGGGTTGTTGCTGGCCATTTTTAGTTTGGTGTATTGAGTAGGGACTCTTGAAAGAGGTTGTGGGACTAGTTGTTGGATTGAGAGATGATTGTGGATGTTTGATTCAGAGAGCGGATGGTGCGTGGAAAAATGAAGATGGCAGTGGGTGATTGGAGGTCAATAAATACCTTTTTCCCCTCTCATGTCAGCCACCTTTCTGGCGAAAAACCCAGGGAGTGTTTGCTCCATTCTCTAAGCTTTTGGTTGGGGTTGCCGAAAACGGAAGGATGCAGCACAGTCATGATGATAGTGATGATGTCAACATTATGGGGAAACAGCCAGTGGGAAGGTGCGGGGCGGTGCTGGGTTTGTCACATTTGTCAATCTCTCCATACTGCCGTGACTGCCAACCTGCAGGCCACCGTGGGAAACAATGATTTCTTTTTCTCTTTGAAACAGAAAGCGTAATTGACTCTGGAGCAAAGTACTGGAGGGCAGGAGATCCCGGCGTAAAGATGACACAGTTGGTGGATGTGATGATGACAGTGACCGGATTGCGACATGGTCAAATGATGCGCTAACAAACTCGCCAAGCTTCCCGTCTCAGCGAGGCTTTCAGCAGCCCCGTTTAGAAGATCTTAGGTAGCAGATCCTGAGATAAAATCCTCCAGAGCGAAACGGGAGTCGCAAATGCGTAGATTGGTTGATGTGAGTATTCTTACTCTTCTTGGCTGTTGTGCAATTGGTACCAATGTTTAGAACATCAGGAGATGGCAAATCCATAAGGTACTTCGTAGAACAGTTTCGCCTGCCAGGAGA
Organism: Podospora pseudopauciseta; assembly: GCF_035222475.1. NCBI lineage: Eukaryota > Fungi > Ascomycota > Sordariomycetes > Sordariales > Podosporaceae > Podospora > Podospora pseudopauciseta. The sequence goes on from NC_085892.1 coordinate 8,168,719, forward strand.
GAGCGATCTCGAACGAGGAAATTGTGTGGCCCTCGAGCCTTCATGCTGATTTCTGTGACATCAACGAGGTCTTTGTCGTCCCTTCCCGATCATCCTTCTCTTTGGTGTTTTGAAACCCGAAAGCAGCACCAGTGGGCATCCCGTCAGGTGGAGCTCTCGTTGGCATCCTCTGCAAAGTTGCCAGTGGTTCACCCGACTCTCGTTCACACAACTAGTCAACCACATTGCTATCCACCCAGGCATTGTTAAAATATCATCAGTTTGCTGGCATCAGGCGCCTTCCTCGCTCATTACCCCTGGCTTCAACACCAGCAACACGCAATCGGGATTCTTAATCATGCAGTCATGCCTCCCTTCTTCTTTTTTGCGGCTTTCGATGCGGAAACAACTACGATGCCATCAAGTTTACACGGCGGCTCAGACAATGGCTCCGACAATAGCTTCCCTCACTCTCACTATCCACCGCCGTGGAGACTTTCCGAGTTCCAGACCGGCAACTGGCAACAGTCCCATGCATACTTGGGCACTCCTTGGGAGCAACGCGAATCGTTGGAGAAAAACCGACACTATAGGTTTCTCCCGGCCCTTGAATTCGCCCTCCAAATGCTGGGCAACCAGATGGTGATCAATGAAAGGTGTTAGACTTTTCGGCACCGAAGAGATTCCAAGTGTCACCAGCTGCATCGTCGTTTGCGGTCCATACGGCACAAAGAACGCTGGATTATCATCCGATTGGATGGATGGATATCCCGCGAGAGGTACTATGTTCCACGCTAGCCTGCGTGCGCGTACATCCCGATATACATACTCACTCCCACCTGTTTAACCTAAGGCTTCACTCCCAGCCAGCGCCATATCGTTTCCAGCCTCCCCCACGCCGTCCATCCGCGACACCCCGTCCGCTCCCGTCGATGAAGCATGGGGACGCTTCGCTACCTTGTCCCCCGATAGCACCGACGACGAAACCGCCCTGCGAGAGCTTGTGGATGCCGTTTGAGAACTCACCAAGTTGATTGCGGCTAAGGAGGCAGCGGAAAGACCATCCGACAAGTTTACCGGAAAGGCTACCCGACCTGGGATGTTGGTACCGATGGGCAAGAAGAGGAGGAATATACGGAGCCGGCAATCGACCTACATACCTGCGCGTGCCCGGCTTGCCCAAACTCTCTGCAACCAGCCGGATAACTAGACTTCGAAAACCGGCTACAAAATCCGTGTTTATATACCGGACCTGCTATTCAGCGACCAAGTGCTAAAGAAACAAGTGTCGAATCATCTTCCCCCTCTGAAACTGCAGAGGCATCAGGAGTGACAACAGTAATGGAACTCTCGGAATCACTGGAGGTTTCAGTGCAGAAAACGCTGAAGTTTTGCCTATGGGTATGGTGCTTCCGTGGACGAGCTTGCCCTTTGACTCCCAAGAAAAACCCTGATTTTGCAAAGTCCAGTAAGGCAATGAGCCTCTTGTTGGGGTCGAAAATGTTCTGGTTGAATATAGCTCCTCCATTGATGTAAAGGCGCTCACCGCTCACAATATTCAATGGGAAGTTCTGATTCCCCATGAGACAAGTTTCATCTCCGATGCAGCGTGGACATTGCTTCTTGAATCATGTCGTCGGTCCAGTGTGGGCGAGCAAAATGGCGCAATCTGTACTCCGATTCCCACACAAAGTTTCCTTTTCCTATTTCCATACCCTTCCTCCAAACCCTTCCTCCAAACCCTTCCTCCAAACCCTTCTTTCCGACTGTCCCACACTTTCCTCACACTCCAGCCTCCAAGAATCTACCTCTTTCCCCGTATACCGCCCGACATGTTAATTTTTGTTTTCAACCAGTGCGGCATAACAGATGGAATGTGACTCGCGGCCCACACCCTCGGCCAGCGCGGCAGGGAGTGAATCCCAACAAATGGTTGAGATATTTTCTACACGGCTTACGTCTTTTCAAAGGGCCCCTGCGGGGCTTAATAAATCATGGCAAAACGTCAAACAGGCCGCAGATAACTCAACGGCAAAGATATTCCTGGACAAGGGCGGCTTTCGCGCTTGATTCGTGTATGTTTTAACCAAAAACTCTAAAGGCCAATAAACGCAAGTAGATAACCAACCGGTCACTCTCCAGAGTAGATGTAAAAACCCAATTGATGACAATCTGCTGTCCGAAACTATAGGGTCCCCAAATACATTTGGCCATACAACTACATCTCCTGTCTTATCAAAGTGCCACCAGTACGTTCTAAAAGTCGTCGAGTTCGGAGCTAGTTTGGCCTCGAGACCATAACCATAATTCTCTCGCCTCCCCCCCCTCTTGTAGGTGGTCTAAAATACTTTTCAATGACACCGACCGAGGAACAAAGAATCTAGATCCAAATGCAATGCATCTTGCTCCGCACCAACCCGAGGTGATCTGGAACTGGATGCCAATTGAAAAGACAGATGAGATGTATTGCTGATGGTGACATATGGAAGAAATGCAAGTGGCGATGCGCAGTTTCGGGATTGTAGGGAAATAAATAGGGTGTGGTCTGGATGCCACCTGGTCTGATGATGGTCAGAAATACTCGTGTTTTTATCAGACGCTGAAGCCTGGTTGAAACTCATCAAAGCTCAGTTGTACCTGTATACACAATACATCTGGTCATCGCTTCTACTGAAAAGATTTGACCCACGTGCTGTTGTACTTATTGCGTTGCTGTTTTAACAAACTGACTCCGGTAACCACATCCAGCATCAACAACATCACACTATTGTGCCATCATCGTCTCTTGAAAGTATTACAATGCGAAATGGATATTCGACAAGTGGATTATATGAACGGTATGTTCTGTCATTAATCACTTGCCGTCGGAGTTGAACTTTTGATGTCCCATCACTTTCCGAGGGGACTGGGCTTTCCCAGGATTTGGGTTACTTGATGCGGTCAGATGCCAGCTGCGCTTCTATACCTGACGAGCGGGGCAGCCGGTCGAGTAATTCCGAGCAGCAAGCGGTAACTTTAGGTACCTCATTTGGTGAGCCGAAGAGGAGGAAAGGATAAGTCCCGGAAGGGCCATGAGATGTTGGCACACAATTCCTTCAACGCTTTCGTCAAGGAATTCACAAAATAACATTCTCGTACGCCGTTGAACCGTCCCCGCAAAAAGACCCGCACTCACCTGCTCAGCTACCTCCCTCGAGATGGCCAGCCGCACGCCTGCACCATCATGAACTCCCTCCCACTTTTGCTCTAAGCTCACAGGTCTGACGTTCGCTCAGCATTTACCAAACCCGATTACTACCGACCGATTTCCCCGATTGTCATCAAGGCAAACGCCCTGCCATGAATCCGAAACGAACATACCAAGACGAAGACCGTCTACAGAACGCATCGTACAACATTACTTCTGGCGAAGGAAGGGTTTGGAGGAAAGGAGGAAGGGTTTGAAAGAAGGATTTGAGAGAGGGGAAGGGAATGGGCATTCGTCAGTTTAGGAACCATTATTTTCCTAGTTAGGTGTCTTAGCTCAGCCCCCAAACAAGTGAACGGTGTAAGAGACTCTGGGGCACTTGAGCTGCCCTGGCCAATGCAGGAGCTGACGAGCGCGTTACTGTTTTAATGTCACATAAGCGCCTCCCGCCCTTTGGAAGGTGGACGGAGTGTCAAGCCACTTATTTGTTGCATTTCTGCGCCCTTCCATCCGACCCTTCCATCCGGCCCCCCTATCCGGCCCCTCCCTCCGCCCCTCCAACTTGGTTATGATGCCTTGTGCTCCTAGAAATGCTAAGCTAAGTAATACTCTCCCGGGGAGTATTATCTGTTTTGGCGCCAACTCCCTTATCGTTATTATTTATCGCGACTAAAAATAGTTCGCGTATTAAAATAAATACAGTATGCTCCTGTCATGTGCATTTGGTCGAATAAATTGCAATTAACAGGCAATTCAACACGAATTCCGTTAAGAGTCCCCCCCTAATTCCACGCACGACCAGCACCAACGACGGGTGGTCTGTATAGTGGAAAAGGAGCCTGGGTATGGATCGTGATGATCAGTAGAATATGGTTCCCACCAGTGCCTTGACGGAGGACATGGCGTGTCAAAGTTCTCCAGAGCAAGTGAGGGTGATCTAAAGTACGTCAGATCCTGACCATATTACGCGGGAATGAAGTCGAAGTTCATCTTGCGTGCGACTTCCGGCCAGTCCCAGACGGCCAACCACTCTCCAGCACTCATAAGCCGCCAGACCTCCTCGAGAACACTCAGGTGCCAACACCATCAAGGATCTGGGATGCGGCATCAGGATCCTGCACACAGACTATAAATGTTGGTTCAGCTACTACCCAGCTATCTTTCGATCATGCCAGCGCTTATATTAACACAAATATCGGACGTTTCCAAATAGCCGCAGCCACCATGGAAAGATCAAAACAACTGGGTAATCCAGTGTGTTATGCGTATGGGTTAGGACAAGACAGGCGCTGGACTACCTACAATAACAAGGATGTATTATAGTGGCCACCGGAATATTATACATACGCTTCTGCCGTACAAGGGCGCAAAATGGCCGTTGGTTATTACTCGGGACGTACTATAATATTTTCATTCCCTCGAAATGTTGAACTGTTCGATCTTTATCTTCTTTCTCTCCTATATTTCTTTTTTCTTATTTACCACCAAAGGGGGGGTGGAGTACAGAATACATTTATAGACCAACTAACTCTTTACATTTTCAATCTGGTATCAAAAGATAACGCATATCTTCCCGTATAGGTGGCAATATTATAGTATAGCAATAGCAATTAGCCTCAGCAGCGGTTCGAAGGAGGCGTGGCGTTGGCATGCGGTCCGGCTAGCTTAGCAAAAAGATCTGGAAATAGTGGGTTAGTATCAATGCGAGGTCCTATACTCTTTGATTAAGGTGTTTAACTATCGTAGGATATAATTAGTTGTTTAAGATCTTGCTGGTATTCCCTGGCGGCTCTTTTGGGTGTGGGCTCTTCGTTGCTACGTAGTAAGTGTCGCCGTCTTAGTAAACGCACAAGAAGTCGATGAGTCTAGAGAAGCAAAGGTTCAAACTAAATAGAAAGCTATAGTCTAGTAATTTGTTAAGTTTTGCTACTTGCTGACAATACTCTCAACAACATTTCCACAAGAGCCAACAGCCCACCCATATTAACGTCAAAAACTCGGAAGCCAAACTTCGCAATAAAATACCGGTCTTTAGCTACTCTAGCCTAGTTTTATTATCAACCACCCCCCTTATTACCCAACCTTCACGTGCCCTCGACCCACAAAAACCGCCAAGACCATAAACTAACGTAGATAAACAAACCACTTTACTCACGAATAGCTAAGAACGAGTAGGGCGATAGCGATCGGATTCACCTCTTTAGGTCTCGAGGCTATGCGTAGAGAGAGGGAACTATACGTATATAATAATATTTAGACTATAAGATAGACGATAGAAGCCGATCCGTAGTGCGGCAGCACCATCAACGCCCATCGGGAGACATGACACCCACGCCTTATACTCTGTATAATCAGGCTGCGCTCGTCGCCTTTTGCTACGATGGTATTGGCTTCCTGCAAAGTGGGAGTAAATAGTAAGACATTGTCAAGCAGTGGCAGGCAAAGATTGGAGAGACCTTCTTCATTTTATCCTTTAGCCCTTTCACGGAGAAGATTATACTCCGCATCTAGAGTCTACGCTTACAAAATAACCCTCCTATGTAGATATTACATGAAGCACACATGAATATCTGCCCTGTTTGCTAGTAACTTGACAAACTAAGGTGCGCATCACCCCAACTATCCTAAATACAGCCCCAAATACACATTCGAAAGGTTGTGGGCAATCCCTTCCTCTGGTTGAACTGCTGCAGGACCTCAGGATATTGTTCCAAATGCGTGGCGGGTTCCTAAGTATTATCCTTGTACCCATGCCCTACCCATTTAACCAGGTACTCTATCCGCCTTCCTTCTCGACGTAAGTCTAAATCTCCTTGACCTGGAAGTACTTATCTTCTCTAATATCTTCGACTGTGGAGGTAGTTCTTAAAGAGAGGGCGCGCTACCTTAAGAAAGTCCTCCTTATGAATGATTTGCGCCGCTAAGTTTTGAATGTATAATCGTCCCGCCCATAATTCGTATAGACATTCTACGAGATTTCTACCTCAAAAGCTACTACCCCGTCTACCCAAACGCGCTGAAGGACCGCTTTAAATAGTTATTGATTAAAGCTTGCGAAAGCGGCTTCGACTATCTTCTTATCCGAAGCGAACCTCCATAAAAGTTGCGGCTTGAAAACACCGCGCTAACTTTAGCGGCGATTTAAACCTTAGGTTAGTAATGGTCTTGAAGCCTGTAGTATTAGCGAGTTAGTGTAACGTAGGCGTATCTACCGATTAGTAAGGGCCGAAGTATTTATTTTCTGGCGCTTCCCTCGTAGCGGCCGGACAACATCCTCATCCTTGCCCTGCCTGGCGTTACTGCCCACAATAGGGCAGCAGTCCTTCTTACCGTTGGTAGTCGCAACGTCGTCGACGTAAACGATGACTGATGTTTTTACTGAAAGTTGACCCGCTTCTGACGGGCGGACGGCTGTATAGACAGCTCGGTATGAGCCATCCTACGGTAGTTGTTGCTTTTATTCACTGACAGCCTCGGTATGCTTGGCCGATCTTCCTGTGCTTGTAGCTGCACGACAGAATTATCCTCATCTTGCTCTTCCCTGTCGTCCGAAACGAGAGAATGACGTTGTTCTGGGTCACTTGCTTGATCCCTATCGTCATGGCGACCGCGATGCTGAGAGAGGTGGCAGCTGCCTGCTTGTGGACTAACCCCACGACCGGAGGTGGCGTCATATGGGCTTTGGGGCTGAAGACGTGGCTCAGTATCCGCCGGCTCAAGCTCGCCAGCGAAGCACAAGTCTGGAAAGAGACCCGGACGGCCAGCAGGAGGTGGCTACGCGTGGGCGAAGCAAGAGCCGATTGAGAGAGTTGACAACAGGCAACAGAGTCAGTATTGTCCCAGAAGTTCCGGAGCTATCTCTCGTCTCCCATGAGTTGGCAAAAGAGAGGGAACGGGGAGAAGAGGAAGATCGATGGACCTTTGACCTGGCCCAGTCCATGGCACCACCCCAAGGCTCGCAGATCAAAGCAATGAACGGAAAACAATCGAAAGACCAGGCAACAGTAACGACCAACAACCAGTCGGCCCGCCCACAAACCCCACCGAGAGCAGCAGAGGTGCCGTTGACGCCTGATGCGACGCCAAAAGAGAGGCCGGCAAATAGTCGTGATAATGAAATGCGGCGAGTGCTTCACCAGGCCGAAGCCGTAGAGGATCGGACTAAGCCGGCATTACAAGCTTCCAGAAGCTTGGTAGGATCGGCTCCCTCACCACCACCGACCCCAGTCCAGAGCCGTCACCAACTTTGGGGATAAAGAAGCAGACTATCAACGGGCCTTTGACGATAAGTGCTTACAAGCCTGAGTTTCTAGCATCGACTCCGCCATCCTAACATGGAAGAGATTCAATCGTTTGCCCGAACACGGTTTGACGGAGATTCACTCCAGCAGCTGCCCCGTAGCAGAGCACCAGAATCTGGATGAGCACCACATCCACGGCCACGAGCCACGGATGAGGACTACCCATACCCAACAAGCAGTGTGTCGGATGATTCAGGGGCATGGGTTGTGAATATCCCTCGCCCAACCACGACCTACAATCTAGCAGAGCAGGGACTGGCACGACGGAATGCTGATAATGAATTCAAGCGAAGCGTGCCCAAGCACCACGAGTGGGACGCCATCGAACGAGCACTCCACGTGGCGTCCGTGAGCATGATCAACGGACTTGAACTACCAGTTGAGCTATACCGTGGTTTCCGCGATGTCTACTACCCAACATCGGACCGACCAGATATCAAGAAGACTCACCCAGTCCGCCAGGGCCTGCCCGTGCGGTAAGATATCGTCTCTGTTCAGGAAAACAACACGACGTTGACTTGAAAAGTATCTTCTTTCCTGCCCGCTATGACCTCACGTCTCCCGCACTCTTGCCAGCGCTATTCGCAATCCATGTCGGCGGTTTCACCGTTGGATCGCCTTCCGAAGACGACGTGCGGAACCGCGGATTTGCCGATTGCCTCTGGATACTGGTAATTGCCCCCAACTACTCGAAAGCCCCCTGGGCTCCATTCCCCGGACCCCTGCTCGATGTCGAGGTTCTATATCACGCCGCCCTGAACGATGAGTTGTTGCCCACAGACCGAATGCGAACCGCCATCGCGGGGTTCGACGCCGGCGTAAGCTTCGCGTTGGGTCTTGCCCAGCTGCCCGGCGTCAAAACAGGTCGAGACCCAAATGTACATCATCAACCTCATCCGCACTTTTCCCAGCCACCCAGATCTAACCCGCCACCAGGGGCGGTGATATCTGTTTCCGGGATTCTAGATTTTACCGTGTCGGGTGTCCCAGAAGCTGAAGACGAGACCATACAAAAAGGATCTGCGGGGTCCCCGAGGTTGGGGCCAAGGGGCTGGATTGGATGGGGAAGTTGTCGCCGTCGAGCGCGTGGAGTCACATACCGTATGGCCATGACGCGGCTGATCCATTGCTGTCGCCATCTTTTGCGAATAGGGGTGAGCTGTCACCGCATGTATTTGTGATTGCTGCTGAGCTGGACTGTTTGGCTCATGAGAGCTGGAAGACTGTTTTAGTTGGGGGAGGGAGGCCGGTGCCAGATCTTGATGAGAGGGTGGGACGAACGGAGAGGGCTCAATGGAGGGGATGCTTGGAGGATGCGAAACATACCAGGTTCTCTTGGGCGGAAGACATGGACATGGTGGATGGCGTCAAGGGGGAGCACGAAATGGCTGCTCGTGCCGGATGTGGTGCATGGGTTTGATTCGGCGAACTGGAGGAATAAATATCTCGGTGGGGATGAAGAGGCGAGGATGGATGCAGAGATGAAGACGATGGCTTATCAAAGGGAAGTGGCAGAGTGGCTGTGGGGGGGTTGTTTGGAGATGATGGTCAAGGTAAGCGGGTTTTGATTTCTGCATACTGTTTAGAGAAACTCCGACGCTCTTGACAATTTTATGATGCTTTTATTACCTACAGTACCTGGGCATCTTCGCTCGACTCGGTGACTTTTTGGGGACCAAACTCCTGATCTCATGGTCGCCTTGTCCATCATTACCATCCACCCAGCGGATGCAAGTTGCCAATAGTCTCAGCGCTGTCCAGGCGGGTATAAGAATACTGCCTTTGCTGCTTTGCGCCCAGTGGCAACGGCCATGTCGGGTGTCATCCTGTCCAAGCTGAGGCTGCCACCGTTGTATGCTGCTTGTGGGGTGTAGTCTCCAGGCTGTCGGGGGTGGGGTTGTTTGGATGGTTGTCAACCGGGGAGGACTTGACTATCCCACCAAGCCAGTATGGTCTGCAGGTCGTGATGGGGTTTGGGTTCGGGTTCAACATGGGGACGTTGCTGATGATGATGCCGCTTGCGGTCAAGCAAGAGGATATGCGTATGTTGTCTGGCGTCCTGTTGTCAACTCTCAGCTAACTATTGCCCCTGTTTACAGCTGTCACCATGGGGCCTGTCACACAAATCCGAGTGTTGGGCGGGGGACTATTGGCCTGGCTGTTTGCTCAGCTTTGTTGCGTAGTCATGTCTATTCTAGCACTGCCGGGCTTGAACTGACTGAAGAGCAAGCGTCTGCCGCTTCCAAGGCTCCTGAGGCCCTTGGAGCGGTGCCGTTTGAAGATTTAATTCTGGTTAGACAGGCCTATGCGGATGGTTATACTCGGCAGATGAGGACAATGCTGTACTTTTGTGTTGCCGCCATGGTATCGCTTCTGTTTCTTGCGGAGAAGCACCCACGAAGGTTACAAACAAGGGAAGGTGGAGAGCTAGCGGTCCCCGTATGGTTAATGTTGTCACGATGCGGTTTCATTTGGCTTCGTGATGGATACACAGGTATTATACAAGTACGCCACAGATAAAGCGATCCATTTCCATGTCTCCAAACATTCTTACACACCATGCAAAATGTCTATCTAGACTAGATAGTCAATCTTGTCGCGTTTCCAGCAACGTAATCGGCGACGAGCGCTTGTGCGTTTTCGATGGCTTTTCTAATCTCTTGGACCTGAACTCCAGCCAGCCTAGCTTGGGTTTTGGCCTTGAGGGTAGCTTCCCGAGCATTGGCAGCCCTCTGTTTGGCACTAGCGATTACCTGGGCTGCATTCACACAGAGTTGCCGTATTTCGTCGTCCACGTCACCGCTGAGGGCGAAGGGATCCCAGTCGTCCAGCTCCTCGTCTTCCTCTGTGGGCTGTTGGATCAACAATTCGTGCCACCGCCCGGCCCTATCATTTTCCGGGGCTGCTTTGCCGTTCGCAAGAAGGTATTTTATGCCTTTGCGAGCAGGGGAATCTGTGGCTGGACGATACCAGTCTATAATTGGGTTGTCTTGTGTTCCCTCACTCTTCCCTCGACGCCAAAGCTTTTCGGATGTGATATTCACCTCCACGCCGCCAACTTTGATGGTGAACTCGTCCGGAATGATGATTGACAAAGGTATCTTGGGCACTTTGGCCTCCTCCCAGTTGACATCCACATCTGGTGCATCTTGATTTGTCTTGTTGCGCTTAGACGGTCTTGAATCTTCTGGCGACCCCTCGTTTGGCCGTTTCCTTGACAGTCTGGTCTGGTTCCCTAGACTGGCATTCCCACGCCCTTCAGTTGCGACTTCGCTTGATCCTATCCCGGTCTGTGGTTTTGGGTGTTGTGACTTCTCGAAAAGCACGTCCAGATAGCTAGACTGAAGGAAATTATTCATAACCCTTCTATATTTTGTGACGTCGGCATCGAGCTCAGCCGCGTCGGACTTGAACCAGGTGTCGATGGCGGACAACTTTTTCACCAAATCTCTAGCCTCAGCTAGAGTTTTGGGAGGCGTCTGGATATTGTGCGTGATCTTCTCGTACAGCAGGATGTAAGCCAGAGCCACGTCGAACATTGCATTTTGGGAGCTAATAGGGACGCAGTGGCTGAACGAGCGGAACCATAACTCATCGGTGTCTTCGTCAATCACAATGTCGTTTGCTTGCAGATCCTTGGAAACCAGTCCATATACCAAATTGAGGGTCTTGACACCATCGAGTAGTTTTTCAAGGTGAGCCAATTTGAAGGGTCGCTTCTTGTCTGCAGTTGAAAAGGTATTGATGTTGGGACCCCTTGCGGCCTGTGTGAGGTAGCCCACCACCGACTTCTTTTCGAGAACTGCATGGTGAAAGCGGCCAAGGATTTGATCGTTGGGGATGGTAAGAATTCGATTAAGAAAGTACAGATTGCGAAGGCAATGGGAGATTGTCTTTGCATCTTTCGTGCAGTAATATCTGAAATCGGCCTCAACGACGCGGCCTTCCTTGATTGGGCCTCCCTTTTCGCCGACAGTACTGATGTAAGCCACCCTGTCTACCTGGCCTGGTCTCCGGATCAGCTCCAGGAGCTTGTTTCGATAAACAAACCCGCGAAACCCAGGTTCTGTCGGCTTCACAGCCTCGTGCTTCCTATCAACATAGGAAGGCTGGATGGGTATCGTGGATTTACCCGAAGAAACAAGGTTTCCATCGGTATCTGCCACGAAAGTCTGATGTGCAGGAGCCAGCTTGTCGCAGATGGCCGGCAGCCAAATTCTGGCGTACTCGTAAAACTTCTTTTCTGATTCGATTCGGCGCACATGGTTGTCGGGGATCTTGGGAACTGCTTCGGTAGCAAACTGGAGTTGCATGTACTGTCGGCGCTCCTGGTCGAAAAACACACAGGAATAGTGCGTGTCATCCCATTCGTCGTGTTCAAACACGAACCTTCTGTGTTTGGGAATCATGGCGGTTGTCGTCTGATCGTCCAAGCAGGCAAGTAAGTACTGATGTTACCCGTACTTGCCATCTTCTAGGCTATTAATGATGCTGAGTAGGGATTTTAAAAAACGATTCGCGACAACAAAGAAGCCGACATCTCGATCCGGAGATAGAGGCTTCCACGTTGGTGACCCGTCCTCAGCACTGCACAAAGGCACTGTCAGACTCGGCACACTTAATACGTTCCTTGTGTGAGCCTCAAACAATGGACAGTCTGCAATTGAAGACCCACTGTTAGCAGATCTTATTTCTTTGCTGTAAAAATGGATCACTCGACTACCCTCTTTGACAGCGGTGAGTAGCAGTGTTGGTGCGCCATGGTGAGGACAAGACCCGTTGGTTTTACATGAAGATGTGACCATTTCGGTTGACGACTTCCCCTTCCGTTTGTTTGGCTGCAGCCTCGGGGGGGCTTCATAAGCACTGTCCCAGAGGATTTGGTTATTTGGGTCTGATATATGGTTCCTGGCGCTCTTCTCTCGAGGTGAGTGATGGCTCTTTCCATTCTCGATGCCTTTCACAGGCAGTCGGGGATTACGCTACCCGTCAGGCATTCTGTGTCCCATCTTATCAAGACGAGGCTAATTCTTGGGGACCCCACAACCACCATGATTGGATGCTGGCGCTTTCCACCGTTCCTTGCAACCTGTCGCGGTGATGTTCCAGACCTGCAACCCCGACAACCAGAGAGGCCAGTGATCAAGTGTAACCGCTGCGGAATTTATTTAACGCGCACTTGTGCCCTTGGCTTTTCATTGCTTGCTTAATGCACACATTTCTTTTTGACGGATCAGAAACTCGTTCCGTCATGGCTTGTAGCTGACATGTTGTCGCCCTCTGCACACTTGCCTGACACCTCCACACACCACCGCCCAATGCAGCAAACAGTCTCGCATCTCAATCAAACAATAACCCCAGTTGGGAACGCCGCTGCATACACATTTTCCCCAGCATGGCAGAGTTGCGGAAACCCAACAGACATATACGCCACTCCCGCAAGTTGTTCCTCTTCGCCAACAGCATACCCATACTGCATCAGCCCGGTTTGATCAGCATACGTCTCCGTTCGCACATCCTGCCCGTTGTCGACCACATACTCTCCCGCCATAGCAGGAAGCCGAATCATATCGATCGGCAGTGGAAGGGAAGGCAATGACACCGCACTGCCAACAGGTGCAGGGATCCCTTGCCCGGACCCCGTCGGACCAGGTGGAACCTCGAGACAGACCTCGGGTACCGAACCCAACGCCAGCACTGACCCAGCAAGCTGCGGATCGGGGGCGAGGTCACTCATGTCGGGTGGGAGTTCGAGGTCAAAGTCGTTGGCGGTGGGGTTGTAAGCGGCGCTTCGTTTGCGGTATTTGGGTCGAAGGGTTTTCGCCGGCCAGACGTGGATGGTGGATTGGTCGTCTGTTTACGGTGGCCACTGGTCAGCAGTTGGATGAATCGTGGGAATGGAGGTGCTCCATACCAATCTGGCCAGCCTTGAACGATGCCTCTGCTTTGGCAACATGGAATATTTCCTCCAGGATTGGCCTCTTTGCCCCATTTCGGGGCTCTTCTTGGAACCAGGTTGAGATGGTCTCCATGACTACCGATTCCAAGCGTCCAATGTCAAAATTAGCCTCTTGGATCTCGGGATGCTGTCGGTGATGGGGCTCCGTGATGAGTCTGATGAGGTGAACAAGGAGACGAATTCGCGCTGCAGTTTAAAGCGTTAACACCGGACACATTTGTGAGGAAAGGCGGGAAGCTAACGTGTCTTGGGAATGTAGGAAGGGTCAACATGTCGAATTCTGTCATTCTCGTCCACCCCACCATCTTGTGGCCACCAAGGCGGCGCGGCGCTGTCGCCTTTGATATAAGGGTAGTGATGCTTCTTCTTTGGGGCGATGATCTTGATCAGGATCCTGGCCAGGATGATGCATCCTCGCTGTTCAAAGAGTTGGAAACGTCCATCATAAAACTGCCACACAGCTTCTGCGTCCCCGATTCTGAGCGTGTCCGTCTTGATACTCTGCTGGGTTTGGGTCTGGGTTGAGGGCTGGACCGGTAGCTGTAGGGGCGTCGACACCGGCATCAAAGACTGGCAATTCGGCATATAGGCATATCCGATCGACTGCGGATCTACGGCAAGCATCATACCGGCACTGTGGTATAAGCTGATCGGTTCTGCAAAGCTTGGGTTAGTGCTGGCAAGGACAAATTGGGACCTGGGCTGCCAATGTTCAAACCCTGATGGTGATTGCCACCTCCATATGGGGGATCTGGCTGTTGATGATGCGGGAAACTGGCCTGATGGGAATAGGGGTCGAATGAAGTGTATGCCAGGTCCAAGAATGCAGGGGCCAGAGGCAGCAACTCGTCATCAACAGCCATGGTGTTCGAGCTGATGATGACCGCTGGGGGAATTATCCCTTCAAACTCCATTGTGCTTCTGTTTGCTGAATCTTTGGTATCCTGTTGGGTAGCAGAGATTGCTTGGAAAACGGAAATCGACAAGGACAGGAAAACGATGTTGACCTGGAAAGCTCCAGAGCATTGGCACGGCCTTGCAATCGAAATCCACATTCACAAGACGGTTTGCAACACGGCAGAAGCTGCATATCACGCTGCATGGCGTGCACCTTTCACGATGCAGCGCCATTGGGCATGCCATATCACCCAACATCAGAGACAGGACGGCTGCAAACACTGCAGAGCAGCAATAGTTGTGCTGCAGGTTTCAACGTTTACGGAACGGAATTGAAGGGGGGGTGATCCTATTGGGAACTTCAGATCCCCGCTCCCGTTTCTAAGAGTATTTTGCTTGAAATCCCATCCACAATATGCCCTTGAAACACCCTCCTTAGTCATAACGACGTCGAGTCTCCAAGCAAGCGTTCTACACATCGAGGCCTGGGCAAAAGAGCAGGCAGCCGAAAACTGCTGTTGTCCAGTTGGGCAAGCGACGAGCGACTTATGCAGGGCATTTTTGCACCAAGCCGGAGTTGGACTGGTTGCAAACCTCAGCCCAGTGTTCTGCCCCGGATACCTCCCGATGGGATCATAGGCTCTCTGACACTTGAGAGTCCCTTTTGGGCTCTGGTTGTCTTGAAAAGTGTCTTAGTATAGTACCTGTTGGTCATTCGTGCACGTCACGCCGATCCGTTCTTGGAGCGTCACCTGCTTTACTCAAACTGCCACTGACAACGCAAGAGGCCAATGGGACAAACAACCCCGTGGAGGAGCGGGGCCTTGAACAGTGCGAGCTGGAGGCTGAAGCGGGAGGCCAGTAATTGGTTTAGCGTGAGTGAGTAACAAGAGCTGAGGATGTAGCATATCGGTATAGGCCATACAGAAGAAAAACACGTACCACATCACCTCCATCCACTGTTCTCAAGGGACTGAGCATCGATTCTCGTATTTGCACGCAGCAGAATGAGCGGTTCTGTAGGTGTAAGGTATCAAAATACCTAATGATCTCATCACCACCTGAAGGATACACATTGAAATGCCCTTCGTCTTAGAGTTTGTTGTTTTATAGATGTTTATCGGCAGCGACCTTGTCCTCGGACAAGCCCGGCAGTATGATCCCGCCCAACAAAACAAGAGAACAATACTTGCTGGTATTCATCCGGCAGGGCCGTAACAGATTCCTAAAACGTGAGTGTTGAGTCTCGAAACAGAAAATTGATCAAGTTGTCATGGCCTCCTCCAGCTGTCACCGTCTGTCCGCCACCTGGTGTTCTGCTCAGGGGCTATCAGAGGTGCGGCTGAGATGGGTGTAACCAGCCTCCTCGTTGCTCAAAAACAAATGAATATGCCTACCAGGGTTGCGCTTCACAATCTTTTCCGGTCAGACTCGACAGTTTCCGAATGCCTGTCTGAATATGACAAGTCGGACGAGATCATGTCTACCAAAGAGATTTTCAAGTACTCCTCGTCGCTCCCTCCCGGCGAGATCCGGCTGCTGTCACTGGTCCCTTGTTCGTCAACGCTCAACTTCCGCCTCATCACAACCCCACTTTCCTCTCCGGTTCCGTACCTCGCTCTCTCTTACGTCTGGGGAACACCCAGAACAGCGTCCGACTCATCTGCGCCATCAATCTCGGTAGACAACCAATCCTTCATTGTCACCCCAAATCTGCACTCGGCGCTCACCTCGCTTTTGACTCCTGAGCTCCAGTCCGGTCTGCCAATATGGGTAGATGCGGTCTGCATCAACCAAGTGGACGACGTCGAGAAAGAAGGCCAGATTAAACAGATGGATCAGGTCTACCGCAACTCTGAAAGGGTTATTGTCCACCTTGGCGACAGTCCCAATCCCGACACGGCAAGAGCGGTGCAGCAGCTGAGAAGGCTGGGGAAGAAGGTGTGGGATGCTGACGCGGTCATCCTGCGGGAGCAGGATATGCAGCATTGGCCCAATTTCGACCACCTCGATGATGAACCTGAGGAAAAAAGGAGGCGAACTGCGGTTAGAGACAAGATCTTCAAAATGATCAAGCAAGAGAGGGGTGGAATAATCTGGCCGCGCCCCAAGATTCCTGCTTCGGCGGCGTTGGATTTGTTCCATCGGCCTTGGTTCGGCCGGGCTTGGGTTATTCAGGAGCTTGTCATGGCACCTGACCATGAGCGAGGTGATGGCGGCTGCGTGTTTGCTGTTGGGGCGGAGAGGATCAGATGGGAGCATCTCTGGGCTGCGCATCTCTTCTTGGTCTTGTGGTTCATCTTGGAAGCAAGGTCGATCGGAAACGCAAAGACTTATCTTGGGAAACTGATTGCTTTTGGCGTCTATGTCAGAAGAATTGGCATGATTCCGAGAGCCTTCAGCGCCAGGGCGGCGCAAACACTGGGTCTGAGGAAGAAGTACTTGCAAGGAGAGCTTGGACTTCGCTTGAAGGACTTGCTTCTGCAGCTCTATGTTGGAGATTCCGGAGGCTTGTTAGGGTGTAGATATCCCCAGGACAAGGTCAATGCATTGAGAGGGATGTCCAGTGATGGAGAAATGCTTGACAGGTTTATGACACCAGGGGCGGATTGGGTAGACGTCTACACTTCATTAGCCAGGTATTTGTACGAAGATGGGAATCTAGGCTTTCTTGGTCTGTGTCGGCAGCGAAATCCCAGACTACCCTCTTGGGTCCCGGACTGGTCGCAACAACAACGTCCCCCGTGGCTGGGCTACAGCGGCGACAAGGGAATACCGCTCTACAATGCCGGGGGTGACACCAGAGCTGAGGTGCTTGCTAGGGGTGAAGATGGACGCGTACTCGTACTCAAAGGCTACATCGTGGACACAATCCAAGATGTTGGATCTTTGTGGGTTGCTGACCTCGCCGACGATTTCAACTGGGAGTCGGCCAAGTTGCGTATCGATGATATTGACCGGTTCCTATCTCTCAGCGAGAAGTACACACCCCAGACGGCCAGGTGGCGTATAATGTCGGCCGACAAGGAACTGAACGATGTGATGCATCAACGGCGAGCCACCCAGGTGTCCCAAGAATCATTCCTGCTGTTGGAAAGCGCAACAAAACTATACGACCCCGGAGCTGGTTCATCGGGGGCTTGGTACCTTACATACCGCAATGTTCTGATGTCACTTTATGGAAGCCGAGCTTTTATTTCGAATAAAGGGTATGTCGGGCTGTGCCCGGGCACAGCGGATCTGGAAGACACGATTTTCATTCCCAGCGGGAGTCATTGCCCTTACGCCATCCGAAAGCAACCCGCCCCAGCCTCCGTCTCCGACGCGGAAGAAAGATGGATATTGCTGGGTGAGGCATACGTCCATGGCATCATGGATGGGGAACTTGAACTGGGCAAGCCTACATCAGACATCACCGCAAGAATGTTCTCACTGGCGTGATTGGATTTGGTCTTCATTGCCATCATCATGGTAGTGCCCGAACGCCGTTAAATCAAAAGCCAGCCCATCCTAGTAGCCCAAACGCCTCCAATTAATGCATCCCACCCTCGAGTTCTCGGCCAACGTGCAGCCCTAGTCTCTGATCGTTCATATCCAAACCTGGTCATCGGCCCTGTTTGCCTCCAAGTACTCCAGAACTTCCCCATAATCCCGACAAACATGCTTCGCATCCCACCCATCGCTCCCTGTAAAGTCCTCTGGAAACGTTGTGTGCTGCCCCTCCAGTGCAACATCACCGCAGCACATTATGCTCTGTCTGAGGTAATCAAAACAATGATTCAAATGCCACGCTCCCTCCTCTGGAAGCATGTCCAATCTGTTGGACTCGTAGGCTGCTACCACCCCGGCAATGGTGTGGAGGCAGTGGATCTGATGGGTTACCGAGGTGGTGAAGGTTGACGATGGATACTCTTTCAGGGGGTGCGGGAGATTGTCAAATGAATCTTGGCCGCGGGAGGAGGTTTTGTTGACGGTCACGTAGCCGAGTCCGCCTGAGACTGACTGTCAGTATGGAACCAAAGAGAGCAACAGGTTGAGTACGCATACGAGGAACGATTCCCAGCCACTTCTTCCTGACGGCCTCGGTGAAAAAATCAGAGCTGTTGTCTGGGACGAAAAGAGGGTCGGGTTGGAAGGTTGTTATTTGTTGAGAGACTGTGCACAATCGAAACTTAGCACGCAACGGCCCGGGTGTCTGTCTTGTCAGAATCAGGAGAGGCATACAATATGGCGCAAACCCGGTGATATCACCCCCTATCTCACCCTTTGCCCCTTCATTGTTTTGTTTCCCCGGCAGGATGGAATATTCCGGCCACCGCCTCTCAGCAACCAACACCAGAATCACCACCAGCATGACTGTGTCGAGAAGTGATCTGATGGACATGATAGCCTTGCACATCCATCTCCTCTTCTTTCTCGGTTGATTTGACCGGCATTGACATGATGTGGCAACATGTGCATGTTGTCGCCCCTCTGTATCAATAGCCCAAGACTTTTCCTCATGATCGTCGTTCATGAGCGCGGCTCTGAAGTTGTCGCTGCGCGCGTTTTGGGATGAAACGTCGAATTCGTCATCGTGGTGGTGGTCGTCGTTGTTGGGGAGATCGGTATAATACCGCGGTGAGGGTAGTGGCTGCATCATGGTTCGTTTTTGATGCTGGCAGAAAGTGGGGAGTAGCAGGTGTGGTATCGTCAAAAAGTTCAAGAAATAAGAATGGAGAAAGAATAAAAGAAGCATTCTGCCTTTTGAGGATCTTTCAATCGAGTTGTCGATCAGGGGACCTGTCTCGGTCTGAGAGGGGTGGGCCAGCTCGGATGGTTCGTGTGTCCTTCCAAACGTGCAGTGTTTCAAAGACCGCCACCTGTAGCCAGACCTTGCCTGCGAGGTCAATTTCATGGTGCACATTTACGCAAAAAGATTCCGTTACCGATGTGCAGAGACTTGTCGTGATCTTCAAGCCATCCAACCAAATGGGATCGAGAAAGGCGAACGGATGGTGAGGCTTGCGTTTCTCAGTTGCTTGCGAGGGTTTCTTCGGTAGGGTCGCAATGTTGAGTCAAAAGAGGTTCTGCATCACCGGCTCACCGGTCTACGCAGACTTGTAAGATGTCATTTTATTGTAGTGGTTGAACAAATTGGGAGAGGTCGTCTGTCAGACCTCCCGGTGGAGCTGACCGGAGCCGACCGGAGCCCTTGAAGGTCGGCCCTGGGTCGGCCCCGGGCCGGTCCCTCGGAACAAACCTGGTTGGTAGGTACCACAACGTCGTCGGATCATGAACCCATGGGGTTCGAAACGAAAATATATCGACTCATTTCTCTTTTACTTATCCCCAAGTATAATATACTGCAACAATCTTCATCTCATCGGATCCAACAGCTACCAAAACCAAAGCTGCGCTTGTGCGCGGTTACGCGTAGAGGGCCTTCAGGTAATGCCACCTCAGATCCTCCCCCTCAAATTGTTGAAGATAAGACCGGCTTCATCAAGAAGCGTGTCCTGCTTCTCTACAACTTCAATCATCCCCAAATCGGCGTCAACGGTGATCGTGAAACAGGACCCCTCATCGTCTTCAGATATCTCCTCCCGCGCAGCAAGGTAGTGTGTGACCAATGGCAGCGCCACCTCGCTGTCAACGGTGTTGATGATGCTGCGTGCGCCCAGTTGCTCATCATAGCCTTGCGATGCCAGCGCCTTGCAAACAGAGTAGCTGAAGGGAATCTGCAGCTTGATGTTTCCGACAGGGCGGTAGAGCTTCAGGTCGTCGCACAGCTTGACTGGGCGGGCCAGCTTCCGTCCCAAACGGTCCATTTCCTTGCATGCCACGGCTGCTTGCTCGGTAGGTGAAAAGGTGAGGAAGGGTATCACCGATGTGATGCGGCCAGTCAAGGGTGCCTGCGTGATGCTGTTAGACTACATGAGCTTCAAACCTGACGAGGGAGCAACCCACGCCAAACTTCCCGATAGCTTCTTTCTTGATCATGGCCGACAGCTCCTTCCCGAGCGCTCTCGCCTGATGTGATGCCCTCTTGTCAAGGCCAACAGTGTTGGTGAATAACTCACGGTAGTGAGTCTTGCAAAAGGAAAGGATGGTGTCGTCAAACGCATTGGTTGCGAGGATCCAGATGGTCTTGGAGCAATCCACGATCTGCTGGTTCCGACGGTCGAGGTACAGACCTGCAGATACTGGAATAAGTTTTTATCTAATAGGTGGGCGTCAAAATTCCTTTTTCTTACCGCTTTGGATGGGAAGTAGCAGCGCTTCTTGCACGTTCGGCTGTGTTTTCTCAAACTCGTCGAGAAACACAATGGACCGCTGGCTTTTATGCTCGTCGAGGAAGTTGTTGACAACTGAGCCCTGGTCATAGCCTGCAAATGGAAAGAAGGGACCAAAGAGATCCATCGAGGTGCGCAAATTGGTGCAATCAACTGTTTGGAGATCCAAAGACAGAAGCTTTCCCATGTTCTGCGCTAGCTCAGTCTTCCCATGGCCGCTAGGTCCTGCGAACAGCAAAATTATCGGTCGATCAGCCCCCAAGGCTAGTTGGCTGCACACTCAAGATGTCAGGGTCATGCTTTACCATGTTTACGAGTGGTGTGGGTAGTAGGTAGGCCACCAACTTACGCCATGAAGATCTCCACCAGCGACTGGCACGCCTGGGTTTGGCCCACAAGGAAGTAATGGACCCCCAACAGCCCGGTGGCCGAATGCTTCTTTGCGATAGCTTGATTGGCGCCAGAGAGCGGCTCGGTTATTGAGGCCCGGTGCAGAGCGTATCGCAGAGTGAAGCAAGAGTTCAACGCGTCCGTGAGCAATCGGCGAACAGGACCCAAGACCCATCCAGTCTTGGCCTGCTTGAAGACTGCAAACTCAGCATCGGAAGGGCCGGCCTCGGGAAGGTCTCGGTCGATGGGCAAATAAAATGGTGGAGGGACAGAGTCGATAGATGCTCCAAGACTCAGAAGGGTGGCCACCATCACAGGCCCATCGGCCGTGGGGGACAAACAGCGAACCATAGCGTAGACCAACAACGAAACTTCTCGGTACTCAGTGTTGACCTCTCCACCGTAAGACGCCCACATTCTGATCATCTCGGCACTGCCACTCTCGACAACGAAGAAAAATGCAGGAATGTCATCGACGGTCCCGCAGATCTCATGCTTGAGCTTCAGCGACTGGAATTCCGTCTGGTGAGGGCTCAAGAGCGATCGAATTCTGTCGCAAGTGTCTCCTCTTTGGATGGCGACGACGATATCTCGAAGGTTGAACACGCCACTGGTGCTGTTGTACCAGTACGAAGATGAAGCATAGTCTTCGTCCTTGTCTGATGCGCACTTTTCGACCCGAGGAAGGATGAGTGCCGAGTCCCACTGTTGCTTTTTGGAAGCAGTAGACTTGGTGTTTTTCTTCATTGTGAGGAAGAGCCAAAGACGTGAGAATGACGGTGGTCTGCGGCCTGGGGTTGTGATGTCTAAAACTGCGAGGAAATTCTTGTGTTCTATCAAGAATGTGCTGAGCAAAGCTTTGAATTTTTCAATAAACTCAACTCGACGAGCAACGAAAGATTTCCTCTTTCGCTTTCAAGATATCTGCCTCCATTGTATGCAGGTGCCTCGAGAAGATGTTATCGGCCGGTCATTGCATTGTTTATCCATCTGTTCGCCCTGCGATGTTGACGGGAAAGAGATGCACTGCCCGTTTGTTTAGTATTGCCCATTGGGCATGAGAACAGAACCATCGTGAGACATTCCTGTGTTTGCCTGCAGCCGCAGGATTCCAGATACATGGAAGTGAGTTATGGTAGGCGGGTTCCCGGAAGTAGCGGCAGGCCTCACTGCATCTGGGACTGTGGGCCTCACTTGGGCAGCCAATGGCAACAGCTGTGTGTCGGCGCGGCGGAGATCACTGAAATGAATGGAGGAGGAGGTGTTCTGGGTGCACAGCATGTCTGGCAGGTGGTGGGGAGCAAACATGGGAAAACGAGATGTTGAAATTGAGTTTAGCCCCTTTTTTGTCGGCAGGAGATCGCTGCTAAGGCACGAGCCAGAACTGCAAGCTTCCAGCACTTTTTGAGGAGCTCAGTTACCGAACAAAACAACATTCTAGGTAATTGGTGATAATAATCAGTAACAGACCAGACAATTGACTGTCTCTTTTGGTGGCTTAATCCACGACGATGTCTTGGTTGTAAAAGAGAAGCAACCGCCAAACCACATGTGGGGACATTTTCACATGTTTTTTGACTGACATCCTGGATGACGTTAACTATCCAAGTAACACCAGGGGTTCAGTGCAGCACCAGGACCATCAGAAAGATGGGTCAGGATTAAACAAAAAAGAAGAATCCTTCTGGCACAGAGGTGCAGGACAGGGTCCAGCCAGGAAGACATCGTCCAGCACTCCATCTTGGGACAAACAGAAACCCTTTACCCCTTAAACACATTGTCGCATCACCGCATTCTCACACTACCACGTTCTCACATTACCACAATAACACAGTACCACATCTAACATTCTCGCCTTCACATTTGGCGGCAAAAACTGCCTCCGACTCCCCCCATCCCGCCTCTCCGACCTCCTCTTCCATCCAGTACTCCTCCTCTTCCAAAAAATCCAGTTCCTCCTCGACAAAATCCTCTCTCCAACCGCTCCCAACCCCAACTCTCACTTCCCCTCCCGCCCAAAAATTGCCATCATCGGCGCCGGAATCACAGGCGTAACCTCCGCAGCCTACTGCATAGGCTACGGCTTCGACGTCACCCTCTTCGAGTCCGGCTCCCCCGACAACCTCGGCGGCATCTGATCCTACGTCAACAACACCTCCAGCCTCCAAATCCACTCCCTCATGTACCGATTTCACCCCTCGGTAAGATTGGGACTAAGGCTACCCCGATCGTCAACAGATCCTGACTCAAGTCCGCGACCTATGGAATCGTTACGGTCTCGGCTCTCGACCGAAATTCAGTACCAAAGTGGAGGACATGTACCAGGATAAGAAAGGGAGGTGGATCATTCTCCGAAATCCAATCTGGAACATGCTGCTGACGCTGAAAATCTATGGGCAGGAGTTTACCGACACGCCGATGTTGAACTCGGACATTATGGAGAAGCTGAGGTTGAATAAGGCGGAGTGGGCGAGGTGTGATATTGAGCAGTTTACCGAAAAAAGGGGTTGAAGGTTAATCGGAGAAAAAAAAAGGGTGTCGAGCCTGGTGGTCAAGGCAAGCAGGATATCATTGAAGGCGGTATTGTTGCGATGGCAACAGGGTTTGGGAGACCACAGCTTGTCGGCTTTTTCCTACCAGGCTCATGCTTCCAAAAGCCCTATGGCCCCGCCCAACTGGTATCTCCAGACATTCCCACCCAACCATCCCAGCATATGCATCAACTGCACGTACATGAACGCGATTGAGACGGTCGGCAATTGGCACATCGGCATCTTCACGGGGATTCTGCTCGAGTTTCTGGTGGACCCGTTGACCCGGCCGAGTCCGTTCTGGATGAAGAGTTGGATCGACATGACGGGACTCCGCAAGGCTGCATCCCCAGCTGGGCCGTTCGAGTTCTTTACTTATCTCGAGCTTGTCTGGTGGCTCGTCTTTTGCGTGGCGTTCAATCCCTTCCGCTGGAAGTGGGCATTGTTCGTGTTCTTTGGCCTTGGCTATGCACTTCCAGCATGGGTGGTTCAGACTTGAGAACAGTATAAGAAACAGGATAGGCCAGGGCCCAAGAACAGATCAAGGGCGTGATGCCGGCGTTAGCATTTGAGCCATGTTTTGAGTTGATGAATAGATACGACGGACACGACGCGCAAAATGATCGATGGCTGTTTGAGTAGACCTGGGTATAGAGTGTATATTATTGACCAAATAAAATCCCTTCACTTCCTGTTTCTTCCGCGGCCCTTTTCCAGCATCTTCAACTTCTTTTGGTATCTTTCACCCATGTCAGCACCACCACCGCCGCCGCCGCCACGCGGGCCATCCACGGTATCGATGCCTCTCTTTCGGCTCTTTTCCAATAGCGCCTTGGTGCCACCACCGGAGCTCTTGCCGCGCGTCAACTGGCTGATTCTGTCCAGCCCTTCGCTCAAGCCTCTCCATTCCTCACCACCATAATTCATCCGGCGGCCCTCGGTCAAACCCCTCTTCTTGCGGTCCTTCTTGCTCTCCTTGGGCAGACGGACAAAGTTCCGTTCTTCGTACTCGCGTCTCTCATCCTCCTTGGCGCGCTCAGAAGCAGTCTTGATCTTGCGACCACCTTGCATAATCGTGGTACCAATACTGGGTTGGGCCATTGGGATAGATGACATTTCGTCTTGAATGAACTCGTCGAGGGTGGCCGACTTCATAGGCTTCTCCTTTTTCTCGCGCCTGTCGAACGTGGGCATCGAGGTTGCTGAAATCTTGGGTGGGCGGTACACTCCGGACTTGTCTCCCTCCTTGCTCGCGTATTTCGCACCAGCCGGGCGAGTGATTGCGGAGAGGTTGGCGCGGGCCTGGTAAGCGGCAGAAGCGCGAGCGTGGAGTTCATTGACCTCCTCTCCTTCATTGTCGCTGCCAGCTTCCGACTCGGACTCGACATTGGCAGCCGCTGCCTCCTCTGCCGCCCTTGTACTCCTTTCCGCGTCATCGGCAGCTCGGAGCACCTTGTCAATCTGGTATCTCAGCTTGTCCTCGAGTGGCCGGGCGCCCTTCTCGAGATAGAGTCGAAGTTCGACGAGTTTGTTGACTACGAGGTCATCGAGGTTCTGTTCCTCTTCCTGGTCCTTGGTTCCACCATTTCTCGCCTGGCGCAGCTTCAGAAGAATTAAGAAAACGAGATTCTGGAGGTAGGAGAGGAGCAGCTCGTTCTTCACGTCGAGGAGGGAGATGCCGTCTTTTGGTAGTTCGAAGTTTGTGAGTTTTGGCGCAGCTTCAAGAGTGGTCGATATCGACTTGGTAAGAGCATCCAGCAGTGCTGGAAGGGTTGCTGGTGCCGCCATTATTGCTGTGGGAGGCAGTAGATGGATGGGTGCAGAACAGACGAATTGGATGAACAAAATCTTTTGCGACTCTGAGGCCCCACCTCGAGACTTTTTTGTGGGGCCGCTGGCTCTCTGACCCCGGTAACAAAGACACAGACGGCTTATCGATTTGCCTTATCCCCATCCGAGGATTCTCCGACTCGCAACTGCCATGCAGTCCCAAGACCGACCTGACGAACAAGGCAGCCGTTCACGACCACCCCAAGCTGCTGTTGGCCAGCTGTTCTGACTTGTCGG
The DNA here is from genome assembly GCF_035222475.1 of Podospora pseudopauciseta. Taxonomy (NCBI): domain Eukaryota; kingdom Fungi; phylum Ascomycota; class Sordariomycetes; order Sordariales; family Podosporaceae; genus Podospora; species Podospora pseudopauciseta. Next base: position 8,194,305 of record NC_085892.1, read on the forward strand.
AAGCTTCGAAAGCTGCGACACCATTTTTCTTTTTTTTTCTTTTTTAGACTTGCCCACCTTTCAATGCCTCCGATGACCCTCCCATGATTTCCCAACTATTCTGCATGAGACATTCTTTGTTATAAGGCTGAACCCGCGGACGGGTAGCAGACGGCTCGTTTCCCACTTCCAGTCACAGTACGTTCGCCAAGTTCACTTTCCCCTGATCGCGAAGCCCAAACCCACCCAGACTGCCCCAAACCTAGCACTGCACGGTGACGACTTCAGCCCCATGCGCCGTTGCTATCAGAACCGGTTGTTGTTTTCTTTTTCTTTGCCTTTCTATTCCTAACTCGAGCAGCCGCAGATTACACATACGAAACCACAATGCAACTACAAAGCCACGCGCCCTCAGGGGCAACGCTCTTGCTCTCCTTGCTCGCCCTCCCCCAACTCACATCAGCTTTCTACCTTCCAGGTGTTGCGCCGACCTCATACAAGCAGGATGACGCCGTACCACTCTACGTCAACGCGATTCGACCAGTCGGCGATGCAGATTCAGTATTACATTCAGTATTATCATGGGACTACTACCACCCAACATTTCAGTTCTGCGCGCCAGAAGGGGGAGGGCAACCTGTGGGGGAGAGCTTGGGAAGCATCTTGTTTGGAGACAGAATCAAAACATCGGCCTTCGAGCTCAAGATGAAGCACAACGAAACCTGCAAGAAGCAGTGCGAGGTGACATACGGAAAGAACGCGGCCCAGTTCATAAACCAGCAGATTCAAGAAGGTGTCAGTCTCAACTGGCTGGTGGATGGGCTTCCGGCAGGCCAGAAGACAATCGATGTCTTGTCCGACACTGAGTTTACGAACCCCGGTTTCCTGTTGGGCGAGCAGCTAGACGATGGCCGAATCAAGTTCAACAACCACTACGACATCGTTATCGAGTATCACGAGGTCAACGGAAACAATGGCCAGTACCGTGTTGTCGGCGTCATTGTCCAGCCCGAGTCGAGGAAGTACACTGGCGAGATCGGCCCGGACACTTGCAACACAGCACCGGACATCGTCGAGCTGAGCGAGACAGGCGACACCAAGGTGCGGTTCACCTACAGCGTATACTGGATCGAGTCTACGACTGCTTGGGCCACCAGATGGGACAAGTACCTCCATGTGTACGACCCCAAGATTCAGTGGTTCTCCCTCATCAACTCGTCTGTTATTGTCATCTTCCTCGTCCTAACTGTCATGTCCGTCTTGGTCCGGGCTCTGAAGAAGGACATTGCGCGGTACAACCGTTTGGATCAAATCAACCTCGATGACCTGTCTGGAACTTCTGTGCTGGAAGATGGCGTGCAGGAGGACTCCGGCTGGAAGCTCGTCCATGGCGACGTCTTCCGCAATCCTTCCCACCCACTCCTCCTCTCCGTATTCTTGGGCAACGGCACCCAGCTCTTCGTCATGGCTGGCTTCACCATTGCCTTTGCCCTGCTAGGCTTCCTCTCCCCGTCCAACCGCGGTTCTCTCGGCACCATCATGGTCCTCCTTTACACGGTTTTGGGCTTTGTCGGTGGCTACACCTCTGCTCGCATGTACAAGTCGCTCCATGGCGAGAAGTGGAAGCTCAACATCATCCTGACTCCACTCTTGGTGCCTGGGATCGTCTTCGCCGTCTTCTTTCTGCTCGACCTCTTCCTGTGGGCCGAGGAGTCATCCGGCGCCGTGCCATTTACCACCATGCTCGTGCTCATCTTCATTTGGTTCCTCATCAGTGTTCCCCTTTCATTCGCTGGCTCCTGGCTTGCCTTCCGCGCACCCGCGATCGAACCTCCTGTGCGCACCAACCAGATTCCTCGCCAGATCCCGCCAGTCACCACATATCTCAAGCCCATTCCCAGCATGCTTCTCGTTGGTCTGCTTCCCTTTGGCGCCATCTTCGTGGAGCTTTACTTTATTATGACGTCGATCTGGTTCAGCCGGATCTACTACATGTTTGGGTTCTTGTTTCTGTGCTACGGCTTGATGATCATCACTTGCGCCGCCGTCACCGTGCTGCTGGTTTACTTCTTGCTATGCGCTGAGAACTACAACTGGCAGTGGAGGGCTTTCTTGGCTGCTGGTACAAGCGGTGGGTATATCTTCCTCAACGCCCTCATCTACTGGGTTACCAAGCTGTCTTTGAGCGGGTTTGCGGGAAGTGTGTTGTACATTGGGTACAGCGCCTTGATTTCCTTTTTGTTCTTCATCCTGACTGGTGAGTTTCCCTCGGGTACCCCTTTCCACCATCGTCACCAATGCTGACACGATGTAGGCACCATCGGATATTTTGCCAGCTGGCTGTTTGTGCGCAAGATTTACTCTTCAATCAAGATTGACTAGACTGAGTTCATACAGGATATCGAAGGGGCGGCGGATAAAGGGTGGAAGACGGTTTAGCGGGCGGCATTATTTGTTTTTTTTTTTTTTTTTTTGTTTTTTTCGGTGACAATGGAAAGAGAAAAGCAACAGGAGAAATGGAAGAAACGGTTTGGATTTTCCTGCCTCAAGATCATTTTGACTAGCAGTTAGGTTCTGTTTGTACTACTATTGTTTTCTGCGGGGTGTGTTAGGCCTGGGGGTTGGGGTTGTGGACGGATGAGCAGTTGGCGAAAGACGTTGTTTCAATTGTGTTGACCTTTTTTTGTATCATCACATCATTCAATAATTATTGGGTATCATTTTGTGTTGCCAAAAGGATCTGTCCATACTATTCGGTATCATCTCTCCTCATTTGGCTTGACATTCCAAAGTCCAACAGCTGAGCTAGCAAAGCAATTTACAAAAGTCGCAAGGGTATAGTTATGAAATAAGACTTCTAGTCCTCATCCTCGTCGTCATCCTCGTCCAAAAAGGTAAACTGCTTAGGTGCTGCTCTGGCAGGTTGACCACCCGCTTGCCCAGGCGCAAGAACGCTCCCCCTGCGATCCATGCCACCCTCCTGTTGCTGCTGCTGCTGTCTGGCCAGCTCGCGCTCCCTCGCCATGCGCTCTCTCTCCTCGCGCATTCTGCGATCTTGCTCCTCCCTCTCTTGTCTGGCGCGCTCCTCGGCGTCCTTGCGGTCCTGCTCCTCCTGCTTGATGCGCCGCTCCTCCTCTTCTGGGTCGTAGTTCTTGGGGTCGATGCCGCGGTTGATGAGGTCTTGGTATTGAGCTAGGGCGCCGCTTCGGATACGATCGATAGTCGGGAAGGTGAAGAAGGGTGCATTTTCGAGCGGGTTGACGGCGGGCTTGAGGTGGACGGGCAGCTCGGTGGCGCCTGTCTGGGACTGGGAGGGGACTTGGGAGACGAACGAATCTTGAACACCTGGCGCCGGAGTCGAAGCTGCTGTTACCTGCCCGCTACCACCACCACCACCACCACCACCTATTGAGGTTGCGAAACTGGCATTGGGTCCCGTAGCAGCTTGGTCGTCGGGGGTGGTGGGGACGGCGGTTGAAAGATCGAGGCCGTTTGTGACGCCTGGTGGGGGGAGGGTGTTGCGACTTATGCGCCGGGCGTAGTCGAGGAGTTGCTGCGTGGTAAAGGGGTATTTCTCTTCTTTGGCTGGGGAGAACTTGGTCGGGGCGACTGCGACGAGCTCCTTGCGCATTTCCCAGAGGGCGCTGATGGTTTGTTTTGTTTGGGCATCGAGGGCTTCGGTCTCTTGCTTTAGCTGCTTGATGCGGGCAACGTTTCTTTGGTGAACCTCGAGCTCCTCCAGACCGAGAAAGAGTTCGCGCTCAGCCTTGACGACGTCATTGGCGGCCTTCTCGGAGGGCGTGAACTTTGTCATCGAGTCGATGAGCACGGCGAGCGCCTTTTCAACGCGCTCGAAGGAGGCGTCGAGCTTTTTGTCCATTGTGATGTTTTTTTGATGGCAGAGATTCGCGAAGAAAGTAGCGATCCGAGGTGCTGGGTCGAAGTCGTGGTATGGAAAGCAGATTGCAAGAAACAGCCACGTCCGGAGATTTTATTTTGGTCTGCAAATGTCACCGAATTCACTTGACCCTTGCGCTGGAGCTTGGTGGGTTGTGTAAGAGCGGCTTACAGCGGGGATCTTCAAGGGGACAGGTACCCGCACGTGAAAGCTTGGCGCGCTCTGGGCTGAGTTCGTGCCTCAGGCCAACAAGCCGGACCCGGCTGTATCCGGCAAAGAATCTCGCGCAACACCACCAAATCCAACAGCCGATTCGACCTTGTTTCGACAGCCATTGAAGCACCACCTCGTTCCTTTTTTGCTGCGGTAGTCAAGATGCCTTTTCCTGTGAGTGCCCCAGTGCTCGCCCAACCAATTCGCACACGTTTAGCCCACAGCAGGGCTTTTCCAGCAAGCCCAGACAAACCTAAGCATCTTTGCTAACGACGTCATGTTCAAGACTCCTGTTCGCCGTGCGGCCTACCCTGAGTACAAGAGCCCCTATGGCCCTAAGTAAGCCACGACCGATACCAGCCTCTCCCCGCGATGTTCAGATCCTCCCGACAGTAATCATGCATTGGAGGACACCCGACCAGCCATGCCGAAGAAGCGAAGATTTATCTGCGTCAGATCAGGCGCTGACTCTATGTTCCCAGGTACCAATTCCAGCCCCATGTTGGCACCATCACCGCCAAGACTGTGACCAACCTGTAAGTCGCAAATCATTATAGGAGGCTTCTCTGGAAGGGGGGCGGTGGTTCAGAGGGCGATTTGGAAGGATATGGTTGGATGGGCGGTGATGTTTGGCTTCTCCCTTAAAGTTCAAGAAGGGATCATGGACTTGGGGTAGCGGATTTTTTTTTTTTTGGAGTTGGAGATATTGTCTTGTTGGACAGGAGATCAGATGCTGAGCAAAATGATACTAACCCGTTACAGTGGTGTCAAGGCCGGCCTTTTCGGCGGCGTTGCCCTGTTCACTGTCATTTTCTTCACCTCCGGCGTTCCCAAGGTCTACAACGATGTTCTCGGCGTACGTTCCCGCCCCTTCAACAGACGTCTTGAACCACTACTTACTAACGGGCACAGAACATCCCTGTCGTTGGTGCTTCTCTCCAAAACTTCTTCACCAAGAAGGTCCACCCCGCCGACAACGTGAGTTACCTGATTCCCCGGTGATCTTTTCATGTTTCTGACCTTTCTAGCCGTTCTAAATCAATTTTTGGAATCGTATGACGGGCTGTGGTTTTGGCGCTGGGTGTAGCGGGTTTAATGGGCATTTTGACGCCGCCTCCTGTGATTTCGAGGCTTGTAAAAATGAAAAAATTCTATAGACATCATTCATCAAAAATTCCCAGGCTCAAATATCCATCTCTACGAACTCGAAGGTAGGGACCTGTTTTCTACCGTGAAGTGAGTCTCTCTGGTGCATCTCACTCTCACTCTTCAACGCACGGACCCTGTGGGCCAGGGGACAGTTGTAAGATGGCCAAAAGAGAGGCTTCTAATTTCTCAACACATCAACCCTTGAACAAGCACATGCTCACAGCAAACACCTGGTCGATGTCATGGTTGGCTCTTTACAAGATCTACTTCTGGCTTTTGTCAATGATGCGCAGAGAAATCTGAAGGATGCCTTCGATATTTGGGCTCAGAGCTTACGCGCCCAAGCTCTGGTGACAGTCATTCTTACATCAACATTTCTAGCATGGATCATCTGCCCACCAGTAAAGACTTCAGCATCGCCTTCACAAATAAAATCGCCATGGGTCTCATATGCTCTCGTCAGCACTTCATTATTTCTGCTCAGCCTATCTGGCGGAGCTTGGACGCTCCTGGTCAATCGCTATGTTCCAGAACCGTATCTTGTAAGTCGGGTTAGCCAGCCCCTAATGATCTGGGGTGCTAACGTGTCATAGGACGAGTTCTTCCATATACCCCAAGCACAGGTATACTGCGAAGGGAGATACCGGCAGTGGGATGACAAGATCACTACCCCTCCCGGCCTGTACGGTTTTTACCTATTGCCCCTTTTCCTCATTTCATGCCCGCTAATTCCGGGGTGACTATCAGCTACCTCTTTTCCGTGATATACAACAAGATAACAATGCTCACATGTGAAACCTCGACCTTGCGTTTCCACAATCTCTCGGTTGTTCTAGTAATTGTTGCTGCTGCAGCGCAATGCCGCAATCTGATCGAAAGGAGGCAGGCTGAGCGGGTCGGCAAGGTTGCTTCAACAAACCTGTCCCTATACTCGTTTCACACGGCCATCAACATCGCCTTGATGCCAGTTATCTTTTTCTTCTCGGGTCTCTACTACACTGATCCCCTGTCGACCTTGGCGGTGCTTCTCTCTTACCGACACCATCTGCAACGAGTCGGGCCGGAACGACCAGGTCTTTTGAGTGATGTGTGGACTGTCATCTTGGGTGTGGCTGCCCTCTTCATGCGCCAGACCAATGTCTTCTGGGTTGTCGTCTATATGGGCGGCTTGGAGGCTGTTTACAATCTGCGGTCTGTCAAGCCAGGTGCTCAAGAGTTTCTCACTACACTTCATGACCCGCCACTGAGCAACTCAGGGCCTGATGGTGAGTTTTCTTGCCAGTACGTTGATGCGGTTACGCATAGGCTGACTTTTTAGACTGGTTCTTTTGTCTCCTCACCATTGCTGTGACTGCTCTCTGCAACCCGGCCAAGGTCCTGCGCCAGATATGGCCTCACCTCACTATTCTCGGTCTATTCGCTGGCTTTGTAGCCTGGAACGAAGGCGTTGTCCTTGGTGGGTTCACCTTTGCTTTGTTCTTCTCACGGGCCGCTACTAACGTTGCTTCAGGGGATAAATCTAACCACATCGCAACCATTCACCTCGCTCAGATGCTCTACATCTGGCCTTTCTTCGCCTTCTTTTCCCTGCCCCTATTCGTCCCTTCCATTCTTGGGTTCATCACACGCCCTCTGCAAACTATCCACTCACTCATTCTCCGCCCCAACGCCCTGTTCACCATCCCCTGGGCCCTCCTCACCGCCCTCCTGTCCGCAGCAGTTGTCAGGTACAACACCATCATCCACCCCTTCACCCTCGCAGACAACAGGCACTACATGTTCTACATCTTCCGGTACACCATCCTCCGCTCCCCGCTCATCCGCCTCCTGCTGGTGATCCCCTACACCGTAGCAAGATGGCTCGTATGGGGAAGCCTGTCCACCACCACCCCATCAACAACACAACCCTCGGGGCCAAAACCACGGACTGCTCCCGCCCAGCCAAAGGCAGCTCCTGAGAGCGATGGGCAATTGACCCTGCTCGACTCCCCCTCTTCAGTCTCAGACACCACCCCCACCACATCAACGGCCATCCTCTGGCTTCTGACCACCGCCCTCTCTCTCGTCACCGCCCCGCTAGTTGAACCCAGGTATTTTATTCTGCCCTGGGTATTCTACCGGCTGCTGGTCCCTTCCTGGTCTTTTGCCTCCGTTGGCATCGGCAAAAGGATCGATCTGCGGCTCGTTCTCGAGACGACCTGGTTTGTGGGTGTCAATGCGGTGACCATGTACCTGTTTCTGTTTAGGCCCTATGTATGGAAGGATAGTGAGGGGAATGTACTCGATTCGGGGAGTTTGCAGAGGTTTATGTGGTAGAGGGGGTTGCGGCTATGGGTGTGGGTAGATTTGGGGACTGGCGTCAGCAGGTTGTAAACAAACACAGGTTAAGCCTCTCTTTGATTGGTGGTAGTGATGCTGAGCGTGAAGAACACAACAACTTCATTGTATTTTTCTCCAAAATACTCCCATATGCAGACATCTACCTGCTGTCCTATTCTGCGGGCCTCGTCCTCCCAATATGTCCCATGCTACGCCAACTGTAGTTTCTTCCCTTATTTTTTTGAGGCCTCTTATACCCGAGGCAGTCGCTCCACCCAGTCCTGTTCCTTGTTTGTAAACGTAGTTATGTATATGTATAACTTCCCATGATTCCGTGACCGCCCATCAATGTTTATCCAATAACCCAATCATACAACCCAACGCCATGTCAATAAAAAAAGAATAATCCCCCCAGAAAAATGCCATGTTTCAACCTCATGTCGTGCTGTTAACTCAACATCACAGGCTTAGTCTGTCCAACGAGAGCCTATCCCCACTCCGGACCCTTCGTACAACACCCAGCTTGAAGAACTTTTCCTCCCCTGTGGCAGTTCTTCCACCAATATACAGCTTCTCTGTCCCTAGTGCATCTCGAAACCCTTCACTGCTGCTATCGCTTCCTCGCCTTCTTCCTCCCGAGTGCGGAATGGGTATGCCGGCGGTATGGTGATGTCGTGGGGAGTGCAGTGGCAGCTGTCCAATCACCCCTGTTCGAGAGGCAGATGTTGACGTCGAAGGCGAAGTAGCCTGTGATTGCGCGGCAGTGGCCGAGGCGGATATCGATCGTGGCGTGGCGGTAGACGATGATCCTACTCCTGAGGAAGCCTGAGTGGTGTGCTTATTTGGTTGTTGTGCTGATAGGGCCGAGGGCGGCTGTTGACGGAATGCGGCAAAGAAGGTGGACAGGAAAAAGGGGCGCTGGGAAGACATGGCGGTCGGCTATGCGGTGATGGAGAAGGGGGTGAGAAGACCCCTATCACTTGTTTTATCGCAGTCTTGGTGTTTGGTGTTGGCGTAGCTGGAGTGATGATAACCTATTCTTTCCTCGCACTCCCGTGTGGATTGATTGTTTTACAGGTCTTCGGTCGAAATATGGGTCGTGGTCCTTCTTCTTGATGCTTGGACTCGCGCTCGGTCGAAGTCTAAATCCGTGCGGCGAGAAAATACCGTCGATGTCCGTCCTGTTGGGCTGTGAAGTCGCCCCTATCGATGACTGGCTTCGAATGCTTGACTCGTGGAAATGGCCAGTGGGCGCTCGGTCGTGTCGGTACAGGGTGTGTAGGCAAGTCGCTGGACGAAGAACAGATAAATGTAAGGCGACGAATGAGTGGTAGGGTTCCTGCGCGAAAAAATCGAAAGTCGGTGAAGTGAAGTCGTGGGTGGTGGCACAAGATGTATGAAATCGCAGCCGCTTGTTCCCGTGCGTGGGATGTCGTTCTGACGTCGAGTCGACGCCCAAAAGATGGTGGGCTGTGGCAGGGTTGCCCTTTGCTCGTGTTTCTTGGCGTTTGTTCCGCTTAGCTATTCTCGGCCATTCCCGGGACTGGCGGACCAATGGATGGCTGCCAATGCCGAGCTCAGAATCGCGGGGCAGGCAGTGGGCCTCAACGCGCTATCCACTGTGGGCCTGGCAATTGACCGCCTGTTGATTGGCTCAGAACGGCTATCCTTTGTGCGGGGGAACCAGGGCACTGACAGCACAACTTCGGGCTTCTTAATTCCAGTGGACTTTGCAGGTGACAGCTCAGCGAGTTACCTGGTGATCTGGAAAGTAAATGCAGACCATGGGAGGGGTCGGGTGCCCCAAAAATGCAACAACATAAACAATTCTTGGATATCAGTCATGCCCGACTGGTGTGTCGAGCCGGTCGGCCGGCGGAACTTCATCCTCATCTCCGACGTCCCAACCACCAACGACTCTGAGCTAGACGGGGGATGAAGCGATATATGTCATTTCCAAGAGAGTCCTCGATCTGATACTCAGCAGTCGATGACCACATTTTGCAGTTACTAAAAGGGCAATCCTGATTCCACCAACACTACCACCAATCCCAGACTATCTAAGGATCTCGGCACCTTGAACCCATGCAGTGTGGCAGCATTGGCAACCAAATTTTAACAAGATGTGTGAGAAGTGGAGGGCAAGTTGTGGTCTCCCTGAAACTTAAAAGTCAATAACAAACAATTGTCGGTCAAGAATCCATCAAACCCAAGGGCAGCTTAATGCCCACGTGCTAGCCCTCAATACCTTGGCCGGTAAGGGCCAAGGCCGATATTGATAATACCTTCCTCTCTATTACTTGATAGCCGAAGTGTCCATTTGACTTGAATTCATGTGTTCAACATCGGCATCAACAACGACACATAATATCGGTCATGTTTGTCCCCCTTCTCGCTACCTATAATTATCAGCCTCTATCTTCACGCATCTCTAGTATCTTTGGATAGGCCCTATGTATGACGACTGTGAACAAGACGTTGTATAGAGAGTGAAACCATCTTCGGCTGTACAAGGTCCCCAGACCAGAAGAGCTTTTCACGAGACACCATAATGCTACACACATCTCACAAGCCACATCCTTGAACAGTAATGTGACAACAAGATCACACCAATTGCGGTCATACTAATAAAACAAGCTTGTACAACCTAGAGCTATGACATCGAGAGCCGCAACAACTTTCATAAGCACACTCTGGACAGAATAACTGCCGCTGTAAGCTAGATTAAATGTATTATAATTGTTGACTTATACCTTTTGAAAAAAAAAAATAGACCTCGATAAAGAACCAACAACCCTCAAACAATAATCAGAATGCCCATGAACTACCTTCCAAGGCCTATTACTTACCTGTTGGGGCGTCTTCCAGATACTATTCCGTTGACTTACTTTTGCGGTGCCAAGTATTTTGTCCACAACGTGATAAGGTACTTTACCTGATGGGCGAACTTGAAGTACCCCAGTCATCTCACCCAGACACTTTGAGCAGAGATCATTAGTCCCTGACATTTGTCTAAGTGAATCTCGAAAGCTGTCTGTATCTCCAACCTGAAAAAGTACCTTGCAACAACATGTAGCCAACAAGTATAGAATGACCTCGCTGGATACTATCTGCCTAGGTCTGTGGATTTTGCGGGATAGGCCTGGACATGAGAAAACGGCCAAGAAGGTCTAAGAGGTGTCAAGGGATAATTGAACGTTCTGAAACTATCTCCTGGGGCTTGTGTTTGGTGTTTGGTGTAGCGATGTGTCATTCTGGTCTGGAAATGTGATGGTATGACCTACTTAGGGGTCTATTGTGCTTCGTAACTCCCAGATGCGCCCTCTTTGTGTGTGGTACAATGTAAAGCACTGCCCAGCCCTCGGGCTTTAGTCATCTATTTTCAGACAAGTCAGGTATCGGCCACATCCTGCGACAGTATTCGGTCTGGTCTTTCTGTGTGGTGTGCGCCAGCATGAGCCTCTCCGTAGACATTCGGACATCAAGTTGATAGAACACAGGCCAAGGCTATGGTCAACGGTGCCATGATGCAGGGCTGGTTCTGAGCTTCAGGTTGAAACTCTACGACACCAGGCGTCCAGGACCGGAAGCACAAGGCTGCCATGGCCTGAGCAGGCAGGTGGGTAAGGTGATGAGATCCATTTTCAGTATAAGAGAGGCCAGCACCGTCCTCTTCATCAGCATTGGAATCTGTCTCTATCATCAACTCAAATATCGATATCAACAATCCACTCCTTCACAGGACTTCTGGAAAGTCCAAAACACATTCTCTTCATTTGATCATCTCACTTTGGGGAAGCACTCCTTTTCAAACAGTCTTGAAATTCAACCTCTGGAAGGTTTGTTTGCTTCACGTTCTCTTTTGAATCCTAAATCGGCTTATGGCAAGCCTCGAACACTCCCTTCAACATCTGTCTCAACGTACCTTACATTTCCTCAGCCGTCTCTCTCAAGTTGACCTTCTCGAAGAGCCCCGGTCAAGCAGAATTCAATCTAACAGACCTATTGAAAATGAAGCACACCATTGCCCTCATTTCCCTCATCGGTCCAGCCAGCGCTGCTCGTCTCCCCAAGCCAACATCCGAAACAGCCATTTCACACAGCAATAAGAACAACAAGATCGGCGCTTCTCTTGGAAACGTAGCCGGAGGCGTAGCCAGCGGTGGAATTCTCCTCGTTATCGAGCATCTTCTCAGCCAGTGCGATGAACAAGAGATCCAGCCAACTGTAAACGCTGCGCAAGCCCCTCAAAAGCGAAGTGTACGGCGGAGAATCCAATTCAACCGCAAGCGCCCATCTCGCCGTCTGGATTCTGCCCCAGATTCTCCAAAGGTCGATAGCGCAGCTAAAGTTGACAGGACAGAAAAGGTTGACGACACAGCAGAGGTTGACGGCAGAGGCGGAAAGACTGACGGGTTCGCCAAAGAAGTGGCAAAGGGTGTTCTTAGTGATGAGATTGTGAACCGCATCGAGGATATAATCGACGTCGTCAAGGGCAAGATTTTCGGCCGTGGTGGTGAGGATGATGCTGTCGACGATGCTCAGGAGGATTCCCCAGTGCAGAAACGGGATCTTCTCTCTCTATCCGCCCCATGTGAAATTCCTCCAAGACAAATATGCTCGATTCCCGCAAGAGGAGCTCCCAGATGACGCCAATCGCAACCTGATTCGGGCGCGGGCTCCCCGTTTTGGTCGTACTGGTAGAATCTCTCGTGATGGCCAGGTGGGTAAGGAGCTGTCTGGGGGCTCTTCTGTCGGCTCTTCCTCGGGAGGTTCTTCCATCGGCTCTGCCGCCGAAGGCTTTGCTGGTACTGTTGCAGGTGGTGTTGCCACTGGTGGTATACTTCTTGGATTAGAGAAGGCCGTCAGCGAGGGAGATCAGGTATCGGCAGCGACTGTTCCATTACCTGCAGAGCCCTCTGACGAAGCGGTTGCGGCATGCACGACGCGAGGGGAGACGGTACCAATCCATAGGTAGTTACCGGAGCGGAAAACTAGGGGCAAAGGGATGGATATATCATATCGGAGAACACTCGTTTCATTGCAACACCCTTATTTGATTTTTCTAGCCATTCATTCATGGATGGCAATAGAACCTAGAACGCGGCTTGTTGTTTTCATCGAGCAAAATGTAGAATTTCCAACAGGCGGTTATGTTTCGCAACTCCCATCCCCAAATTCACACTTCTTCCACAACTTGCTTCATACATCATCAATCACCCCAAAATATGCCGACAGCGAAATTCAAACCCGTCCCTTCAGCAATCCCGCCAACACCTCCCTCAACTCCGTCTCCCCCCTCCGAATCTCTCCACCCGGCGTCGGCTCCGGATTCAAAAACAAGATCCCCCCGTCCAAGAAGCTCTGGTTCATCTCCGTATACTCCCTCGCAACATGCTCAGAAAACATCTGCCGGTAATAATCCAACAGCCCCTCCTGAGGAATGACTCTCATATCCACCTCTTTCCCCAGCAACTCCTCAAAGATCTTCTTCACATCATTCGAGTTGTAGCTCTGGCCCTGAAGCTCAAATATGTAAGGATTGCTCTTGGGGGGGCCAGTAGACAACAGCTCTTGAGCGCACGTCTTGCCAATATCCCTCACGGCAATGTGCGGGAAGGGGAAGTCGGCGGGGGAGATGGTAGAGTAGAAGAAGGGCTTGTCCGAGAGGAGATTGGGGAGTTCGGAGGCCCAGTTTTCCATGAACCAGCAGCAGCGGACAAAGACCTTTTGGATGGAGGCGGGCAGGGTGGAGATGGTGGTTTCAGCAGCGTGGTTTGCTTTTAATTCACCCTGGTCACATTTTGCGTTAGCATTCTATGAACGGGAAGGGAAAGGATGATATTACGGTTCCAGAGGAGTACTGGGCCCCCATTGTGCTCATCAGGACGATCTTCTTGATGGTCGAGGATTTGAGGATGGCGGTTTTCAAGTTCTCGGTTTGTCGTTTGGCGTGCTCAAAGACATCGGCATCGGTATACGTGTTAGGGGTTGTGTGGAAAAGCAGGTCACTGGGAGGAAGTTCGAGGGAAGGGTCGTCAATGTCGCCTTGGAGGGCTGTAAATTGGGGGTGGGACAGTAAATCTTCCGGGACCTTGGATAAGTCGCGGTATATGCCGTGTATCTTGACCGAGGGATCAGAAAGAGAGAGCAGAGCCCGAATGGTGGCGAGGGAGGTCTTGCAAGAGGCGGGGATGATGGTAATGGTCGGCATTTTGATTACCTGAACGTTGTTGTTGGAGCTCGTGTTGGTGAGTGGATGGTAAAAGTGCTGCTGTTGTAGTCCTCGTCGTGGACAGAGTGGATGGACCTCTATAACTACTGATCAATGAGATCTTTATAGACGTGTGGTTCATGAATATATTCCACCTTGTCAGCTGTGGCTTTCCCGATTCGTCAACGCCGACGTCAATGTCGACGTACGCGTACATTGCCAAGATCTCTTCATCTTTGTCGCTAGTGCCTACCAGATCGCAATCTCGCCCAAAAATCGTTGCTACTGACGCCTCGCCGGCATGTAGTCGTCACGGAATGCGATGTTGAAGCCAATCGACTTGATAGTGTTTTGTAATCAACATTTACTCAGCAGTGTATAGTAAGCAGACTTGTGTAAGCAGCGTCACAATTAGCAGATGCCAAGCAGCGCCTTCTTTCAGCCCTGAGGCTGCCAGTCCAGACTATGTCGCCCTTGGTATTCCAAGGCCCAGCCCTGCAACTGGAACCCGTCATCAGAGTCGGTACCACCACGCAAAGCTGGCGTAGGTGTCGGTGTCGGAGGCCGCGGGTTCCAGCATGCGTGACCATGCGCGTCCCGACCGCTTCACTGAATCAATGAGGGTTCAGCCTCTGTTCAGAAAACGGGTGATTTCCCCAGCTCCATCCGTTTTAGCAACCCATGTAGAGTCAAAAAGACCTCCTTTCCTCTTGTTGAACCCATATACACGGAGTGAGTATGTACAGAAACAGTTTGCCCTCGCAGTAATGTTGAATTTCGTCCCATTTTGATATCCCAGAATCAATACCGCCAGATAGCATCCGCCATCGCTACCACCTGCGCCATCTCCCTGACATCATGGACCCTCACCACGTCCGCTCCTCCTTGAACAGCAGCCGCAACTGTCGCGGCCGTGCCCCATATTCTCTCCTTCGGCGTCGGTACGCCTGTCACCCTCCCAATGAAGCTCTTCCTGCTGGACCCGACAAGCCACGGCAGACCTTGCAACCCAGGCCAGAACCTGAGCTCATCCAAGTGCCTCAGCACATCGACATTTTGCCAGCCAACCTTGGCGAAGCCTAACCCAGGGTCAAGCACGATCCTCCATCGTCTAACACCAGCCGTCTCGGCAGCCGCTACCCTCTCCACCAGTTCCTTAGCAATCCCGCCGATGAGCCCTCCTTCAGAATCAGGGTACTCAGCAAGATTGTTCATCGTCGCCGGTGTCCCCCTCATGTGCATCAGACAGATGGTTGTCCCCAACCTCGCAACAGTAGGCAACATCTCCGGGTCCATGCTTCCACCAGAGACATCGTTCACAATATCAGCGCCGGCGGCAACGGCAGCCTCGGCGACAGATGCTCGGTAGGTGTCCACACTAATGAGCACCGGCCTATCTGAGAAATGAGAGCGGATGAGCTTGATAGCCGGGAGCACTCGGTTGAGCTCTTCCTCTACTGAAACCTCGGGGCAGTTAGGGGCGGTTGACTGCCCGCCAACGTCAATCATGGTGGCGCCTGCGTCCAAGAAGGATCGTATGTTGGAGATCAAAGTTTGCTCCTCAAGGGATGTGTTTTGGCCGCCATCAGAAAAGGAGTCAGGGGTCATGTTGAGGATGCCCATGACGTGTGTTTTCCGGGCTGGATTGAGAGCCATGATGGGGGGGTGGTGTGCTGACAACGGGGTCATAGTGGTGATAGGAGTAGTAGAAGAAGGCAGGGCATCAAGTAAGTCCCGGGTTAGGGTCCATGGTCGGTCGGGGTCCAGAGGCTTGTCGGGGATAAGTCTAGGGAACCGTTGTAAGTCAAGGGTTCGTGCCAAGATAAAACGGTCAAAACAGGACTTACTCAGCAAGAGGCTTCAAGACAAACTCCCTTTCCGGGATTCCAATGTGAGGAATTGTGAGGCGCTCATGGTTGAACTTGGTGTTGTCATAGAGAAGGATATCGAGGTCAATGTTACGCGGGCCCTTGTCAATGATCTTTTTGCGACCAAGGGAGTTCTCGATATCTTGGAGAGCATCCAGAAGGGCAAGTGGCTCAAGAGTTGTCTCAACCTGAGGTTTTCTTTTAGTTGCGGGTCTGATTGGTATAACGGGGGTCGGAGACCAGACGTACCTCACAGGCACCATTGACGAATCTATCCTGGTCTAGCACATACATGGGCTCCGTCTCCCACAGGCTGCTTGTGCGCTTGACCTTGATGCCCCGCGCATCCAGCTCGGCGCAGGCCTTTTCTATCCAGCCAATACGATCCCCCAAGTTGCTTCCCAGGGCGATATATGCCAGCCGCTTCCGCGCCGGATCTGGGGGAGGCGGGCTGGCCATCTTGGCAGGCAGGTTTACTTCCTTGGGCTTAAAGCTGCGCGGGAGAGTATATTTTTTGAAGCCGAACGAATCTGTTAAAGACGGTGCTGTCTGGGAAAATTGCCGCTGTTCAATCCTGCTTAGGCGCAGGTTCTGGCAGGAATGGCATACATGTCTGGCACTAGGTAAACTTTGTCGGGGTTGTCTCAATGACCCTGCGGCGATACGTGTGAAGCTCTTCATATTCTGCCGCAGTGAAGTCACCGACCGAAGTCGAGAAGTGGCTCTGTGAGTTGCTCCAGACCCGACCTTCGGAGTCTCCACCGAAGAAATGCGGAAAGGGTTAGGGTTGAAGGCGCGGTTGACCTTATCCGTTTAAGGATTCTCAGCTGTGTCATTGGAACAACAGCCAACAGGCGGATGTGGTGGTGTCTCGGGTTCAACTCCGGGTCATGCACTTAATTACCAGCGCGCCGGGCCTGAAGGTTTCCGACGCCCCGTGGATGGAATTCCAGGGGGCGGCGAACAGAGGAACCAGCAACAGGGACTCGGGAACATCCGATGTCATCGAAGGCGAGCCAGACATGTGGGAACCATCACCTGTTGACTGTGACCGTGAAACTCTCCTACGTGCAACCGTCGCCGTTGAAACGTCTGGCCTGGTCGTTGTTGATCAAGGCCTTTCAAGTGTCAATGTTCGCTATAATAAAATTAACCATGCCTTGGCTTGCCGGGTGACTTGAGAATGACAGTTTCAACGAGGACAAACTGAACCGATGCCTCGGTCTGTCTTCGACCTCCGCAGTTCGGTCGCGCAGCCGAGTACCCCCAGCGTTCCCATGATCGCCTAATAAAGCTTAGCGTAGGGGCGCGGGCAACCTCGGCACGGCGGTGATCGTGGCCAAGGCTCAGCGTACCCCGGATTCCAAGATGCGTGTGCCTCCACAGATCCAACTGATTGATAACTGGCCTTCTTCCTCGTGCTTCGTCTTGTGTCTTTTTTGTTTTTCAGCAGCGAGATTTTTAACCTTTTTCTTTTTCACCAACACTTATTCTACCATTTCCCGTTTTGGAGTATTCACATCAGTCATCATGGCCTCTCCTCGTAAGTTCACCTCGAACCTGAATCACCCCGCGCACACCGGCTCTCCCCTTGGCGCATTCGAACGACCAACTGGGCGCTAACGTGAGGTTTTCACTTTGTAGAGCAGATTCGCACCGACATCACCGATCTCTTCGGGATCAAGCACCCCATCCTCCTCGCCGGCATGAACGTCGCCGCTGGCCCCAAGCTGGCGGCGGCTGTCACCAATGCCGGCGGTATGGGTGTCCTCGGTGGTATCAGCTACACCCCCGAGATGCTCAGGGAGCAGATCGATGAGATCAAGAAGCACCTTAACGACAAGAAGGCTCCCTTCGGTGTCGATCTCCTTCTTCCCCAGGTTGGCGGCAACGCCCGCAAGACCAAGTAAGACCATTCCCCAGGCGCCGACAGACCATTCATTCCTCTTCTCTCTTGCTGACCCTTTGCGCTTTTTCAGCTACGATTACACCAAGGGCAAGCTTGACGAGTTGATTGACATCATCATCGAGTCCGGCGCCAAGCTCTTCGTTTCCGCCGTCGGCGTCCCCCCCAAGCACGTCGTCGAGAAGCTCCACAAGAACGGCATCCTCTACATGAACATGATCGGCCACCCCAAGCACGTCAAGAAGTGCCTCGACCTCGGTGTCGATATCATCTGCGCTCAGGGTGGCGAGGGTGGTGGCCACACCGGTGACACCCCCACCACCGTCCTTATCCCCACCGTTGCTCAGCTCGTCAAGGGCCACAAGTCCCCATTGACTGGCAAGCCCGTCCAGGTTGTTGCCGCCGGTGGTATCTGGAACGGTCAGCTCCTCGCCTCTGCGCTCATGATGGGCGCCAGCGGTGTCTGGGTTGGTACCCGTTTCGTCCTCTCCAAGGAGGCTGGTGCCCCCAAGGCCCACAAGGAGGCCGTCCGCACCTCGGGCTTCGATGACAACATCCGCACCACCATCTTCACCGGTCGCCCCATGCGTGTCCGCGCCAACCCCTACATTGTTAACTGGGAGGAGGACCGTGTTTCCGAGTTGAAGCAGTGCCTCGCCAAGGGCAAGATCCCCCACGAGGTCGACCTCGATAAGCTCATGGCTGGTGAGGTCCCATCGATTGCCGACCTCAAGAAGATCGGCCTCGTTGCTGCCTCAACCCCCGACAACGCCGAGGTTGATGTTGATGACCTTCTTGACTCCCTCATGCCCCACCTTATGGGCAAGTGTGCCGCCGTTGTCAACGAGGAGAAGTCAGCCAAGGAGATCGTTGACGAGTTTGTCAACGATGCCGTTGCCGTCATCAAGAGGGGCAACGCCCAGCTCGTCAGCTTGCCCAAGCTATAGAGTGTGGGAGGATATGATGGATTGGCTTTCTTGACTGTACTATAGCGTCGTTTCTGCACATATAATGACATTTCACGATTTGAATACTCCAAGTCTATGTTCACTCAAATGTTTTGGCCTGATTTTTTACGTTCGAAAGTCGATTGCAAACTGTTTCGCAGAATTCCTTACAGGCTCGGCTTGGAGCTCCACCCACTTCGGACCCCTGCCGAGACCGATCAACCAAAGCCAATAGAGTCTCGGTCGGGGGAATGTGGGGCCGGCCGCGATTCTGGGTCGGTGTCCGGCCCACGACCCAACAGCAAAACTCGGCAAAGACAAATGGCGGTTTTGAGAAGTTGGTGGGAAACGGGCGGCCATGCGCCTCACGAAGCGGCAGTTGGAGAGCTATGCACTTCTCACAAGCACCACGATTTTCTCATTGGTCAGGCTGTCGTCGACCCCAACTTTGGAGGGCACAGGAGGGCACAGCTTTGACCCCGGGTTTACCCACATATGTTTCTTTGTCGATTCTCTCAAACTTACAAAAGTCTCTCTAGCCATGGTAAAAACCCGACCACCTCCTAACCCCAACCTCAGGCCACCTGATGGGGTCTTATGCCGGGCGTCACACAAGGTGTCTATGGCTGGGGATGGACATTAGATGATCCCTTTCTTTTGGCTGGCACCCGTCCCCCCAAGTCCTGTTGTTTCCTTTGTTTACAATCCTTGCAGATCATCACCGTCATCGTCTCATACCAAGAGCCTCATATGACCATCATGGCCGACCTCTCAGCCACGACCGCAGCCCGCAGCCCGCAGCCCGCAGCCCGCATCTGTTTTGTTCCTGCACGTTCCCTGGACCAGAGTGTACCCGCCTTTGGAACTGAGAATAGCCAGCTATAGACTACCACTTTGCTTGAACCTGGCGGGCCAGGTGATGCTGACGCTGTATATTAGCTGATCTCATCCTACAGGTTTCAATTCTCTCCGTCTCTCTCTCTCTCTCTCTCTCTCTCCTTTTTTTTTTTTGGTGTACTTCACTATCCGTTGTTGAAGACGTCAACAACTTCCTTTCCTTTCTACCTCTTCGCGTTTCTTCACAGCCCTAGAGGCTTTATTTTTCATTCCTTTGCACTTCCGTGCCAGTCGTTCCTTGACTTTGCCATTCAAAAGATCAGGGGCAGGTTCCCGATTTACTTACGTTCCTTTTCAGTTCAGACAAAATGAGAGGCTTCGGTGCAGGTGGTGATGGTGGGATGGTGGGCATGGTTCTCAAGGTTGCGCCTGTCGTGTGCTCCTTTTTCGCTTTTGTTTTTTTGGCCGTTGCCTTGTCGGCAGGAAGCTCACCGAATTATATTGAAGGGTTGAGTGTGATTAACGTATGTCAAACTGTACCCCTATATCTCCCTCCCCCCCTGAATAAGGTTACTGACCAAACACCCCCAAGTTCAACATGTCTACCTTTGGCAAAAACCTCATCAAGGCCCCCAACGTCCAAGAAGCCGCCCAAGGCGGCTGTGACAAAGCCGACAACGCCGTCACGGACGCGGGCAACGCTCTCGGCAACGTAGCCGGTGGTCTCGCCGGTGCTTTCGGCGGCAGGAAGGCCGAAGAAGACGCCAAAAAGGCCCTCAACGGCGCCTCGGACAAAGTCGGCGACGGCGTCGGCGCAGCCTGCGAAAAGGGTGCTGAAATCGCCGACAAGGCCGTCCGGCTCGGCCAGGACCTCGTCGACAAGGCCCTCGGCAGCGTCGCCAAAGCCATCGGCCTCAAGGAGTACTACTCCATCCACATCGGCGCCATGTGCGAAGGCATGTACGCGCCCCTCTTCTCCGACCCGGCCGCGGAGCCGAACGTGGAAAAGTGCACCAAAAAGTTCGTCGTCGAGCAGACCGACCTCTCCAAATCCCTCGACGCCTCCCTCAACGTCGGCCCCTTCAAGTTCAAGCTCAGCGACGTCGGCCTGATCGACACCATCCAGGACGCCCTGGACCTCATCCCCCGCGCCCTCGCGGCGATGGGCTTCTTCTTCCTCACCTCCGTCGTCTTCCTCGCCCTGGCGTTCCTAGGCTCGACCGCCGCCCTCGCCTCCGCCTTCGTCCCCGCCCTCGCCGCCCGCGAGACAGCCCTCATCCTGCCGACCCTCGTCTGCTTCGGAATCGGCTGGTTCCTCGCCGGGATCGGCACCCTCGGTCTCACCGCCGCCGCCGAAAAGATCAAAAACGCCGTCAACGAAGACGGCGCCAAGTTCGGCCTCTCGGCCGCGACCTCTCCGGGCCTCTACTTCCTCATCTGGGCCGCCGCCGTCCTCTCCACCCTCGGGTTCGCCACGCTCGCCTACGCCTGGTACAAGTCCCGCCACGTCAGCGGCGACCGCTCAGAGACAGACTCCGACCTCGACGAGCAAAAGCACGTTGCCAGAGGCCAGTACCCCATCATGCAGGGGAACTACCCGCCTTCTGAGCGGGGGAGCTACTACGGCGCCCAGGACGGACAGGACCAGATGCAGCAGGTGGATTTTGGCGGGCAGCCCCAGGGGCAGATGCACCAGCAGGATGACACGTATCTCGGTCAGCCGGTGAACGACGGGAGGCCGAGCAAAGAGTATTACCAGCAGCAGCAGTAGAGCCCTTCAGAGAGACGGCTGGAGCTGTCTGAGCTCGTTCTTTCGTTATCTATCTACCGTCATTCGCCACTATGCATCGTCACCGGAGTTGGGGGGATTTAGGGCGTATCAAGCATCTAATTTGCACTTTGGCTTGAAGCTGTACAACAACAGGCGTTCAGGGGAGCACTTCAGAGATCATCTTCCGTCATCACAGTCGTTATCGTCTACGCACACCTGCCAGTCATTCACTCACGATATAATAAAAATGTAATACCAGTAGAAAATACAGAATGTCGTTATTTGCGCGCATCAAACTCGCTGATACCGGGTGGGTGTGCAACAGATATAACAAAAACGTACTTGTATTACAACCAACACCCGGTTACCCCCCATGTCATTTTTGCCAGGAAACCCTAGGTTCATAACTACTCATAACAACAAAACAGGGGAACGCATTCGTGGATTCAACGTCCCTCCTCATCCCAATAGCCCCCAAAAGAAAACATAAACCGGGAATAAAAACAATAGCATATCGAAAACTACTGAGAAAAAAGCAGTCTCGCACCATCCCATGATCCCATTAAAAGAAAAAGTGGCAGTCTTTGTACCGTCCAGCCATTCCATGCCCCGTACCGCGCCATAAAAGTTTGCCACAGGCTTGATCGGATTTCTGTTTTTTTGTCACTCATCTGGCTCAACAAGGCAGAGGAAGCGCGAATGATTGTCGAAGGAAGCCTTGCTCACTTAAGCAGCGATCAAAGGCTCCTCCTCACCGGCCTTGGTAGGGGGAGCAATAGGCTCTGACTTGATGTCCTCCTTGGGAGCGACGGGGAAGTCAGTCGGCTTGAGCTCGGATTTGTGGCCATTCTCCTGACCAACAGCACCCTTGATCAAGGACTGAGCCTTGGCGGTGTAGTCGCCCATGTACTGCTTGGTAACCTGGGTGGCTTGCTCGGTGTTCTTCTGGACCAAGGAGCGGATCTGCTCGGTCTGGTCATTGATAATCTCACCAGCGTGCTGGATCTGGCTGTCGATAAGCTCCTGGTTGGTGGTGTAAATGAGAGGGGCGAAGAAGATGACGGAGGTGGCGATGAGAGCAAGACCCCAGTACGGGACAACCTTGACCAAGTAATACGAGATGAAGGCGCCGAGGGCAACCTAGCGGGACGAGTTAGCAAAGAGCTCCGAGTCTACAGCACCGAGAGCCGAAAATATAAGCTCAATCGCCAAGGGGAACTTACAGCAGCGGAAGCCCAGATGTTCTCAGCGAAAAGGATGCGTTGGGACTCGATCACACCAAAGTTGATAAGTTCGTTGACGTCGCCAATAACGGCATCAAGTGTCTCTCGGGGAACAGTGTAGTACTTGCGAGGGCGGAGCTGGGTAGCAAAGCCATTGTTCAAAATGGCTTTTCCGGCGATCTCGGCGGCAATGGTAACACCGAGGGCCATCCATGTGAGCTTGAGACCCCATCGGAGAACATCCAGGTATCTAACCGAGAAGATGAACGAGATGATTGTGAGGTAGGCAATTCCAGAGGCGCCTAAGAGCCTTCATCAGTACAGCTTTATATCTCGTTGGTGGATCCCACTTGAACGTACGAGGATTCTTCCATGACAACAGCTCCGAGAAGAAGGAGTGGTAATGAGTCAAGGGCTGGCCAGTAGCCGCGGTGTACGAAGGAGCGCGGCGAGAGTTGGCCAAGTTGGAAAGCTCATCCGTGGTTCTCGCGCCCTCGGCCTTGATGTTCTGAGCTACAGGGCCTGCAGAAAAGTCGACGTCAGCATTTGCATGTGAGGATTAGGTGATGTGCAGCTTATCGTACCGCTGGTAACATTGTTGTAGGTGGCAGCAAGGTCTGCAGCAGTTATCGTCAGTTTAGGTCACAGGCGAAGAGGTATCGGCTGTCGTGGAGCTGTGAAACACCGGGGCTCGTGTTAGCTGGGTATCTTTGGGCGGACTGATTAAGGCAGCAGAAGAAAAGGAAGAGCTTCGTACGAACCTTACTGTTCTTAAGGGCATCCACGCTGGCATTCCCGTTCGCATGTCCGTTCGAAATGTCAGCCATTTTTGATGGATATGATGTCGTTGGGCGGGGATTATTGGTAGTTTGGCAACTGTCGAGAGACAAATTCTGGGAGTCGGGAACCGTTGGAGGGGAGCTTTCGACTGGCAGGCGACGGAGAAAACCCACAAGTGGTTGTGTGCGCTGAGGAAGTCGGTAGGAGGTGTAGACTACAACAAAGCTGTTGGTGAGTGGTGTAATTTCCTTGTGGCAGAATGATGTCTTTTGGATTGGGGGTTCCAGGAGACGATTTGAGGATGGCAAGATGAATTTAGAGGAAGAGGGAAAGCCAAGGTGGAGGAATGACGCGAGTGGGAGGAGCTCGAGACACCAGGGCTTGCTTCCAAGTCGCTGCCTCTTCGCACACGGTGCACCGACTGATCCGTCCCGATGCTCTCTGATAGCAGACACACTAGAGCTTGGATATGATAGCATAGAGGGGCACTGCAGGCAGTTTTGGCACAGCTCTGCCCCACCAATTCTTTTTCCCTTCAAACAGTCGGCGGCACGCAAGCACCACCTCAAGATGATGAGATCATTGCCAGCAGCCTCCCTCCAAAAACAGGATAGCCCGCCAGCCTATCAACGAGCTTCCCGATCTCCCACATTCGTTCAATTTTGCACTGTCGGTATCTTTTCAGCTACCTGCGATCACACAACAGATAATGATATTCCCTCCTGTCTTTGTTCTTTCTTCCTGTATTCCATCTTCCTCACCACTGCGATAAGCCCCTTGACTAAGAACAATTTTGCATCCAACTCTAGCGTAGCACCCTGACGTGCCTTGGCTCACTCTCTTATCCCTTGTCCCCTGTCCCTCTCTTCGGTACGTGTCTCTTGGCCTGCTTGTGCCCTTCGAGTTCTAGCCCATAATGGATTTCACATGCTATTTTTTCCCACTTTGACGCGCCGTTTCGCCCCGGCAGCATCCTTGACTGCCCCTCAAAAATCCACTCTCTTCTTCTTGCTTCTTCCAGAACGTCCACACACCCCCAGCTCCGATAACCGATGACGTGGGTGAGAGCACACAAGCACACGACACCGCTGACAACACCACACCAACTCAAACGACCCAAAAAATAAAAGAGGGATTTCCAGTGCAGCCAAGCGTCTCAGCCGGTTACCTCCATCAACATCAAAACCTGCAACGTAACCTCGCTTTTCTTAAACCTGCTCACGTCAACGGGATCTTCAGCAAGAGAGAAGGGACTTGACGCAGGTGAATCAAGTTAGCTTTTCTTGTCTACTGCAGGGATGCTTGTGCATAACCCACTTTGGATGCACAGATCCACCTGTGAATAGCCTCACCACCTCCTGATATGGTCAAAGTCAACATTTAAATATAAAGCAGTTTACACCGGAAGGCTTTCTTGAGAAACAAGTGGCCTATGCATCTTCATCAGCAATTTTATGCTAGTGGTGCAGCATAGCCAGCTACTTTCACGGGAAACAAAGCCCTCAGTTCCTCTTCTAATGCTTGCTGATTTAAGCAGTAGTGGGTACGCTATACACTATACTCAGGCTTATATACCTGTCATTCTCATCTCTACTCCCTTGATGCCCCACCCTGCATTCACCGACTTCCCCTCTGTTTGTGCAAACTCAACATACCACAACAGCAACCCACAACCCATAAACTACTGGTATCTCATATTGTTTCAATAAACACAACCTTCTCCGCCTCGCCTGTGGACAGCTATTGTTCTTAACTGCATATATGGCATATGCCCCTCCTGAAATCCACCGAAGCAGTAACACGAAACCATCAAATTATATGTGCCCAAAAGAGAAAACTTGCGCCCAAGCGCCTCCAAATGAGGTGTAATAGAAGGAAAACCAAAAACACAACATAACCGCCTCCCCATGCCTTCTAGGTCATGGAGACATGCTCATTAGAATAAAGCCCAGCAATAGAAAATCATCAGCCATGAAACACCACCACTCTCAAAACAGCAAGCCAGCCAGTGTATCACATTCATCTTAGCCAGCTCACCTCCTCCAGCCCCAGAAACCGCCGCCGCCCGTAGCATTGGTGGCAGCAGGCGCCATGGCAGCCTTCTGAGGGGACTCGCCAGGAGCAGGCACAGACGTCGATCCGGTCGTCCCAGTAAGCCGACCAAACATGCCCATAGCTGCTGCCGCTGGCCCCCCACCGTCTGCCGTGCTGTGGTTCCTCTGCAGCGCTGGTGGTGTCTCGCCCGGAGCCAGCCCAAAGGCCTTCCGGAGCTGCTCCAGCTTCTGCCTCGCCTCCTCGGCTTCCTGTTTGGCGACAGCTTCGGCCGTCTTCGCCGCCGCGAGCTCAAGCAGAAGGGCATCACTCTCGCTGGTTGGGATAGGCGGGGGTGGGGGAGGAGCCACGACGTTCAGGGTGGAACCGGCCGAGTCCCGGTTGGGCTTCTTCTGCATCGTCATCGACGACGCTCGCTTGTTGTAGTTGGGCGGGTGGGATGGGGTGGACCTGCTGCGTCCCAGCTTGAGCTCGCGGAGACCACTTGTACCCGCTGCCGTACCAATCTGGGGGAACCACTCGGCACTGGTCGCGTTAGAGGCTGGCGTGTCGGACGCCCTGGTCCGCATGCCATGTATCTGCCGCTCGAGGCGCTGCTTCTCCTGATGTAAAGTTCGGACATGTGTGTGGCTCTCCCTCAGTTGCTCTTTCAGAGAGGAGACCTCCTGCTCCGCTTCATGAATCTTGCGTTCGTGCTCTCGTGACCTGGACACCTCGTGGGATAACTGTTCTTTCGCTCGAGCCAGCTCGTCTCGAAGTTGTGATTTGGTCTGCGCCATGGACGACCGTCGGTTGACCACCGAGTCGCTGAAGCGAAGCTCGACGATATCGAGCAGGTCGGATAGCTCCTCCGAGGTGGGCTTGACTGTCTCTTCACCCTCTTCCGAGGTTGGCTCAGTCGAGGCATCTCGAATGGTGTCCTCGCTATCGACACTGGACGACAATGCCGCCGAATCCTCGGCGCCCGCCTTTTTGCGCAGGCCGTCCAGCAACGACCGCACTGCTTTTCTGTCCTCATCGCGGTCTTCCTTTTCCTTTTGTAGCTGGCTGGCCAACAAGGCATGGTTCCGTTGCAGTTCGCTAAGGGCTGTGAGCAAGTCTTCAATCTGGCTGTGAAGTTGCTTGTCCTCCTTGCTGTTATTGGCGCCGCTCGAGAAGACGGCGGGCGATGTCTTTTGCGGCGCGCCCGTCACGGTTGAATCGTCAGCGGAGCTGTCCCGCGAGACGGACGTTGCTTCGGTAGATACGGAGCTGAGGACGCTAGCGGCAGATGAAGTAGTGGACGAGCCAACCTCCATCGAGTTGAGGGTGGATGCCAGGCTCTGCTTCGACGTGCTTCGCCGAAGCATGCTCAACGGACGCGACACGGCGCCCAGGCCGGGATTGAGCGTGTTGGTAGTGGTGTTAGCAGTACTGGTGTTGCTGGATGCGGAGGCGGCTGCCGCAAACGTGGCAAATCGCGGTGTTGAAGAGGAAGCCCACAGGCGACCCAGAAAACGGGAGGCTGCGGTGGTAACATCCGACACCTGTTGCGCTGTTGCATCTGTGGCACGGGGATTGGCGCTTGGGCTAAGGTTAGCTTCTCTGTACCCCTGCTCCAAGGCTGCCAACCGGGCCTTGGTGACAATTTCAGAGAGCGCAACAAAATCCTGGACAAACTCGTCGGCGTTGTAGTTGTAGCAGTCCCATAGCCCGCGCGATAGGAGCAGATGCATCACGTCCTCGAGCTCGGTGCAGGCCAGAATGCGCGCCTGGTTCTTGCGCATGAGCGACAAGGCGACTCGCATGATGGTCTCTGACGCCCCCTCGGCAAAGATCACATCGTAGATGCGAAACAGCATGGGCAGGGGGCACGTTACGGCGAAGAAGGAGAGGAACCACTGTGAAACATAGGCGGGTTCGACTTGCAACTCGTCCAGATGCGTCGACAGAGTGGGCAGATGCTGGCGCAGCAGCTCTCTGAATTGGTAGATGCGGACATGCAGCCCTGACAAATCGGGAACGAAACAATGGCGCAGATCGTAGTTCTCCATCAACCTAGTTTTGAGTGCCTTAGTTAGTCCAAATACTCCGGACGAATCGGTACGATTCCTGTTCCCTTACCTGACCAGAACACAGAATGCCTGCTTGTCGCCCATGTGCATGAGCAAGGGGCCGACCAGAAAGGCGAGCCCTTGGCAGTACCCAATCTTGGTGTCATAGAGACTGAAGCACTTGAGTACCCGACCGAGCATTCGTTGGCCGTCGCCTTCGGGATCCCTAAACATGTCCACACCTGGAAAGCTTCGTCCAAGATCCTTGCTGATGACGCCCTCATAGGGGCTAGACTCGCCAGACAACCGTTCGAAAACCTCTTCCAGGGCACTGTCGCGGGCGCCGGCCATGCTCTGCCAGACAACACCCCGCAGCGGCGGTGGGATGCCCTTCCTGACCTTGTTGGACAACAGAGTTGGCAGGCGAGCAGCCGTTTGCTGAGGGTCTTTGACCAAGGCGAGGTAGAACTCAAGCTCGGTCATGGGCGTCGGCGGCAACGTCGAATACCGGAGGGCTGGAGGGGTCGGCCCGGTGACCATTTTCCGAAGCTGTGCCATCGAGGGCGGTCTCGGGTGGCTCTCTCGCAAGTGTTGCTGTCGCTCAATGATCTTGACCTTGATGCTCTTCGGATTGGTCGCGATTCTGTTGTTTTCTTGTTCCAGCCGAGCAAGCAGCGAGGCGGTGGACTGTAGAAAGAAAGTCTTGTGTTAGCCTCGAGCAAAACAGTGCAAAAAGAGATGTAGCTGTGATGAGACAGTAGGACGGTGTGGGACGGTGAGACAGTCCAAAGACACGGGAGAATTTGATCCTCGTTGCTCGGTGCAAGTCGCTCGTTTCCTGGGACTCTTTGTGATTCGGCTTTGCACCTACCGCTTGTGCGTTCTGTTTGTTTCTAGCCTCCATATCTTCTGTCGCCTGAAGTTTGTCCCAATCAACCGCGTCGGAGCCAGAACTCGACCTCGAATCATTGGCAACATCATCCGAGCGTCCCTCCTCAGCTTCGCCCAGCTCATCTTGCAAGCTGGGTCCCTTCTTCTTGCGAGTATCGGGTTCGAATATCTCCGATTCACTATCGTCATCGTCATCGTCCTCCTCGTTCAGTGTTTCGGCCATGGTCTTGCTCGGGGCGTACTCGGCATCATAGCGAGGAGGGATTGTGCTCGGCGGGACGGCTGTATTCACCGTCAGGGAAGGGGGTTCGGAAAGGCGAACTGTCACGAGCGAGTCGTGGTCTCGTGCCTTTTCCTGCATCTCGAGAGGGATCGGCTCGGAGGTGGTTCGCTCGTGGCCCGTCTCGTTCGTCGTCGGCGTAGTCGCCATGGCTGGCTTCATAATCTTCCGCGTGCTCGGCAGCCGCTGCTGCTCATCTCCCTCGATTCGGTCGAGCTCCATCCCGAAGCCTCGACCCTCCTGATCTCCCACAAGCTGGTGCAATTGTTCCAAGTTCCAAAAGACAGGAAGGAAATATTTGGCCAATTATCTAGCCCAAAACCGAAAAGAGTCGCTCAATGGTGCTGTCCCTGGTCCGTTCCGAGGAAAAGCGGCTCTTCCCTGTGAATATGCCCCCAAAACTTCCAGTTGGTGAATGGCCAACAACAACAACAACAACAACAACAAAAAAAAAAAAAAAAGGTACCAACTACCCCCAAGGCCTCGTTTGTTCGTTTCGTATGATTAGGAATTAGTGATTAGGTTCCTTTTCTCGGCTTTGCCGCCGTTTGGTCTCGGCTGTCCCTGGTTCCTCCCAAAGTTTCTTGTTTGTTCGGCCTTGCTTCTTGTTCCAGAAGAGTTCGGAGGCGGACGTCGAAGCTTGAATAGGGAAAGAATAGAGACTGAAGGGGGGCACGGTACGGCAGGGATGGCTTTGCAATGGGCGACAGGGCGGGAAGGCGAGACCGCGTGAGAAGTGGGAGAGTCGGTCGAGATCTTCAAGACTCCGAATTGGCCTGCTTCTTGGCACGCGACACTGTTGATGGGGCTCTAGCTGTTCTTTGAAGTTTCATCGAGGGGGCCGACGATGCTGAAACAGTACTGTGCGATCACAAGGTGACCCGCTCCCCACGCCTGCAACACTTGGTAAACACAGCAGCAGCGGAGCCTAAAGCTTCAGAAGCTTTCGCCAGAGAGGACCGGCACTAGAAAGGAGCGACGAGATATGGCGAGTGGAGAGCGGCGATAACGACACGATGTGAGCTCGAGAGGGAGGCAGGAGCAGAGCAGCCGCTCACGATCGAATCGAAATGGGATCAACTGCGAACCGTGGTGGCCCGGCTCAACTTGGCGAAGAGGCAAGACCCCCGAACCCCTGGATTTCATGGATCAATGCAAGATGATTGGATGCTTTCTTCTTCCCTGGTCCAGGCGCGCTCTCTCACTGGTCCAATGGGGAAGCGCGACAGCGGGGCATTATGAATTGGCTGCCATTTCATAAAGGGTGATTCCTCGATTGAGACCTTATCATCACCACTCACCAGTCAGGGGTTTTGTTGTCGTGCCATAATTGTGCCTCCCTATTAATGTGGCCCAAATTTATTCGGGCAGCACAGTTCTGTTGGAGAAGGGAGCTCCTGCTCCCGAACACAAAGAAAAAAAATATCATCCAATGGCTGCCGTTGAGAACCGGTGAGCTACCAAACTGCTACCAATCAGAGTAGGCGGCTGGGAAAGGGAAGCTTTCATCCCGCTCATGCATGCATGCTGCAGGCGGACCAACTCGCATCTTTGGCTTCAAGACTCGCGATGTGCCAACTGCAGATTCCACCGCTACTCTTCTTCCCCTCCGGCTGTCCCAAGGTACAGCCAAATATGAACAACGGGTCGCTGAAGGCCACCGAGTAACAAGCCCAGTGCAGTCAAACGTCCCCGCAACCAAAATTCGGGTTCCTCTTTGGTGGCCTTTGTTCATCGGGCCTGGCCCTTGACCGCATTTGCCGCACAAGTCAAGAGTGTAGGAGGAGACGTAGTCTTGGGCTCAGACATCGGATGACATGTGTAATGTTCCCACGTTGCGTGACTGGATCTCGGGGATTATTCACAAGCAATGATGGTCCCGATGAGAGATCGCCGAGGCCTTTAAAAACAAATGTCCAATCTGGCCCCTCCACAGCAGTGGTCGGCAAGGTTGGCAAAAAATACCACCCATACTATTATATAGATCTATAACAGTCGAGTCGTCGAACGCCCCTGCTTCTCATTGTCTATAACGTCCTGTCCCATGAATACGCACAGCTTATGATTACAGAAATACACATAACCAACCCACTCCTTTGCCCACTTCGCATTCCGCCGTGTTCAAACTCCGCCAAAAGATCGGTTTTACTCCCAAAACACCATTTGCAACTGGCGCTTTACACTATTGATCCAAGACATGATCGCAACAGAAAATAGGGAACACATGTGGAGAGGATCCGGACACGCAACCGTGGACATGCTGTCATGCTGATATATACCCCGGCCTGCTCTTTCTTTGACCCACGGTATAACTTTGCGCCTGGTACACGCCCCCCTCAACACCTATCACATCACAATCGTACAGCTTTGGTTCCTAGCTCGCGTCACTGGCCAGCAGGCTGGGTTTGCAAAAGAGGGCCTGGGCTGTTGGCCATCTGCGGTGTCCTGTAAGCCGTCGGACCAGGAGCAGGGCTGCTGTGGTTCGAGCCAAATCCTGTAGCTTGGCCTGGGCCTTGAGCTTGTGTTTGGGCTTGAGCCTGTGCTTGCGCTCGAGCATACACATTAAGTTGCCCGTTGGGGATCACGCCAGGAGCAGCAGGATTGAAACCCGGCCTCATAGCTGGTGACGCTTGAGAACCTGGTTGCTCTCTTTTAGGGTCGACACCAGGAAAGAGTGCCTGAAGCTTAGCATAGAGTTGCTTGAGTCCCTCAATTCTCTGAAGACGATCGGCGCTTGGATCCAGCGGTCGTTCTAGTACATCGTCTGGAGAAGCCGGGGGTAATTTAAGCTTCAGGGTCGTACTAAGTGGTGGGGCTGTCAAGAAAGGAGCCGGGAAAACGGCAGTAGCTGGGTTTCTTTGGATGGATGATTGATATTGGAAGTTTACTTGAAGCCTCTTCATGCAGCTGGGCAACAACAGGTTAGATCAACTCCTTGCGGTCTGCCCAAGGGTAACATACTGGTTGTAGTCTTCCTTCACCAGCCGTTCCTGCTCAGCATAATCTACTCCAGCTTCCGGAGCCGATTGTGCTTCCTTCTTCAATTCGAGCTGGGCGTTGGACAGCTGCATGGATTCGTAGAGCAGTTCCGTATTGATGTCGAAAAGAATCTTGACCCGCTCTTTGTCCTGCGGGTCTCCACCGGGACTTTGAGGCGTTGACAACCTCGAAGTACCATTTACTTGTTGACCCTGTCCATTAGCGGGAAAGGTTGGCGTTTGAGGCGTCATGGCTGCTGAGCCAGACTGCTGCTGCTGCGGTTGACCTTGGGGTGGCTGCTGCTGCTGCTGTGCTTGGGACGGCTGCTGTTGCTGCTGCTGTTGTTGCTGTGGTGTTGGCGGCTGCTGGGGCTGTTGTAACTGATGGGATGGTGGCTGTGGAGTTTGAGATTGAACTTGAGCCTGAGGCTGGACTTGGGTTTGGACTTGTTGTTGTTGTTGCTGTGGTGGGAGAGGCTGGGATGGCTGACTCGATTGTTGAGATGGCGGTTGTCCCTGCTGTCCCTGTGGTGGATTCGTGGGCGTCTGACTCCGTGAGTTGCTCTGTGTCTGCTGAGGAGTACCATATTGAGTTGGCTGGGAAGCCATTGAAGTAGCCGGTGTGTTTTGCGACGGGTTGAAAGGACGCTGAGGAGTTGAGGTGGGCATCCCGCCTGCATTCGGGCGGTTTGGATGCATACGCTGCATCATAGGTTGCTGTTGTTGCTGTTGCTGTTGCTGAAGACCAGCATTCAGCTGATATTGGTTCATCGGCCCGCCCATCATAAAGTTGGCTGGAAGCTGCGGCTGAGGGGCTGCTGAAGAAGGTATTCCAGCCCCGTACGGCGAGGACGTAAAGGGGGCCTGGTAAGCCACTGTCGCGTTACTGGCGTCAGTCTCCGTGGTGACATGAAGAGTGAATGGTAGGTTGGCAGTGTATGAGTGTGGGAGTGACACGGAATGGGCTTCGGATGTCGAGAGGCGTTGCGGCAACTGCTGAGCCATGGCTCTCAGGTCACCACGCGCGAAGGTCTCTGTCGGGTAGGACAAAGACGACAAGGAAACGGGCAGAGAAGGAAAGTTTGCCAGACTGACGGGTGGCTGGACGTCATACGTAGGAAAGGCATAAAAGGGGGGCTTACTCTGACCATTGGCACCAATGTGCGGCATGGCGGCATTCTGCATCATTCCTGCAGGACCAGCACCTCCCATCATGGCCGGGTTATTGTGACCTCCAGGAAACGGGCCGCCCTGACCCTGTTGTATGGGGAATTGTTGTTGCTGTTGTTGCTGCTGCTGCTGCTGTTGCGCGTTATACATCATCTGCTGTTGCTGCTGCTGTTGTTGTTGTTGTTGTTGTTGCTGCTGCTGTCCCTGGTTTGGTGAAGGCTGCAATTGCGCGCCCTGCGGTGGGGCGCCGTTAAAGCCATACTGAGCTGAGTACATAACTTTCTATCAGGCTGAGGAGACTCGAGCCAAGAAACAGGGCAAGGCGACAGAGGAGACTTCCCGAGGGGGGTATGCCAGGGGAAACGTGAGCGGACTGGGCGGCGGATGGAACGGCGATAGACGTGTCGTGGACCAGATCAGTGGTTGCGGCTGCCGGTGTGGGGTAGGGCCATCAACATGAACTTCCAACTTTTGGTATCTTTCTCCGTTAACGACAGACTTGTGACAGCAAGTACCTGGGTCCCCAGTCCACCGAGATGTGTACGGCTGGGATGTGACGGCAGGTATGTCTCTAACGCAAAGCGCGGAGCCGACCAGGCAGCTCAGTCAGGATGAGATGGTATGTAATAACGAACGCGATCGAGAGCGGATGGGGATTGGGTGGGCAATCCGAGAGCTTCTCTGCGCGTCTGCCGCTGTGCCCCAACAATACCAAGAGGCAGCACCCAAGCAAAGACCAGCTGGCCAGTGGGGAGGCGCGGAATTGCTACGGGTAGACAGGCTATCAAACGTCTGAACCGCCAGACAAAGATGCGATGGACAGGGCCGATATGGGATTCCAGGTTGGTCTATGCCCACCTGTGTGTCGCGATCCTTTTTGGGACGAGACTGATAGAGAGATCCCTCCTTAACCCCTGAGAGGTGGCACTGGGGGGGACAAGCAACCGGAGATAGGTAACGAGGGAAACCGGGGGATTGGGCAACTGTAGGTCCGACGCCAGAAAAAGGGGGGGCGCTGCCCGAAGCACAAAGGTTAAAGTAAAAATAAGTTTATGTAGGGCAAATGGCTGCTAGGAATGGCTGTTCTTTGCGTATCGGTCGCGCTGGGTGGCAGGCGGGCGTCCTGTGGGCGACGGGTGTTCGGAGAGGGGGAAACCTGAAAGTTTTGCGTGTTGCGAAATCACGGGACCCGAACGGCACACGGCAAGGGCCCCAAAAGTGTGGGCCCAACCTTCAGACAACAGCCACGCTAATCCAGATTCGTCTTTTGTGCGACCCTAAATGTGGACACTTCTGCATCCACCAAGACAGACATCACCGAGAATAGCCCCACACTCCACCAGGACAGATGTACATAACTTGGACTTGAAGGTCAAGGTTGTGTGATCTGAGCTCGAAAGGCCGCAGATCTGGATGCTAAGAGTGCTACTATCTTATGCTTGAGAATAACATATATGGATCATCTGGACGACCCTAATCGCCTCTCGAGTCTTGTCTTCGTAAGCAGGTGAATGCTGACCAAACAAGAGTTAGGTAGTTGGTTTTGGCTTCATTTTAAACGTTCAAGTTGCATTACAAGCCAGCGAGGTAGGCATCGTGCCTGAGGGTGCTGGTACCCTGTAGCCAGCTGTTCATCGGTCTTGGTGGGTACATAGTGCCCTCTCACACCTCTCTCCTCATTGAATTGATCGTTTACAATTGTCATGTTTGATTAACCATTCTCTCCTGATGAGGATCATTGGATATACAAGTATGCATTTGGTGCTCCTCTGCGTTTTGTCCTTTCGTCCTTTACTTCCTTCCATACCGGGTCCCGTATTTGGACTTTCCTGAAACAACATCAAGGAAGTGATCCGCAATGATTTCATCTATACAACAGAATTAGCACATGTATGACCCTCAAATGGTAGGGGCTCAGCTCACCTGTCTTGGTCGAAGGATGCAATTCATCGTACCACAAGAAACCAGACAGGCCACCGAGAGCTGTCTGGTCGACACAGTCACCCCCAGTCGACGAGCAATGGCGGTAATAGCCCGTTACGTTGTAGGGAGCGTCCAAGAAGCTCTGTGGTTGGTTGTAAATGTCGACCAACAAGCTGTGAACATCGAAGAGGTCAAAAGTTGCCTTTGGCCAACGCGACTTGATGGCCACTTGAAATGGGACGCCGTAGTCAAAGATAGTGTTGACGTTTGTAGTGTATTGCTTGATCTTTTGGCCGTACTGTGTGACGTTGTAGTTCGTCTTGGTGTTCCAGAACTGGCTGTCTCCAGTCCCACCATTGTCCGGGTGTGCGTACAGCGGCGAGAGCTCAAGAGGGGCTTCGTTCAGCAGAACGAACCGTCGGCCTCCCGTCTTGTAGATGGTATCAAAGACGGACCAGATGCAGTCCACAAAGTCGGAAATCGTGGTCCCGGGAGCTTGGGAGTCAGAAAGGAAGGCATCGAAACCGAGGTCGTTGGTTCCGATCCACAGGGCATACACCGTATTCTCGGGTGTCCGGTTAGGGAAGATGGACTTGAACTTGACATCTGCTGTGAAAGATGGGATCTCATCTTCTAGCACTGAAGGGAATGACCGGCCGATGAAAGCAAAATCACGCTCGACGATCTTGTTGGAGCATGTCGCGCCGCTGACAGCATAGTCGATGAGCCTGGCACCAGCATCCTGGGCCGCAAACTGAGCCCATGTGAGACCACCGCTAGCCGTCGTGTTTGACACCGAGTGATACTGGCCCGGGGGAGGTGCTTGCCCGCCATTGTTGATGTAGTAGCCTAGACGGCCGTTGTCGGTATAACTGTCGCCAAAGGCGACCAGATTATCGAAGGACTTGCGGCCACGGCTGGCGGCCGCAATAGAGGCAGAGGCGCCGGCGAGAATGATAGAAAACCGCATGGCTAGCCGTTGGATGACGTGTGCGCGAGAGGACAAAACAGCAACGCCAATAGAAACATCGACAACGGGGCCATGACAAGCATTTTATGTGCCCAGCAACCCTTTGCTGGGCAATCTATCGTCCCATTCACCCGGTACAGGGAATACTATTCCGCTGCAGGCTATATTGCTGTCCCACTTACGCGAGGAGACGGGGGTGACATCGGCTCGGGATGGGAGGTCCGGGAATGGCGGCCGGGCGACTAGTACGGACCACCCGCATCGTGATGAGCAAGGGGAACGAGGATTCAACACCATTTCTCAGGAGTTCAAAGCGAAAAGACCCAAGAATTTGTCAGCTAGCCTATGGAAATGCTGAGTCAGCACGGTGTTGGCCTGGTAACATGACACAACTTGCAAGTTGTGACGGGTGAGCTCAGTCTTGGGACTCGATTGAACTGAGGTGGGCGCACAGCAGGAGGGCGAAAAATGTGAAGTGAATTTTTGTTGGCGCTAGCATCTGAAGCAGTTCTAACAAAACATAGAAGGCTGGGGTGATGTGTAGAGAATGGGTATGCTGATGGGAAGGCTCTGGGCGGGGGACAAGATCCCCGGCTGCTGCTCATCATGGATTGGCCAATCATCGTCAAGGATTGCACCGGCTGAATGGTAACAACCGAAGACCTGATCAAATATTCATGTGTCGTCTGGCACTGTTATGGGGAGGAAAATCTGCAACTGAATCGGCAGACTTGCAAGAGTTGTAATCCATTTAACAGTGTTTGATTGCAGTAATTCACTTGTTCTCGCTTTCTGGTATCTGGATGTGAGCGAGACTCAATTGTGTGAGGGTTGGGGCTAGGGTTAGTTAGGGTGGGAAGAATCAAGGCTGGTGAAGCGACCATCCAATTGTTGTTAGACATGTGACGAAATGAATAATGATCAGGAGATCGATTTATTTCACTCTGGCTCCTATTTCTGTTCCAAAAAAGTTGCGTCGTCGTCAGCTTCAAAAATCACCTCTGGTGGGATGGTTTGTTTGGAGGGCCCGCCTTCCGGAACCGGGGCTGCAAGATATTTCGCCCTGACTCCTTGCCGTTAATGACTCCTCAACCTCCCTTGAGCGCAACTCACTGGGAACGCACTATATAAGGATATTTGAAGATCCAAAACTGTGTTTACCTCATCATATTTGGTGATCAACACTCAAAATGTCGCCCTTCAACTTGGAAACTTGCGCTAGACCAAACATTTTGGCCCTCGAACCTTATCGCTGCGCACGAGAGTGAGATTCACCCCTTGGACTCATGAGCGCACTATCACTGACACCCAAAACAACAGCGACTACAAAGATGACGGCACCAACGTCCTTCTCGATGCCAACGAGAACGCCTATGGCCCCCCTCTCCCTCCGTCCATCACAGGCCTTGTTCAGGCCCAATCCAGCCTCGGTCCTGTAATCGACCTCCCCGGCCTCAACCGCTACCCAGACCCTCACCAAGTCCCCCTCAAGCAGCTCCTCTGCAACCTCCGCCAAACCCACGTCCACACCCAAAAGAAGCTCTCCCCAGCCAACCTCTTCGTCGGCGTCGGCTCTGATGAAGCCATCGACGCCCTCATCCGCGCCTTCTGCCGCCCAGGTCAGGACAAGATTCTTGTCTGCCCGCCAACCTACGGGATGTACTCCGTCTCGGCCCAAGTAAACGACGTCTCCCTCGTCAAAATCCCCCTCCTCCCGGGTCCCGACTTCCAACTCGACGTCCCCTCCATCCTCTCCGCCCTCTCCTCCCCCGATGCAAGCACCATCAAGCTAGCCTACTTCTGCTCCCCGGGTAACCCAACCGGCTCCCTCCTCTCCAAATCCTCCATCGGGTCGATCCTCGCCCACCCAACCTGGAACGGCGTCGTGGTCGTCGACGAGGCCTACATCGACTTCGCGCCCGACTCGGCCTCCCTCGCCGAATGGGTCGTCGAGTTCCCCAACCTCGTCGTGATGCAGACCCTCTCCAAGGCGTTCGGGCTGGCGGGTATCCGTCTCGGTGCTGCCTTCACCTCGCCCGGAATTGCCAGGCTTCTCAACGCGCTCAAGGCTCCCTACAACGTCAACAACATCACCTCCGCGATCGCAGAGTACGCCCTCTCCCCCGCCGGCCTGGAGGTCATGAGGGCGAACAAGGCTGCTCTGCTGGAGCAGAGGGACAGGTTGCTGAGGGAGATGCCCACGATCCCCGGCGTGGGCAAGCTCATGGGCGGGACCGAGAGCAACTTTTTGCTGTACGAGATGCTCAACAAGGACGGGCAGCCGGACAATGCTGTTGCGCTGGCTGTGTACGAGGGTCTGGCGGAGACCAAGGGCGTGGTTGTCAGGTTCAGGGGCAAGGAGCACGGGTGCTTGGGCTGCCTGAGGATCACGGTTGGCACCGAGGACGAGGTGACGAGGTTCTTGGAAGCCATCAAGAAGCAGCTTGAGCAGGTCCGGGGGATGGATGTGCGAAGCGATGAAGAGGAGAAGGAGAAGGCTGCCAGTGCCGTTGTTGCGTAAGGTTGGACTACTTGAATGTTCCAGACTCGGATTGAACGTCACTGGAAAAAAACACACAAAATGAATCACCAGAAGACCATCTAGTTTTATGTATCTGCATGTCTGTATGCTTTTCCCCTGCCTAATGCAATAGATTCCAAGATTTCCTCCAGGCCACATGTTTAATGTGGCCTGCAATGCTCAAAAGGTGAAATGTAAATACAACGAAGAAAGTAAGACACGCCATCACCCCACCACCCCAAAAGTCTACCACCACCCCCTCACGGGAACAGTCCTCCTTCTCAACGCACCCGAGGTTTGCGTCCCGGCCTCGGTCTGGGAGCCCGCCGCCGAGTCCGATTCAGGTGTCGGTGTTGGTGCTGGACCTGAAGCCGTCTCAGAATCACCCTTTACGGCATTCTGATCAGCAAACGCCCTCACAGTCTTGATTTCGCCCCCCTTCAACGGTGCTTCCGCGTCCAAAGCCAACAAGCCCTGAATCGTCTCCAGCGCGGACATCTCCTGGCCCAAGCCCGGGTTTCCATCAAAGGCACCGGTATACCACTTGTGGCTGCACTGGGTCCCGCTCGCACCGCCTGTGCAAGTCTTCGCAGCCGCCTCGACCGAAGTATGCCACAATTCTTCGATCGCCGGCTTGATACTCGGAACATACCTCGCGGCCGCATAGACAAATCTCGAAAAGTACGCCTTGAAGCTCCTCATGTCCTGGTTGCACTTGTCCACCTGCTCGCACGCGTGCTCGTACATGATGTTGGTGGCGTTCTCAAACGGGCTGAAAAAGCTCCTGCTCGCCTCCACCATCCTCTCCGTCCTCTCGGTCCACTTCTTGTCCTGGGTGACGTCGGCCATGACGGCAGCTCCGTAAATGTAGATGCTGGCAGAGTAAGAAAACGTGACCGGGTTGGTGTCCTTGCAGTCCTTGCTCGCATGGGCGCCGTCGTAGACGTTTCCAAACTTGTCAATCATGCCGATGGCTTCCGTCCAGTCCCAAACCTTTTCCGCCCAGTCACTGTACGTCTTGTTCCCGGTGGCGCGGGCCAGTCTGGCCGCAATCTGGAAGAAGCCGCCGTTGCTGACGGTGTTTTTGTAGTCGAGTCCGTTCGGGTTTGAGGCAAAGATCTGCCACAAAAGCCCACCCTGGCAAGCAGTGGTATTCCACCTGCCAGCCAGCGAGTCGAAAATGTTGGCACCCATATCCAACCACCCGGGAACATTCGGGTCTGGCTGGGGAAAGTTCCTCTCCGCGGCGGCCATGACAGACATTCCCCAGAATGCTTGATCGTCATTACCTTCTTGGCCAAAGTGAGTGGGGAGCATATAGTCAAAGTCGGGGCCAACCTGATCCAAGAGTCCCCTTGCGATCAGCTTGTCGTAACTGTGGTCGCCCGTATAGTGAGAGTAGTCGAGCATGCTGCCCATCAGGGCACCGGCTTGCCACCAGTAGTAGGGCTGAGGAAGGTCAACAAATTTCTCAGGGGTGCCCGAGTAGTAAGACATGGCGTTGGCGGCGACGGTTTTGGCAACGCCCTTGATGGAGACTTTCAAGAAATTAGCACTCCCGTCAGGGCAACGATCATGCAATACGTACGTGAATCAGAGATGTTGAGCTCTTTCGGCGCAACGGCAGATATGATGACTGCCGGGACCGCTACGGGTCTCGCATACTTGACAAACCTCATGGTGAGTTTGTTGCTGGAGCCTTGTGGTGTTCTTTGAGTAGTTGCGTCTGTCCGAGGACCAGCGGATGATATCGAAAGGAAAGTGGCTGCACAGCAGATAAAAGCAAAAATCGAAGGCGAGCAAACTCGGCGAAAAGGTAACGCCTTGTTGCTATCGTCTGTGTTGAGAGTGGCGCGGTTGACGATTCAGCAAAGCACCGTGACAGCGGCAACAGCAAAGTACTCTCGAACGATTCTGTGTGTTTCCCCGGGTGACCGAAATTCGTGGACTATTGTACGAAAGTGGTACAATAGAAAGTGAACAGAAAATGAATAGAGTAATAGCCTCGCGTTGCGGGCAATTGAAGTGAAAAGAACAATACCAAACGAAGGTTGGTGATCAACACACACACACCCACACACACACTCGGTCGTCAGCAAGCTGTTGACAATATGAAAGGACAAGCTTGGACTTGGAGAACAGATGAAAAGGTCCAAACGGCCGGGACCTGTCAACTTTTAAAAAGAAGATCGGATGCAACAAACCATCTCACCGTTCAAGGTTGCATCCCTGCTGCAAGAAGAAGGAGTGACCCATCACCACGGCCGATCTCCTTCTTGCGGCGCCGAGCACGGCTTTGGGGGAGGTGTTGTCGTCTCCTGCGAGCCAATAGGGCATCTTGAACCCTGTCTCCCTGTCAATGGCAACCCCCACTGCGGGTAAGCCTTGCAACCCCTAGAATTAATTTAGCATGTTTCGTTTACTTCGTGCACCGACTGGTGATTCCAAGACTGTGCACATGGAAGCTTGACCAGGTTGCCGAGGTTTTGAAGGGTCCAGTATGTCTTTCAGAAGCGCGCGCGTTTGTGCGCTTGCTAGGCGAGAGACCCAGGCACAGAGAAGGCTTGTCTAGGTGATTTCAAATATCAGTTTACGAGAGGGGTTTGCCTGTGGGTAAGTTATGCAAAGGGCACAGCAGAAAATGCTGCCTTCGAGAACCTTGATGCCCAGGGCACCTCAGCTGTGTTTGTGTGTTCCATTGACAATTATGTGGCAAGTGAAAGTTTGGCACTATCACCTAAAGGTGTACCAGTGTTACGGGCGTCCCCTTTCAACCTCTCATTGTCAGGAAAGTAGCTGATGGTCGGGAAACACAGGTGAATTGTCTGCCATGGTGGTGTTGAAGATGTTGAACCTGAAGTCGGAGCATTTTGATGCCAAGCTTACGATGCTCCTGCGGGGCAGCGGGTGATCAGGGGCTTTCAGTTGGACAGGCCGTTGATTGGCTGCCAGCTCACGCCACGTTTCTTAGGCTGGCGTTTCTCCAAATTCTGAAACACCACCTCCAGTGAAATCCGAACGGCTGGCCAACAGATCAGCGGACCTTGCCGCGCACGCTGTGGACAAAATAACTGACACTCCAAAAGTCCTGAAACATACCTCGAAAGTTGAAAACTATCAGTGTTGATAGTATATTACACGTGCAACCAACTAGCAGTTGCAACCACCCTGTCCACGACGTGCCGCGCGACGGGGCGAGTCCTCTCTGAAGCTGACAGGTGCTGCCAAGTGGGTCATTCTCGCCTTGCATCTCCAGCTGAAGAGAGGTTGTTGAGATGGCTCAGGGTGAATAGAAAGAGAGCTCGGTATCGAAGTAGGTGCATAAAAACCCGGAATATTTCCCGTCCCTATATGTTTCTGTACAACCTCGGAACTACATGCGACTCGAAAAAAGGGGTATCCGTACTTCTTTGAACCAAAAGTGAAATCGGGGAACAAAAACACCGTGCCGTGTATCTCCACCGGCCCCGATCCATAACCGGAGAACATAAAACCATCAAACGCCCGTTTCCGCGCCCCTTTACATGAATGTCAGAACAAACAAAATAACAGCCCCAGATGAGACGCCCGACAACCAGCTAGCTCTCACCGGGTCCAGGCTAAAACCGGCGCCCTTGACAGGTGAGTTCGTCAACGATGCTGCTGGTGTCCCGTCAATGTCAATCGTGTTGGGTAACGGACCCGGTGTTGTCAAAGTCAACGCGCCCCATGTTACCTCGGGCGTCGTGAAAGTCTCCGTCCACACAGTCTGCGTCGGCCCCGTGATGGTGCCCTCCCAATGGTTGACCCCGAAGGATGACGATCCTGTGCAGGTTGCGGCCGTTGTGCCGTCCAAGCTGCATTCAAGTTCGGCCGTTCTGTCACTCAGTTAGCCACTTTGATCTTTCGGATTCAGAAAACCATGGCTCGCAAACGGACAGTGTCCCAGGGGCCACGCCACCATATTTCAAAGTCCCTGGCCCTTCTGTGAAGACAAAGGGAAGGTCGCCGGCAATCTGACAACTTGGCGCCTTCTCAGCACAAAAGACCGTGTAGGTTGTTGCAGATTGGTCCTGAACAGTCGATTAATCAAAATGCTCCATCTCAACCTGGATTTCTCAATCAAAATACGTACACTGCCAATGATGCTGCCGCGAAGAGCAGCCCAGTGAGCCTCCCCGTAGCCGGGTATGTAAACTGATACGGTGGATTGGCCGTGTGCACCAGTGATTGCATGCGCTATCACAACCGTGGTGCAGATCCAGCAAGAGACTCGTCCTCCCCGGCGCCGTTCCTCTCGCCGAAATCTCATGATGTTTTGGAGGTGTGGCAGAGCGGTTACGCTTTCGATTTGGCAGCCATCGCAGCAACAGGGATATTCACAGAGAGAAATGGATTTTTTGGAAGGAAGAGAAGAGATGGGATTGTCACAACTCGATCTAGAACGGCAGGACAGTCATGCCCAGACCTGCGCTGTTTTGTCCGGACGATGGGAATTGCGTTCTTGGCGTTGGCGGCGCTCTTGGCGAGGGGGGGCTTCGCCAAGACATACCTCTGAGTTTTTCGTGTCGTCCAGATATAGTCGCCAAGCCGCACATCACGATGCTGCTCTTCGGGCGGTGACTTGCTTCTGTTTAAGACGAGCGCATCTGCATTGAAGTCGTGTATCTGTCGTGAACACCACATGGTTCTGCAAAATCCATGGCTTGCTGTAAGTGCCCGAACAGGTGGGTTCCAATGGGCGTTTGGCAGGGGTTACGTCAACAGTCGGCTTCAGGCGACGGTAGCTCCGACACCGATCTGAATCCTAACAACATCAAACGATCACCCGATCATGTTTCCCATGTAGCTTTTGGTTCTGGCACTTGTCGATCTTTGATATACCTCAGGGCAAAGCTGTAAACAAGGGTTGATTTTCTTGCCGTCGATCATCACCGCCAAAGCAACTTTGCTGCTGTATAAAACACGGGATGCGCTGTCAATCAGTTCCCGTACCACATCCAGAGGCGGGATCGCTTGCTTTTTGCTTTGCTACCTCCTTCTCTTCTGGGACTCCCAACCGCAATTTCTGTAGACCAGATTTGTGGACCAGCCATGTTTGAGGGTAGGCATAAAGTCATACAGGGATCATGTGTTGCTGATTGATGGCTTTCCCATTGAGCGGTTTGCCCGAAATCCGGACGATTTAGTACAAGTAATTTCAGCTTCAGGGAGGGACGCGTTTGGCTGGGTTTGATACCGAATACGGAGCAAGCTGCCTAAAAGATGTGGATATACTGTCTTAGTATCATATTTCTATAGTCCTTCTTCCATCTTTGGTTTTTACGCGTCTTCTTCTTGCTTTGTTTCGCCTGCATCTACTGAATTGAAATCGTCACCATGGTTCGCGTTACTACCTTGCTGGCCTCCGCCGGTCTCAGCACCATGGCCTCGGCTCAGGATGTCGGAGCGGCTACCACCTCAGTCACCTCTCTCTTCCTTCCCGGCTTCGACACGCAGACCATCTGGGCTTCTGTCATCACTGCCCAGCCCGCGGCGGCAACCTACTCACTCGCATGCCCTCCCGATGCCGATTCCAACGACTGTGGCCTTGGCACAGGCTTGACTATTGTTCAGGGGGAAAGCACCTTCTCTATTGACATGCGCGGAGAGTCTGTGTAAGTTCTGTTATGACCCTTCACCCCCTGTACCGAACCTTTGCTTACATTGACTAGCACACAACAATACGGTTGCAATCTCGTGGGCAAAGAAGCCAAGTGTTATGGCTCCATCATCAGCCCTGGCGGGACTGCTCTGTTCCAGCAGGTTGCAGGTGACTACCAGAAGGAAATCCAAGCCGTAACAATCACGGCCGGCTTGGAGAAGTTGGATGTTGAGGCTGCCACTACCAGTGCCTCCGGCACTGGCGCTGTTGAGACAGGCACGCAGACCACAACCCAGACAGAGGACGCTGCCGGCTCTACGAGCAGCAGCACAGCTGGTGTCCCCCAGATTACCCAGAATGCTATCATGATGGGTGCTGCTCTTGTCGGTGCCGGCGCGATGCTTCTCTAGGGGACTTGCCATGGAAACACAGATCTGTTCGCTGAGACGTTTGCGATGTCTCTGGTTGTGTAAGAACGA
The DNA here is from genome assembly GCF_035222475.1 of Podospora pseudopauciseta. NCBI lineage: Eukaryota > Fungi > Ascomycota > Sordariomycetes > Sordariales > Podosporaceae > Podospora > Podospora pseudopauciseta. Next base: position 8,238,329 of record NC_085892.1, read on the forward strand.
GGATGCATGTAAACATGACCGTCAATAATTAGAATGGCCACCCCGGCCTGCTATGCTATGTTCAAGGACGAAACCAACCGCACATGCTCAAGGATGAGAACAACCCCCTATGCTCAGCACCACCTACTGTCCAATCTGATAGGACATTCCATGGGAGACCCCTTTAACGGCAAACAACGACCTCAGCCTCTCTAAAACAACCGGTCCTCCCTCCCATCCTGCCAACTAGTACAGTTGATACACCTTGCAGCCTGTTTTGTGAACCCCCGTTAGCCAACAACCTAACAACCCCCCAAAAAAAAACAAAAACAAAAAAAAAAGAGCTCAAGAGTAGACTCACCTTCTCACTAATACTCTTCCGACAATACCTGCACCTAACAGTACGTTTGATGATCGGATCCTTCGAAAAAAACTGATATGTCGCCGCCATCCCATACAAGCTCATCCCCACACCAATGAAATTAATCAACCTGTTCAAGAAAAAGCCATAAGCCATCACCACCGCCCCGTCCGCCTGCGCCTGCTTCAAAGTATTATACCCCCCTTCCCCCTTATAATTCGACCCCCCTTTCAACACGGCAAATTTCTCCTCCAGGTTCTTGTTCAGCGGCAACAACACCGAAATTGGCGGCAGCAAAATATCCGTCACGAGCGAGGTCACAAGGGCGGTGAACATGGACGCGATGATCAGACCGAACGCGATCTCGAGCACGTTTCCCTGGAAGGCAAAGTCGATGAAGCCGTGCAGGAAGCGATGGGCTTTGGCCCGCCCACGGTCCAAGAGGTCATCGTCCTCGTCTCCGTCGTGCGAGGCGCTGCGGCCTGGCGGGGGGGAATCGGTGTACGTTCCTTCTGTGGTGAGGCGGGGCATCGTGGATCTTTGGACCGTATATATATATGTATGTGCCGAGAAATGCAGGTTTTGGGAAAAATGAGGATTGTTGTTGAAAGTATCGTGAAGTGAGGCAAGACGTTGGGTGTGAAACCCAAACGGGGGCTGCTCCTTCGACGTCACTGTTTCCTGATTGGGGCCACATAAGGGAGGTGCGGGGAGCAGAATCTTGGCAACTTCTGCCCCTCAAGATTGATGTTGATACGCTTTGCTTGACAATACACTACCACACACTTCATGACTGCGATCATGCGTTCAACCAAATGCCATGTTGCTATTACACATACACACCACAGTAGACCGACAACTTGCCACAAATAACAAAAGAAAGCTGCCACCCCGAAACGTCCCACAATTCCCAGCTTCACATAACTTGTGCTTAACCCGGTGCAACTCTGACTCCCATATAAACTGTGAACCATGTGATCCCCATTATGAACAAGAAAGCTAGGAACTCGAGTATTTCTCCCCGCTATCATCAAATCTAATCGCTCATGTCGAAATCATCGCTTTCGTCATCCCCACCACCGCCACCTATCGAGTCATCCTCATCGCTGTCAATCACAATCGGCTTCTTCTTCACGGCTGCGGCACGACCAGGCCTGGCCTTGGGCCTGGCTGCGGGAGGACTATCTGGAGCATCTTCCATAGCCTCATCGCCCTCATCGTCGCTCAAGCCTTTTTGAGCCTTGGCCTTCTTAGCAGCATACGCCTTCGCAGCTGGTGAGAGATGTGGTGCCTTGGGCTTAGCAGCGGCTGTTTTGGCGGTCTTGGTAACAGCGGCCTTGGCCTTGGGAGCAGTTGCCTCATCCTTGTCCTTAGTGCTCTTGCTGCCGGCAGGACGTCCACGCTTCTTGGCCGGTGCTGGAACGACACTGAGAGGGGCCTTTGCCTTGGATGCTGCCTTGGGAGCAGGTTTGGCAGCGGGAACGTCGTCGTCTGATAGGAAATCGTCCAAGTTATCCTCCTTGGTCTTCAGGGGGGATGACCTGGCGAGCGCCTCGTAATTGGTGTCGTCGTGGTCGTCCAAGTCGAGACTGGGCTTAGATGGCTTGGACTTCATCTTGGGGAGAACTGAAGTATCCCCACCTCCAGAATGGGACATGGCAAACAGACTAAGCCTGCCACCGCTGCTGCTCGAAGCTGGAGCTCCTATGCCCTTGACCATAGCACCGACATCACCGAGCTTCAAGCTGTCGTCACTATCCGAATCATCGCTGAGCTTATACATCGGTTTGGCCTTGGCTGCGGCTGCACGCTTGGCTGGTGGTTTCGCCTCAAAGTCATCTTCAGAGTCATCATCACTGAGCTTGTAGGATGGCTTTGCTTTGGCCGCGGCCGCGCGCTTGACGGGCGGCTTCTCCTCCACTTCCTCGTCCGATTCGTTGTCGCTGAGCTTGTATGACGGCTTCGCCTTAGCTGCTGCTGCTGCCACGCGCTTGACGGGCGGCTTCTCGGCCACGGCCTCCTCGGATTCTGAAGCCATATCCACATCTTCATCTACTGAAGGTTTACCCAAATCCATAAAGTCCTCGTCCGAGTCATCAGATACCACATACTTGGACTTCGCAGCAGCCGCGCGCTTGGTACGACCGTTGGTTGCTGTGGGAGCCTCCGACTCTTCCTTCACTTTAGTGTTGATGGGCATTGCCTTCTTACCCAAGAGGGCAAAATCGTCATCAGATATCCCACCGCCCGCTTCAACATCTGGCAAGGTTTTGTCAGCGACAGGCTTCGGCTTGGACTTTGCCTGGAACGCCTCGGCAAACCGCTGCTGGGTTTTCTCCGTCTTGATAGGCACAGGAGCAGCCTTGACGGCCTTGGCCCTAGATTTCTTCTCTGGCTCATAGGCGTCATCATCCTTCCGACGGCGGCCTCCTCCCTTCCCTACACCGAGCTTGTCCGACTTGCGGCGGCCCATTCTGCGAATGCCGGTGGCGATCTCATCGTCCAGCTTCAGCTGCGTTTCCCACTCCTCTTGGAAAGCATCCAAATCCTTGATCCAAAGGTCCTTCTCACTCAGAGCCTGCAGTTCATCATGCTCCGCCTTCTTGGCCGCAATCTGGTTTTTAAGTCTCTCAAGACGCTCGCTGGTGAAAGACCAGACAGGCATCGAAAGCAGGTAGTCGTAGTCGCGAGCGCCTCCAGCGGTGTCGTCATCTTCGGCCTCTTCAGTAGCCATTTCCTCGTCAGGCGACTTGGCCTTCTTATCCTCCTTGGGAGGGAATGCCTCATAGTCGCGGTCACGAAGCTCCTGCACCAAGACAGCCTTCTTCTTTCGGTTGACCACCATCTTGTTGTCGATGATTTCCGTGATGAAACGGTACTGGTTCTTGAGCTTCCGGTAATCGGCGTGGTACACCTTGAGCCAATGCTTCTTGCGCTCTGTGTACATCTTCAGGCGGTAGTGGTAGTATTCCTCCATGATCTCCTCCACCTTGTCGTATTTTCTGATCTTGCCCTGAGTGTCAAAGGCCACCAAGTTTGTTGTGGAGACGGTAGTGGTAAGCTTGAACTTCTCCAACAGACCTTCCCTGAGGGCTGCCTCTCGGTGCTTCTCGTCCATGTCAATGATGAAATGGACCGTCTTGTGGTCGTTGAACTCCTTGTAATCCTTGATGAAGGTCGGTGTCTTGTCGTTCTGGATGATGTCCTCAAGCTTAGCCTTGAAGTCATCAGTCCACATGCGGATTGGCAATTCAGTAACGTGGATCTCGTTGGGGTTCTGCTCATCTTGCCTGATAATACCGTTGAAACGCCACTTGTTGGGCGCTTCCTGCTCCGGAGTTCCTTTCCAACCACGCCACCATGGTGCCATGGGGACGAAGGGCTTCTCCTCGGTATCGTCAGGGTCAAACCTTCCCATCCGGCGCCTCAGATTCTCCACTATGTGCATGGGGTGGTAGTTGGGAATCGAAGTACTCCAGCCGGTACCAATACCGTCGGCACCATTGACCAAGACCATTGGTAGGATCGGAGCATACACCTTGGGCTCGATCATGTTGCCGTCGTCGAACTGGTACTCGAGATTGGGCTCGTCAAGCTTGGAGAAGACCTTGCGCGCAAACGGGGACAGTCTCGTGTGAATGTAACGAGCGCTGGCAGAATCTTTTCCACCAGAGAGTCGGGAACCGAAGTTGCCGCTAGGTTCTAGGCAGTTGACGTTGTTCGAGCCGACAAAGGTCTGAGCTAGACCAATGATTGTCTGCTGCAGAGATTGTTCACCGTGATGGTAGGCGGCTTGCTCGGAAATATAACCGGCAAGTTCCACAACCTTCTGGTCGTTGACAAGATTGCGCTTGAAGGCAGAGTAAATGACCTTGCGCTGACCAGGCTTGAAGCCGTCGATCATGGATGGGATCGATCGGATGTTGTCAGCCATACTGAACAGAATGAATTCGTTCTGGAGGAACTGGGAGTAACTAATTCTCTGAGCCGTAGAGTCGAGGAAGGTTCCCGGAACAAAGTTGCCCAACCATTCTTTGCGAGCATCGGCCTTCTTTTTGCTGAAGATCATGTCAAGCATCTGAGACTCCTCTGGCTTGAGTGTCTCGAATTCTTTGAGATGGCGATCCAGATCAGTGAAGTAGACTTGGGCGTCTTCGTTCGAAGAACTACCCAACCCCTTCAAGTACTTGTACTTCCACTTCCGGAGTTCATTCTTGTTGTTCTCTTTCCACGTCTCATACTCGACGAGGTTGAAGAACGACTTGGGACGCAGAGGTTTCTTTGGGTTTGTGCCTTGCCACACCTTGACGACAGGGGTGATGAACTGCTGGAAGAAGTTGGGGATGCGCAGCAGCGAAGGAAACTGAACCTCAAGGAAGTTGATGAGCAAGCCCTTGATATGACTGCCGTCCAAATCCTGATCGGCCATGATCATCAAATGGCCGTATCGGAGACCCCTGGTATCGGTGTACACTTGCTTGTGCTTCAGACCCAGGAACTTTTTGATGTTTTCGATTTCCTTATTCTTCATGATCTGCTCGGTCGATGCGTCACGCACGTTCAGCATCTTTCCACGAAGAGGGAACACGCCGATGCGATCCGGATCCAGGACAGCGCGACCAGCAACGGCCAATGCTCTGGCAGAGTCACCTTCCGTCAAGATGAGGGTACACTCGTGGCCACGCTTGGTGCCCGCCAAGTTGGCGTCGACAAGCTTCTCATTGCTCACACGAGCACGCTTGTTGCCGTCCGATTTTGCCAGCATCTTATCCGCTTTCCTTTCAGCAAACTCCATGATGTTGGCGATGACTTCAGACTTCTGGACCTTCTTGAGAAAGGCATCACTCAGGATACACTTGCTACCAAAGGCACTAACTTTGGTCGTCAGTTGCTCCTTGGTCTGAGAGGTGAAGGCAGGGTTGTCGACCAAACAGTTGATGAAGATGAAGATGTAGTTGCGGAAGTTGGCCGGCTTGAGACCATGGCCCTTCTTCTTCTTGTTGAGCTCCTTCAGAAGGGCTTCGGTGATTTGATCGGCAATGTAGTTGACGTGTGTACCACCCGATGTTGTGGCGATATTGTTGACGAAGGACACTTGTTGGAATGAACCATCTGACACAGTGAACCCCACCTGCCACGTTCTGCCCTTGTCCCTGACCTCCTCATACTCTACATTCGCAGCAGTAGGTTTCTCGCCTTCGGGAACAACGTCACCCCGCTCGGCAGCGATTGATTTGGCGTATAGCTGGCAATAGCCCTTGAACTTGGCGATCTTGAGTTGCTCCCCGTTCAGCCAGACTTTGACGCTGGCCATGGTGCCTGCCATGTCGTACACACGGCGGTACATGAGGGCTTCCAAGTCGTCATCAATGCCGTTCTCCATGCCAAATCTCTTGTAGTCCGGAAGGAAGGTCACTCTGACGAAGTCGTTGGTCTTGTTGGCTGTGATTTTGGGCTTTTCCATCTTGGACATGTTGTCGGTCCAGGTCTGCTTGTATCGCTTGCCGTTGACGCTATCCTGGCACTCCAGAGTGAACTTCAAACTGAAGATATTGGTAAGCTTCGCACCGTAACCGTTGCGACCACCGACCGTCTTCTTCTCATCATCGTCGTAGTTCGAACCGGTGAGAAGGTGACCAAAGATAAGCTCGGGGATATAGCAGCCCTCCTTCTGATGCATCTCAACCGGGATTCCCTTGCCGTTGTTCTCGACTGAAATTTCACCCGTCTCGCGATCGACAGTCACCTTGAGAAAGGTCATGGAGGCATCGCGCTGGCTGTTGTCCGCGGCGTTGACAAGGATTTCGTCAAAGATCTTGTAGAGACCAGGAACAAAGGATACAACACGATTTTCCATCAACTTTTCCGTCTTGTTGAAAACCCACATCTTTTGATCGGTGCGTTCAACGGACCCGATATAGGTATCGGGGCGCTTGATGATGTGCTCGAGCTGCGTGAGCTTCTGGTATGTTTCGGTGGCGGATTTGGAGGACTTGGAGGCAGCTGCCAGGGCTGGCTCATCGTCGATCAGCATGCTGTCGTTCTCGATCTCAGCCAGTGGCTTGCCACTGGACTTCTTCGCCGGTGCCTTCTTCTGCTTCTTAGCCATCGGAGGAGTGCTGGAGAGAGGCCTATCGTCATCGCTATCATCGCTATCCGGCTTCGTTCTCTTCTTGGGCGCCGCCTTCGCCTTGCCGACCGTGAGCTTGGTTTGGACCATCTTGGCAGCTTTCGCGGCAGGCGCTTTCTTCGGCGCAGCCTTAGCTTTTGTTTTCTGTAGCAGATGTTGTTAGCTTTGCTGTTGCTTGCGCTTGTATTGGTAGAATAGCTCAGTATTCAGAGTTGGTGCTTCAACTGAGCGATCCTCTGCTGCCGCCGAGTTACCGCTGGGTAACCAGACTAGATGCAGTCTGCAAAACCAATTCAAAGACGAAGGGAAGGGCTCCAGGAAACATACGTACCACCTCTGGTGAGTATCCGTCAGACTCGCTTTGGGCAGTGTCAAAGACGGACTCCACGTCTGAATCCATGTTGGCGATGACCTGGGAGGCGCGTTCCTCAAGTCGCGCGTCGCAAAGTCTTTAGCGCAACGTGAAAAGGGGCGGCAGAGGGAGAGCAAAGGCTTTGTTCTTTGGTACATGCAAAATTCGAAGGTGGAAAAGGGTCGAAATAAGACGAAGTCTCGACACCACACGACGCAACAATAGCGAAAAAAAGAGATTCCGCGAGAGGCCTCGATCAACTCGCCCAGCGTTTGTCGTCGAGTCGAAGGGAGTAGGCAAAATGAGAAGGAATGGAGGGGTCGCGTCACAAGAAAGAGTTAAGAGGGATTGTTGTGGCGAGTGTAGCCGGCCGCAGGTAAACAAAGTCGTCGTTGTGCGTGGTCCCAGTGGTGGGTGTACTGCGAGCCTGCTGTGCGTTGTGTTCAATATTTCGTAGGGCGAGTTTTCCTCGACTAGGGTCTTGAATGCCGTGTCCAGGCACCATACGCGAACGAGACGCGACTTCCTACTGAAAGTGGGGTCGGGGCTTGTGGTGCCTCAGGCCTGGCAAAACAAGAATCAGTAGCCCCACTTCTGCCAAGTTTCAGGAGCACCCAAGTGTCTGGCAGGTGGTAGATGACAAAGAGGCAACGGAGCCTTCCATCTAATGACTAGCCAATCATTTTACACAATTCCTTTCACCCATCTAGGCACAAACCACGGGCAACCGAAGAACGAACGACATTCCATTTTTCAGTTCGACACTTCCTGCCGTGATTTATCTTCCCGAGCTGGCCCTAGTGACCCAAAGGGCCTCAATGGAAGGAACTGCCAGAAGGCCCCAAAAGATGGATAGCCAGATGACCCTACCGTGGAGGCACCAACGAAAATTTGCGACTTCAGCGTCGACACATGATGCAGATGAATTTCCAGGTTCCCACCCACCTCACCTCAGTGGTCCCAGCTTCCGAGTTGTTTGCTCAGATTTGCAGTTCTTTGGCGAAATCCGGAATCGTACACGTCTCTTTTCTCCGCCTGATTCACTGCTAGTTCCTTGCTCGTCCACACAGACTGGTCCGACTGGTCCGACTTCCAGCTGCGACAAGCGAGTAGCGGTACGACCACCACCGGCATCCCGTTCTTGTGTGCTCTCTTGCAAAGCCCATGCTCCCAAGGGACTCAAGAATTCAAGGCTACCCATCGGCTCTTTTCTACATATTGGATGGGTATCCCACCCCGCACAAAAATATCGAGTCTCGAGACGCTGGTTACATGTTGTATAGTTCAGTGCGCCCCTAGCCACGTTTGGTGAATTGTACTCGCCGCCGCCCATGCTAATTTAGATTGCTGTGGCCCAGCCTGGCAGTCCCCAGCCTGCCCAAAACCATTGCTAGCAATTGTTTGGATCGGGTCTCGAGAATGAACCCCACGGCAGCTACATACTTTCCGCTTCGGTATGCCGGCGTCCGGTCGCCTCCATATCGCATCTGTCCCAGGACCAATCCGATCTAGGACTGCGGGCCCTGGCTTCTTCTATGGGGGACGAGGCTGTGGAGTTGTCTGTACCTCCTCGCAGACAGTCCTTTTCGATGTGGATCGAGACTCTCTACGCGTGACGAATGGGATGCTGTCGCGGCTCTGGATACCAGCAATGCTGTGGCACCTTGCGTCTGCTTGCAACATCCGGCGGATACAGGCTTCTCTTCCAATGCCCCGACGTGCTGCGTACAGCCGTGACAGTGACAGCTGGAGCTGTCTTACAACGGCGTGTAAAGGCTTTTGGAAGGTCACCCTTCTCGCTCGGTAACACGTCTAAGACCTCAACAGTATTTTACACATCTGAACTGTGATGCTCCCGGCTGGCAGACTGGCAGTCGGGGCCTCCTTGGACTGGACTGGGCATCAGTCTGCTTGTCCCTGATATTTCCCCAATGATGGTACTGTCTTCGAGTGGCTATGAACGCCAAGTTTGGCAGGGGGTGTGTCGAATACACTAATACCAGATTATGGGGGGCTCTGGTCATCACTTGAACCGGTAGATTGTCTCGGCATATCCGGTCAATCTTTCAGTCTTGCAAACCGGCCTAGGTTGCTCTTAAATTGGGGGCGGGCCTTTCCACCACCCTCTGCCGGCGCGGCATTGCGAGAACTGTGATCGGCGAGGTCTGCTATGACTGCTGCGATAGGTTCACTTCTCCTGTCCGCTGGCGACTTCACTGGGCCTTCTTCGGGCTCTGTGCATCCGTTTGAGGCACCATACTGTCTGTGTTGGGCAGAACACTGTTGCGTATTGGCTCAGCGGGTGCTCACAGAAGTCGTCGCCGCGGGCTTTAAGCATGCCTAAGCGGCCGAGAGTCGAGGGCTCCATGTAGCCCTAAACATACGACAAGAAGCTGTCGCCTGAGTTTGGGCGAAATGGGGCCGCCCAATCTTCGTCAATGCCGAAGCAGGGTATACAGCACGGAGCTGGCCAGAGGATTGCACCTCTTTCTGGTTCTGCTCACTATCTGTCGCCAGCCTTTGCGCCACATCTTTTTTGAACTTCATCACTTCGCTGGCTGACTTTGACTCGTCCAGTTGACAGTATGTCAAATTTGTGCCGGCTCGCTCTCCCTTCCCTGTCCTAGCCACCTGAAGGGCGATAACAGAAGAAAATATTTTTGTTGAGAGGAAGGATGCCTGATCGCCAACGTGGACAGCAGGTCAGCAAAACACCTGTACTTCTTTCGGACACTTTTTCGGTGCAAACTTGTACAAGGTCAAGCTCGTGGGTGGGCAAGGCACAGTGCATTTGACAGATGCTCTTTTCCGCTGTATTGCGGCGAATCTCGGCGGAGAATATTGCGGAAAAAGATTTTGCTCCTGTCTTTCTCTCGGGCTTCTCGAAGAGGCATGGAATATCACGGAATCGAGTTGCAATATGGCCATTTCGATTGGGAAAGTTATGGGTGCCTGGCAACCCCTCTTGGTTCCTGGGCTGGGATGACTTCAAAGCAATCAATTTGACAGGCAATACGGTCGTCGGGGCGTCCTTCTAAAACAAGTCATATGACGGCCTATTATTACGCATCAGCAGCAAGAGATCCAAATACTGACGGGCTCTTCATCCCCTGAAACGAGCTATCAAAACACGTCCTAGCGACAGAGGTAAAGCGGCCACGTGTGTCGAGTCAGTTAATCACTTGGGATTGCGGTGCTAGATGAGACGACGATGATGCTCCCTATTTTCTCTTTGTTACACGCTCACATCGACGGAGTAGCCAAATAAGCCAACAATCTCAGCGGCAACCCTTCTGCAGCCATCCGACAGTCTCCCTCCTGCCCAGGGCTTCTCGAACAAGGCCTGTCCCTGCGAGAAGTTCATGGACCGCACTTGCCTCCCCAAACCTCTTTGTTCTGCCTTTGGCGGAACATGTAGACAACTTCCGGGTGCCTTTTGGTGTTGATATCCACTTGAGGCACAAACACCTCTGGGATGTGTTGTGTTAGCTTCACTCGACTCCAGTCTTTCTCGCAGATTGTCTGGAACCGCAAAAGTTTACGAGGGCCAATACCGAAAACCTTGTTCTTGGAAAGTGTGGCTATCTTACGGCTCTCTCAACAGTGTGTTCCCACAATCCTGCCGCATATCTGGACCTATGATCTCGTGCCGAACATAGCCCGACAGGAGACACAGTCACCAAAACCATAGTGGCACCCCAATCCAGCCGGTCTGCCTCGCCGCCTGGCTCTGGATGTTCCAGTTATTCTCAGCGTGCTGCCATCGTTTGAACCATCATTCATCGGGCTATCGACCGCCTTTTCCCCGTCATTTCTCATATTTGGGCTCTCGCTCAGGTGAGCAAAGAGCGGTGGGAAGACCAAACAAACCCCTACTCGCCAGGAAGTCGAATCCCTGGATGCCCCGGACAAAGGAATCACATCGAGAACGCTGCGCGGACGAAATCTGTCTCTCGCGGCTGCATGACACTGCGTGCCGGTGGTTAAGAAAAGAAAGGCAACACCCGAGCTCCCTGTTGCTGTGTGCGAGCCTCAAGGAGTATTTACAGGCTTCCCAGCTTGCGAGGGTGCTCTGCGTGGGCTTTGTTGTTTGTAGCCTGAAAGGGAATGGGTTTCCAACATCAAGTCTCTCTCAGCCACAGACGCAAGCACTGTCTGACTTGGTGATTGTGTCCCCTCCAGTCGCTAGGCCTGCCACCCTTATTACCCCTCCCATCTCTCTCCCCAAGAGTTGCAGTGGTAGCGAGCGAGGCACGCGAGACATCTCCACAACATATCACCGCCATGGTATCAGTAGCCTCTCTTCTTAACCCGGAGCCTCCTCGGGCTCCGTTGCCACGTTCTCGACCCAGTCAATTCGCTTCACCTTCAGCTCGTCCAGCTGTCGCCTTTACATCAGGACCATCACCCGACAGGCCAGGGACCAGGACAGCAAACATGCAAGACGATCCCAGACCAGCTCGACATGCAGTCAGAGGCATGATCAACTATCCACCGTTCGAGGACCTGGATGCAGCCTCGCTCCACGAGGTCCACAGGTTCCATGTGTCAGATCTGCGGGAGATTCAGAGCAACTGCCGCCGGATTCCTTACCACAGCCAAAAGAAAGACTTCTATCAGAAGACCGGGCGAGAAAGCTTCGAAGGTAAACCAACAAGAAATCCGGAATGCATCGCGGGATACCTGTACTGACTTTGACAGTTTTCGAGTACTCTTTTAGACTTCCCAGGGACAGTCGCCTTCGATCAGACAACACTTACACCGTCATGTGGGATTACAATGTTGGCCTCGTGCGCATGACTCCATTCTTCAAGTGTCTTGAATACGGGAAGGTTTGTTTGTCCCGGTGCTCGGTCCTGGATGAGGAGGGAAATTTGCTGATTACATTAGACTACTCCTGCGAAAATGCTCAACCAGAACCCGGGGCTCAAGGACATTACGCACAGCATCACTGGGGGATCTATTATCGCCCAAGGTATGCTATGCACGAGAGATTACCTACGATAGATATGCTAATGCATGTCGCAGGCTACTGGATGCCATACTCCTGTGCCAAGGCTGTCTGTGCAACATTCTGTTACCAGATTGCAGGTGCCTTGATTCCCCTATTCGGCCCAAGTTTCCCCTCGGAGTGCATTCGGGAAGGTATGCCTGGCTACAAACACATGGTCATCGATCCCGACATCATTGCCAAAGCTAGGCTGGAGGCAAGGCGACTGCTACATCTTCCAACACCACGCAGTGGCCCTCTACTCAGTCCACGCATGTCTCGCAGCGTCAGTCCTCGACCATGTCCACGACCGCCCCGGCTGGCCGCTGAGCCCTACAGCAACCGGATAGACTACGATCGACCGATGCCTTTGAGTCCGCATAGTAACGCAGACCACGAATTCTATGCTGGATCGCCTGATATCTACAGTCGTAATACACCCACCGAGTTCATGTCCGGCGGATATGGGACTGGTATCCGTCCACCACCAATGAACACTCCAACAAGATGGATTCCAGTAAACCTTCCACGGCCGTATTCATCGTATCGCTCTGATCCATCTACTGAACGGGAGCAGCGTCGCCCGCAGCATCAACACCATCAATATCCGCAACCGTGGACAAGGAACAACATTGAAGACAAGTCCTACGGATCTCGAGCCAATCCATGGCTCTCGGCAGTTCCACGTATTCCATCACCATACCCTCAACGCGCCGTACGGTCCCCCACCATTCAAAATACTACTGCACGACCATACGAGCGTCCCACGCATACGCTACCACCCATTCGAAGTCTCTATCAAAGCCTTGGTGCGAATAAACGGACATTTGATCAGATCGAGCGGCCTACAAGCAGTCACTCCACGCCCGCAACTGACCAAAGACCGGATATTAGTCCTTACCCCAAACTCCGTGGTCTTCCTCCCGCCTCGCGATCCCTAAGCCCGAGTATGCAATCAGTTAGGCCGGCTTCGGAGGAGGATGCTGCGCTAACACTGATGCGACTTTGCGAAAAAACGAGCAAGCAGGAGGAGAAACAGGAGCGAGTGCAGAGACAAGATGATGCCATTCCGGAGAGTTCAGGTGTGGGACCAAAAGGCGAGAGCAATACTATTTCCAGCAGCCTGGTAACGAATATCGGCAGTCCTACGTGCAGCAGCGGCGGCCAGACAAGGGTATGGAGCGAGGATGCTGATTTGAAGATGGAGCACGCCAGCACACCGTCATCTCCACATGCTGGTGACGCCAATGTGACTTCCACACCCAATTCACTGGCCACCAGGTCCGTGTCCTCCTCCTCTGACGCCGACGATGAAGACAATGATGATTGCAACGACGATGTAAGTCCCAGGCGCAGGGGAGCGTCAAAGAGGAGGAGGGTTCTGAGCTGATGTGATGAAATTTGGCTGCTGCTCTCGATGTTCATTTTACGCTACACTGCCAGTATTCCTGGGGTTTTGCTCAAGTCATTATCCACTTCTTTCTCATCTTCCACATGTCACTACTTCATTTTTACCTAAATAGCCAACACCACCTGCCATGTGGGTGGGATTTGGGGAGCCAGGTCTCGGGCTGGTTTTGTCGGGTATGGATTTCATGGTATGAGCAAAGGGTTGAGGGAAATTTCTGGTGTTTCGAGGCAATGGGACAAGAAAAGAAAAAGGAGGCGCTTCGGTTTGGGGGTTTTTTATCCACAAGGCGGTTGGCGAGCATTGATATTGGAATGTTACTGCTTGTTCTTTGCATATTTTACCTGAGTTCATGGCTATGCTTATCGGTCTTTTCTTGTTTTCTTTCCTTCGTTTTCATAATTCTTGAATATTTGGCATTGCCGCTGGGGAAGTTTTTTGGGTGAGGAACAGAAAACGAAAAGCTAGACACCGCCGGGCAAACACGAAGAGGACTTTGGCCCGGTGTGTATGTGTGTGTGTATGTGTGTGTGTGTGTGTGGGTGGGTGTGGGTGGGTGCTTCTTTTGACAATACCAATTAGATGGGGTTATCTAGCGAGTAGCGAAAGCAAACATACAAACAATCGATCGGTTCTCTTTCTCTGGCAGGTAACAAACATCAGGTAGAACGAATATTGATTTTTGGACATTCAATTCAACCACCCTCCTAGGTCTGCAAATAGTCACCGTCATAACAAGCTATCAGGCTGTGCTGGAGGCTCAAGACGCAGGAACAAGGAAAATCTTGAACGACATTCCATGACGTGCATGACCTGACATGAGGCGCGTAGGTGTTTAACTGCGGTGGAACACCTGTTCGGAAACCCATCACATAGGTACTTTACCTTGACTCTTCTCATCGGGCAGGGCCGGGGGAGGGTAAAACCCAGAAGAACGATATCCAATGAAGTTCGGCACACAGAACGAACGATGGAACTTTGTGTTTCTGATGCGATGCTGATGAGTCACTGCAAAGGGGTTGGAGTTACATTTTGAACTTGGTTACAATTGTTAAGAATGGAAGTGAATGGTTGGGGGGACGTGGGGTGAGATGGGGAGATGAGTTGATTAATCGGTTGTACAGATGTGAGATGCAGTTGCTGGGGTCTCACGACAGGATCTTGTAGGGTTATGCAGAGCTTAGTGTCTTGTACAACTAGAAATAGGAAGTGATAGAGAAGAATGGAGGGGAGTGTTTACTTACCTCTAAAAATGTTGAGGGTACGAGCAGTTTGTCTTTTCAAGCTCCAAGCTCCTGCTTCGAGCTTTAAGGAAACTGCACAAGTTCTTCGTCCAGAATTTCTTGTCCGCTGTTCGACAGAGCCCACGCCCTCTCAAATTTCGGGTTGAAAACTGCCTGGCAGGGCAGCCAGTGATTTGAAGAAATTATTTTTGACTCTTTTAGCCCTATAACAGTTTTTGAGATACGTTTCTAGAAGTTTTGGGGTTTACTGGCAAGTTTTGTGCGGTGGTGTTGGAAGCCGTGGCATGTCAACACGAACTGGAAAAGGGGCGTTGCCAAGGTAACTTGCTCAAAGTCCAGCATCGCTCCACTTTCATGATATTGCCATCAAACCGCCGAACACAGACACTTTATGCATTGGAAAAATGAGAATTCATGTGGTAGAAGAAGCCTTCAGTTTTTTCCATCCCTATAATTGTCATCAGTGTATCTGATGGAAGCTTCATCGTGTGTTAGTGGCGCCGCCCCATGCGTCATCTTGAACTACCTTATTTTTAACAACTGGGGTATGGGATGGGAACACTATCGTCGAGAGCTGTGATTGCTTTAAAAGGATCGCTATTAATTGGAATGTCACTGCGACATGGCGAGTATCACGGCACTGTTCGGCAGAAATACTCACCCCAGGCCTCAACTGGTGCGTTGACCGGATTTTGCGTCTCCATACTCCCAGCGCCTCTTCTGTGTGAGGCACCAATTGTCCGTTTCGAAACCTTAAGCAACCCCCCACCGTTTGGTATAATATCTCTGGTTGGGACAAAAACCTTTAATCCTGAGCTTCCGTTGTCGCATCCTGCCTTGTGGAACGGACCTCTTGCATCGAATCCACGACATCAAAGCCCTCTCCTCCCACACCTTCAATAAGTCACACGGAATTGGCGTGTGTACTCAAATAGACAACAATTACCACCGGGAATTCTTTGACCGTTAGCTGCGTCCGCAGCTCCACCAACACCAACGGCAGCTGCAGCACCCAACATGTGCGAAATCCAAGAACGGCACGACAAGCGATGTGGCCACCTCGTCGAGATGTCCTATGAGTCCTGTAAGTCTCTTCGCAAAAAACATTGCCTCCGTATCGCTCATCACTAATCTCCGTCTTCTACCCTCACAGGCGAAGATGCATGCGGCAACTGGGAGGTCTTCAACTGGCACACACACCTCGTTCGCTGCGGGATGCCCCGGTGCGTGGAACTCCGAAGGCAAATGAGGAGGTTCCAGAGAACACAGCGACGGATGGCGATGAATCAGTTTTCTTCCTCGCCCAGGGCTCAAGAGTTTCGATCTGATGACACGAAGATGGAGGATAAGGAGGAGCCCCAAGTCGAGCATAAGGGAAAAAGTATGCCAACGCCAAAATCCGCGACTGCGACCGAGAACCAGGAGAAGAGGAGGGACTTTTGGGGTGTTATATAAGAACCGTTTCTCTTGGTTTTCTTGACGTTTTTTGTGTTTTGTTGTTCTCTTCTGTGTGGAAACAGATGCTTATTAGTTCTTAGTTCACGCAGATGTACGAGCATGGAACTTCGAGAAGATGAACATCGACTAGTACAACATCAGTTTGTAGCATGAAATGGCTTGGAAACGAGGGGTTTTGTCATGAACATTGACGTATAGTTAATTGAACTGGTGTAGGTGAATAGTTACAGATGGGCGTGCCCGAGAGTCTTCAGTTAGTGGCATAATGATATGGGAGCATTGCCTTTCTTTTTAGGTACATAACCCTCAACTACAGCCTCCTTTTGATGTCACGATCAGTGAGTATCACCTACTTCCTCCCAAGCTTCTTCTCCTTCCAGTCCTTCACCCAGCCCTCTGCCTTCCCCTTGGGCACCACGAAAATCTTGAGTAGATCATCCACAATCTCCACGTTGCCACTGCTCAACACTTTGAGCAGTGATACTTTCTTGCCCACCTTTGCCAACCCTCCACTGACTGTCTCAACGTAGCACTCGACATTGTTCGCCGTGTATTTGTTTTCTCTGTCCCATGGCAGAGGGAACACATACCCAAAATGCTGCTCCAAGCTCTCTGTCTCGTTAAACGCCTTGATGAAATCGCTCTCATAGTCGGCAGGATACAGCAGCATCGTCGGCACCGAAAGGGAACTCTGGGGATCCAGCGGGTCGGGAACAAGCTGGACATGCGCGTCCTCCATGTCAGGCGGCTTCCCGGTCGACCTCGTCTTGATGTTTCTAGCCTCCAGTGCTGCTTTCATCAGCACCTCCTTTCTCCTGGCATCAGCCGCCCTTTTCTCCTCGGCCTTCTTGTGCGCCGTCACTGTCTCGTTCTTGGCGATGATCTCCTTGGCCAGCTGCTGTAGCGCCGCGTTCGAAGAGTCAATCTCTAACCCCCTCGCGCAAGCATCATCCGACTCGACGATCTTGTTCACCGCCAACAGCGCCTTTGCAGACCGGTAAAAGGCCTTGACGTTCTTCGGATTCAGCCTCAACGCAGCCGCGCAGTCCAACGTGCAAGACCGGTAGTTCTTCAGCTCCAAATGACAAGCCGCCCGGTTGACGTACAACTGCTCCAACAGCGTCCTCTCCTTTTGCGTTTCTTCGGGGTCATCCTCCACCTCTTCATACTCCTCTTTCGTCGCTGTCTTCTCATCCTCCTTGACAACCCCCGACCCATCATTCTCCGCCAACCTCTTCTTCTCCCTCTCCTCAAAAGCCTTCTGCTCCTCCTCGCTCCTCATCGCCACCTCCTGCTGCTTCTGAACCTTTTTCTTGATCCCCTTACTCCGTCTAAACTCCTCCGCCTGCAAGATCTGGACTCCCTTCCCGTAAAACTCCTTCGCATCAGCCCACTTCTTAGCCTTGAAGCACTCATTCCCCTGCTCCTTGAAGTTGAGGCCGTTTTCCAAAGGCGTGCCGTCATAGGCAAGAGACTGCAAAGCGGCAAGCTCCTCGTTCTCTTCAGCGTCGTCCAGCTCGGTCATGAACAGCGGGTGTTTGTTCAAGTCGGCGATCGTCTCCTCGAGCGTCATCCCTGTGTTGACCTTGTAACCGGCTGGCAGGCCGGGGAACATGGTGGAGAGGTCGGCTCCTGCCGGGGGAGGGGCAGGGCCGATTGGGACATTGTTGTCATCCAGCTTGAGGTCTCTGGTGTCGTTGGCGAGATTATCCATTTTGGGCGGTTTTTCCTTTTTTGGATTTTTTTTTTGGAGATGACTAAGTGAGAGACTGAAACTGAGCTATTTGCGACCCAGTGAGAAAACCAGCCAGTCCCGCTAAAACGGGTATGCTGGGTTGGCCGTCGACAGATAACCGTAGACAAAAGTCGTGAGCTATACAGAGAAATGTCCAAATAAGCGAGCCGTTTGTAGAGAAATTTTTGAGGGACGTATTTCTTCTCTTGCCCAACGCGAGATCGGTTTGTTTCTGCCCGCTCTGGTGGAGTGGCAATGGTGAGGTTGGAAAAATTATTAACCTTGGGGTTAGGGTTCGTCTCGAGCGGGGAAACCATCGTCAACCCTGACACAACCCTGACCAAGGCACAAGCAAGCAGTGTGTCAAGTTCGAGAACAGAAAAACAGAAATCTATATTCGTGACCCGTATCTACAGTTCCATCTATGGTATAATCCCAATGCTCACCAAATTATGCCAGTCGTCGGATATCATAACCGTCGTGAGCGCAGCGCTGTGACGAACAGAAAACAAGAAAGAACCCAAACGCCTCGCCTCGCTTCTATAAATCCCGACCCTTTTCTATCCCACCGCCGATCCATACCACTATCCCCTTGAAAAATATCCCCCATTATAGCCACCCTCAATTACTTTCGCATTAAAAGCTTTGCCCACCACCTAGGGTTCAAACCGTTCCTCCTCCTCAGTATTCCGGGCTGGATATCTCTTTACAGAGAAGCACTGCACCGCTCCAAAAACAGCCACAAGGGCACTCCCCCACCAGGCAAGCGCTGTGCAATCTACCCTCTTCCCCATGGCATAAAGATAGCCGGCAACGGGTGGTGCAATCATGCGGCAGGCGGCACCAGCACTTGCCGCAAGACCGTTGACCTTGCCCAGCACTGACGGGCTGGGTGTGGCCTCCTTGATTAAGATAAGAAGTAAGGGGTACAGAATAATCGACAAGAAGTTCCGGACTCCGAGGCAGAAGTAAATGGCTGGGTAGAGGAGCTGATCGGGGACGTAAAGAAGGCCGGGAACAATCATGTATGCGATCGGGTGGAGAACCGTCACAATGATGAAGAGCCTATGCACACCTATCCGCTCGGCCAGTGGTGGAAAGATGACGGCTTGAACGACCAACGCGATGATGCCTTGAACGGCAAGAATCATGCCGACAGCCTGGAGTGAGAGGCCCAGGCCGCCGGGGGAGTAGAGCGGGTTGACCTTGCCAAACAAGGCGTGAATAGGAACTCGGTCGTCCTCGAAGAAGATGGGCATAAGGTGATCGTAGGTCATGGAATGGTAGGTGAAGATAGAGAGGGAGACGACGACAGCCATAATTCTCTTGGAGAATATATTGGTGTGTTGCTTCTCGATGTCTTTTGGCTCCTTGATATCTCGATCCCGCATGGTGCCATAGTTTTCGTCTCGCATGTCAACGGCCGGGCGCTTGATGGCGTCTGACGTCTCGATCAGGGGGGTATTCTCGGAGAGGAACGTGTGGTCGGGGAGGGAGATGCGCGGCTGCATGTCGGGATGTGTCTCCTCCAGCAAGAAGTAGCCCATCATGATGCTGACAAGAAGAAGCGCAGCACAAATAAGATTCGGTAGGAGGTAAGGGAAGCGCTGGAAGAGAGAGCCCGTGGGAAATAGGTGGGGGTACGACTCGTGGGGGTCTGCAAACAAACCCCCTATCATGGGTCCAATGATCGTACCGACACTCCAAACAAACGGCACTGTTACTAGTTAGCCCAGCAAATTTCGAAACAGGAAAGCTTGCGAAATAACGTACTGATAGAGTATGCCTTCGGCTCGTGCTCAGGCTTTGTCACCAGCTCGCCAACCATGGTCTGGATGACGGCAATATTGCCGTTCAAAAGCCCACCGATGACTCGCCCAGCCAAGGCGATCCAAATGTTGTAAGCAAAGCCCACCATGATCATGCTAAACATGGTTCCCACGCATCCCAGTAACAACACGGGCTTTCGCCCAATGCGGTCCGAGAGCCCTCCCCAATACATACCCATCAAGGCCTCCGCAAGAGCGAAGGACGAGATGAGGAGGCCAGCATAGAATGAAGCATCTTCTTCATTTCCAATCTGATACCGTTTGATCAAGGCCCAAGCATAAGGGAAAATCGAGGTGAGTGCAATTGGCTCGGCAAGGCGGACAATTGCTACAGAAAAAGGTTAGATATTCGAAAGCCCCATCTCAAAACGTGGCGGAAAATGAACCCACCGAGAATGAAAAGCTGAAAAGCAGGGAACTTCTCCGGGTCGCGGCGACTCGGTGTCTTCAGTGTCATCGTGTGCTGGTGAAGCTTGCAATTTCACAAAGCCAAGGAGACAGGAAAAGAGAGGTTGTCAAGCCGAGAGATTAAGAATGATAGTTGCGTGCAAGGACCCTGTAAACTAGGGTAAACTTCGTGTCGGAGAACAAGAAGGTAGAAGAGAGACTACAGAGAGAGAAAAAGTGGCAAACCTCGACAGCGAGCATGAGAGTGGTAATATATCAGTGGGAGCAACTCTAGCCCACTCACTGTCTTCTGAAAGCTGTTGACATGGCAAGAAACCCAAGAGCGGGAAAAAATTATGGACCCTTTGGCGCATTGATACGTCTGGGACCAGGCGTCGAACATTCCATGATGGCTGTAGTGTTCCAGACACACGGTCCGGCTACTATCAGTTGATAGCTAATATCCTACCTTGCCGCGTCTTCCCTGGGGAGTGAATATCGAAGATCACCTTTCTGCAAGCGGCAGTGACAGGGCCAAGACCGCAGAAAAACGAACGCGGAAGCTCTTCCGGTGCACGTTGCGTGTTTCACCCAGCCATCGGAGAAAATGAGCAAGGTAAAGACACGGAACGAGCCAAAAGAGGTTGCGCAGGAAAATATCGATTGAGAATGGTCGGTAGCTCGGACCGTGGGTGAAGAAGGCAAACTGAGCAAGCTTGTGAACCCTGTGCTGATCTGCTGGGATGGACAAAGGTGAGCCGAAAGCTGTCTCCACAACCGTTGGTTGGCCCTAGCGTCGAACATGCTGGTGTTGTTGAGCTCTGGCCAATCAGAAGCTTTCAGCTACTGTGGGGAACCCTTCCACTGCAGCAGCACTGCAGCGGCGGCAGGCCACCGCAAGGAAACCTCGCTCCGATATCAAAATCTTTGTGCGCTTGAATCCTGCAAAAATCTCGATTTCTGTGAATCATGGAAATCCTCGCATTGGTTGGCAGCCAGCAGCATCACACACACCATGGCTTCTTGGGCTTGCTCTCTTGTCAGAAATCAGTTCGCTGCAGTGATAAACCGATGGGCATCCATTACCTAGGTGCTCGTCGAGAGAGACACGGCCCGTCGTCCGTTTCCTTATCAGTTGGTGATCTGATAATGTTCTTATCTCGGTCTATCTCGCTCGGCCACGCACGACAATCCAAATTCTCTCACAACAGCCTGATTACTACATTGCATACAGCCAGTCAGTCCATGTTACGAATGCTCTTCCTTTGGGTCATCTCGATGACGATCTATTATCGGCCGCAACTCGGCAGCTTCGACGGCGCCAAGGTTGACAGCGGGAAGCGGTGACTCGGTCAAATGTTTGTTTGGTCTCCTTAACGCCGCTTAGAAGAATGCGACAACGCCATCCGGCCTTTTTTTCGTCTTAATCTTATGGGTGTCATCCACCACCCGTTGAAGCAACCTAAGCGTGCGCCGACACCGGGCTACTGTTTCGGTGGCCGTGCTGTCAGGACAGTTGTCGGTGAGCAGCTATGAACCCCTGAGGATTGGCACAAGCTACACAAGCAAGCGGCTTCCGACTGCAGTGCTGTGACGCTGCAAGACAACCCTTCGTATGACGATTTCTCGCCCAGGCGCAATGGCGAGCCAGAGCCTTATCGGCCTGCATCTCCTCGCAAGCCGGATGAACCCTAGCTCTCTGCCTGCTAGCCCGTCACCTCTCCTGCAGGTCACGTCGACTCGCATTGTCTCCTAAGCCTTTGCATATGCCGTATGCCGGCTTGCATCCACTGGGCTCAACTCGGCCAGATCCTTCGGCTCACTCATCGTGAACATTATGAGGACGTACAGACTGTCCTACTTGGTACGCAGGAAGTCACGAACTAACAACTGGACATATGGAAGAGACGGCACACCAATGTCCCCCAGATAAGATACAGACAACACCGCAACACCTTGCTTCTGAACTTGCAGAAATGGCAAGCAAGAGCTTTTATTTCCGAGTAGATACTGATCTATCATGACGGAAACTTGCATCAAGCTTGCTTCGCTTGAGCTACATGCCGAGATAAGGAGGGCCGCTGTAACCTCTGATCGTAGTGTACCCATCGGTGCCCAAGCACCGGACTCACGAAGCTACCGGCCTCGTCTGCTCCTTGTACCCGAGCAGCACAAGCTGAGACTGACTGCCGGGTATGGCCAGGGCAAGTCTAGCTAGGTTTCGTCCCGTGTGTCGACATAGGAGCCCGTTATAAGCCTCCCGTTCTCGCATGCTCCTACCTGGCAGGCTAGTAGAGCATCAGGATTCTCGGTACTTCCAAGGCATTGAGATGTCGACAGCCTCTGGCTCAGGTGGAAGGAGCCCGAGATGCTCTAAGCCATGAAAGACTCGACTGATGACGTCGTCGGAAAAAACTTCGTCAGCGTAGGCCGGAACGCGGAAAAATGTCGCTGGAGGTCTTCTCCATTTACAGCACTTTTCTTCCTCTTCAAAGTCACTGATCGCAGCAGAAGCATGCAAACCTTCGTCGGCTATCCTTTGGTCGAGTTCGGTGCGTCTAATACAGGCTTTCTGAAGCGTCGACGGCCGAACAAGACCCTTTGCGGACCGCGTTTGCCAGCTGCGGCTGTTAAAAAGAGCGGCGATGCTAATGACATAACAGTACTTAGTATCTCCTCTCTTGACCATGTCATCGGATATGAAACTCACTAGTCCACGCGTATGGAGTAATGAGCCCTGTACCGCGGCCTCTTCGTATGATAGTCCCAGTTCAAGCACTGGCACCATGCGATACCGTCTTGAAATGTTGGGTTGAAATGCCACCCAGGAGTCCAGTTGACTAACACCGGCGTCCAACCTCCAAAAATTGACGCGATCAAACTGTCGCCCAGTTCCATTTCTAGATCCCCCCCGTAGAACGGCTCGTATAACCGTCTGTTCATAGCCCGGAAGTCCTGCCAGTAAATGACATGGGCAAGTCTGCTTCTTCGTCAGCACGTATTCACTGGAAACGTATTCACTGGATCTGGGCTCTCCCTCCGGCCCGACTCACTCATGAAGCATGGTAACAGCAGCCATAAACGCCGTCCTGCAGTATTCCTCCCGACCTCGTCCCCCCATCACCCTCAGGTCATACAACCTCCTCGCGAACGGCCTCATGAGCAGCACCGTCAGAGTTCTCCCCTTTTCCCCCCTCAACTTGGCTAGCTTGTCATACTCAATGATCAAGTCAGGCAAGTCGATCTTGTGCTTTTCCCCCGGAGTGTGAGGATACCGGGGTGTATATCCATACGCCCGTTTGGTGTGTACAATACTGTCATCTAAACTCCATCTAACCCGGCTGGTGAGCTCCTCACTCCGAAGCTTCTCGGCAGCAAGCTGACACCAGTACTGGCGCATTGCAGGTGTGGCCCAACGGGCTTTGTGATGGCGGACAATCACCAAGGGGGTTTTGTCTTGGTCCTTTTGCCGGTCGTTTTCGACAAAGGGGCGCAGATAACCGGCGTAGGAAGGGGAGAATATATCCTCTATGAAGAAGTCTGAGAACCAGGGCAAGGCCTCACGCTCGAGGATGCGGCTGGCGAGTAGCAGGGGTTGGTGGAGTTCCGGGATGAGGACCTCATCGGAGGGGCCATCGTCGCTGGGTGTTGATGGTGCTGGGATCCAGTTGCTGAGGATGGGGTGGACTTCGCCAGTGAGGTCACACGGGGAGGTGATGTCTGTTCCTTTGACGAGTCAGCACTTTTAAGCTCGAGGGCAACGAGAGGCAACGCAAATTCTCACGAATGGCACCGCACAGTTCCAACTCGGTTTCGTCCCAGTCTTTGCCTTCGCCGTGGTTAGCTGGCCCCTCGTCGGAGCCATAATCTTCTTGAATGGCCTCATCAGGCGGTTGGTAGTATATATGTGACATTGCAGTGGTGATTGCTAGACATCTTGGTGATCGGCAGGGGGCCTGTCAGCTGTAGATTTGATGTTTTACAAGACGGGCGGAAGTCATCAAGGTTCTTTGTTGTCTCGGATAGCCCAAATCCAAGTGGAATGTGAGGTGCGGTCAAACAATGCCGCGCGCATCTCTAACCGTTGGCTCACCAAGCGAGCAATTGTGGCGTTGATCCCTCCTTGTTCTGAAAACGGAATCTCCGTCTCTAGTAATTTCTTGATTATCTTCACCACACCTAAGAATGCCATTGTCTAGGGAGGTATTACTCGATATTTTTAACTTTTCTCTCTAAACATCCACCACGACCTAATGCTCGTACTCCATCTCCTTGCCCTTCATCAGCGCCCAAAACTCCTCCACAATCTTCTTCTGCTCCTCCTCCCCACCTTGCCTAACAGCAATATACTTCCTGTCATCCACCGCCGGATCCCACACCCCCGGGTTCCCGCCCGCCATCCTACCGCCCGCTTCCTCAAGAATACACCACCCAGCCGCCACATCCCAAGCATAACACCCCCCTTCCCAGTAAACATCCATCACCCCCGCCGCCGTATAGCAAATATTCAGCGCCGCGCTCCCCATACTCCTCACCGCACCAGCCATCGCACCGCCCGTCGCCTTGGAAGCCGTCAGCTCCTTGTACACCTCCAGCTTCAAGTCAAAGTTATGCCCGTCCCTCTGACTCCCGAACTCGATCCCCACCAACGCCGTCTCCAAACTCCCCAGCTTCCTCCCAGGCCTCAACGGCAATTGCTGCGGCTTCCCCTGCCCCTGACCAGGTGCCAAGGAAAAGTTGTCCACCATGAACGCACCCTGTCCCTTGATCGCAGAGAACAAGACATCAGAGAAGGGGTTGTACACCACGCCCACCTGGGGCTTCCTGCCCAGGGTGAACCCCAGCGAGATGCAAGCAAGCGGGAAACCGTGGATGAAGTTTTGGGTCCCGTCGATCGGGTCGCAGATGAAGGTGGGCGCGTCGGTGACCTTGGTTACCCCCTTGACGTAGGACTCCTCGCCGACGAAGGAGAAGGTGGGGTATTCCTTTGTGAGGATCGAGTTGACGAGGTCCTCGATGCGCTTGTCTGTTTCCGTGACTACGTCGACGGCTGAGACGACGGGGTCAGCAAACGGTGAATAGTGCTGTAAGTTGACAGAGGCTGAATACCGTTCATCTTCTCGTCTGTCTCGAGTTCCTTGCCGGTGGCATTGCGCATGATCTCGCCTGCCTGGCGGGCGATGGCGATGAGGGAGTCATGGATGGCGACGAGGTTGATGCTGTCTGCCATTTTGAAGGTGTTTGCACTTGGACTCACTAAAGAGAACGAGCTTTGTATAGGTTGTGTAAGTGCCTCCTATTTTGTGTGCTGAGACCCAAGTGACCCCTGGAGTTGTAATGTGAGATGAGGTTGCGGGGGTGGGGAAGCTTCCCCAACATCAATGTCAGGGGCTCCACTCGAGGTCTGGCCGCTCAAGTCGATAAAAAGGCGGAATGGTCACTCGTCAATTGATGCATTAGAAGATCAGATCAAGACCCAATGAACCCTGCTGTTAGTCATGTTGGTTGGTTCAAGACAAAGAAAGCGAGCTGCTCCCACCATAAAAATGTACAACCTCGGGCAATGCAAGGCAATGGGCGGAGCGAGTTGCCCAAGTGATCATACATGAGATGCAATTTAGACCTCACAGATATGCGGCCCCTGTCCAATACCGATACCACGTGGGCCTATTCTCATAGACTCGATCATTAACAACCATAAGTACAAGAAAAGAAATACAAACTACCAACGGGGATCACGAGAACAAAAGCGAACCAGCCAGCCATCCAACTCCCCATGCTTTGATGTGCCTACCAACCCATCCTTATCCATATTCAATTACTCGGACTGTACCTCCTTTCGGAGAATAAAGAGACAGATTGTTCCTTCAATCGTTTCCACAATTCTCACAGTTCCATCCCTGGCCCCATTTCTCCTCCTTGAACACATTTACATGTTCTCCCGGAAAATGGATCTCCTCTCCGTGGGGCTGTTATCCTCCTGCTGCCTTCCCTGTTGCCCTTGCTGCTGCTTCCTCGCCGCAAAACTGGTGTCAACCGCCATCGGCCTTGGGGACACCCCTCTAAGCGAAATGTTGCTCGGCTCGGCATCGTCCCCAAACGGATTTGGCTTCAGCTGAGGCTGAGGCTCTCGCTGGGTCGACCTTCCTCTTCTTTCTTCTTGCTCCTCAGGATCACGGGGCACATTCATCTGATATCCCTCCCCACCTGTAGCAGCTCCTGGCGGAGGTGGGCGGAGTCCCAGTTCCCGCTCTTCTTCATAGGGGTTGTAATCGCCCACGCGGGCATCCCAGGCAGAGTCATCAAGTGATCTGAAGCCTTGGCCGCCTCCACCGGAGTACCCTGCGTTGTACGAGGAGGAGCCTTCGTATGCGCCGGCCGCGGTGCGGGTGTTGCGGGCCTGCTTGATCTGGCGCAATTTATCGTTGAACCATCCCTTGATGCCGCCTGGTGCGGGAGTTGGGCCGTACGAGGACGACGACGAGGATCCAAGAAAGGGTATGTAGGAACTCAAAGGGGGTGGTGGGAGCTATAAGACACAAGCTGTCAATGGACGGGTCACAACTGAAGCTGGAGAAACACAGAAAACATACACCTAACCGTTGCGCCCTAATTCGTGATAAGACAATCCATCCAACCCCGGCTGCTATTAAAAGCAGAATAATCACCAGGATGGCAACGCCTGCTGGGTGCATCTTGTGTGTCTGTGGTTCGGTTGTCCAAAATCGATCGATAGAGTGCGACAAACGTCGATGGTAGAATATTGTGTCGTCGTTAAGCCGTGGTGTAAGGGTCAGGCGATCGATGCAACATTGACATTGGCAGCTTCTAGAGTTTCCAAAACATCCAAAGCGACGTTACGCTCTCACCCGGATCCAGTCGGCCGGTTTGACCAGGAACGAGACGCAGTAAAGCCGAGCGGGCGTACAAGTGGTGTGCGTTTGCGCGTTGCGTGGCAGTGGGCAGGCAGAGTGAAACAGGAAGAGCTGGCTGTGATAGAGGCAAGGTTTCGATGCTAATTGCTATGAAGGCCAGGAGAAGCAATGGAGGGAAAAAACGCAGCGCAACAACCCACAACTTGCAACGGTTGCCCTGTGTAACAATTCTTCTCACCTTTCCTTCCCTGCTCGTTCCCGTCGCTCCGCGAAAAGTCACTGCAGAAGTCTCTCGTTTTTGTTCCCGAAAGCGCCGCCGCGGCCGAAAGCAGCGACGCAACCAGTTCCACCTTTTCCCCTCCGTTGCCGAGCTTCTCAGCTGCCCCGCTATCTGCCAAGAGTATCCAGACCGCGCCGTGGCGGAGAATGACGAAAACCAAGCCTCGCCAAGAGATGCGATCTGGGTGGATACGTAGAGACCCCTTGGGCTTCATGAAATGGAGCTTCATGAAGAGGAAGATGGTTCGGGCATGCTGGCAACCACGCAAGCTCTTTTGGCATTCTGATGTTCTAGGAGGAGGTTATGAAGCTTGGTACGTCCCTGAAACACGAGGCCTCAACTTCAATCGCACGAGCATGGTCCAATCTCGGACTTGAAATCCAAGCCCAGCTTCCATAGGTATTGCGCAAAGCCACCGTCCTCCTCACCCTCAGCCGCACTTCACTGCCCTTACCCACGGTCCCCCTATTGGTCTGGTTGTCAAGGGCCATGATCTCATACACACCACTACCATAGACTGCGACACCCAATTATGATATACTACTAGGGTATCTACGAGATATGCAAGGACAAATCATCAATCATTTCGGTGCTAAGCCCAGCACTCTCCCCATTTCCCGCCCTTCCTCGCAAACTCCAACCCTTCCACAAACTGATCCAGTTTACACCTCCCAAAATCATCAGCCTCACAATTGTGTGGCTTCACCACTCTCCCGTTAACCAGGATCCTAACCAACTCTTCCCCGTTTCCTTTCGTCCCTCCACAAACCATCTTCTCAACATATATTCTAGCCGCAAAAGCTACCGTCCAAGCAGCACTAAACCCTCCTGCATCTTCCGGTTCCTGTCTCGTATTGTTATTCAGGGGCTTCACCCCATTATACACTCCCAGCGCTCCCAAAATCCCCATCATATCATTATCATGGCTGAAATCGGCATACAGTTCCCTATCCAACGGGAACGTCTCCGGGCTCTCGTCCAGCGTCGAGTTCGTCGTCGTGTGATCCTCCACCGGCCTCCTCGTCAACCTAGCAATGAGCTCATTCACCCAGCCCACCCCCTGCGTAGGACCGAGCGGGTTCCCGGGACCATAACCGTAGTATTTCCCTAGTGACTCGTAGTAATCGTACAACTTCCATTCCTCTTCGGTGAACAAATCACAAAAGGGGGACAAGACACCGGTAGGCGAGGCAACAGTGTTGAACGGGCAGAGGTCCATCAAGCTGATCAAGTCTTCATTTGTGAGGTTGACACCGGGCAGGTTGGCGTTGATGCGGGCGTTGATGGGAGGTGCAAATGTCGCAAGGTAGGTGGCCTGGGCGGAGTCGCCTACCTCGGAATATTTCCCTCCTTTTTCGAATGCGTCGCATAGGCCGTGAGAGAGGGTATTGTTGAGACCCTTGGCCTCAGATATCTCAAGGATAGGAAGAGGCTTGTGAGGGAGGTTGGACGATTCATCCTTCTTGAGAGCAGTGTTGTAACCTTGAGTCCAGTTTTTGGCAGAGACCACCACTCTGTTCTGGTCCGAGGCGCGAACAAACGGAACTGATTTGCTGGCAAGGGATTGGTAGCGGTTGTAGAACTGGAGGCCTGAGTTGACCATTTGGCGCTCGCCGAAGAGGGTGAGCTGGTCTGCGCCGAGACCAAATTTGTAGGTCTTGAGAAACTCGAATCCCGATCCATAGCGTTCGGCATTCTCCTGAATCCGGTTGACGAGGTAGATGTACTGGACCGACTTTCCAAGAGTTGGGTCCCTGGCGCCATGGCGAGAGAGGACCTGCGCAAAGGTCAACTCGCAGTCTTGGGGAATAGCTGGGTCGATCTCGGAAGGGACGGCAAAGTACGGCGAGTACTGTCCCCATGAGTGGGAAATATTGGCATCACATTGGAATCCCAGATCTGGGGTATCGCACTTGCGCAAACGACGCGGTCGGCCGTTGGAACCGTCTGTTGCCTGACTGTTCAACAGTTAGTGAGGTTTCTAGAAGAAGTGGATTCCCGACTTACATGAACAGCAGGCCCAGGATCGCCAGAATAGTCACAAACATCGCAACTATCAACAATCGCAGTTTGCGTTTGTGCTCATGCTCCCGGAAAACCCGTCTCTGTCCAGCAGATAACTCATCCTTCGGAAGTGAAGTATACTCAGGCCTTCCACCCGGAAATAACGAACGAATCCAATCCATAGTCGCAGTCAAAGTAACATGAGCTCAAAGGTTATAGGTTGGGGTCAATGGGTAGACCGGTCGAGATCCATCACGAGAGTCTCCTTCCAAATGTAGATCAGATTGAGATGGAAAGATACATTTGGAACGTTGATGAACGACCAAAAACCCTGCCACGTGGTTCAGGCATCAAATTCCAGTGGTCGGTTGCCAAGATGTCGAAAGAACGACAAACCTTCTGTGACGTTTCAGACCATGTGGCCCGTGCACAGCAGCTTAATCCTGGTATAAGCCACCCGCTGTCAACTTTCGAGAAGTTTTCCAGAACACCATTCGGTAGGGCATCAATAGGTCCCAACCCGCCAACGTCCTCGACCGAGATGGCTGGCTCATCGGTGACCGCTAGGCTATGCGACTAGGATCTTTGGAACCTTCGGACGGATTCGTCGAACCAATAAGACCTGTGACCTTCTGGCTTCTCATCACTTGATGGCCCTCCTTGTTCCTCCTGATCTGACACGACGCAAGTGCGCACATACCAGGTCCCACCCAGTCAAGCGATGACCGAGTCACCAGCTGCTCCCAAGAAGTTCGCCTTACGAGATGGAAATGTCAAGCCTTGCTTTCCGGGAATCTGCTGTCCGATCTTAGGTCATATAGGCTTGACGTTCCCGTCAACACCCACCATGAAGCTCAGCGGCCGCCAAAGGTCCGATCTGGTGGCTCACAGCCACTTGTCAACAACATGATCATGGCACTATTTTCTCACCACTGTATAGCCACCACTTATGTTGCGTAGGTCCCTGCCTTCTTGACGAAATATCACCGCTCCTAAAAAGCAAACTTGACTCATAGGTACCTGACCTTCATACAATGCATTCTGTTGCCCTGTTCATGTAGCCAATCATTGTGTAAATCATATTACGAAGAGGTATAGCAACCAACAGGACGGTGCAATTCAGCTCTCTTCTTGAATGCTGGTTCGGTTTTGAGTTTAAAACTATGATTTGATCAAACATCCTCTCGAGGACTTTTTGATGGCTTTTGTCAAGTGCCACCCTCACAGCACCCTCAGTACCCCCACGCCGCTCGATCAGTAGAGTTAGGAAATTCCCAAACCTCTAACTCCAAACTGCCACGGCTGTATTGCATCAATTAAACTCCGATGCATCCTCACGGCGTCTGTCTCTTTGACAGCGCACCTCTGCCTCAATTGTACATTTCCATTAATATGTGACACAAGTGACCTACCCGCCCGGCCAAGAAACATGTCGACAGGGGGCGGCGGCAGGCCGTCACGGTGACCCAAAAGTGTCTGATATTGACGCAGGCGTCTGTTCTTGCATCACACAAAATTATTGTAACAACAGCGTCTAGGGAAATTACACCGTCTTCTCGGATTTCCAGATCCAGCCCTCAAGGTGCGGTCAAAAATGCTACCTAACAAACTATACCTAATATCACAAACAGAGAAAAACAAGAATGGTATCATAGAGTTCAAGATAGTAATACAATGGAATCAATCATCCCCCATTAAAACCCCTTTTTTTGTTGTCAAAACCACCCATTACAAAGTATTCCAAAAGGTCTCCCAGGCTCTGGCCTCCCCCCAAAAAGTTGCCTATGCTGTAATGTCCAAATGCAAATGTGAATTGAACCGATGCAATAAAAATCCCCAAGCCTCAGAACGCAACACCCACACTCAACGGCCTGTGTCCCTCCATCCCCATCGGAACCCCCAGCCCAACCGCAGGCGCAATACCCTTCTCCATCTTCATCTTCGGGGGTGGTGGGCTAGGTTGGAATGTCCTCGACTTGGCTTCCTTCTCCTCAATGTCCTCCACCGCAAACCTCACCCGTTGACTGAGCGGGGGTGTCTGCTTTGGCGTCTGTGTCTGCTTCACCCTCGGGCTGGAGCCAGGTGACCAGTTTGTGGTGGGGGCAGTCTTGGTATCTTCTTCCTCGGAAGTTGTCTCGTATGTGTAGACTGAGCTGGAAGTCTCCATACTTGTTCGCGGCAGGCCCTCGGGGGGGGCGACGCACTGGTAGAAACCATCCGTCTCCTTGATCGGGCGGGGACTGGTGGTGACCAGGGTTGACTCATCGATGCTTCCTTCTCTGGTCGCGGGCTTTTGGAAGTTGTGCTGCTCGTCCGGGTTGAATAGCCAGCTAGAAACGCGGGAGAAGGACTTCTTCTTGCGAAGGGGAGGGCGGAGAATAAGGGGAAGGGGTGGCGCCAGAGGTCGGTCGAGATAGCTGTAGTCAGTTTGGTCGTGGTTGTTGTTGTTGTTGTTGCCGGTAACCTCCTCATCATCGTAACGGGAGGGGCTATAAGGGGTATGTGGTGGGTGGGAGTTAAAGGCCGCTTGGGCCAACTCCATGGTTTTTCTCTGTGTATAAAGGTTGGTGCCGGTGTTTGCAGGCGCGGTGCTAGGCCGATCGGTGCTCAGTCTCTCGGCAAATGATGGAGCAGCAGCGGGCATCGCAGGAATGGAAGGAAGCGGATACAAGTCCTTCGGATCGATAGCCGTTGATGGCCTGCTGCCCAGGTAAATACTCTGTCTCTCAACAACCGAGTTGATTTCCGCCTGCAGCCGTTCCTTCTCTACCAGGGCGCTGGCGATGCGCGCCACGATTCTCTCGGTATTGGGGGCCGTGGAAGCACGAGCTCTGGACTTGGGTGGGATTCTCGGCGCTGTCATGATGGTAGACACATCGGATCCGGCAGAGCTTTGACGAACGTGCTTCCGCGGAATGTGAAAAGACATGACTGAGTAACTCCGTTCTGGGGCACCAACTGTTGTTGTGCTACTGGCATCCCACCGTGAGCTATTGGCCGTGTGAGCACGCGGCGGTGGTGTGATGAAATTCTCTCCACGCTCGAGGTGAGGTAGGATGGGCGTAAGTCGGTTCTTTGGTGCGTAGATACTGAGCTCGAGTGGCCGAAATGAACGAACCCGCTGACGAGGAGCTGGCGGTGGTGTTGGTGTCGGATATTGGAACGACTCGGCAGTTAGATGTCGAAAGTTTGTTGGGCCCGAAATTTGGAGCCGGCGAGTCGATGATGAAGTTGATGATGATGCGGGCTTCGAAAACCAGTTTCTCATGGAAGCATTATCCCGGCTGTACCTGCGCCCGCGGCTATGGTCCCTTTCCCTCTCCAACGTCCTTTCGTATGTCTTCTCGCTGGGCCACTGTGGCCCTGCTGTTGGTGCTTGAATGGGAGCAGGTTGATCTCGCAGCACGACGATCTTCCTTTCTGCGGTGCCTGTTACGTTTAGCATCCTGTCTGTAACTATTCCCAAGCCTTGATTCGACTCACTCGGGCGATCCTCCTCCTTGTCCTCAGCGCCGCAGCAGAGTGTAACAGAGCTAAACCACGAGGCACCCATGATGTAGATTGTGGTACTGAAGGTTGTAGAAAAACGGATGTTACAGAGAATGAGAGCTTCTCATTCCCGCCTCACAAGGGAAGAAACGAATGACGACCAGCGACCAGCGTAACACGTCAACTACCGTGACCCAGAAAAACAAAGGAAAGATGAAGGATGAGAAAAGTCCATGACGGGACCCAAGGTGAGGAAGGGAATGGAAGGGGAAAAGTGTTGGACACCAACGGCGCGAACGGCGGTGGCCATCTTTACATATGTTCCCGTTCCCACAGCAAGTCTCAAGAGTACATGCAGTACACAGTAGTAGGCAAAAGAGACATCATCTGGCAGGTCCGTCTTTCTCACTTCGGCTGAGTTTGCGCTGACCTAGTGGTGCGTAGCGGCCAGAGGTGAGGTTGCAGGAGGCGGCATCTGATAGGCTGAGATGGGCCAGGCCGAGGAACCAACTGGCGCTTACAAAACCGGGGTTCGGTCATGTATCGGATGGCGGCGCTACACACCAATACACATTGTGGGTGTAATGTCGTCCAGTCGCGTGCCGTTGTGAGTGCCGCACTGCGCGTCAATGTCTCGGTCTTTTCTTGGATGTGAGCAAAAGGTGACCAAGGTAGCAACCGCATTGCCACATTCTACCACGGCCTCGCGGGAAAAGGGGCTTGAGAGGAGTGCTTGGCCTGGTCTCGTGGGTCGCCTTGCAGTCTGCAATCGACCCGGAGGAACACAACCTATCCGAGTCCGTCATATAAGAGGAGGCCATCTTCACCGGGCAGCACTGCTATTTTGTTCTCGGATTTGTCGTCATGAAACTGAGCCTCACGGCACGGGTGAGAGTCGATCATCGTTGGCCCGGGAGTGACCTCGATCTCAGGCCTCCCGTCCGGGTCCGAGATGCTAATTTTTGTTGGTCCTATGTTGTTTCGACAGTCTTAATCATTGTGAACTCTTATGCCTCATGATCAACAAGCAGCTCGAGACGCCTTACGCTGCAAGGCACCATAGCACCAAACGGCTGGGGCGTTTTCCTTTCCACCAGACACATGCAGCTAGTAGTTGCTATGGGGGAGCGTTTAACCGGGGAAAGGAAAACAATAGGGCTCTTTTGCCCCTCGAGAAGGAGATGGCCTATCATTTGCTTTCCGTCGCATCTGTCGTGCGTCCTTGATGCTTGTGTGGAATAGAGGCCGAGCGAGGCAAACACGGAGAAATAGCGCCGGTGTAAGGACAAAACCATATGTGCAGACAGCGTAGTGCCCGTTGGGATAGCATATAAGGTAGGCGAGCTGCATGAAAGAAGCACCGCAGAGAGAGGAGGGCTGTCCTCTGTACAACAGATTTTGGCGCCCTGAGGCTGAACAATATCTTCAGATACTGAAGTGATGAGGTAGTGTAAAGCGAGGGCGCCAGAAAGCAACCCCGGCCGCTAGGATCCAGTGGCTTGGGACGCTGCCCCGATGAGACAACGTCCACAAAAACGGTGTTAGCGCATCAAGAAAGAACCACAACGGGCTTACCTAACACACGTGCCCATGGGCATGCAAGCTTTATTCATGAAACTGGATGTATGGATTGGGTTTCGGGGTAAGATGGGATACAGATAATCATCAAAAATCCCGCCTTGACCTCCACTGCTTCTTTATTTCCCCCTCCCCGCTTTCACCAAAATGGTGGTGCGTTTCTAAACATCGTCTTCATGCGGGGGCTGACGAAGTCTCACAGCTCAGAGCAGCCACAATGTGGCTCTGTGGCGGGCTCTTGGCGGGCAGGTCTCCAAGTCCTGGTTAGATCTGGAAATCTGGAAATCTGGCCCAAGCTCTCCATTGCCAAGGCACGGTGGGGCAGCTACTGGCACAGGCCAGTTTGAAAGTTTGGGGAAGCAGGGGTCATTGAGAGATACGTGTACGGAACTTGACCTTAACCTTTCTTGCAGAACGCAAAAAGTGCCAGAACCAACATCCCACCTATTCTCCGAGAGCATCAGCACGGTATTGCAGAAGGAGCAATCGTGATCCCGACACTGGCACTTGGTCCATTGGTTTCGATTATACGAACCGTTTGAGCAATTGGACGCAAACACGAGCTCGCGACTCCCCTCCGTCACCCCTCCCGCACCGCATCGCCAAAGGATCGCAACGAGCGCAACTCGGATAGACACAGTCCACCATGCAGGCCCCTCCTCCAAATGGGCAAATGCCCATGCCCACCCCAGAACAGATCCAAGAGATGCAGAGGCGACTTGCTGCCGATGCTCAGGCTGCCGGCATGACAGTTCCAGAGTTCATTGGTGAGATTCCGGCAAACAGCTAAACTTGCGACTGAACGAAAAGCTGACGCGCAACAGAACACATCAAAAGACAGCAGTATGAGCACATGATGAGAATGCAGCAGCAGGCCCAGCAGCAGCAGCAACAGCAAGGCGGCGGTGGTCCTCAGCAGCAACATCAGCACCAGCACCAGCATCAACACGGCCCCCCAGCCCAAGCCCAGCCAATTGTTCCCGGCCCTCCGAATCCGCTCGCCCTTGTGCTGGCCAAGTTCCTTCGCAGCCAGGAGCTTAAGCCACGCACAGTGATTCTCAATGGCGAGCGCAAGGACATGTTCAGAGTACGACTAGCCCAATCGCTAGTTCAAACCCCTTCAGATCGCTAACTTGGGTGGTTAGGTCAAACGTGCCCTTCGCGCTCTCCAATCCGATGCCTACAAGAAGCTGCGTACCAAGAACCCTGCTCTTCCAGAGATCACCGATCGTGCCTCCCTCGAGAATGCTTTCAAGCTCCTTCCCATGTCCATGCTTGCTCTCCGCGTCGTCCAGATCGACGAGCACGAGGGCCATGACCACGCCCCTGCCAAGAAGAGCAGCAAACGTGTCAAGGGTCTCTGGACTGTACGCATTGAACCTCAACAAGAAGCAGGCGATGATATGTACTACGTTTGGCTCTGGGAAGGCAGCCAGGTCATGCGCAAGGTCTATGCCGCCCTTGCTCTCCTCATCATCTTCACTCTCGTCTGCTACCCTCTCTGGCCGGTCAAGCTGCGCCAGGGTGTGTATTACCTCAGTTGGGCTTTCCTGGTCTTCCTGGGTTTGTTCTTCGCCATGGCTATCTTCCGTGTTATTCTCTTCTGTGTCACCTACTTCGTTTTGAAACCCGGCTTCTGGCTGTTCCCTAATTTGTGGGAGGATGTTTCTGTGGTGGACAGTTTCAAGCCTGTCTGGGCCTGGCATGATGTACGTTTTTTTCCTTTCTTATGCCTTGCATTTGGAGTAAATCCTAACACAAGCACGACAGCCCAACCCTAAGAAGAAGAAGAAGAGCAAGAAGGTCAAGGCCTCAGCCACTGCTGGAGCAACTTTCTCAGCTGCTACTGGCCAAGCTGCCCCTGCTACTGCTTCTGTCAACTCCACAGCTACTCAGATCGCCTCTGGCCCGACTCCTACACAACGTAGTTACCTGGCACCGAGAGTCGAGGAGCTGGAGGATGACGAGGAGTAGATAAAGTAGTTGGGAAATACGGAGGCGGGCGTTTTGGCGTGGATAATGGTAGGATAACCCTAAGGGGTGGATGGTTAGGAGGCTACCCATGGATGATGATGAATACTCGAGCCTCGGTTCAATGTTCTAAGCAGGAGAACAAAGATGTGGCTTTTCAAGTCTCTGTGACACGAATGTGGGCGGCCATGTGTGCTTTATATTACTGTATTTTTTAGTTCTGATTCTTCTTCCGTCACCACATTCACATTTGAGAGTCAGCATAATTGATCCTGGGCTGTCACCAAAACATTAGTGATCCATTTCGTCCGTATCACCAATGCGCCCACCTGCATCTATGTAAGCCGATCCGCCGCTCTCTGATGACCACTTGCAAGTTCCTGTTGCGGTAAAGGCCGGTCAGACTGCCTCAAGCCTGCCAAATTTTCCCCATCCAATCCGGCTCGGTATGGCTAGCAGTTGCCACCCAAGGAACCTCGCCCGGTCCATATGGTTGCAGAGGCAGGTCATACGGCATCCTCAAAGCCACCTCGACGACCTCATCCTTCCCGTCATAATCTTCCTTTCCTTTGCCATCTCCATCACCACGAGTTTGTTCCGGAGGAGGGAGTGCATCCTCCAGGAAAGCAGGCTTCATCACCGCATTCTCGCCATACAACCCTGGCCAGACCAACACTCCGATTTCGTAGGAAGAGATTCGGACGGTGTTCTCTTTTGCGGAGAGGGCCTCGCCCCAGGCTTGTTTGGAGAGGTTGGCTGACGTGAGCAGGGCCCAGTCGATGTGTATGTCTGTCTCGGATGACTCCGGGGTTGGGCGGTGGGAGCGGATATAAGTTTTGATGTGGGGGGCCGCGCGCTTGCGGCCGGAGTTTTTGACTTTGGAAGCGTTGATGGCTATGTTCGGGAGGGGGGCGTTAGCTGATGGTGAAAGAAGAGGGCGGGGGGGAAACGTACGCAAACCAGACGCGGAGTCGTTGGCCCAGTGGTGGAACAATGGTTTCAGATACTGGAGCTGCTTGACTTGCTGAGGGGACTGGGTTTTGGTGTGAATCGAGCCGCCGGACATGTAACCGTCGAGAGATTTTCGGATCTCATCTGGGGTGGGGAAGACGACTTTGAAAGTGGTGGCGGGCGTGTTGCCGAGGGTGTGAAGGAAGGTGTTTTTCAACCAGGAGTCGGTTGGGCCCAAGGTGGCTATACTGGAGATCTGAATGGCAACTTCTGGTTTGTGTTCAATGGTGCTGTGAATGGGGACAGCGGCGAGAGCCGACTTCATGGCTGCCCAGCCAAAATTTGTGGAGGAGGTGGACTGAGTGACCGTGTGTCGGCCCGGAACACTAGATATTAGTGAGCCATTGATGGAGGAGAAGTCGTACTTCATGAGCTTGGTGGTGATGTCTTTGCAAGTTGGTCTTTTGGTGTCATAGGCTCGAAGATAGTTTAGAAAGTCCAGTTTAAACTTGGCTCCATTGCCTATTCTGGGCCGACCTTCGTCATGTTCGGGCTTCAGTAGAGGAAGTCTAGGAGAGAACCAGGCTCCTTGTGTCATGTTTGTCCAGTCTCTTGTGATGAGGTTGGCTGTATGTATGACGAGCTGGGCTGTATCGTCGTGTCTGAGAAGGATGAACATCTTGGAATGATGTGTACCGAACATTTCGGGAAGAAATGCTGCATGGAGGGTGACATTGTGGAAGCGAGCGGCAGATTCCTGCGAATGTCAGATATGTGTAGTATGAGTATCTTGAGTAAAGGCATTGTAGTGGGACGAGATATTGTTCATGAAACTGTAATTTGTTATGATGATATACATATACACATTGGTGAGAACACGATGATGTATAATGAATGAGTAAACCTACTTGGAGCGCCAACCTATTCGGGTCCTCCCTCTTCCAGAACCCATGAACAACATGGACTTTTACGAGACTTCGAACATCCTCATCAAAGGCTGACATGAGGAAGTCGATATCGTGGAGGTAGTTGAACTCCCAACATTCTGATATCAAAGGGTCCCCCAGGACATCCCGCAACGTATAGGTATCCTTGTTCAACCCCGCGGGAAGATCTTTGATCTTTGTTAACTGAAAAGGCGACCCAACAGACTTGAACGGCGGGTGGTATTTGGCTTCGGTGGGTGTGTCTGGTAGTCGCCGTTTCTTGCGTGGGGGGCTTATGGGATGTGTAAGTGACTGAGGAGCCGACCGTTGCTGATTATCGTGTTGGCCATCTTCATCTCCATCACTGACGCGCCTTTTCCTTGCCGATGCCATGATGCGTGAGTCTTGCTGAGTCTGAACTCAAAACTAGCCGGTTCAACGATAGCTAATAATTGCCGATCATAGATACGAGTTAATGTTGGAGATGGCGTTTAGGTTCGCAGGTGCCACCAGCCGTCAGCTCTGCAAGATTCGGCGGGCTTAGATAATTGGACCCCAAACTATCCAGACGAGAACGCCAGCAGAGAAAAAGCAGGGTCTATTCGCCTGCAAAGATTCACTGTCTATCCCAATGATGTTTTGATACTCTGTTTTGATGTCTTTCAACGGGGACGGCAGGTACATAATTCCACACAGTGCCGCAATATCGGGAGTGGGGATCTGTCTTTGAGGATCTGACTGGGAAGTGGGTCACGGTGCCTTGGCATTTAGCGCTAAGCTGGCTAGCGTGCTGCCTTGAAATTGAGGCGGGCAAATCGACCTGGCCAGACGCCCCCTAGCAGGTACGTGTCGGAAATCTTTGGACGGGAGACTTGTTTCGCCTCCTGAATCCCCCATTTCCCAAACCCATCCCACATTCCACGAAGCCATTCACGACGACGCTGCTACCGGAAGCATGCACTTTTTAGACCACAACCGGACCAAAATCTAGACTGTGCGACCCTTCGAGAACAGCTCAACACCTATCGGTACACTGGTACCCCTTTCACACGAAACAAGGATCCCACTGCCGTTATTTCCGGAAGCTGTTGGATACCACTCCACGCAGCCCAGCAGCAGTGCTCCAAATGTCCAGGTAGACGGGCCCTCCAAACAGAGCTTCTACCGACGACACCGTCACCGGCACCCCTTTTTTGCAGTTGATCTGCCGGTGCCAGGTGCCCAGTTCCCGATATCAGAGCGAGCGCGACTTACGCGATCGGGCTTAATTCACAATGAGGCTACGCAACCTCTTTTTCTTCGGGGCGGCCGCGCTGGCGACCGCCTCACCACCATCAGCCGACACGGAGGAGGATATCACACGAGAAAACACATACTTCAATGGCAAGAAGGTTCCACCGATTTTGGAACTCACCCCGGCCAATTACAAGGAGGAATTAAAAAAGTCAAAGTTCCTGATGGTCAAACACTTCAGGTATTATGCCCGCCTCCTCTACGGGTTTCTCCTGTACTGATAAAAGCTGACTCCCGTAGCCCGTGGTGCGGACATTGCCAGGAATTTTTGCCGACCTTCCAGACGTTGTACGAGTATTACTTCACATCGAAGCCAGTGGGCAAGGATGCCGACTTCACCGAGTTCTATGATTTCAGATTCGCCGAACTCAACTGCGTCGCGTACGCCGATTTATGTACTGAGAACAAGGTCGCCGCATGGCCAACAACAATTTTGTTTGAGGATGGCGAGCCTTTGGTCACCTTTAGGGGCGTCAAGCACATTAGTGTTCTCAGTGGTGCTGTCGAAGATGCGCTCGAGAAGGTGAAGCCTAACACCAGGCCTAAAACCCTCGAGCTCCCCGAACCTGGCGACAAGACATCCCCTGATGCCAAGGCCGAAACCGAGAAGACCGAGAAGGCAGATGCCAGGGAAAAGGGGTCTGAAAAAGAGCTGGTCAAGGAAACTGAGAAGGAGAAGGAGACCGAAACCTCCACTGCCGCCAGTGCCGATGCTTCAACGGAAGGGGAAGCGACACCAAAGAAGACCTACACTGTCAACTACAATACCCCTTCGCAGAAGGTCACCCCTAAGCCGTCGAACCCCAACCCTAAGGGTCTCTCCGTTCCTCTGACTTGGGAATTGTTCCAGAGCATGGTTACCCTCACCCAGGAGCCTTGGTTTGTCAAGTTTTATGCACCATGGTGTCACCACTGCCAGGCTATGGCCCCGAATTGGGAGCAGTTGGCCAAGGAAATGAAGGGCAGGCTCAACATTGGTGAGGTCAACTGCGACCGCGACACTAGGCTTTGCAAGGAACTCCGCGTCCGTGGTTATCCTTCCATCATGTTCTTCAAGGGCGGTGAGAAGGTCGAGTACGAGGGCCTTCGCGGGCTGGGCGACTTTGTCCAGTATGCTGAAAAGGCCATTGATCTCTCCAGCGGGGTTCCGGATGTTGATTTCGACTCTTTCAAGGCTCTCGAAGAGAAGGAGGAGGTCATTTTCCTCTACTTCTACGATCATGCTACCACCAGCGAAGACTTCCTTTCTTTGGAGCGTTATCCTCTCAGCCTTATTGGCAAAGCCAAGTTGGTCAAGACCCGGGATCCCAAGTTGTATGATCGA
Source organism: Podospora pseudopauciseta (assembly GCF_035222475.1). NCBI lineage: Eukaryota > Fungi > Ascomycota > Sordariomycetes > Sordariales > Podosporaceae > Podospora > Podospora pseudopauciseta. Next base: position 8,278,893 of record NC_085892.1, read on the forward strand.
TACAAGATTACCACTTGGCCACGTCTGATTGTTTCGCGCGAGGGCCGCCCGACTTACTACACTCCTCTCGCGCCTAGGGAAATGAGGGATACCAGAATGGTTCTCAACTGGATGAAGTCCGTCTGGCTCCCCCTTGTTCCCGAGCTTACCCCGTCCAACGCCCGCGATATCATGGACGGCAAGATCGTTGTTCTGGGGGTTCTAAACAGAGAGAATGAGGATTCTTTCCGCGGCGCTATCCGTGAGATGAAGAGTGCGGCCAACGAGTGGATGGATAAGCAGATTCAGCTCTTCCAGATCCATCGCCAGGACCTTCGCGACGCCAAGCAGCTCCGCATCGAGGAGGCCGAGGATCGTGGTGACCAGCGGGCTCTGCGCAACGCCAAGAACATTCGCATCAACATGGACAGGTCGGATATGAAAGAGGCTACCTTTGCCTGGGTTGACGGCAACTTCTGGCAGCGGTGGATTCGCACCACTTATGGCATTGATGCCAAGGACGGTGACCGTGTTATCATCAACGATGAAGATGTAAGTTCTCTCGTTAGTGATTCATGTCGAGGTGACCTTGACTAACGAGTTGCGATATAGAAACGCCGGTATTGGGACCAAACTAGCACTGGAAACCCCATTGTTCCCTCGCGCACATCCATCCTTGAAACCCTCAACAAGGTCACAGTCAACCCACCAAAGCTCAAGCCGAAGCTTACCATTGGTGTGATTGAGAAGATGTTCTTCGATATCAAGATGACCTTCAAGGAGCATCCCTATCTCAGCATGGGCTGCATCCTTGGCATCGCTTTTGGTCTCTTCCAGTGGCTCATGGGAAGAACCACAAGAAGAGCCCGCAGTCACTTTAAGCTCGAGGAGGGCGTTGGAATGAAGGAATCGAAGTCCTCCACGTTGTTTGGCGGATCAAGCAACACTGCCACCAAAGCGGACTAGATTTGATTGTGGATGATTAACGACCACCCACCTTTTTTCATTATGGGGTGGTGTCTGGATTTTTTTGGGAAAGCAAAAAGGGAAAGCGAACGATCATCATGCCTGTCTGTCTTGTGTTTGTCTTGGTTTGTGCTCTTGCTTGGTAGTATGCGGTATAAAGTTAGGTTCTGTATAAATACACCAGGGCCCGAACGGTAACAATACCGAAAGGAAGGATACCGAATCGGTTGCTGGGGCTAGGACCGGAAGGGAACGGGGGTCTACGGAGGGGTTATTGCATATTAATCAGTGTTTATCTTCCTGGCTCATGGGAGCGTGTTTATCTTTTTGCTTCTTGTTTTTCCTTCCCTCATTTTGTGGTTTACTCGAGACTTTTGTTTGTTGAATGAGACGGGGAAAGAGGCTTCGTCCGGATTATGGCTGGATGGATGCGGCATTGTAGATATGGAGTTTCTGAATTCATCTGGGGTTACATCACCTATGGAACCACTCTGGTGATATTTCCCAAAACTTGTCAAAGCCTTGCGGTTAGTGGCATTGCGTTTCGTGTGATTGTCACCATGGCGAGATGAATGATTGAGCCGAAGACTCCGTGTGAGACTGGACATTGCAGTACATTCATAGGCATCAGCAGGCTCGACATAAGTTGTGCCCAGCGAACCCTCTCACGCGATTGGAGAGGGCACTCTCAGGATAAATGAGGGTGTGCATTCCCGAGTCTCGTGGCGATAGATATATCAAAAGAGATTGCTCGCCCAGTCTTGCCAAACCATGAAAAGTGTGAAAACAACCAAGGAAAACGGACTTTGCAGTCATTGCCTATCTTTCTTTGACACCACCCGCTGCCTTTTACGAATAATGGAACACTGGAAAAGAAAATGAAACTTCTGGTTAGAAACGAAACGTGCTGAAAACCCGGAATCCCACCGTTTTTTGGAGGGTGACCTCCGTGGTGGTACCTCGTACCGTCTCTACTGGCCCCTTCAAACCCAAGCTCCCTCAACAGCCGTAGACGATCCGCTAACCAGCCCGACCTTGCTTCCTTCAACTCCTACTCCTGAGCCCTGGCGTCGTACAAGCCTCTTAGGCACCCGCAGTCGTCCGGCTTTGCTGGGCCTGGAGTAAAATCTCCTTATAGAAGAGGGTAACCCCCCTCTTCGTGGCCGCATCAACGCTGGTCCTGCTAAAGTTTGGAATTTTGCCCACCTCGACGTAGCCGCAGCTCTTGAATGCCAGCTCGGAGGCGGAATCTGTCTCTGTTTTCGCCGTCTTTTGTCGGCGTGTAGCCAGATTCGTTAGCATACCTTCATATCCTTTCATTTCTCTCCACAAAAAAAAAAAAAAAAAAAGAAAAAAAAAAACAGTAACAAAGTCTGTGAAGAAAGTAGGGTAGGTACTCACCAACAGCGACCTCCCCTTCCTCGCGCTCTCATACTCGCACGCTTGAATCAAACTCCTCCCCCCTCCTTGCCTCCTGAACTTTTGGCCAACAATCAGCAGGTCGATGACACCTCGGAAATCACCAGCTTGCGACTGATCAAGCTCGACCATGGCTATCCCGCGGAGGTCCTCGCCCTTTGGCTTCTGGTTTGCATTCTCGGACGGAGGCAGCAGCAGGATGATGATGCGGGTCTGGGCTTGATGCTCTGCTATCCGGTCTTTCCACCAGATCAGGAGGCGTTCGAGGGACAGGGGAGGTAAAAAAGGGCCGATGGCGGTGGTGCGGTCGATGTTGATGCCTGAGGCGTAGATGGCGGCCATGTAAGGAATTAGGTGAGCGTGGTGCTCGGGATGGAAGACGGATGTCTGAGATGGGGACGTCATGGTGACAGATTTTGTATATGATTCAAACTGATGCGGCTTGTAGTTGACCTGTAGACTCTGTTTCGGTGTGTGGCTATTATGGTGCTTGCATCTCGGTTTATGGTGGTGTTGTCAGAGTCATAGGGGAAGCACAAGTGAAAGTGATGTCCAGAGAACTCGTGAGATATTTACTGATGCTGTGGGTCAGGTTAACCAGGGGAGAGCACTTAAGGTGACAATAAAGGTAAGAAAAGAACATTTAAACATCTCAGAGAACAAGCATGCTGAGAGGGGCAAGAACAGTCGAGGTATAAAACATTGCTTCTTCCTGGGAGAAGACGGGGGGGAGGGGGGTGTGATAGGGAGGGGAGGGTGGGGGGCATCACTGCTTCTTGAACCATGGCTCAACAGACGGGAAAGCGAGAGGTAAACGACGAACCTTGGGGGGCCAGTACTTGGTCGTGTGCACTCGCAAATCTGGATTCACAGGCCATCAAGCTTCACCGGTCCTTCGTGATAGGGACGGGATGTTGGGAGCAGGCGGGAAAGGTTCTTTGCATCTGCATATGCGTATGCATGCAGATGTATAGTATTGTTCTGTTGAGATGCGGTTAAGTGGCTTGTCCGTCATCGGGGAATGGGAAGCTGCTCCCCCTTGCTGCCAGGGACACAGCACCATCTACACACCATTCCCACACTTGCCAGCCCAAGATGTGGAAGGTCCCGTCACAATGCTGCTGAAAAAAAAAAACCTAAGAAACAGGGACAGCCAGGGGTTCCCGCTTGGTTTAAGGCTGAATTAGGACCTTGTTCCCAGTTCGCAGTGGCTGCCACATCCTCGTTAGTGCGGGGTTTCTCTTCAGCAAACAGGGTCTCTTATCATGATTTCTTCGAGTCCCATTCTGGGTTTCTCTCCTGCTGCGAGGATCCGAATGTTTTCCTCTCACCGAATTGCAACACCTTAACAAAAACGGTCTTCCCCACAACCGATGCTTGTGTGACAGGTGAGGTTGTTGACGCAGATCATTCCGGGCCTGGCAGCGGCGGCCACTTAGCCCGCGGGTGTGTGGGCTTCCTTCGGCAAGACGCGCGCAGCGACCTCGGGCCCTGTTTACCGACATGACGCCCACTATGACTTCCCAGCCACTGGGCCGCCAATACAACCTCACCACGCTCACTCCCTACGGGCTCTTTGACCAGGAGCATGGATCTCAGGAGGGATGGAAAGTATGGCACTTGACCGCTGTCACGATCATTCTTTCACGCTTCCTGTTGCACAATCACAGTCACGGCCCCGATGAGAATGCTGTGCTGGGTTGAACATCGGGCAATGCCGGCTTTACTTCACGACGTCAACTCTCTGATGTACGCTTAATTGTCGTCACATGCGGTCCCACCACGACAGCTTCATGCTATTGCTAGGTACGGAGTAGATCAAATTCACCGTCCCAATACCCGCCACACAGCCGCAGAATGCAAGTCAGGATCAGTGAGTGGGCTTGCGGATGGGGATTCCGCTTCCGGACCGGTCTTCAGCCCTATCAGACTGGCAGTTGCTGTCGCATCTGCTTCATGCTCGATCAGATGGGCCGTTCCCGTCAGCGTAGCGAATGGCCTCCCGTCGTTGCAAGACCACTGTTGGACTCCGAGTACGACGGCTTTCCCATTGGCAGCCCGGCAGCCCGGCATCTCGGCGGACGGCGACACAGTCAGCTTGATCCTACCTGCGATACCATTGGGACTTCTCGCAGCTCTAATGGGGCCAAGAAGGCGGCTGGTGATAACACCATATCGATTACTGTGCTGGTGAGGGGCATCCTTGCCTCAGCTCAGCTGGCCATTGACATGCGCAGTCTGGGAGACTGGATACCATTTTTCTTGCCGTTTCTAGTTTCGGATTGCATTGCTTGGGAATATTAGGTGCAGATTCCGTCGTCTTATCCACTTTCTGGTTTTATCGTACGGTATTTTCTCCCCGTCTTTTTCTTCCTCATTCTGCTGTCCTCGTGCGGTCGTCGTCGGTTGCCTCCCGTTCTGCTACGTTGAAATAGTTCCCGTTCGGCCCCGCCCCCGCCCCCGCAACACCAACACAACATCAACGCACGCTGTTGATCATTGCTGTGAACCGCCTGTCGACAGCTCGTCACTAGTCCTTTTGGCACCATGGTTATCCACTCCCTCCTTCGCAAGGCCAAGCAGGGGCTCAATGACATTTTGCCCGGAGAGGACAAGCATTCGCACACGCACGAGGGTTACCAATGTCGTGAGAGCGAGTGTGCAGAATTCAGCGAGAACCGCCATTGCTCGTTTGCCCCTCGGTCGAGAGGGAATGCGAAGTGGTATGTGGATGGCGCAACCTACTTTTGGGCCATCTCTATGGCTATTGAAGGTTCATAACCCCCCCCCTGTCTCATCAGTCACACTCAAGAAATCCGCTAATCTGGTCCAGAGGCCCGAGAGTCCATCTACATTCTCGATTGGTGGCTGAGGTAATGCCGACCCGTCCTCACCGTCCCAGAAGGAATCTTGTTTGGGTCTTGTGACAACCAGCTGACCGCTTCGTATTTGCACATCACAGCCCCGAACTGTACCTGCGCCGACCCCCGGCCCAGAATGAGAAATACCGCCTGGACAGACTGCTCAAAGCCGCTGCTGAGCGAGGGGTGAGGGTCTATGTACTCGTCTACAAGGAGGTCGAGGCTGCTTTGACTCGTGAGTTCATCTTGACACGGACACGCAGGGGTATCCATACTCATCACTGTCATAGTAAACTCGGCTGTAAGAGACAATGCTTACCCGTTGACGTTAAACCTGACTTGATCAGAAACTGAGACCGTGACAGCACACCAAGAATCATCTTCAGGGACTCCATCCCAACATCAAAGTGTTCAGATATCCCGACCATCATCCAGCCAAGAATGTTGTCTCGGGCCTCCAAGACCTCCACACAAGTCTCGTGAGCCTCGATCTCAAGAACTTCAACCTTGCCAAAGCATCACAGAGCGCTGTTGAGGGTCTGTATGGTACCGCCGATGATGTGGTTCTTTTCTGGGCACACCATGAAAAGCTCTGTCTCGTTGACGGCAGGGTGGCTTTTATGGGTGGCTTAGATATGTGTAAGTCCCAGTGGTAACTGCAAGACCTGAATATCTGCTAACAACATGTCAAGGCTTTGGTAGATACGACACGAACAGTAAGTCTGGTGGGTATAAATAGTCCAAGGACATCAGCTCACCATAATAGGCCATCCCATTGCCGACGCGCACCCAGGTAATCTGGACAACATCATTTTTCCGGGGCAAGATTTCAACAACGCGAGAGTGTATGATTTTGAGGAGGTCAACAAATGGGAAAACAACAAGCGTAAGTGGAACCAACACTTGCCATGCAGTTGGTTGATACTGACAATTCTAGTCGACCGGACTAAGGCATCGAGAATGGGGTGGGCCGACGTTGCTATCAGCTTGTCTGGGCCGATTGTGGACAGCTTGGCCACGCATTTCTGTGAACGATGGTTCGTTGCAGCCTCCGTCGTGTTGCCCGGTGTACTAACCCAAAGCTAGGAACTACATCTTTGACAAGAAATACTCGGGTCGTACTAACTTGAAGGTCCACCGTCTCACGGCCCCTGGAGTTCAAAAACACTCCGATTATGGCGCCCATGCCTTGATGGATCAAGGAGAAGAGCTCCTGGGCGGCGTTCAGTCCAAGATCACCTCCAAGCTGGGCAAATTCTGGGGAGGAGGTGGAGAAGAGGCCGGTGTTTCTCAGGTCCAGGCGCCGCCTCATCCTCCTGTCTGCAATGCCAATGAGCACGGCATCGCCAACATCCAGTTGGCGAGAAGTGTCTCGAAGTGGTCGCTTGGTGTGAGAACCGAGCATTCTATCGCCAACGCCTACATTGACGCCATCACGAACGCTAAGCACTTTGTGTACATTGAGAATCAGGTACGGGTCTTGTTTATTGTTCAGGGCTATATCGGGCGCTAACCTCTCCGCAGTTCTTCATCACAGCCACCTCCAACAAGCAGAGACCGGTTCGCAACAAGATCGGCAAAGCCATTGTCGATCGTGTCTTGCGTGCTCACATAAACAATGAAGACTTCCAGATCATTATCATGATGCCTGCGGTTCCTGCCTTTGCTGGCGATCTCAAGTCTGAAGGTGCCCTTGGCACCCGCGCGATTATGGAGTTCCAGTACAACAGCATCAACCGCGGCGGCAGCAGTATCATCGAGACACTCAGGAGGGAAGGCGTCCATGACCCTTACAGGTACATCAACTGGTACAATCTCCGCAACTATGACCGCATCAACAGAAGTCAGATCATGACCCGTGCCGAACGCGAGAGCGGGGTCAGCTACGAAGCTGCCCATCGCGATTTTGAGGACCGGTACAACTCTTCAAACTCTGGCGGGAACAATAGCTACTACCGTCGCTACCAAGCGACCGCGACTTCCCTGACCGACCAGAGCTGGGACACCGTCTCGCCCTGCTACATGGAGAGCGGCCTGTCCATCCTCGGCGTTCCATGGACTGGTATTCCCGAGGATGAGCTCGACTCCTTTGTCTCTGAGCAGCTTTACATCCACACCAAGGTCCTCATCGCTGACGACCAGCTGGTCATCTGCGGTTCTGCCAACCTCAACGACCGCTCTCAGCTCGGCGACCACGACTCCGAAATTGCCGTCATCATCGAGGACCCGACGCCGATCAGAACTTATATGAATGGCCGCCCGTACACTGCTTCCCAGTTTGCCACCTCCCTCCGCCGCTTCCTCTACCGCAAGCACCTCGGTCTCGTTCCCCACCAGCATCCCGACCGTCCTGACATCAACTGGACGCCTGTCTCCCACGACGCGGTCAATCATTACGACTGGGACTCCCCTTCGGACCGCCTCGTCGCCGACCCTCTTTCGCCCGACTTCATCAACTTGTGGCGTGGCACCGCCCGCCGCAACACGGAAATCTTCAGCAGGGCCTTCCACCCTGTCCCCAACGACAAGGTCAGGACTTGGGAGGATTACGACAACTTCTTCTCCAAGCACTTTGTCATCCCCGGTGAGCCGGCCGAGCAGGCAGAGGAAGGGTACAAGAACGGCAAGGTCGACTACGGGCACGTTGTCAGGGAGAACTTTCCCGGTGGTGTGGGTGAGCTAAAGATGTGGCTCAGCGGCATCAGGGGTAACCTTGTGGAGATGCCGCTCAACTTCTTGATTGACGTCCCTGACATCGCGGAGGATGGGCTGGCGCTGAACAGCTTGACGGATGAGCTTTATACCTGATGATACCTGAGGTGGCTTGGATAGAATGGTCTGATTTGGTGTTGGCTAGCTGGTTAGTTGTCGTGAAGCAATACATGTTCTTTCTCGTTCTCTACCCTCCTCGTTCTTGTGGCATCAGTCTTGTGGCTATGCCTTCAGTAAAATGTCGCCAACACGGAAGCATAGTCTCCCCGCCGTGGAAAAATGATTCGCCTTCAACATCAAGAAAGGTGTCGAGTCCAATTCGTACTGAACAGACCAACCAAGACTGTCGGGGGCAGCACCTTCCAACGCTCCCTCTCCATCCTAGCATTTTTTGCTGCGCCGGGAGAGACAGACAAGCAGGTGGCCACGCTGGTAGAGAGGTCCGGCGTCGAGTCTCGGCGCCCGATTCTTTTTCGGAGCTGGTCTTTGACCTACTCTAACCCTATATTTTTGTTTAGCCAATAACGCATCAACATCTTCTCCGAAGCCACGCGAAGAACAGCACCTCATTTCCCATGCCAAAACATGCTATATAAATCTAACCCCCCTGTTCGCTGAAGAGGTATATCTATTCGACCCAAACAAGACCGACAATCTGAATACAAGACACCAAACTCTCGCTGATCATCAAACCTCTTACACATACCCCTCCCTACCCCCTAAGGACACAATACCTCCCCAAAAACACCCAAAATGGCCCAGGCAAACCACCCTCTACAGAGTTCGTGACCTCACCCTCGTCTTTTGCTTCGGCGGTGGCGCTCCCGGCACCGGCAGATCCGGCTAATTCGGCAACGTGAAGGCCGGGTTTACCGACATGTTAAAGTTCGCAGCTGCGGGTGCGGGTGCTTGCCGATAAGCAGCTATGGCATTTTGGAACGCCGTTGGCGTCAATACTATTATGATTGAGGTACCAGAACTTGGGGCCGCATGAACCTGAGTATTCACTGGCGTCGTTGTTGTAGCTGGGGGAGTCCTCCTCTCAGCCGGAGCTGTGGTGTGATGGAATCACAGGCCAAAGAGCCATTCCCAACAAAGGCTAAAGATGGTGAGGAATATCAAGAGAGAGAAGAGGCGGGTGAGGGGCAGTCTGAGGGCACGAAAAAGAATGTGAAGCATGTTTGCGTGAAAATAGTTGAGTGACAGGGTGCGCAGCTCGGTGATGAACTCGTTGACGGGTATGAATAGATTTCCAATGATTAGATGACAGCTCTTTGGCGCCAATGTTATACCTCTCGCGATATAATCGGCGGCGGTGCATCTAGTTACCGCCAACAGCCTCGGGTTCCTTGTTGGCGTCATAGCCGTACTTGGTCTTCATCTCCTCAATCTTGGCCACGTACTGCTCCTGAGCCTGCTCGGGGGTCAAGCCCTTGTTGTCAACGTCTTGCCAGGCGTTGTACTTGGCCTTGCCCTGTTATGGTGATGTCGGGTTAGCGGGTGCCGCGGAGGGAACATAGAGGAGGAGGTGGACGCACTTTGAGGTCGAACATGCCAGGCTTGGTGGCATCGGCAATCTTCTCGCCAGTGGCGACCTTGTAGAGACCTGAAGAGCACAACATGTTAGATGACGCTGACAGACTAGTGTAAGGAGAGACTGGACGCACCATAGATCTCGAGGAGATCCTCGTTGGAGGGCTTGGAAGTCAACTTCTTGGAGTCGACAACAGCCTTCTGGAAAGCCTCGCTCTGAGCCATTTTTGCGGTAGTGTGTGAAGGGTTTGGAAAAGGGAAATCTCTAGTGCCTGCTGTGCTGAGTGCTGGTTGTATAGTTAGGGAATCTGTCAAGTGTCGCAAGTGTTGAGGAGAAGAGATCTGGACCTGTTTGTTGGGGTCATGGCGGGGTCAGCTAGGTCAGGCACGGGGTGGTTAAGCCGGAAAGCGCGGGGTCAATTGCTTGTCCTGACCATGTGGAGCACATGCGAGCATGTGAGTGGAAGGGAGGTGGGCCGTGAGGTCATCCTCCATCCAAATCCGAACACAAGACGGGCTTGTCAGACGGGAACGGAGTTTTCGAGAGAGAGTCTGATAGCGGGAGGCAGGTGGAAATAAGGATGCTTGTTGAGAGGGCATTTGAGCGTTCCCACAATACCATCGTACGAACACGGAGCCTCAACTTAAGGGCCATCGAAATCTCCAAGCACTGGTGCACTGGCAGTCTCTCCATCTTGGTGTGAGACCCATCAACACAATGACCTCAAAACGATGACAGGAAGTAGGTTTTGAGAAAAGTATGTTACCGGAAGGATACAGCCACCATCATACATTTCCAGTCAAGAAATTTGGGAGCGGCCAGTGGTGGCTTTATGTTTGGCAACGTGACAGCAAGGACAGACTCTTAAGAGCTTCGAATCTCACCACCCAAATGTACAGTCGACACGAACAATCAGCCACTTATCGACAGATTCTCGTAGGTGTCTTCCAAACATGGCAAAACATGGGGTGCTTCGGTCCCGAGCAATAGACAACGTTCAGTCAGAAGAAGGTTCGGACGACATCTGCTCTTCCAGCTTTGTTCGGTTCATCCAGTGACCGCCCGAGCCGCCAAGCATTGGTGCATCTTACAGGGGTAGGGCTATTTTGGGATTAGCTTTCTTTTTCCACCGCCGTCGGCACATCGGCGGCAATTAGCTCCGGGGTTGGGGTTTCGGGCCCGTCCCGTCTTGTTTTATCGACCCCCCTGGCCATCAAGGCTGTGATGACAGATGCTATCGTGCTTTTTGCACCTGTATTTCCAATTCCCATGTCATCAAGACTCCTTGATGACTGATGGATGGCGTTTCCCCCCGTTTCTTTGCTCTCCCTTGCACGTGGTCCGTTAATTTGTCCAAATACCGGCACGGGCTGTTGATGAACCTCTCGGATCGACATCCAGAATCCCGTCTTCTTAACAAGGGAGCGCAGCCAGAGGGGACACGAAATCAACAACGTTGGCTGTTGGCTAGCAGCATGCATCGCCGTATCATCCCAGGAACAAGCCACTGGATTGTCGTCTGACGGTGCTAATATCTCCCTTTTCTGTCGCATTGACACAAGACTATCGATAGTTGAGCTGAATTAGGTAGCATCATGCTGTGTCTCTGTATCTGAGACCGAGCCATGCATATTCAAGCGACAGCTCGCGCAACACGCAGTCACCCACCGTCCGTTTGAGTTCGTCTCAGATGCCGGGCCCCAAGTAAAATCCATAGCTTGTACAGTTTCGCTGGGTATAAGAGGGAAGGGGCTCCCGTCACACTCATCCGTACACCGTTTCCTTTCTCAAATCTCCGAATCTGCCACACTTGCAAACCAACAAAGATAACAACCACCACCACATCACCAAAACAATGGCAGACAATAAAACAGTCGTAATTCTGGGTGGTTCCCTCGGTGGACTTCACGTCGCCCATGCACTCCTCAAGAAGCATCAACAATACCCCAACTTACGGGTCATCCTCGTCTCCAAAGCAAGTCGCCTGCACGTGACCCCCCTCATCGTCACCACATGTACTAACTCCCCTTCACCTCTAGAACACTCATTTTTACTGGAACATCGCCTCCGTCCGCGCCATTATCCCTGGTCAAATCCCAGACCAAAAGATGCTCCGCGAACTCTCCGAAGCCCTCCAGCCATACCCCAGCAACATGTACGAGCTCGTCATCGGCGAAGCCATCTCCTCTGATTTCACCGCCAAGACCGTCAAAGTCCAGCTCAGCAACAGCGCTGCCGACGCTCAAACCCGTGAAATCGTCTACGACCACCTCGTTCTCGCCACTGGAGCCCGCTACACAAACGACACCCCCTGGAAGGCCAACTCCGACTATCAATCCCTGATCAAGCTCCTCCACGAAACCGCCTCCAGGGTTGAGAAAGCCGACCACATCATCGTTGCCGGCGCGGGAGCCACAGGTGTGGAAGTAGCCGGCGAGCTGGGGTACGAATACGGCAAGACCAAGACCATCACCCTTTTGGCTTCTGGCCAGCACGTCCTCCCTGGCGAGCAGGAATCTCTCAGTACCGCTACCGAGAACGAGCTGAAGAAGCTGAACGTCACTGTGCAGAAGGGGGCTCGTGTAAAGGATGTTGCTCGCTCTGCCGACGACAAGTACACGATCCAGCTGGAGAACGGCCAAAACCTCGAGTGCAACCACTACCTGCCCACGCAGGGCATGGTGCCCAACTCGGATTACGTCGATACGAAGCACCTCGACCCCAAAACCAAGACGGTGCTCGTGGATGAGTTCCTTCATGTGACTGGTGTGCCAGGGAATAACGTTTGGGCGGTGGGGGATATCGTCAGTAAGCCGAGAGCTGGCTTTATGATCACACAGAAGCAGGCCTCGTCTGTGGCCAAGAATGTTGAGTTGAGCCTGCTTCAGGGCAAGGAGCCTGTCCCTGCCAAGGGCCCGCCAGTTGACATTCTCGCCTGCGCGGTTGGCCGGGGGAGAGGCGTGGGCAGGATGGGCTCGATCAGACTGCCTAGCTTTGGCGTTTGGTTGGCGAAGGGGAGAACGTTGGGGATGCAGTTGGTGGACCAGTACATCAGTGGCAGTATTGCTTAGGAGCGCGGCTCCAGAGCCGGCAGGCAAATCAGAAAACGGAAGAGAAAGGGCGGATAGGCGAGCAAGCAGTTATACCCATGATGAACTTTGGTGTGTGCTTTACAGGCGATGGACGGAATGGCTTTTGTTTTCCCCTCGATACAGAGAATCAACCTAATACCATAATGAAGAACCCGAATACATCAATGCCAGGAAACTCGCTCGTCGTTGTGAACCACTATACATTATTACCCGCCTTGCATCACCGAGAGATCTTCTCCTCCTCAATCTCCCTCCTCAACTGCTCAAGAACTTCCTGTCTCGACCTCAAATGCGACTCCAATCCCTCCACTTGCTCCCTCACGGTCTGGAGGTCTTCGCTGACGCTTTTCAGGTTGCTTCCTGTCCTGCTCTTCCCCTTGCCTTCTTCCAAGTCTCGCAGCTCCTTTCTCTTGTAATCCAAAAGTTGCTCCAACTCCCTCTTGACCAGCGCTGGCTTGGAGTCCCGCTTGCCACCTTTCCTCGCCTCAACCCCTTGCTCAATCCTGGCAAGCTTGTCCTCCAGCTCCTGCAGCTGCTTCTTCAGCCTGACCTCCTCCCACTCGGCATCGCTGTTTTTCGTCGTGGTGAAATCCGTGCCCTTGGATGTGAACCCGCTTCTCCCCAACCGAGTGAGATATTGGTCACCAAACTTTGCCTTTCTGCCTGTTGATGTCTCGTCGTCGGCCTTGGTGGCCCACCGCGACTTGGCGGCTTGGTTGTCGACTTGGTAGTCGATTTGATTTCGCTCAAAGCTCGCTCGGAGGGAGGCCGGGACGGTGCGCGGGATGCGGTAGCCCTCGTGTCGGTAGTTGAGGATGTGCAAGAACGCCAGGCAGGCGTCCTTGTTGATCGTCTGGGAGGCGTTGGGGTTGATGAGGTTCCACGCTGATCGGACGTCTGTGTCCGGCACGTCCAGGCTGTTGTAGAGATCGCTGAGGGCCTCGACTAGTTCTCATGTGTTAGCATCTTCTCAATCACCCAGTGGGTAATGAGACCAAGTCAACACTTACAATTAATCTCCCCCCTCATATCCCTCCCCTCCCTATACACCGCCTCATACCTGCTCTTGTCCTCCGGGCTCATATACCAATCAAATCCGTCCTTCAACCCCTCCTCCTCCTCCTCATCCTCCACCCGTTCCATCTTTGGCTCCTGTCCCCTAATCGCCTTGTTCGCGCTCACCAAATGGCTCTTGCTCTCCGGGACCAGCCAGTCCGGCAGCACTTTGGGGACATCAGCGTACTCCCCGTTGAGCAAGTCGAAAATAACCCTCATCGCGACGCAAAACTCCTCAAAGTCAAGGTTGCCGTCGTTATCCACATCGGCGAGATCCCACACCCGCTCGAGCTGGTCGTCGCGGAGCCCGGAGTTCTTGAGGACGGGCGCGGCCATCTCGCCCGTGAGGAACTGCCCTCCATTGGTGCGGGTCGAGAAAATGTTCCAGTAGGTTTCGATTTCTTGGGGTTCGATTCGGGGCGCCATGGTCGGTCGATGCTTCAGTTGGCCCGGGTTGCGAAACTTGTTGTACTCGGAAGGCGGACCAAATTACGGGGGACTCGGGGCGGTCGAGCGGTTACAACGGCCGGTACGACGAACGTTCGGGAAAGATGGGAGCTGGAATTGACAAGTGTCTGTAGTTTGTTCGAGAATTATAGTAAAAGACTGCAGGCCTTGTCTTTATCGACGTCGTGGGGTGCCGATGGCGCAGCAGGTTGCAGAGCGGGAAGCTTGGAGGTTGGACCGGCTACAACCAAGAGCTGACGTCTCTCCAGCCCAGCGCCAGCCAAGTAATTAAACTGCGCGCGAGCACTGCTTGTGGCGCGCCGCAAGCTGATCCCTGTCAAAACGCCCCCTTTTCTGGAGGCAGACTGTGGCACGCGCACGAGCACCTTGAGCTGTGCGTTGTATATGAAATATCTTTGTGATCCGTGCATTTTTTTACTAAGGTTCTGCTATTATTTGATATACAAGCTTGCATTAACTAAATATTTAAACATACTTTTAACTAAAATGTAATATCTATTAATACTTATATTATATAAAAAAGTATACTGAATATATAGCAATATTAAGCTATATAATATACTATATTTTTTATTACTTTAATTATATTTTAGCATATATATATAGCTAAAAGTATGCATTTTAGGCTAGCTTTAGCTTTTAAGCGGAGGTACTATTTTTAACACTATACGGCGGTAACTATAACTTTGTAAAAAAGTAATAGCTATATACTTAAACTATTAAAATTATTAATTCAACTATATCTATATTAAAAAAGTAGTTTAAAATAACTTTAGTTAGTAGATAATATTTAATATTAATTAGTATATACTAGCTTGATTATTAGGCCCTAGTATAGCTTTTTGTAGCTAATTGAACGTATTTTAGGCTTTTAGTTGATATCGAGTTAGATAGTCAAGTCTTTGGCAAAGCGCACGGATTATCTGGACGTTTCGTATGCAACGCAGAGAGAGCCTCACGATATTCCACACGTTACCAAGCATCACGACTACGTTTATAGAAATTTATCTTTATCGATGTTTACAATTATCATATATCTTCAAGGCCAACTTCCCGCCCGTCATACAAAACCCTACAGCTTAAATATTCTACAAAATCCTACAGTCGAAATAGTATCCCGCATACTCTCGAAATGCCTTCCCAATCGTCCTCGCCAGCCAACATATATAGCAGAAAGAACCGGGTATCATGAGCCACACCAGACGCCCAGAGATCCAGATGCAAGAACTAGCATCTCAAAATACCGACCCAATAACACCATCTATGCTGGATGCCATGCCCAAACAATTCCCCCGCCGCTCTGTCCTTTCCCCTGGGATGCAAATGTAAACGCAACAGCAGTAAACAGCCAACCTGCAACCCAATCCTACTACGGGTATAAACACCCAAATCACCTTATCAAAGAAAGGCAGGAAAAGAACGTCGAGCGCGAAATTTGTCAAACTCCTGATCCAAAGCAACCCAAATTCTGGTGCTTTTCGTTTCCTGGACCAATATCGAATCCTAATGCATGCCAGTCGTAATATGCAGTTTGTTGGACAATAAACCCAACAAAGAAATACCCCAGTCGCGGATTTGTGTTGTCACGATGCTAATACTGGGGAAGCAAATCAAACATCAACACACACTCTTGTCCTTTTGTTGTGTTCACCCTTGCTAAGAAGTCAAGGCGATTGCTGAGAGGACGCTTTTCCATGTTGCCAGTCATCTTGCTCGTACTTGAGCAAGTGTATCTTTGCGTGTCGCGTCTCAAGTCCTGTCATTTCATATCATTTCTCCGAAGGTCCTTGCCTTTCCGGGGACGAAGAGTCCGGATAGTCATGAGACCGCCTATGGCGCCTGTGCTGGCTGGATCCTGAGACGCATGCTCCTCGGTGCCAGTATCCTCGGTGTCAAGCTCTTCCGGGGCCTTTTCGGCAGGAGCCTCTGTTGTAGTAGGCTCTTCGCTCGCAGACTTGCTGGTGACCGGCTTCTTGCTAGGAGTGCCTTTGGGAGAAGAGAAAGAGTCGGAAGATGAACCCCCGTTACTCGGAATCAGACCAAACACAGAGCTTCTCAACCTTGTTGGGTATCTCCCCAGCTTCTCAGTTGTATCGAGTGCTGGTGGATTGTCCAAATCGAAACCTTGATTCTTGAGAACATCTTGGAGGTCGTTCTCCTTCGATTCCCCAGCTTGGGGGTTCTGCTGTTGAATCTCCTTGTGGACTTCTCCGGCGGACTGTGGGGTCTGTTCGATGGTATGGCCCGCTTCTTGGTTGCCACCATCAGACATCTCCTGGGTTTTCTCTAGGGATTCGTGCCGAGGCTTCTCCTGGGTCTCCTGGTTTCTCTTTGTCCCCTGAGTCTCCCTAGTACTCTTTTGGAGTTTCTCCTGGATCTCCTCATTCTGTTGGCCCTGTCCCTGTGTCTGTTCGTCTTGAGACCGGGATACCTTACCGCCCGTTGCTTTCTGAGTGGCTAGATACACCTCATTCTCGGTGCGTGTCTGGGTTGGGATGTAGTTATCCAGGCTCTTTCCCTTGGGAGGGGACTGGGGAGTTGGCGCACCGGGATGCGTCGAGAACGGCGGGCCCAGCGCAGAGATGTAAGCCCAAAACAAAGAATCTGTCTCAAACTTCTCGCGGGTGTAAAACCCCTTGGACGACAGGAGTTCCTCAAAGCTCTCGCCCTTTGGGGCCATGGCGGGACTGCTGTGCCCGATGATAGCTGACGAGTGGGTGACTTGTGACGACACTATCTTGGAAGGAGAGGGCGTGGCTGCTTGAGAAGCCAGCCGGGTAGTCTTCTTGACAGCCTGAGTCGTCGTCTTTGTTCTCTTTTTGGTTGTCTTCTCTCCGGTCCCGACAACCTCGGCCCCCGACGCGCAATTCGCCGTGGCTTGATTTTCAACCACATTCTTCCTGCATTGTTCTGCCGGATTCACGGGGAGCCACATGATCCCAGTGTCCTCTTCCAGCCATTTTCCACCGCCGAACGATCCGCCGGGTCGGTACTTGGTGTTGGGCAGGGCAGCTACATCAGAACGCTTCATAAAGCCACCCAGGCCGTTTGTGAACATGGTGTTGGCGTCTCCCCAGACACCCCCGGGCTGGCGCCTTCCCCTGACTGGTTTGCTCTTCTTCCCCTCATCATACTCCCCCCCATCGGAAAGATCCTCGACAGCGGGCGCAGATTTCCTTCGCAGACTGCGGCTTGTGCTGGAGCTAGCACGGGTGGATGATGTTTCGTCATTCACACGACGCTTCTTGGGACCGACCTGGTTCTCCTGAGTCTGCGCTGCCTTTCTCTTGTTGGTCGCTCGAGCAACAGGAGCCACCGTATTTGCCGACTTCTTGATTGCTGTGTTTGACCTCTTTCTCGGTTCAGCGGGCGCATACGCGGCTGAGATAGCCCTCTTTCTCGACGGCAAAGATGCCCTGGATCTCTTTTCCTGCTTGTTTTCCTGGATTTCGTCCTCATTGGGGAGAACAAAGTCGTCGTCGTCATCCGGAATTTGCTCTACACGCGTAGAGCGGGTCTTCCAGGGCCGGAGAATATCCTCTTCATTCTCTTCTGGCTCCAACTCTGACTCTGATGACGAAGTCCAGGTGTTCTGAAACTTGTTTCTCAACTTATCAACCTCCTTGCGCAACCTGGGATCTCGCTGCTGGATCTTGGGTCGGGGATAATTGAGAAGGGGTTCGCTGAAGCTTTCTTTCGGCGGTTGTGCGCTGGACGCTTGAGCATCCTTCTGTCTCATTTTGCCAACATGTCTAGCTTCCTGTAGACCAGTTTGTCTACCCAAGACCGGGATAGGATAGTTGCCTTGGAGATGGGAGAGTTGACCCGTGCCAGCTGAACGCCCTACATAACCAGCAGTGTGGTGCAGCGTCCCCCTTGATGGACGGGGCTGATCATATGTGCGATACAGCAGAGCCAGCTGAGTAGTGTTCATAAGTGGCATTTCAGTCCCGCTGCCACTGGCGATGTTCCGCCTTGACAGCTCCCCGGATGAGACATGGTCCTGAGGAACATGGCCCATCCCGGACGGGTAAGCAGCAATCTGGGGAGCAGCACGGAATGCGTGCACACACTGACGCGGATCAAATGCTTGGTTGCTTCGGTCACCAAGACCATGACTTGGCATCTGCTGTAGGCGATGATCCATTGGTCCAGGGGCACGACGATGAGGCAGGAGACCGGCAACATCGGGATGCTCTCTGTGGTTGCTGCCAGGTACTGCTCGACTGGATGCATGGCCAAAGGCGGGGCTCAAGGTGAGCTCCCGGTGCATATCGATATCCGGAGGTTGTTGAGAGTGTGCGGGCGGCGGGGGATAGCGAGTCCGAATGATCATGGGCGGTTGTCTGAGCTCTTGGTCTTCTCCCATTGCCATTGCGAAATGAACGTTCGCTGGCTCACGGTAGCGGTCCGGTAGGCCCCACTGCGTCCCTCTGTCGTGGTAAATATGCTGATGCTGAGGCCCTTGAGGGAATTGAGGCTCGTCCTGCACTTGCAAATAACGCTGCCAGCCACCGTGTTGGGAATGTCTAGGACTGCCAGGCATGCTTGGGGGAGGCATGCTAGCGAAGGGGTTGATGGGAACACCATAGCTTGGGTCCGGTAGACAAGCTGGAAAATCATGCTGTGCAAAATTAACAGGCTGTGCTTGTTCGGCATTACGATAACCTGCATCTACGGAATGCGGTTGGCGTCCATGCAGTCCTGGAGGGAAAGAAGCCGTGGCTGAACGAAGTGGGAGAGCAGGATTCCGAATCGGAGCGTCGGCAACAGAGGCATCACCAGCAAGATGAGATTGGCCGGGAGGCTGCCGGGCAGATGGGGCGGGCTCTGGGTTGATGAGGAGTCTCCTTGGGTTGATCGTACCAGGCGGAGGATCAAGCCTGACCAGCATCTCTGGAGTTGACAGGCGTGGCGGGTGCTCTTTCTGCACCTCATCCCAGGTACTGGCCATTTTGTCAAGCTCCCCCGAACAGAAGACTTTGAAATGGGGTGGTAAGTCTCTGAATCCATCTCCCCAGAAGTGGTTGAGCGAAATAGGGAACCGCCTACCAGCGCCAACGCCTACATATCCACCGAGATTGGAAGCAACGTCCCCAAAGCCCATGAAAGTCATGAAATCCTTTGCCAGTCGAATCTCTTTGGCGGTAAAATGGTCGGTGATAAGTGGAGCGTGGGTTTTGTTGTACTCGTCCATCCAGGTCAGATCAGCAGCATGCAAGTGTTTCTTGATCTCCTTGTCGAAATCATCAATCTTGCGTTGCTCTTCACCGACCAAGTTCATCAACTCGGTGGCCTCAGAAGCGCTCAGCCGAAACGTGCGGATGAACTGTACGAATGACATGCCAGTCTTGGTCATTTCATAGGTAATGATGTATTTCGCGCTGTCTGACAGACTCACCCAGTCGGGGGCTCTCTGGCCGAGTTTACGCAGCTATCACTCAAAGGTTAGTCTCTACAGCCTATATCTTCAGAAATTAAATACGTACATCAAAATTGCGCGTCTGGCTGCGCTCAACCTCTTCAGCCCTTCTCTTGGCGGCATCTCTGTCGATGTGTACCGTATAGGGCCGCCTTGATCGAGGCTGTGACTGCGAGACTCCAACCTCGGGAAGCGCATTGCCAGGCACCTCGGGGTGTGTCACAAACGGGTCCCCGTGTGGAGATGCTGTATCAGGAGGTGACGGACTGATGTCAAAATGATACTCTGATGAGGTCCGAGTCCAGTCTCCGACATCGTCATGATCTCTATCTCGCGGATCCAGCCCAAAACTTGGCAATTCCGGGTCCACTTGATCTGCCCCGGACAAAAGGGCATCAAGATCCGAATCATCGTGACCCTCAGGTTGGTTCGCAGCAGCAATCCAGTCCTCGGCTGGTGCTGAATAGGGAAGGCGGCCCCGGTGGCCATGGTTCTGAATGGCAAGATTGGGCTTTCCAGAGATGGTTGTTTGATCCCGGGTGGTAGGGTTGATGGATGTATCTCTTGTTTGATGTGCTTGATCTTCTTTGTTGGCCTCGCTCTCATGATCCTCTTCGTCCTGATAATCGCCACTGCCCTCATGACCGGTGCCAGCAGAAACTGCGGGTTGGTGTTGAGGAAGGATCGTAACTCCCCCGTTTTTCCGCCTCTCGTTGAGGATGGCACCAGAGGGGCCTGGGCCAGGGTGATTGAATGGCAAGGTAGGGAAGGCGCACTCTCGGGCCAACTGGTTGTCGAATTGGTAGACTGGGCGAGGAAATTTCGAGTTGGGGTCGTCAGTCTGTGGCACCTGAGAACCGATGTAATTCTCCTCGCCTTCCCCGTCCGGGTCTCCAAATCGGGCTGGAGCCCTCCGCTCGGAAGTGGTGCGAAGCCGCATGCCTTCCGGCATTGTTTGTGCCTATGCAGGGTACTTTCAGGTGGTTGATATGTGCAGGTGCTGAACCGAACAATAGTTGATGACCCTGTTGAGCCAGAGAGATAGTACCGAAGGTAGCCGTTGGCTCTTTCCTGAAAAATGAGGTCAATATTCAGAGGAAAGGATTCTGTTGAGAGATAGACGTCATCAAACACCCATACTAGTCTTATGACTTACCTTTCAGACGAAAAGGAGATTGCCAGAGGTCGGCAAGATATGCCAGCAGAGTGCTGACTAGAACGGGGCTGTGACTCCTGATAGCTGTTAATAGGGGCACACAACAAGTACAGGATGTTTGTTCGCACAACTTACAGACAATATGAGTGCAGTTATGTGCTGCATCTCAAAGCCAGACGACCTCGAAGGGCTTTCAGCAAATTGCTGAAGTCGGTACAGAGAGGCCACCGGAACACCAGAGGTACTACGCAACCATAGTCGAGCTGGTTAGTAGCAGGTTTCTTTCGTCCCATCTTTGGGGCAGGCGACTCACTAAACCCAAGACTAGAATTTCTAGATTTCAGACAAGCGACTTGCAAGACAACTCCGACTAATACAGGATCTGTTAATAACTTAGAGATATCAAAAGCCAATACTAATTGACTTTTATCGGACATAGTGGACTTACCAAGTGCACAAAAGGGCCAAAAGGTCGCAAAAAGTCGCGGATACTCGCGAAAAGTCGAAAAGAATCTCCCAAAATGGTGTCTTTCGACTCGACTCAGAACGACTTGCCACAAGAAGACCGAAACCCAGACGATGCGATTGGCAAGATGGAAGGCGATGTGGTTGACCAGACAGGAATAGCGAAAGGAATTGCAAGTTGATACTTTTCAACGATATAGTATCCTTGCTTGATCTGATAATTGGTAGTGGTGAAGAGAAGGTAAGAGAGGTAAGAGAGAGGAGAAACCTAGATTAATTCCTTGGGAAATTTACGTGGGCTCCAATATGGCAGGTGGATGGATTGGCCCCGCGTGTCCAGGACCCGCGTGTACAGTATTTTGGAATTGCACGGAAAGCTCAAGTAAAGGAGGGCAGGCAGAGCAAAGTGGCTGGGAACACAGTGTTGTGATCTTCATGCTCCTTCTTAGCATTGCTGGCATCGATGTGAATGAGGCGACAAGGGACCATGTAATGGTGGATATATCTTCAGAGTGTTATTGTTGCTTAAGGCGGGCAGCGAGGGAAGAAAGCCAAGTATGTTCACTCAATGGGCTTGAGGAAAGAGGACTGTAGATAGAGTGTGGTCCGTGCGTGGTGGTTGTCACTCAGGGGTTTATTTACATCGTCATCAAAACATCAAGTAGAGGCCGAGATAGAGCAGGTCGGTTGCAAACCAGATACACTGTGCAGGGCTCTAGACACACGAGATGGTCGTGATGGTGTAATTTTACATAAGGCACAATATCGTAAGATATACAAATCAGGTGACCAAGAACTTGCTCTTCAGGGCTTGCAACCACCGCCGATTCCCTTGCTCGTGGGGCAGACCAGCCGCAATGATTCAGAGGGAGAAACTAAACATAGAGTTTCCTTTTGATAGCCCGATACAGCATATCTGGTATATTCAGACTGCCTTAGCTACCGGTCTTCCTGACCTGAAAGGGCAACAGAATCACAACGAGCGGTGCATGTTCAAACACCAGTTTGAAACTAAGACGTCGTTGATTTTAATCGCTGGTTAATTCAGCATCTTATGTGCTCTGACAATACACTTGGGCATTCACTCTTGGAACCCCATGAAGCACTGAGCGCCATAATATCTATGCAACTCAAAACTCCCATACCAACACAATGACAGAGTCCACATCCGACTTCTCCTCCTCTTTACTGCCAATTCCCTTCTCATTAACATACGCCTGCCAGACTTCCTTCCCATCATCACGCACTTCAGCGCTAACAAGTCGCCAGGTCTTGGTCTTTCCACCCCTCCAAGCTATTTTCTGGCCCTCACCAACCGACGACGTTGAATGGACGGCGATTTTGTCAGCCACTTCGCCTCCACCACTTTTGTTTTGGAATCCTTTTTGCTGTGTCATCTTTTGGGAGGACATCTGAACCTCGATTCTGCGCGGGTAGGCTGTGATACTGTGCCCATTAATGAGAGCCCAACTGTCTGCGAACAAGAACCTTTGAAGGTAACATTCCTCGCCGCAGACATTGCTGACAAGATGACCTTTCGCTGAAAATTTGAAAGGATCCTTGTCCGTGCGCAAAACCAGCGGCCGGCCACTTACCTTCTGGCCTTGGTTTCCCTCACCAGGAAGATAGCCACCGCCACCCACAAGGACCTGAATCTTGAGGTATCTTTCTTGCTCCAAACACTTGTAAAGTGTCTCCCCCCAATTGCTGTCAGCCTTCACCTCATCATTCCCACCCTTTCCACCAGCCTGAAAGCACATCAACTGACCAACTGTATCTAGTGCTGAAGGACTCATCACAACTGCCCCTCCTCCATATGTGATCTGCTTCCCATTTTCATCATCTGCCCAGTCCTCTTTCTCGGTCGGCAATCCCACCAACCACTCTCCTCCATCCTCAAATCTTGTATCCATTTCCCAAACCAACTTCCTCAAATTCGGTATGAACACCTTCTCATCCACTACCGCGAACCATCTTCTCGTCTTCCCAGCTCCAACCTCCCCCTTTCCAAACCTCGACATCAACAGCCTCTGAAACAACTGCGCATAGACACCCCCTTTATACCGATCACTATCCTTGCCTTCCCTCTGCTCGACAACAAACACCGTCCCATCAATCCCAGCCTGCCACAACCTAGCCTTCACCTCCACAACCTCCGACTCAGTTGCCTTGCTCAACACCAATAGCAACCCCGCTCCATTTGACCTCCTCTTCTCCTTCCTCTCTCTCTCCGCACTATGATTTGTTAAAAACCCCGCCCAGTCCCTCACAAGCCCAAAATCATCCCTCGACACCCTCTCATAATCCGACGCAATCCCAAACAGCACCTCCCCCGGATCCCCCATGTCGTCCCTGGGCACGTCAACCGGCACCTCCACCACCCCCGGAACCGGCAACCTCGTCTCTTGCTTCAACGTCTCCCCGTTGTCGCTTCTTCCCTCCCCAGCAGCCGGCGGCGTCAAATCTACCCTCGCAAACCCGTGCCCCTCCAAAAAACCCCTGCCTACCCTCCTAATCTTCCCCTCCCCCACCGCCCCCTCCTTGCTTTCCACAACCCTAACTCTCTTACTCAACACCGCCACCTCCCCTTGCAACCCAGGTAAGCCCCTTACATACTCTAGCATCTCCCTCCCAAGCTCCTCCCTGCTCTTGACAGGAGCAAGCCCCTCCTTAGTAGTCTTCCAACCCGGTGAAGCCCCCTGCAACAGGTGATGACGATGTCCATCTCGTCCACGGGACCACGCCCTCCCAATTTGCATGATCATCACCAGCGTCGTGCAGGCTATGCAAGCCAGCACTGTCAACCGCAGGATTCTGGTTCGGCCGTAGGAGACCGCCATGCGGGGGAGGCGGTGATGTGGTGCCATCCTGGTGGATGGGCAACTATCAAATTGATAATGATGTTTTAAAAGGATGAATAGCTTGGACGTAAGCGGTCAACCAGACAAGGCAAAGAAGAAACCGTGCTGCCGCCGCTGACGAAAAGAGGCCGGCAAGTGCATCAACGATCGGTAACCAGCGATTGGATGGGTATCATCTCGTAAGGCCGAATCATTGGCTACGAGTGCGATGGGACTTTGTTTTGGCTACACTGCAGTTGAGTTGTAAAAGGCACGACGTCTGTCTCAGTAGGAAATTCTGCTCAGATTGAAAGGAATGGCTGTAAAAGTGAAGTCACTTGCTTTGTTTGACCTCGTGGCCGCTTCGAGCTTGGCATTATCAATGACGGAACATTCCCCCCGTTTTGGGGAAATGGTCTTACAGTGGGCACCTCCTGAGCCAGGAAATCAGCCTGAACTTTGCAGAATCACGGGAAGAGCATGAAAGGAGCACATAACGTACATAAAATCGTGTTGACAACTTTCAAGATTACCCTCCCGATTATAGCAGCTCGCTGCAGAATATCTATACCTCCAACCAGTTTCGCATAATAGCTTCAACACAGACAAAAAACAAACAGTCTCAATTTCCTCACCACACAGATACCTCCACTTAGGCCGTCTCCTCTTCAAATACATCTGAGAGGGCACAAATTTCCATACATTGCCAAATGCCCAACATATGAAAGACAATCACTAACATGCTTCAGGATATTTGTAGCAGTCTGACATCCCCACCTCTCTCTGTGCAGTACCGCAAATACACGCCAAAAGGACCCGATAACTACTGCTTGTCCTGGTTCGGTTGCGACTGTGGTTGAACCGACATCACAAAATGGGCGGACGGATCAGGACATATCATCGGCGCTTTTTCTCCAATCCATGGTGCTGCTTGGGTCGTGTAGGACTCGGGCATGTTAGCCAGGACAATGGATTTGGCTTTCTGGTATCGTGCAAAGCAATCGCTGAGAATATCGTCGACGGTCTGGTGTTGTTCGACAATGCCCGTATCAAGGAGTTCCTGTCACCAAACTGGGTTAACCAAGGGCTCAAGACAGGCAAAGCGGCCACAAACCTTGAGAAAATCTTCAACCTTGACGAACTCAACTTTGTCCAAACGATAGCGATCAGGCAACCCACTGTTGTGCATAAGAGCGAGTATTCCAGCATCGACAGTGTTGATGGCGGCCAGCACAGTTACCGGGGTGCCGTCGGTCGTCTGGAACGAGCCAAGGGCTGTCAAAACAGCTCCAAGGATGATCTGAAGAAGCATGAGAAGCCAGCGCAGGACGCTCAGGATGTGATAAGAGTAGAAGTATTTGGTTCGCTGGGTGACGATATCTCGGTAGAGGCCTTCTGGAAGACCCTTCGGCGGCCAATACCAGGAAGAAGGGTGGACGACCTGGTGCGTTTCTCCCTCCCTGATTGCCCCGAGTCCATGAGCTACACGAGCCCACTCAGCTGGAGTCAAGAAGCGGTGCGGAATGTTTGTGCCTGGCTTTTGGCGTCCCTGTCCCTGTGGAGGTCTCGAAGTGACCGGGTTGCCACTTCCGGGACGGCCCGTAGCAACTGGGATGCCAGAGGGTTTGTCGGATTTGTAAAAGCTCTCGCCTGTCTCTGATCGCTGGTCGCCTTTCAGGCCGTGAAGACTCAGGCGACTGGGGTCTCTGGAGAGAGAGGCCATGCCTTGGGAAATGGACATGGAAAGGAGGGGAAAATACAAAATATTAACAGAGTCCTGTTGGAGAGAATCAACAAGTCGCCAAATGCCCAAAACAGCTGGTTACAGCGGAGGTAGGAGGTCGAGTGTAGTCAAGAAACCAACCTCTGGCAATCAAATCAGTCGGGCGTGTCCATTTTGCCCAGGCATGTTTGTCAAGCACAGCTGGCGACGGAAACTGGACAAGAGGAAAGCGCGAAGAAGGGGCCATCTATCGCTTCGGAGCCGACGAAGGAAATGAGACCGAAAGGGAAGGCTTTGAAGTAGGATGTCGAAACACCACAGTTCAAAGGCGGCTCCTTCTAAGTCTCAGAAACTCAACAGACGGTCCAGCTTTTTGAGAAGCAACCACCAGCTGGCGGGAGAAGTTGCAGGCGCGTCATTGCATGATCTGATCTGAGGAGGCAGCATGAAACAAGCCCAGATCTGACAACTCATTTCCCAACCCGTTTTTAGCAGCAGTATTGGACCTGAGGTTAGAACTGAGGTCATCAAGCTTCTCGGTAAAGCAACTCTTTGGACTGCTTGCCATATGATGATGATGGCGACAGAGGCAGGAACCTTGATGGCTGGTTAGAAAGGGGAAAGTGGGGTGGAGCTTGGAATCAAGGTGGGATGGCTCACCGCCTGGCAGAATCACAAAAATGTTGGTGGCTCAGGGTCCAGGCAAGTCTCTTGTCAGAGGAATAATGAATTGACAGCTCCGCTCGCGACTTACATGGCAGTAACTTGTCACCGATGCGCCTGAGCCTGTTCTCGGCCTCCTATCGATCCATAGTCGGCAATTTCTACCGACCACGACGATCATACTACCTGCCTCACGTCTCGGCCTTCCCCCTGTTTAAACGCACCCACAGCGTTCTTTGCGCCATGTCCGACGACGAGCTTCCGGGCCTCGATGCCACGCCGGCCAACGGTCAGAGAATCAAGCACGACAACGTGATCTATACCACAGTGAAGGAAGGGCTCGCGCATATTCTCGTCCCCGAACAGAAAGATGCCAAGGATGGCCAGGAGGTGCAACAGGTCTTTTACAACCCAATCCAGCAATTCAACCGAGACTTGACAGTTCTGGCAATGAAGGCATATGGAAAGGAAAAGGTGAAGCAGAAGAAAGTTGCGAGCGAAGCAAGGAGTGGCAAGTTTGCCGAGAAGAAGAGAAAACGAAAGGAGCAGACGCAGAGCGAACGGCCTGCAAAGTCTCCTAAACTCGGTGATGATGCTGGCGCCGAGGAGGCTGTCGGCGAGTCTGCAGTTGCGCCAGCGGACACTGAGATGCCGGATGCGAAGGAGCTGGAGCCCGCAATCCCCGAACAAGATAAGGAACTGGGGGCTCAGCCAAGCAATGGTGCTGATGCTGCGAAAGAGAAGAAGAGCTCTGGCGTGGAATTCACAATATTGGACGCTTTGTCTGCCAGCGGCCTTCGTGCTTTGCGCTATGCCCACGAAATCCCATTCCTCACCAAAGTAACCTCGAATGATCTCTTGAAGGTGGCCACCGAGTCAATCCAGCGCAATGCCATCCACAATGGCTTGGCTGACAAGATCAGTGTTTCCCACGACGATGCCCTTGCTCATATGTACTCGGTGGTTGTCGACGAGCTTCGCAAGCGCAGTGGGCGTGCTGGGAAGGCGATTATTGCCAGCAACAAGTACGACGTTATCGATCTTGACCCTTATGGAAGCGCTGCTCCGTTCCTTGATGCCGCTGTTCAAGCTATCAGGGACGATGGTGGGCTGCTTTGCGTCACCTGCACAGATTCTGGCGTTTGGGCCTCCAATGGCTATCCTGAAAAATGCTACGCGTTATACGGCGGTGTTCCGGTGAAGGGTTGGTACAGTCATGAGGTTGGGCTTCGTATTGTCCTGCATTCTATCGAGACCGCCGCAGCCAAGTACGGCCTCGCAATCGAGCCGCTCCTCTCACTATCAGTCGACTACTACATGAGAGTGTTTGTTCGCGTGACTAGGTCGCCAGCTATGGTCAAGTTCCAGGGAGGCAAGAATATGGTGGTTTATAGTTGTGGTGGAGGATGCGGTTCCTGGACCACCCAGCTTCTCATGAAGAATAAGCCAGCACCAAACAAGAAGGGAAGCGGCATTTTCTACAAGCACGGGTTTACGAAAGCGCCCACAGCGCCACCCCTTTGCGATCACTGTGGCTCGGTTACCCATCTTGCAGGGCCGATGTATGCAGGCCGGATCCATGACCCTGAGTTCGTTCAAAAGGTCATCGACGAGGCTAACGAGGCCTCACCCGAAATTTATGGAACACTCCCTAGAGTGAAGGGTATGCTGTACACAGCACTCGAGGAGTTCTTGCCGACTCCCCAAGAAGTCGAAGCTCAAAAGGACAGCGGCAAATTGGGCAAGGTGGTCAAGAAGAAGGTTACGGAAGCTGAGCTGGCTGCCATTGACCCTTATCCTTTCTACTTCTACCCTGCGCAGGTGGCAGGCCTCATGAACTGCCAAAGCCCCCCAGAAGCACATTTGAAGGGCGCTCTCAAAGGTCTCGGGTATCGCGTTACTCGAAGCCATTGCAAGGCTGGCAGCATCAAGACCGATGCGCCATGGTCAGTCATCTTCCACGTCTTTCGAGAATGGGTCCGTCAAAAGGCACCTGTCAAGGAAGCCAATATCAAGGAGGGAAGTCTTGCCTGGAGACTTTTGCGCTTGGGGGAGAAGCAGGAGACAACCGAAGGGGGTCTCACGGAACCAACGAAAGTGGACGATGCGGTTTCCAAGATCACCGAGGTGGTCTTCGATGAGGAACTGGGCCGCGAGGAGAATAAGCAGAAGCTTGTGCGATACCAAATGAATCCGAAGGAGAACTGGGGCCCGATGAGCCGAGCCACTGGAAAGTGATGATGGCTCAGCGGAAGTTGCGGACAAAATAAATTGCATCAACAGGCAGAGCGTGGTTGGTGTCACCTACATGTCTGACATGTCGGAATCGTGGCTTGTGTTGGACACGGAATCGCGCAAGGAATACGACATCGAATGGAATCGGTGATGGAGTGGCTGACTGATAGAAACCAGGGGGGTTCCAACTTGCGACTCCTTGATTGCCAACTGTTGGTGTCTGGAGAATACTCCGTACTCCACTACCGTTGACCCCACCAAGGAACCACCCGGCAGGATGCTTGATAACGCAATCGGGCACTCGACTCTCGGTTGCGGACGTCCTTGCTTCAAAGGGGTGGTTTTGAGTGCAGCTCAAACCCTCTTACACCATCCATCAGTCTGGTGAGCGTTAGAAATCAAATATCCACCTCACAATTAAATTGTCAGTCATAAATTCCATATTTTGCTTTGTTTTCGCCCATTTTTCCAAGGTCAAAATGTCGTTCCTTTGCAGGCTCATGCCCCGAGCCTTCAGAAGGCGCACAGGCGCCAAAATGACTGTCGTTCACATGTCGAGAAATGCTGCCACAGCGACCCAGACGACAACAGCAGCCACATCAACACCAGCCAACATCACCAACAGCGATGATCTCAGCCAACTCAACCATGATCAAATTGTGTTCATTCTGCCTGCCACCAGAACAAACGTCCCCAGTGGCGACGGTTACTTGATCTACAGCCTCATCGAGGCGTCGCCTGAAACCATCAAAATCGACAATAGTGATGGTGTGGATGAAAAGCAACAGCCCTTCAAGCTCGAGGTAACACACGCCTCGCAACTACCGAAGGATCCGGACCTCGCCCAGCTCTTACTACCACAACACCCGACAGACGGGGAAGGATCCCAGCTCCCGCCGCCACATCTCCGATCGGACACCCACATCATTGTTAGTACCAGATCTGGCATCCGACTGGCTGTTCCCTTTTACGAGGTGGTTCTGAGGCCGTTGTTGGATGCGCTCGGACTTGAGGATAACCCAAAGTCCGAGCGGGGTTATCGATATGAGGTGACCATCACGGAAAACGAGCACACAATTCGGGATTTTGCCTCGACACATCTCTCCAAGGATAGGACGAGAAAGAGGACGGTTGTGCTGCTGAGTGGGGATGGAGGGGTGGTGGACTTGCTGAATGGGATTGGGGAGGCGCAGGAGCATCATGATACCAATGAGGTGCCCACTGTTGGGATTTTGCCGTTGGGAACGGGGAATGCGCTTTTTCACAGCTTGCACAAGCTTGAATATGGGAGGTATCCAGAGGGGAAGGGGCCAAGCTCGTTGGTTTTGGGGCTGAGGACTTTGTTTACGGGGCGGCCGGAGAGGTTGCCGACTTTTAGGGCCGAGTTTTCTAGGGGGGCGAAGTTGATCGGGGCGCCCAAGCCGATTGTGAAGGACGGGGAGGTGGAGGATGAGGTTGGAAAAGGGTTGAAGGAGGTGGATCATCTTGTGGGCGCGATTGTGGCTTCTTATGGGTTTCATGCAAGTTTGGTTTGGGAGAGTGATACACCTGCATATAGGGTTCATGGGGATAAGAGGTTCGGGATGGCGGCGGGGGAGTTGTTAAAGGAGTCGCATGCCTATGATGCTGATGTCGAAGTGCGGCTGAAGGGTCAGGAGGAATTCAAGCCGTTGGTGAGGAAGGGGAAAGGTGAGGAAGGTGGAAAATATGACTATGTGCTGGCAACCATGGTGTCAAACTTGGAGAAGACGTTTACGGTCAGTCCGGATAGCAAGCCGTTCGAGGGACAGCTGAGGTTGGTGCATTTTGGGGATGTGGGCGGGGAGAAGACGATGGAGATTATGCAGGCGGCCTACAGGGGAGGGGAGCACATCAAGATGGAGGAAGTTGGGTATGAGGAGGTTGAGGCTGTAAAGGTAGTTATCAAAGAGGAAGATCCTAGGTGGCGGAAGGTGTGCATCGATGGCACTATTGTAGAGGTTGAGAAGGGGGGCTGGATGAAGGTTAGAAGGGAGAGGAGGGAGAGACTGAAGGTTTTAGTTGAATAAGATGCTCCGTCTACTCAGGGGAGCAAGAGTTGATCTGGATGAGAGTATAGATGGCTGTAACTATGGGAAGAAGTAGGTTCTCAGGAGGCCTGTTGTGTGTCCATATTAGATACTGGAGTTATTAGCTATCCTCGTGTCAGGTGCCCCATTCGTTCAAGATTTTGGCTTCCTTCCTTCCTTGCTAAGGTTTGGACTAAACTGCTTGTGTTGTCGTTTGTCCCAACATATATACCAATTTCAAAATCTGATGCATCAACAACCAATGGTTTCGTGGTGTAGTTGGTTATCACGTCAGTCTAACACACTGAAGGTCTCCAGTTCGAGCCTGGACGAAATCAACCATTCCTCTTTTTCAATTTCTTTTTCATACCTTCTGCACCTCAGAAGGTGTCGCTCTGTTTTGTGTTTATTGCAGCTACAAAATTTCACGTAAATGCCATGGTGGTCATGCTTGTGGTATTAAGATTCGCTGCAGGTTCAGCCATACAAATAGGTGGTTCTTTCCCTGGGTGCAACCTTTCGCTTCCACTCCGGGGCAGGGTCTGTTTGACAGAAACCTTCCAAATTGCTGCTGGCCCCTCGTAACCTCTCTGGCCTGGGTGGTTGCAACTTGAACTGTATTGAAGACCTCGAGGTTGGATGTTCATAACTAGGCCCCACGCTCCAACGACCATGGCCAGTCTCGCATACACAGACAAGACAACGACGAAAAACATGGCTGATGATCTGATGCCCTCGGGAAGCAACCAAAGAGCAACAGCATCGAACCATAACCCTTTCCCGACCCTCCTTTATAAATGATGGCAATTGTATTGACCTGATCTTCACGATCCAGATGTCGACAACCGCCTGTGCCACCCCATCCGATGATAGCGCAACGGCGCCTTCCCCACTCGTGCTCGAACTGTCCGTCGTTCACTGCAAATCGATCAAACCCACAGCGGCAGCTAATCGAATCCACGGTGTTTGGGTGTGTCTGGTGACGAAATCGAGACGAAAAGGGGGATCTTGTAAGGCTCGGCCCGAATACAACCCTGATGCTGTGGATAGGGCTGGCAGGGTCGCATCCCATCACGGCACTCAGCAATTGACGATTAACGACGATGCGATGACCCGCTCGCATCTGCTATCATCGGGATCCGCTTTGATTAACCGACTTGAGAGTCGACAACAACTTTGTTCTTTGAAGCTCTTCATGGCGAGATTGGTGACAAAGAAGCAACCAAAGCGGCTCACGGAATCTGCCATTTCGGACACTCGCGGTTTCTCTGGTAGCACGTGGAGCTGCAGTTGCAGCTGCGGAACAAGCCTCACAAGGGAGATCTCGTTTGTGGCTCTGTTACAACCTGCCAAGCCATGTCAGCGTTGTAAGCACATGAGCACGGTTGGTCACGCAACCACGGCGACCCACGAGGCCAGGAGCGACCCCGAGACAATTGATCGCGGGGTATGGCGTCGAGAGAAATGGCACAAGACCTGCGGGCAGGAGGACACTGGACGACCAGGTAATGATAGCACCTGGGATGGCACCTGTGATGCGGTGTCTCAAGCGAGTCACCGGGACACAGTTCCCCAACAAGCTCGGCCTATTGCTTGAGAATTATTTAAGAGTAGCGAGTTTCCCTCGCTACTTATACTAGTCCTAACCTAAATAATTCTTAATCTAAATTTTTATTTAATTTTTGAAGAAAAAACTAATATACATTACGCTGTTTTTATTACTTAAATATAGCTTAACTTTTTACTAATATAAATTCTATATTAGTAAACTTTTATTTTAACGTATTAAAGTAAAAGTTTAGGCATAATATTTTAAAAGGTTTTATTTAGATAGTTATTTTATATTACTAAACAGTATTTCAAATAATTATATCGACGCTAAACTTTTTTATTATAATTAAAAAAAACGCTACTTACGACACTAAGCGATTTTAAGAAGAGAATAAAAGACTTTTTAAAGCAATTAGTACCGCTAAAGTAATTATTATAAACTTTAACAAAAATTGACGGCTTAAGTTCCCAGAACTACTTTAATATAACAGTATAAAGAAAATTATATAATGTCACAGACCAACTATATAGTAAAGCAAGATGGAGACTGCAGCTGGTTATAGTAGCCAATTAAGTAGAAAGAAACGACGGAACTGCAGAACAGTAGGGCGCTCACTCTTAGCAGAAGTAAGCCGGCTTACCTGGCTCACTAGTAAGCGTAGTAAGCCAGGTACGGAGGTACTTGGAGGATAGAGGTCTATATATACGGAGGAACTGGCTAGTATAGATAGATAGTTCCGCAGTATACAATACAAGTCACAATTATTAGTATTTAAACTATTATAATTGAGACAAGCTATTATTGTACACTATTTAGCTATACCGAACCAGGATTATTCAGAAGTGCCTTTAACCGGTATCCCTTTCAAAGGTTCTGGATAAAAGTTTATTACATATAAAGCTACTATATTTAAATATAAGCTTTTATTATTTTCTATAGTAATAAATTACTTAAGGTAATAAATAAAGTTATATATATAATTACTTTTTTAGTTTAATTTTTTTTATTTAATTTAAATCTTTTTAACGAAATTACTTAAGAAAAGGCTTGTCGATTACAACCCTAATACGAAAAATAATTTTTTAAGCTATGCTACTTTCGAAAAAAAGCTTAAAGCAAACTTTGAAAAATCCCGACGAGGAACGTATTATTAACTAATATTTATATAACTTTCGCTAAAAGGAATTAATATCAAATTACGCTGTAAAGTTTAAATAAATTAGTTTATAATTAAATTAAAAAAAATAGACCTGAAATAATTGTATTTGACTATAGGTAAAAGAATAAAAACAAAATAAATTTATTAAAGTAAAACTAATTTAAAAAATCTATAAATTATATTATAATAATAGTTTATATTAATAATCGATTAATTGAGAGATATTTACAAAACTAAACTAGTTTAATTTGACTTTATTAAATTTATATAAGTAAATAAGTTTCTTTACGCTAAAGAAATACTTTATAAGAAACCTATTGTAGAGTTGCAAAATTCGACGCGATATAGTATTAACCTATAAAAAAAAGAATTAGATACCTTAATTACAGAAAATTAAAATATTACTGTAAAGACTATATTAAACAATAATAACCGTAAAAGAAAGCTTTAGTTACGATTTATCGAGGCCCCGGTAACGAACAGCTTTTAAGTACCTAATAATCTCATTTAAAATACCCGATTTTTCCGTAATTAAAGAATTTAATATAGTTTTTCAACTTAAACTGCTTTTAAACTATATTTATCTTTATAGATCTTGTAAAGGTAGTCCCTGAACTATAAATTCCGTAACACTAGTTTTTTTATTATTAAGTTAATACGCTTTTTATTTGTATAAATCTTTACGTTTTTTTCGGTATTAATATTATTAATCGTTAATATAAACTACTGTTATAATATATTTATTACTAACTTTCGGTTATTTCTATTAGTATAATTTATTTTTACTTTTTTCTATAAGCTTATTATAAAATTATTATGTTAATTCTTTATTATAAATTTTATTATAAAGTATATATTAAAATATAGCTTTTGTTTATAGATTTTACAGTGTATCTAAGCCCTGTATATTACAGGGCTTTAAAGGCAATACGATGGCTTAAATTAATAGTGTTTAGGGACTGCGGTTACCGGAGCGGAGGCTCGGCCTCCGGAAGCAATCGAGGTCCTAGAAGGCTAAGCGCTAAGGCCGGTGCCCTACAGTAGTTAAACGGTAGTAGTAACGTGCCCTGTAGTGATTAAACGGTAGCGGCAACGTGGCCTGTAACGTAGCCCCTAACCTTATATTTGGTTTGCGAATTTAGCGGGCGTTCGGGCCCGGAAAGCGCGCGTTTAGGCCCGGGAATAGAGTTACCCTCGGGGAGCAAGTAAAAGGCCGATAGCCTATAAGACCTCTGCCTCATACCCTATCCACTATAGTATTTTTTAGTCTATAAGGTTCAATTAATATACTAGTTTACTATACTTATTAGTGCCTTACAAGCCTATATTACAGTGATTTTCTTTTATATATTATAAGGCGCCGCCTCTGTAATCCTCCTTCCTTTAGTGCTACGGTAACTGTCGAATGCTGCAGTTAAAGTTTTCTTCGCTCTTAGTGTACTGCGCCGATAGCTATTTGAGCCTATATTTATAGGCTTTATTAGCATCTACTTTAATAGTACATTTACCTTAAATAATATAATATAATCGGGAATAAACCGGATTTACTTAAAGTTAATTAATTGTTTTTAAATATACTTACTTTTATTATATTTTTTAAATACTGATTTAAGGTGCGGCCATAGGCCTAAGGGTTTAAGTAAGGAAGTGGGGCTCTCGGAGGATTCGGGGGTTTAGGAGTTATATATATAAGCGGTTTGCTTCGGACATTCTATTTTAAATAGGACATCGACTTTTATTTCTTTATATTTTTATAACTTATACGTATATAGGCAATTCTGGCCCTCTAATTAGGCCGATTAGGTGCTTATTATCTGGCCTGCGAGTCTATAAAGTCTTTTCTTTGTCCTACGTAGAGTGCGGCCTGCGAGCGAGCTACTATTACGCAAGTATATTTATTTAGAGACCTTATTAAAGGTATATTTAAGGTATTATAGTTAGTTTATATATTTTTTTACTATTTTAATACTTCTTTAATTTTTGTAAATCTTAGAAACTTAAAATACTTTTTAATAATATTTTTCCTTTTATTATATTTATTATCGAAGTAATTTTTTAAAATTAGTTATAACGAACCTCTATCTAGAACCTCTGAAAGGAATACTAGTTAAATATAGTTTTAAAATTTTTTAGTTCGGTACAGCTAAATAATATAGAATAATAGCTTATTTTAATCATAATAGTCTAAATACTAACGATTATAACTTATATTATATACTGCGGAACTATCTATCTATACTAGCTAGTTTCTCCGTATATATAGTCCTTATACTAAGCCGTAATTAGTTTTCTAAGGCCACTAATTACCTTTGCTTAGTCTGCTTAGTGCCTTAACTATACTAATTACTTTACTTAGTCTATTTAATGCCCTAATCGTATTAATTACTCGTCTTTTACGGTAATTAGCTCCCCTATACGTTTTCCTAATTGGCCCCTATTCCCGTAGCCCCACAACCGTCCTATACTAAAGTTATAATATTAGTTTAAACTAAATAAATACTTTATTTTAAGTTTCATATAATATATATTAAAATAGTAAGAAAATATATAAATATAACCACGACACTATAAATATATTCTTAATAGGTCCCTAAATAAATATACCTGCGTAATAGTAGCTCGCTCGCAGGCTGCACTTTACGCACCATAAAGAAAAAAAAACTATAGGCTTGCAAGCTATATAATAAACACCGCATTAAACTAATTAGATAGCCAGAATTGCCTTCACGCGTGCAAAATACAAAATACAAAGTAACAAAAGTCGATGTCTTATTTAAAATAAAATATTAGAAGTAAACTGTTTATATATATAACCCCTAAACTTCCAAATCTTTTAAAAGCCCTACTTTCTTACCCCCTTCATTAAAAAGACTTTATGCCTGTAGCTGCACCTTAAACTACTATATAGAACCTCTAAAAGAAATACTTAGTTTAAAGTAACTTTTAATAATTAATTTAGTATAGTTAAATAATATATAATAAAATATTCTAATATAAATACTAAATGCCGTAAATATAAATTATAAACTATATATTACGGAACTATTTACGAATTATTTAGTTCCTTTATATATATAGGCCTAATACTAAGATGTAGATTACTTTTTTTCTTTCAAGATCACGACTAACTCTCGAAGATTATAAATAATTCCCCAGAATTACGTATAATTTCCTCGGGCCTAAATGATTTACTTTTTATTAGTCGGTTCTCTTCTCTCTTAATTAGTCACTAAGCTTCCGCTTTCCCGATTAGTTATTCGTTTCGGATATTCACATTATACTCGTAATAAAAAGTTAAGAAAATCCTCGCTTAGCGCAAAGAAAAACTATAAATAAAGTACTCTATAAAGTAAAAAGACTATAGTAATAACGAAAATATATAGAAGCCGCTTAATATTTAACTAACGTGTAGGGTATACTAGTATAGTCCTAACGATTAGCAAAAATACCCCGACGCGGTGCGCGGCGTAGTGCACGCCGCTAACCCTGCCACCTTATTAGACGGTTACGTGAGCGACCCCTCACGAACGAAATCAGGAGAATTAATAGTTTGGGGTGCGGCCACAGGCCTGAGGGTTTGAGTAAGGAAGTGGGGCTCTCGGAGGATTTGGGGGTTCAGGGGTCATGTATATAAGCGGTCTGCTTCGGACATTCTATTTTAGACAGGACATCGACTTTTATTTCTTTATATTTTTGTGCCTTGCACGCGTGCAGGCAATTCTGGCCCTTTAATTAGGCCGATTAGGTGCTTATTATGTGGCCTGCGAGCCTATAGAGTCTTTTCTTTGTCCTACGTGTAGTGCGGCCTGCGAGCGAGCTACTGTCACACAGGTGTGTTCATTCAGAGACCCTGTTGAGGGTATATTTGAGGTGTTGTGGTTGGTTTGTGTGTTTTCTCACCATTTCACCAATCGTTACCAGCCACTCTTGCCTAGAACTTTTGTCTACGCCTAATTAATTATATCGCCTAAACGAAATTCCAAACACAAGCGGCCTACTTTGTCGACCAGCTCTTTAAGAACAGAAACCCCCTTTCTTTCGTTCTTTACCATGGATAAGAAACAAACTTCCCCGAAGCTTTTACAGGCAGAATTTCTGCCAGCCAAAGAAAAGTAAGTTCCAGTAAATCCGCCGCCACGAAAACGATAGCTAGATAGCAACAACGACGCCGAGCCACAAGCGAAGCAAGCGCGGGCGACACGACTAACATCGGAGCCAGTACGATTAACGCGAAAGAACTTGGCCCTCTTTAATAAGATGGGTAAGAAGAAGACCTCCGACCCCTCGGATGATTCGGGATCGACGAAGACTATCTCGACTACGGCCTCTGGCTTTGCTATCCAGGCGTATAAGAACGGCGTCCTCGATCCCTCTAGCTCCAAGCCTCCTAAGGACTTGGAGGAGATCTACTAACGAAGCGCCCTACCCCGCGGGACGGCCTCGCCTACCGAGTTAGAATACGGCGATTATGTCGACCGGGTTAACAGGGCCGCTAATGAAGTAACTGTGGTTATCGAGACTATAGAATTATTAAAAAAATATGGCGATAAGAGATATAACCGAGCGTTTAACTAGGCATTTACGGCCTTCCCGAAGGACGTGGGCTTTAACTATAGCCTATCCGCTTCCCAGCCGGATTTCGTCGAAGGACTAGAAATGAAGGACTTCTTCCCGTTTCCGGTTAACGAACTTGTCCTAGGGGCTGTCCTCTATAAAGATAACCCTCGTGCGGTAACATTACCGCACATAGCAGGAGAATGGAAGGGCCCCGACGGGAGTATGGCAGAAGCAACGCTGCAGAGCTCCTATAGTGGAGCAGCACTCGTTTACGCTCGGAACCAGGCCCTCGCTTTCTAAGGAAAGTCTGACCCCCCTGGACACGTAAGTATTATAACCTTTACCACGAATGGTACCTAACTTAACTTTTACGCGCACTACGTAACTCCTGCCGGAAACGGCACGCTTAGATATTACTAGTTTCCTATTAGGTCGACGAGTTTAGTTAACTCTTACGAGGAATATAAGGAGGGCCGGAAGCACCTTAAGAACGAACAGGATCACGCAAGGAGACAGTTACAAGCGCTGAGAGACGAGTTAAAGGAGTATTACGAGAAGCAACGCGGCAGCAGCCTCCATCCTGTCGCTGAAGAAGTACTTACCTTGACTGTACTAGACATCGAACTACTGGATACTTACGAAGACGAAGGCGACTACGAAGTCGTCGAACACCAGCCTGTCCACCAGCCGACTCCGCCTACGTTATCCAAGCACCGGAGTGGCAAGACGCACGCTCACCACTCGCACCACTCGCATTCGACGCCGCACTCATCGAAGGCTCCCTCGTCTACACACAGTTCCACTCACAGCAGCGGTGGCAAGCGAAAAGCTTCGTTCTTATAGTCGTCCCACGGATCCTCTGCTATGACGAACCCCTATCCAGAACCTCTGAAAGGGATATTGTTACGGCACTGGCCTGACACTGACGAACTGATGGATACTGGGTACGTGCAGGCCACGTGGGGCATGTGGGACTCTGGGAGCGAGAGCAAGTGGTCAAAGCTTTGCCTTGTCAAAAAGCCCTGCTTTGCAGGCACTGTTGGAATTTCCTCTCTTTTTGTTCTATAGCTTACAATAAATTAATTAGTATGGTATAACTATTGCTTTGTCCTAAAACTTACCTACTAAGCTGTGACAGATACTAGTTAAAGGTACTTCTAAACAATTTTAGTTCGGTTGTGATAAACTTTTATCTAGAACTTCTGAAATGGATATTAGTTAAAGGCACTTCTAAATAATCTTGGTTCGGTATAGCTAAGTAATATATAATAAATAGCTTATTTTAATTATAATAGTTTAAATACTAATAACAATAATTTAAATTACATCTTGCGGAACTATTT
Organism: Podospora pseudopauciseta; assembly: GCF_035222475.1. Classification (NCBI taxonomy): domain Eukaryota; kingdom Fungi; phylum Ascomycota; class Sordariomycetes; order Sordariales; family Podosporaceae; genus Podospora; species Podospora pseudopauciseta. Next base: position 8,318,143 of record NC_085892.1, read on the forward strand.
ATCTATACTAACTAATTTCCCTATATATATAGACTAGTGAATTATCTAAATTACTTCGCTAAACGTGATTCTAAATTACTTTTAGCGATCATGGTGCTAAGAATTATTCTAAATTACTCTCGTTACTTTAGGATTATTTAGACACTACTCTTTTAGCGCTTTTAGGCGCGCTATTTCCTATTAATTCCCGTAGCAATTAATTAAGTATTTACTATACCTTATATTGAAATAGTAAGAAAACATATAAACTAACTACAACACTATAAATATACCCTTAATAAGGTCTCTAAATAAACATACTTACGTGACAGTAGCTTGCTTGCAAGCTGCACTTTACGTATAATAAAGAAAAAACTCTATAGGCTCGCAAACTATATAATAAGCAGTTAATCGGCCTAATTAGAAAGCTAGAATTGCCTGCACGCGTGTAAGGCACAAAATATAAAGAAATAAAAGTCGATGATCTATTTAAAATACAATATCCGAAGCAGACCGCTTATATATATAACCTCTAAACCCTAAATCCTTTAAATGCCTAACTTTTTTACTTTTTTAATAAAAAGACCTTAAGTATAACGAACCTCTACTTAGAACTCTGAAAGGAATATTAGTTAAAAGTACTTCTAAATAATTTTAGTTCGGTGCAGCTAAATAGTGTATAATAAAGTATTTTAATATAAATATAAAATACCGTAAATATAATCTATTATTATATATTGCGGAACTATCTATCTATACTAGCTAGTTCCTCTATATATATAGACTTTATGCTAAGCCTAATACTATCCTAAATCGATAGACTTAACTATTAATCTTCTCGATACTATCCTTTTAAAAATTAATTTTTTTAAATCGATTCTCGATCTTAATAATTTTGTTTTAATTAGTCCTTGCTTTTATACTAGCGATTAGTCTATAGTGTGCCCCGCGCTCTACTAAATATTAAGCTATAATATTAAGCCTATAGCCGCACTTTAAAGTAATATCTTTAAGCTAGTAGCCGTACCTTAAACTAATAATAATTAAAAATACTAACGATTATAATTTATATTATATAAAAATATAGCTTTTATTTATAGACTTTATAGTATATTTAAGCCCTATATATTATAGGGCCTTAAAGGCAATACGATAGCTTAAATTAATAGTGTTTAAAAACTGCGGTTACCGGAGCGGAAGCTCGGCCTCCGGAAGCAATCCGAGGTCCCGGAAAGCCGAGCGTTAAGGCCAGTACTTTACAGTAGTTAAACGGTAGCTGTGACGAACCCCTATCTAGAACCTCTGAAAAGGATATTAGTTAAAAGTACTTTTAAATAATCCTAATTCGGTATAGCTAAATAGTATATAATAATAGCTTATTTCTATTATAATAGTTTAAATATTAACGATTGTAATTTATATTATATATTGCGGAACTATCTATTTACGCTAGCTAATTCCTCCGTATATATAGTCCTTATATTAAGCCGTAATTAGTCCTTTAAGGCCACTAATTACCTTTATTTAGTCTGCTTAGTGCTTTAATTATATTAATTACTCCTGCTTAGTTTGCTTAGTGCCTTAATTATACTAATTACTTCTGTTTAGTTTACTTAGTGCCCTGATTATACTAATTACTTTTATTTAGTTTACTTAATATCTTAATCGCATTAATTACTCGTCCTTTACTATAATTAGTTTCCCTATACATTTTCCTAATTGGCCCCTATTTTCGTAGCCCCATAACCGTCCTACACTAGGGTTATAATAGTAGCGTAACGTCGCCTATAACGTAGCCTTTAACCTTATATTTAATTAGCGTATTTAGCGGGCGTTCGGGCCCGGAAACGGACGTTTAGGCCCGAGAACGGAGTTACCCTCAGGGAGTAAGTAAAAAGCCGATGGCCTATAAAACTTCTGCCTTACACCCTATTTACTATAGTATTTTTTAGACTATAAGGTTTAATTAATATACTAGTTTACTATACTTATTAGTGCCTTACAAGCTTATATTACAGTAATTCTCTTCTATATATTACAGGGCGCCGCCCCTATAATTCTCCTTTCTTTAGTGCTACGGTAACTATCAAATGCTGCAGTCAAAGTTTTCTTTGCTCTTAGTGTACTGCGCCGATAGCTATTTGAGCCTATATTTACAAGTCTTAATAGCACCTATTTTAATATATTATATATTACGGAATAATTTACTTTTATTAATTAGCTTTTCTATATATATATACCTCTTAGTTTTTTATATTATTATTTCTTAATAAAAATCCTCTCTTAAATTATTAACTTTTAATAATAATCCTATAAATAAAGCTATTCTTTATCTAATTAGTTTTACTAACAATTAGCTGTGCGCGTCGTACCCTGCATAGAATCTATCCTGCTTGTTAGCTTAACTGTGACATCTGCATTTATTAGTAAATATAGAAGCTACTAAAAAAAAGTCGCGAGACTAGTTAATATTACTATATATATTTGGATATTACTGTCTTTTAGCTTAACGACGCAGAAGATAAGCGTAACTAATGTTGTCTCTAGAATATTGGTTATAAAGAAGAAAAAACCTATTATAACCTACTAAGCTATATTAGTATTATAATTACGTATGTATAGTTAATTACGTAACTGCGGTAACTTATAAAGCAAGGAGCAACTCCGTGATAATTAATCGCGGGGTAATAGCGCTGGAATAAATAGCATAAGACTTGCGGATAGGAGGACACTAGACGACCAGATAGTAATAGCACCTGGGATGGTACCTATAATGCGGTATCTTAAGCGAGTTGGATGCAGTTCCCCACTCAGCTCGGCCTACTACTTAAGAATTATTTAAGAGCAGCGGATTTCTCTGGCTACTTACACCAGTCCTTACCTAAATAGCTTTTAATCTAGTCTTGATCTAATTCTCAGAAGAAGAAGCAATAGGCCTTACGCCGCCTTTATTGCTCAGTTACAGCCTGACTTTCTACCAACATAAAACCTGCACCAACAGACCCTTGCCCTAATGTACCAAAGTAAGAGTCTGAGCGTAACAGGCTCTGACAACCTCGTGATGAACGGTCGACGAGAGGTCGCGACATCTACGCCAAGATAAGCATACAACTGATGATCAACAAATTCATGATAGGGACCGTGCTGAGCCGCCTGTGGCTGATCGACGTACGCGATCATTGGCGGTCGATCATCCTGATGATTGGGACCGATAAGCTGATGGATAAAAAGCGATCAGTGCTTCAGAGTGTGCATGCCCCGCACGCTGTTTCTACCTGTGTCTCAACTCAACTAGTATGTCGTTTCCCGGTCCAAGTTGCGGCTCAAAGCCTGGCCAAGCCCTCAAATGGACAGGCTTCGAAAAGCCACCAAGCCTCGAGACGGAGTGGCGCTGCTTTCCAATCACCAATCGCGGTAGGACTGGCACCACGGTAGCCTCACCATCACCCAGCACGCTCCCTATTCTCTTCCGTCTTGTCGCCCAGCAAGATCGACACTGCATGTTGCTTCTTGTCTTGGTGAGATCTCGCCCGATTGGGTGATGTGGCGATACACAGGATTTTATTGATTTTGGCTGACGTGGGCATGGGGAGGGGAAAAGAACGTTGGCGAAAAGACCAGTCAGAACGCAGCCAAGGACAAGAAACTGGTTTCATCACTGGCCGTCAGGGTGCTGAAGAATGCAGGAGGGACTGAATTCCCTTTTATCACTTCAGGAAGCAACCTTTCCTGCGAATATGCTGGCACGTCTGGACAAACAGGTCAACAGGAAAAAAGAATCCGTGGGGGTGGGCCTGTATCCTTTGAACGGGTCATCATCGATCAGTTGATTTTCGCAAGGGACCGCGGGTCTGGAGCTTTCTGTCCAACCCCCTGGCAACTTGACGAGCTTAACAGTTTCTTCCCCCCTGTACCCCAATTTCGCAACCCCTGTCCATGGATACCGCCAAGAAACCTTAAACAGATCAATTGCTCCTCGCGATCTTTTTCTCCATTTGTTTGAGGCCTCGATGTCCACAAAAGTTTCACCGTCTTCCTCGTCAATTGGCGTTATTGAACAAGGAGATTGTGGGATAAAAGTGAATCGCCTCAGCAAACTTCTCACCAGATAATATGATCGACACGCTCTCACACCCTCACGACACACCGATCCCACGAACGCGGGGAGGGAGGTAGCCGAATCCAGGGTTGAAGGACGTTGGGATGGTGGTGATGGACGCCAATTGGCGGGGGCGTCTGACCACCGCTCCTAACAGCAGGAAAATCCAGGTTGTGGAACCAGCGTTGGCTGGTAGGGGTCCCCGCGAAGACGCTTTGGGAAACGATCGGACTTGGCAGCAGCTGGTGCCTTTGTTCTCTCGCAATGCCTCCCCTTTGATGTGAGTGCTTGGGCGCTTGAGGAAGCAACTTGACCGAATTTACCGGTCGCCATGATGCCATGAAGGAAGAAGCATTCTTCATGAGGTACGCCTGGTACGGAAGATGAAAGCCGAGCAAACGGCTGGCATGAAGAGTTCCTGGAAGTCTACCTTACGGACCCAGCCGCTAATGTCGACAAGAACGCTGGCAACAGGGGTTTCTTTCTTCGGCAAGTATTTGTCGCGAAAACACGGAGGCCCGAGAACTGTGTGTCACTGCAGGTCATCCCTCCGGTTAGCCCAGTGCCGACAGACACCCCTTTCCGGGAGCCGAAGCCTGATAGGTCGCAAGTGCTACTAGCCAGTGCTAGCAAAGCAAAGTGGACGCTCCCTCAGCCGAAGGAGACACGCGAGACTCCCACCGCGCTCCGCTGGGAGGGATTCGAATATGCCAAGGCCGCTGTCAGTGGCCGACTGCATGGCTACAGGGGAAGGAGGCTGGGTTTGTGCCTGCGTTGCCCCTTTGTTGTGGGGAGGTACGTAGAAAGAAGTATATGGGGGTCTCTCCCCAGGCTTTCTATTACATCCTTCCATTCCCGTCCGTCTCTCTCTCGACGACCACGGCTTGTCTTTGTGTTGCGCCGTCCGTTGCTAGCGTCTTTTGTTGCATCTTCGACAACGGAGATGCTTGTATCGTCTCAGGTCCAGGCCCCCAAAGAAGACTATTACTTGTTGGTGTCCTAGGGTTTCGCTCTCGCTGGTCCCCCTTAGCCGTGCTTGTCGCGTGGTCTCTCCTCTTTCCAGCTCTCACAAAAGACTCTCTCCCAGCCGAACAAACCCGCTCTGTCATCATCGACCCGCCTCTTCGCTCTTTTTTTCTTTCACTCGTTCATATTATCCTTTTCCCGTCAGGGGCCAACACACTTTTTGGGTGACCACCCTTGCTCTCAACTCACCAACACACACACCCCGACGTGAGGGCAGTTGTATCACCATCAAACAACACTAGGTATCTCTAAACACCACACGCAGGATGGTGGGCGCGGTGGTATACCCGCTTTCGGGTACGGCCGATTTGTCCAGGATCGAAGCTCCAGTGACCTTCAAGGCCTATCTACTCTGCGGCTTCGCAGCGTTTGGTGGTATCTGTAAGTCTGTCTGCCCTGTAGTGGCATATGGTCGAGGTTGGCTAACTCAAAGGGCTGTGCAGTCTTTGGATATGACACCGGATGGATGTCGGGTGTGTTGGGGATGCCTTATTTCATTACTCTATACACAGGATTGCAGTATAACTACAAAACCGGAGAACCAGTAGATGTCCCCAAAACCGAGTTCGGTCTTCCTTCCTCTCAAAAGTCTCTCATGACATCGATCCTCTCCTGCGGTACCTTCTTTGGAGCTCTGATTGCCGGTGATGTCGCCGATTTCCTCGGCCGCCGTCCTACTATCATCATCGGGTGTCTCGTCTTCTGCGTCGGATGCATTCTCGAAATCATCTCGACCAACCAGGAAGTGCTATTTGTCATGGGCCGTTTGGTATCAGGTGTGGGAGTCGGTTTCATTTCCGCCGTTATTATCCTGTACATGGCCGAGGTTGCGCCTAGGAAGGTTCGTGGTGCTCTTGTGTCAGGGTATCAGTTCTGTATCACGCTTGGTATTCTACTCGCCAACTGCGTGACATACGCCAGCTCGAACCGAAACGACACCGGTTCCTATCGCATTCCAGTCGGCGTCCAGTTCCTATGGGCCATCATTCTAGGCATCGGCCTCTTTATCTTGCGTAAGTGGTCTCGTGTGGGCGCTGAAAAGGTCCAACTGGCAGACTAACTTGAATATCAGCCGAGTCCCCCCGTTACTATGTCATGAAGGGCAAAATAGATCTTGCCGCCAGGTCTCTCTCGCAAGTTCGTGGTCAGCCACTGGACTCGGATTACATCAAGGATGAGTTGGCGGAAATTGTTGCAAACCACGAGTATGAGATGCAGATTATTCCCCAGACTAGTTACATCGGCTCGTGGATTGCTTGCTTTCAGGGTTCACTGCGCAAAGGCAACAGCAACCTCAGACGTACCCTTCTTGGTTCTGGCATGCAAATGATGCAGCAGCTCACCGGTAAGCCAAGGAGATTTTCGTTGTCGTGGGACTTGATGCTGACCCAGAAAACCAGGTATCAACTTCATCTTCTACTTCGGCACCACCTTCTTCCAGCAGCTTGGCACGATCCAAAACCCATTCTTCATCTCCCTTGTCACTACTCTCGTCAACGTTCTGTCCACGCCGATTTCCTTCATTGCTGTCGAGAAACTAGGCCGTCGTGTTCTTCTTAACTGGGGGGGTGTTGGCATGGTCATCACACAGTTCATTGTCGCCATCGTTGGTGTAACCGAAGGCCGCCCGGAGGCCCAAAACGACGCTGCTGTCAAAGTCATGATCGCCTTCATTTGCATCTACATCTTCTGTTTCGCTTCCACCTGGGGTCCGGTCGGCTGGGTCATCATCGGCGAGTGCTTCCCGCTGCCCATCCGTTCTCGTGGTGTTGGTATCTCGACAGCCTGCAACTGGTTCTGGAACTGTATCATTGCCGTTATCACCCCTTACATGGTGGGTAACACACCCGGCTCGGCCAACTTGGGCCCCAGGGTGTTCTTCATTTGGGGGTCTCTCTGCATCGGCTCGACACTTTTTGCGTACTTTTTGGTTCCTGAAATGAAGGGTCTGACACTCGAACAAATCGACACGATGATGGAGGAGACTACACCAAGGAAGTCGAGAAGCTGGAAGCCGACGTCCACTTTTGCCGCGCAGATGGGACGTGTCAGGGACGAGAAGGGCAGTGCGAACCAGCAGGAGTTTGCTCCCGAGTCGGAGCCGTGAGAGGCCTTTGATGAGTGCGAAAGACGATGTTATGTCTTATGAGACATGAGGGGCTGGTGGCGGCGGTTCGGGCGGGGGCGGCTTGGGTGTTGGTCTACGCAATAATTCGGATGAGCGGGGATGTGTATGTGTGATTGTGGGTGAGGTTTGGTTGGATACCCGGTGGGCAAAGGATGGAGCATCGAATCTTTCAACATCACTACGATACTATACTTTTTTTACTGCTTTTCTTTTCTTCGTCATATAGCACCATCTGACTCGGTCAGTCCAGCAGACGCTGTGTTCAAACTCGACGACAACAGCAGACTTCAAATTATATATTGCCGACTTCTCTTTCTTGGCTCCATGTCTTATTTCCCGTCTTGTTGAACAAGGTTGCCTTTTTTGTGCGCAGTGCGACATGTATCACCGTCACGTGGCAGTGGAACGGTATACTGCCTGCCGATGCAGGCAACCTACCTACCGACTCCGAGGCATTCTTTCCCATCTAGTGAGCAATTTCAAAAGAAGCTGTCGGCACCGACGATAAGTTTGTTATCGACTGGTCTCCTTACCCCAACCTTCAACACCCAACCTCCAACACCCACAACGACTACAATTTCCGCAATTACATGGCACCCGTTTCAAACAAGAGAACCAAAAAGATGAGCAATGGAAAGCGCGATGACTCCCAAGAACCGCTTGCGGCTCGGTTCGCCAAAAGAATAAAGCTCTCACACGATGTGCCAGTGACGAGTTCTTCGGTCAAACTCCCAGCTGCCTCTTTGAGGATTCCTTTCCCCGAAAAAGTGAGTAACTGCCACCGCTATCTCAGTCCTAGTTTGGATACCCTGACCGCGTTGCTGATCTGGTATTAATGTAGCCTGCAGTTATTGAGGAACGAAACGGTGAAATCGAATTCCGCGTGGTCAACAATGACGGCAGCCGAGAGCACATGATCATATTGACAGGCCTCAAGTGCCTGTTTCAAAAGCAACTTCCAAAGATGCCCAAGGACTACATTGCCCGCCTCGTCTACGATCGCGCCCATCTGTCGCTTGCCATCATCAAGAGACCGTTGGAGGTCATAGGCGGGATAACCTTTCGAGAGTTCCGCCAGCGGGAGTTTGCCGAGATTGTGTTTTGTGCCGTGTCGTCCGACCAGCAGGTCAAAGGATATGGAGCCCACCTAATGGCCCATCTCAAGGACTACGTCAAGGCAACCTCGCCAGTGATGCATTTCCTCACATACGCGGACAATTACGCGACGGGTTACTTTCAAAAGCAGGGATTTTCTAAGGAGATCACCCTCGACAAGGCCATATGGATGGGTTACATCAAGGACTACGAGGGAGGGACGCTAATGCTCTGCTCGTTGGTCCCTCGAATTCGATATCTGGAGTCCGGTCGTATGCTTCTGAAACAAAAAGAGACCGTGCAGGCCAAGATTAGGTCTCTGAGCAAAAGCCATGTCGTCCATCAGCCGCCTGCTCAATGGATCGTTCAGAGCAACAGCGGCGCCGCTCTTACCCCCATCGATCCTCTCTCCATCCTGGCCATTCGAGCCACAGGCTGGTCCCCAGACATGGATGCCTTGGCCCGTCTCCCTCGTCGCGGACCTCACTTCAAGGAGATAAGACGCTTCCTGTACCAGATCCAAAACCACAAGCAGGCGTGGCCTTTTCTGGCCCCCGTTAATAGAGATGAAGTTCCGGACTATTATAAGATTATAGCCAACCCGATGGATCTCTCTACGATAGAGGAGAGACTGGAACACGATGCATACGCGACACCTAAGGATTTCATTGCGGATATGAAGTTGATTTTCAGCAACTGTCGTAAGTACAATGATGCCACGACGGTGTATGCCAAGTGTTCGGCGAAGCTGGAGAAGTACATGTGGGGTCTGGTGAAGGAGATCCCGGAGTGGTATGAGCTGCTTGAGGGCCAATGATTTCTGTGTTTGATTTTGGGGAGAGTTGAGGCGGGTGGTTTGAAGCTGGGTCCTGAGCGGTTTCATACAAAGTAGCGGCATGGTTCGGGCGTTTGTCTTTCTGTTCAACAAGGCTTCATAGGAGTCCAACTGGTCCAGCAGCTCTTATCCATGTTATGGGCTTTGTACTCATCATTTTCTGATGTAATCAACTTATGTCACATTTGAATGGTAGAACCATACACCGGTTTGGTCTTCGTTGTTCCTAAAACCGCATAACCCAAGTTGGAGCCGGGGAATCTGTTGGGGATGTTGGATCATTTTGAGACTAAGCTGAGGTGGATGAAGAGGGAGTAAACAATCAATAGTACATAAAAATAATTAGTATTGTTGAACAAGTATAGGTAGTTACCTCTATCAAAGGTCCGGCCTTGCAAGGAAAAAATATTTAAAGATCTTCTTTAATGGTCACAACAGTATGGAGTAGTCCTGATATCTCAGAGCATTCGAAAACAAGTTCCAACATGACCAATATGTCCCTCGACCGCGCTCGTTGGGGACATCATGCAGGTTCAAGAGATCACCGGTCTTGACAGCTGATGAAATTTAAAAAATGAAAAGGATACAGATCCATTGCCACCATGTATTCGTGGGCTCTGACATATTGTGAAATTCTGTTGTGGTAGGCACTTGACAGACCCAGATCACTTACAGCCTTGTGGCATTGATGAGGTAAAAGGTGTTGTAAGTGAGGCCTGGCCAATCATGTTACACGACTTACTGGTTTGCGCACGGTCCATCCCAGATCCCAAAGCCTCTCACTTCAGCCGGGCTCTAACATCTTATTAGACATCATTAGAATTAAAGATTGTCCTTCTAACAGAAACTTTGCTTCTCCATCATTTTTGTCTACATAACTAACAACATGCATGTTGATTGGATTATGGCTTCCTGTTGGCGTGCCCTTACAGTGCACCCGCTCGCCGACTGACGGCCCGGCGTGAGTCACAGGCCGTGTTCACAGCCGTCCAATGGAGACCGGGGCGGGATTTGAGTGCTGTTGGTGCCGGGACAGAAATGCGCGCGGGGCAGCAGCGTGCCGTCAGTGTCCATGCAGTTGTGTCTCACTTGTGTTGGAACAGCTCATGATCACCAACACTGACTGGCCCGGAAAGGCAGTGAAGCAGAAAACCGACACCTGCAATCGTGCATCTCACGCCGACATCGAGAGAGAGCGCAGACTCTATGTGTTTAAGAGAGCCCGATTCCTCACGACTACCATCGCATCTTATCTCTAAGGGCATTCAGCCATTGTGTGCCCTTGATATCGAGGTTTTTGACAACTGCGGAATTTGTTCCACTCTTTGTAGAGCCTGAGCCGCCTGCCTCCCGCCCAACCTCAAATAGCCTGGAAAAATGACATCCGCCAACTCCACTTCCGCAACCACTATTCTTTGCACATGCAAACAAACCCGCTTTCACATCTCTGATCGTCCCAACTACCGCGAGGTTTGCCTCCCACCTATCACACTTGATTTTCCCACTAACTTCTCTGTAGCTTGACATCTCAGGCCTCAACATCACCATCGTGCCCGGTGCCTCTTCCCCCTCGTCAACAACTACAAAGAAAGGGAAGGGTAAGGCTGGAGCAGAGGGTACCGAGATCCTGAGCAATGCCGACCTAAAGCTCAAGGCGGGCGCACGATACGCTCTTGTCGGCCGCAACGGGGCTGGCAAATCCACTTTGCTGAGGGCCATCAGCAAGAAGCTTATCCCCGGAATACCGGAGGAGGTCAGAGTGGGAATACTCCAACAGACTGGTATACCTGACGACGCAGACGACGATGAGTGGAAGGACGGAGGGCCCGAAACAGGAGGGCAGACAGTACTGGAGCAGGTGGTAGACCGAGCTACTGCTAAGGGTGAGGTGGAGAGGGACATCAAACAATTGACTAAAGGAGTCAACGATCCTGACCCATATGGGACTCTGAGGGCTGTGCGGAAGTTGAAGTACGAGAGAATGCAAAAGAAGCTGTTTGTCTTGGACAAGGACGCCAGTCTAAGGAGCGGAGCGAGGGGGTTACAGGCCAGAAAGGCGTTGGTGGAATTTGAGAAGGAGGTTGAAAAAGCTGAAAAGATGTGAGTTTGTTCGGAGGTACCAGGACAGTTGATAGTAACCATACAACAGGAATGATCAGCCAGAGGAGGAAATCTCGGCCGAGATACTGCAAGCAGAGATCCAAGAGGCGGCAGATATGCTTGTGGAGCTGGAACTACAAGTCGAACCAACTCGGTTGGCTGACATTGAGTCCCAGGCAAAGAAAATCTTGACCGGCCTAGGGTTTACGGATACTTACATGGCCAGGCCCGCAAACACCCTCTCAGGAGGATGGCAGATGCGGAGTAACCTTGCCGTGGCTCTGCTTCAGGAGACAGACATCCTGATTCTGGACGAGCCGACCAATTTTCTCGACCTTCTCGGTATCATCTGGCTTCAGAAGTACCTGGAGGGGCTGGAGGATATTCACCCTACACCTCCCACTCTAATCTTGGTGTCCCACGATCGCGACTTCACCTCCACGGTGTGCACTGATCTGATGATACTCAAAGACAGGGGCCTCGCCTACTTCCACGGCGACCTGCCAACCTACGAGGCTGCCCAGGCCGAGCGGAAGCTCTACCTCACCAAGATGAAAGACGCCCAAGACAAGCAGAAAGCCCACATTCAAGACTCCATCCAAAAAAATATGGCTGCGGGCCGGAAGAACGACGACCAGAACAAGCTCCGCCAGGCCAAGTCCCGTCAAAAGAAGCTCGACGACCGTTGGGGCATGCAAGTTAACGCAAAGGGCCACAAATTCAAGCTCAACCGTGACATGGCTGGCTATCACGAATCGGCAAGAGAGGCAATTGACATCCCTAAAGATGACAAGTGTGTGTCTATCTCTTTGCCTCTTCCGCCAGACCTCCGCTTCCCCGGCCCGTTGATATCACTTGAGAATGTCAGCTTCCGCTACAAGATCAAAGGCAGGCCGGCTCACCTGGTTGTACCGACGCTCCAAGACATCACCCTGTCTGTCTCCATGGGCGACCGCATTGGCATTGTCGGTCTCAACGGTGCTGGCAAGTCGACACTCATCCGGCTACTAGTCTCGGATCCTACCTCGTCGACTTCTGGATCGATGTCCGGTGCAATTCAGAAACACCCGCGGCTCAAGCTAGGGTATTATTCCCAGCATGCAGTCACCAGCCTGCTATCTCTTGGCCGGGCAACACCATCTCTCACCGCTCTATCTCTTTTAATGTCCGAAACTGCTGGAGTGATGGAAGAACCAGACGTGCGGGGACTGCTAGGATCTCTCGGTCTCCCAGGCCGTCTGGCATCTAATGTGCCGCTGGCAAAACTTTCCGGTGGCCAGCTCGTCCGTTGCGAATTGGCCAGGTTGCTCTGGAGTCACCCACACTGCCTGGTGCTGGATGAACCGACAACTCATCTTGACTACGAAACTGTCACGGCCCTGCGGGAAGCGCTGAGATACTGGCCCGGCGCCGTTGTCTTGGTGTCCCACGACCGTTGGTTCGTCAAGGGTGCTGTGGAGAATCTGAAGGATGAGGATGTGGACAGTGATGGTGAAGCCAACGATGGTGAGGAAGACGAGGAGGAGCAAAAAAGGAGGAGACTGGTGTATAAGCTCGTTGCTGGGAAGGAAGGGGGCAAGATGACGTTGCTTGATAAGGGTGGTGTCAGCCAGTTTGAAGAGGGAGTGGAGAAGAAGGTGAGGAAGATGATGGCCACCTAGGCTTCGAGGTAGTTTGAAGTCCGAATGTACGTGAGCGACATTGTTTAGAAATGAATTTTGCTGCGAATTTGGTGTTTTCTTCTTGACGTTACTACCCTCCTCCTCAACCTCATCTTGTGAAAACTAATGATACCTAAACCTTTGTTGATAGCCTGGCGAATACAAACAGAACAACCCATGAAGGGCCCCCCTCACTTCTCCCAAGCTCGTATTCCCATCATCAAGCACCAATGTACCGACTGTGCCTACTCTCGACGTTACACACCCTACAAGAAGCTAACGAGGATTCGAGCATGTTTTCCTTGACCAGCTCCCAGTAGCGCCGCGAAAGAGGAATCATGCACGCAATCATGATCCCGGACCTCCGTATCCCTTTCTCTGACTGCCTTTTCTCCCTTATGATTCGCAGAGCCCACAGAAGGACAAGCACTTCAAACATCTTCCCAGGTATTCCGTCGCCCAATTGTTTGCTTCCCACAACAGAGCTACTCGGAGATTAGTACGTTGTGCTCGCTCAACCACCCGTATTTCCATTTAGACGGCCAATAAAACCTTTACACCTCGTGACCGAGAAGCCATGCATCTGGATATTGACAGCCCTGCATAAACATGTCTTGCAGCTGTTGAAGAAAAAGCAAGCACCCGACGATTCAACAAAAGAAGAACATGTCACAAGAAGCAGGACCAAAAATCTGTGCAAAGTTGGTATGTTACTGTCTCCAGCGTAATTATAGGACAACAAGTCTTCTACAATCCCTCTCTTCCATTCTCTCTTACAACATATTCCGTAACAAAAAAAATCACAAAATGCCCGAGACAATCCGTCCAAGAACAGTCTCGGCAGAGTATCAAGTCGAAGAGTATAAAACAAGAAACCCAGCTGGCTTCCCCCCTCGCATCCAGTCCAGTCCTTGACCCCCGGAAGTTCCCACACACCCACAGGGCATGATGGCCAAAAAAAACAAAAAAACAAGCACGCTGCGTCGTAAAATGGTTTCTAAAGCATCCCTGGAAAATTAACGTGCTCCTTTGCCCATTATCCTTTGGCAGAAAAAAAACCAACCAAATCCATTTGTCGCCTGGAAACACGCAACATTCCAACTCTGCACAAACAAAGGTGATTAAGGCTTAGGTGTGCGGGCTATCAGGTCGTGTCTCATGTCTCGTAAAAGCAGTGTGCCCTCGGAAATCCATTGTCCTGTAGTGTTCATGTCGAACCTCCGAGGATTTGGTGCCGTTAGGAGTTTAGAGAAGAGCGACAACACCGGCAATGAGGAGTAGGGCGCTGACGGGAGCGGCGAAGGTACCAGCGGCACCCTCAGCGATGTTGGAGACGGAAGGAGCAGGTGCGGAGGGCGAGGGAGAGGTGCCAAGGGAGACGGTGCTGTTAGACGCGCCACCGGTAGCAGAGGCGGAAGCCGAGGCAAGACCAGAGCTGGTGATGGTGATGGCAGCCGAAGTAGAGTTCTTACCACCAAAGACGATCGAGCTGCTGGCGCTGGTACTGGTAGTTGTGGGAGGAGCGGTGGAAATGACCTCGGAGCTGGTGGTAGAGGTCGAAGTGGCAGGAGGAGGGGTCTGAGAGACGAGACCACCAGTCACCTCGAATGCAGCAGCGCAGGCCTCAAGGTCCATAGAGTTGGGGCAGCACCACGTCTCACCGGCCTTGTCGGCTGTGCAGTAGTAGCCAGCGTCGCAGGAGTCTATCGTACGCGTTAGTCATGAGCTTTTCCAAACATCACGATTGCCAGCACATACTGCCAGACTGATCGGGGCAGCACGTCTGAGCCGCTTGAGCGTTGAAGCAGTGCACCTGGTTGTCGGTGGAAGCGCAAGTTGTGTAGCCGGCACCGCAAGCCTCCTCGCAAGTGTTTCCCTCTCCACACACGGCCTGCTCTGGCTGGTACCCGGGGGCATCTTGACGGCGACCGATGGAGAACAGGGAGCGGGTCGACATCTTCACGAGCTGAGGCTTGTAGGGTTGCTCGGCAGCGACATTGACGGCGAAGGCGAGAGCCGCCAGAGCGGTGATGGATTTGGCGAGCATTGTGATGGATTGATTTGGTGAGTTTTGAGGTATTGGGTAGCGCGTTCAAATCGAGGATCGAGGAGGGCGGTAATTAAATTGGCGGACAAAAATATGTCGTTCGTAGCCGATGTTGCAAAAACGAATGGATCGAGTACAGGACTCTGGAAAGGAATGACAATTTCTTCAGGTGAAGAGGCGATGGGTGGCCAAACAGAAGCAAAAGGTGAGCAGAGGGAGAAATGAGGGCGACGGGGCGGTTAAAAACGAGCGCGAGGATCTGGGCACTCTGGGGGGTGCTGGGGGTGGACGGGCCTCTTGACGATAGCGGGAAGGTATCGCTGCCGCAGACTCTTGCGGCCAGGGTACACATTCGACCCTGCCAATTGGCAGCCAAGCAACCATATGAGACCATCTCCTTAATTTCAGCGTTGGGCATTGCTTCCCTGCGCGGCACGGTACCTGCGTCTGGTTGTGCGGTGTTCCTGGCAGACAGCAGCAAGCCAGGAACCAGGCGCCAATGACAGATGGGCGGGCAAGCTCATCCCAAAATTCCCAATTCAGTCAGGAAATCAACAGCTCCGTTTCCCAATGGCAGCTTCCACCTGCTCTTCCAGTTCAGATGAGTGATTTCCCTGTTTTCCCCCCTACCGCTCGCTGCCTCACGCATGAAGCAAGCCTGACGTGGTGGTCCCATCTTCAACGTCGCGTGCGTCTGTGTCGGCGCGCTCTGTGGTCGCCGTGGACAGCCAAGAGGTTGCCAACAAGGCCTTCCCTGAGCAACAGTGGATGTCAAGGGCAGTTCTGGGCCAACAAGGAGGCCAGCGGTTTCTCAATCTTCGATTTTCCGGCGACCTTGCCGTGGGAAATTTGTCGCTGGCAAAACCCCGGCAGGAGTTTTCTGTTTCGATGCACACCAAGCCGGAGCAAAGCAAATGAGGCCAAGCAACTCCCGATACACCTCATCGTTAATCTCGGGGGATCTTCAGAGAACAATCTGGATTGCTGTGATATCGATAGCCTCATACCCATTCTCCACCAGCTCTCTCTATGGAGCATAATAGAACAAAGATTCCCGACAATTCTCAAGCGCCAACGGACGGCGAAACGCCATTTCCGCATCTGTCTGTTTCGACCGAGCTGACTTTGCCAGCCTGCGCCGTTCAAGTTGGCGGCAGCTTTGGGTTCCATCATGAGGTAATTTGACTGGCTGTCAGTGCACGGTTCATCTCGACTGTTTCAAAGCGATCGACATGGCCCGAGCGTCTCTGGCTATCAACAGGCGGTAATGGTGGCCGGTCCCACTTTCATGCCGGCCCGTAGCCGCAATTTCGGTCGGCCTTCCGCAGAATTCTCGGCTCGGGGGTGGTTGAGACTGGGGCAGCTGGAGTTTCGGCGGCATGATCAGTGACCTTTGAGATTGGGGACTTGTGAAATCTGGGGAAGTGTTTTGGAGCTCACCACTTGCTTCTTGTCACCGGCCACTCCAAAGCGTCGGTTTCGAGTTACCCCTGACTCGCTCCACTCACCACAGTAGCATAGTGTAGTTTTCAAGCTAACGAAGGTTGTGCGAAACAAGATGTACCATATACGATGGACGTGAGATACTCGATACATACAGTTGTATATAAAATTATTACACGGATAGGTTTTAGGGTGAGCAATGAGCTTGGTGAGGGGGCGTTATCTCTAAGCCTTGTCCAAGGGTTCCAAACCCCAACCGCCGCAGCCCACTCCCACAACTCCACACATAATCCCACTCCCGAGTCAAGAATAACACGACAGCAAGCGGGTTTAGCTCAGTTGGGAGAGCGTCAGACTGAAGTCAACTTCAGGAAGTCAATCTGAAGGTCATGTGTTCGATCCACATAAACCGCAAGCATCATTTCTTTTCCTTCTCTCAACCATCCCCTCCTCACTCCCTCTGAAGGAAGACAATATTACCTTTTTGGCATCAATCTCCCGGCCTCCTTGTTGACCTTGTGTGAGGAGGATGAGTTTGGCAGCTATATATCATGTCGAGATTAGGCCGCTTTAATGTAACACCACGTCGTGCTTTTATTTCTCTAACTCGTGTAAATAAGATAACTACCAAGAACCAACCAACCTACACCCCCATACAAACCCCAAAGACAACTAAATCACCAAACATGCCCGCTGTTCTGCTTGCTAAATTTAAACTTCCCACCTCCCTTCGCAATTCCCACCAGCCCACCAATCCCCCAACATTACAAATTGATATTTCCTTTTTTCCCAACCCCTTCCAAAAAAAAATTCAATTCTAGTTCCCTAAATAAGCCCTGATGGCTCCCTGCAACCTCCCAGCACCCTCCCCAAGCAGATGCGTTAGGTTCTCGAGGTCGTCGCCAGCAGTAATGCCGAACCTCCTGACAAAATCCTTCGCGGCGCTCTCCAAGTCACCATAATCATCCATGCCGCCGCCGGGCATATCGTCAGACTCCTCACGCCCAAAGTATGCATTCGAAGAGATAGCAGAGGCACCCTCAAAACCGCCCAGGCGGGACTTGGCTTCAGCCTGTGCCTCAGCGTTGAACATGCCCTTGCCGAAGAATTCGTCTGAAGAAATGGCCTTCTGAGTGCCGAACTTCTTGCGGGCGTAGTTGTCATTGTCATCATCTGCAAGGGAAAGCTGGATTAGTATCACGCCTCAACAGCCCTAAAATGATAGCAGAACTCACCATCAACATTGCCCTTGATAGGTCCAACAGACCCGAAGCCACCAGCGTTCTTCTTTGCTGTGGAAGCAGCGGCGGCAGCCTTCTGGGCACCAATCTGCCCGAATCCAAGTCTGCCCATACCCATACCCAAACGCTCCATCTCCGAAGCCGACTTTTCTCTTGTGTGAGAAGCCGAACCGTATCCACCACTCCGAGCCGAGCTCACAGGTGTGGGAGATAAAATGGCAGCACCGGTATCCTTCTTGGCAGCAGCGGCCTTGGAGTTCTGTTCTTCAGCTTCGGGATCATAGCCCAGCTTCTCGATACGCTCAGCCTCCTCCTTGGCCTTCTTCTCCGCCTCGTCAAAATCAATGACCACATCGCCACCCAACTTCTTTGCGCCGAGCTTGGTTGCGACCTTCTTCGCGCCGAGGACATTGGCCTTGCGGGGCCCAGTAGTTGTCTTCTTCAAGCTGGAAGAGGTGACGATGCGGCCGGCAGCAGGCTTGGACTCGCCATCGGTCTTAGCCAGAGGGGAGGCGGTACGCGAAATATCCTTGCCGTTCTGGGCTGCGCTGCTTAATGGAGAGGCGGTGCGCCCGACAACGGGAGGGGTGGCGGTTCGTGAAATTGGCGGTGTAGGCTTCTTGATGGCCGGCTTGTCCCAAGATGAGAAGAAGTCATCTTCCTCTTCGGCGGGTGCCTCGGCGGCGTCGCCACCTTCCTCAAGAACGACCTCTTCGGGGAACTCCTTGGCGTCCCTCGCGGCTCTCTTCTTGAGTTCCTCCTTGTACTTGGTCGCGGCAGTGGAGCTGTACTTGGTCTTGGGGTCCTTGCTGTTCAGCGCGGCAGACCCGCCGTTGGACTGGAAGAACTTGGTCGCGGACTCGTTTCCGCCAACTTTCATGATGCGGAGCTGGTCCCATTGCCACTCTGTATTATAGCATGGTTAGTTATTATGGGCTCTTGTTGTCGGAGGCACGCGAATGCGAAACGGGGACATACGGTCGAGGTTAGTAGACCGAACAAAGGAGATGTGGACACCGAGGTTGCGATGGTGGGCCGAGCAATCGAGGCAGAGGTAGATGCCAAAAGGAACGGAGGTCCATGTTGGGTTCTTTTGACCGCAGTCGAAGCAGATCTGTCACGGGGGAAGGAATCCGTAGTTAGTAAACCGTTTCCATCATCGCGGGTGGGCGTGGCCGTGGTCTCGCGACCGAACTCGGCACCTTGCTGGCAACGCGAGGAGGGATGATATGGATGGCTTGCCTTATTAGCCTGCTTGGACTTGAGTTTCTCAAAGAGCTTGAGCGACTGCTGCTTGGTAGCGAGGCCGCTCATTGTGTCTGGTGTGTAACGGTTGGCTCTGTAGTTAAGTGTGCTGGCGGTCTCGGATAGTAAAGTTCAAAGGGTGAAGTGCGGTCGAGGCTCGTGAACGTTCAATGGTGATCCAGTCAGGGGACAACGGGCCACAATTTCGCTGCCCAGGAATCCATCCATGTGGCATCAAGTCAATCCACTAACCCTGAACTGGCTTAGTGCTGAGCTGCCCCACGTCTGCACCCACGGGCCACCTTGAGTCTTTTACCCGCCGAGGAAATGCCGGGGCGGCAGAAGCCTGGGGCCCTGCAGCTTGAAGCTCCCACTTGACCTCACCTTGAAGGAGGCGGACAGCCTTCGAATCACGATATCTATTGCGTGGAGCAATGGATAATCCCCAACCGCCATGATGATCAAATCCCATCTAACCCCAGTTCTTCGGCTTCGAACCCTCCCTTCCACCTCCCCAGTGGTCAATCTACGTGCCCTTCAACCCCGCCATTACGCAACCCACCACCAAACTTCGTCCTCCAAATCCGAACCAGAAGTTAAACGCCGCTCCGTCACGCCCTTCAACGACACCGGCTCTGTCCCATGGTCCTCTCTTTCGATCCTTGAAAAGGGCGCTCGCGCCAGCCAGCAAACCTTCAACTTCGGCCTCGTTATCCTCGGTTTGACCCTCACCTCTGGCGTGCTCTACGTGCTCTACACCGAGGTCTTCTCGCCCTCCTCCCGGACAGCCTACTTCAACCGCGCCGTTGACCGTATAAAGGCCGATCCGCGCTTGATTGGGCTCCTGGGAGATGGCAAAAAAATCGAGGCATTCGGAGAGGAGACCGGCAACAAGTGGCGGAGGGCGAGGCCGATCGCCTCGAGTGAAGTGACGGATCGGAATGGGGTTCAGCATATGTACATCAACTTCAACGTGCGTTATACAGCTAGCGAATAATGACTGAAGGAAACATGCTGACATGGCATCATAATAATAGCTCAAGGGACCGAAAGGTACTGGCACGGCTTTTGTACATCTTTTCAAGCCGGTTGGAGGGAAACAGTGGGAGTACAGGTACTTTTATGTTGATGTAAAGGGCCAACAGAGGATCTACTTGGAGAACGCAGAGGCTGCCTCCGCACTGGCTGCGAAGGAGAGGTCCAAGACCGATGGGATCAAGTTTCTCGGTATCAGGTGGTGAAGTCATCGCCAGGTGCGAGAGCGGTGTATGATAAAGGTATGCGTGTACAATATCAGTTGGCTGTGATGGAATTTCAGGGAAACTATGATCAAGGCGTTTTGAATTTCGACAGAGCTTAGGAAGAGAAGCATATTATCAAAAGGGATCTCACATATACCCATCAAACCATATTTTAGCCATCTAAACTGTTGGTCAAAGTAGCCGCTTTGCCTCATATATTCATTGGTGAAAACTAGCAGCTACTGAGTGAGCTAGGGCGCGATCTTTTGGCCGTAATTTTCGCTGAAAGTCTTCATATGAAGACTTTCAGAATGTGTGATCTTTTTCGTCTGAAACAGTTCATCAGCCAATTTGGATGGAAAACCGTTCCTGAAGAGAAGTCCGTGTATTTTAAACTCTGACTAACTATAGGCCTTTAAAACTCCACTTTCCCATGAAAGTCTTCATTAAAAAAAGGTGACGAAGACTTTCATACTGCTCAGTATGGTCAATTACAGGGCCTTACAGCAAGCCATATCCACCGTAGGCCACCTTCTTCCAGGGCCTTTATCTTGACTTCGACCGGTCTTCGATAGGGCCTTGGCACGTACTGGCCAATACGTCAAAAAATACTTCATCAGGGGCCCCAGGGCCTTGATGAAACCCTTCATGGAAATTCTTTCAAATGGCTGCTGTTTGGGCCAAAAGATCACCGCCCTAGTTACTAAGAGCGGACCATTAACACCCCTATGAACGTACACTAACCGTCATGATTCCAACCTGTAACCTTCTCTTCTTTCGTCTTTACCTGTGTTCCATCCCAACAAAACCATAAAATGAAACGCGACCTTTTGGTTTCCCTCCTCCCCACCCCTAAATTATCATTAATAAATGGAAGGAAAGCCAGCCGCCAAGACCTAGACAAACTCCTGCTGACAGTAAGAGACATTCTCCCTTATCTTACACCATGCCACGCTCTTCTTCGTCTTTTGTGCCGACGTGCTTCTCTTCGTCTTTTGCTCGGAGGTGGTCGTCCTCCCCCCAGCCGCACAGCTGTATTTTTTTTTTGACGTTTCCTGAAACCGGAGCTAGAACAGGTGAAGCGCTTGAATGGGTAAGCCGGCACATTCCGAAGCTCAGTACCGGAGCCATTCTAATGCCCCTCATCCCCTTCCATCTTCGCGATCCACTTGTTCATCTGGCTAAACTTGTCCTCAAACGACTTTTGCAACTTCTCTGCCGCGCCCCACATGGGATCAGTCTCATTCCAGTACTCATAGCAGTTCGCAAAGATTTGGTTCATGTCTGCCAGGAACTCCTGTTCGTCACTGTACTCCTTGTTGTCCATCTTGTTCTTCATCGTCGTCAAGTCCATGGGCTTCTTGACCACGTTGAAGTAGTCGGGTACGCCATCGCGCTGGGGGTCGACGGGATCCTTGAAGGGCCCAACGACACGGGTCCAAAAGCCTGGTTATAGACGTTAATATCAGTTCAAGTAATGCGAGAGGAAAGGTGAAGCGGGCTTACCAGGGCCAGAGAGCATCCTGGCCAGTAGGTCTGCGCAAAAGTTCAGTTTCTGGTTCGTCGAAAACTGCTGGCTCGCAATCGCAGCTCCACTAGTGCGGCGCTTAGGGCCTGGTTTAGACGAGGCTTTTGGCACAGAAGCGGTGGCTCCCTTTGTCACCGTCTTGCGACCAGAAGCGGTCTGAGAGACAACAGGAGGTGACCCGTTGGCACCAGCTTCCGACACACGCTGCTTCTTCGCAGGTCGTCCTCCTTCCTGTCCCCCTTCAGCGTCACGTCGCTTCTCTGCGGCCGGGGCAAGGGCGGCAGGATCGGATCCAGCCCGCTCATCAAGGGGGGAGCTGTTCTCCAGTGAGCTCATAGCTACCACCAACTCACTCAACACCTCCTGCGGCAACGACCTCGCAAACTCTGTCCGGGACTCCGACGATCTCATATACTCGGCAGCCCACGAAAGGAGCAGCTTTCGTATCGAAGAGCCCTCAGGAGTATCTTTCCACACTTGTACAAGAAGTGGTGTTGCAGGAATGTGTTCGGTGATGCGTCTGCACTCAATCATGGCGTCCAGTGTCGCATCGCAGAGGCCGTCGATGCCGAGCATATGGCCAAGCTTCCACACGCCAATGAGTACATCATAGCTGGGAAGGTTATCCAGTGATGGGAAGACCTGGCCCGTGTAGAGATAGTTTTGGCAGTACGCGAACACCTCGGTGGGTGTTTCTGGGAGTCTGACAATGTTCTCGATGGATTCTTGGTCTGCATTCTCGTCGAAGAACTTGCGGTAATAGGAGGACTTGGAGCACAAGAAGTCTTTTTGGATGCCGAACGGTATCTCCTCGGGTCCAACTAAGGCGATGACAAATATGGGATGAGGTTCCCTGGGAAGATTGTCTATGTCAGTATGTGTGATGCTAATCATGCGAGGATGTGACTTACAGCCAGGAGAATGGTCGGTGTTCTTGTATGCTATTAGCTGGGCGCGCTACTTCAACTGGGGCGACATCACTCGCATTCTTGTCGGCAGCTTCTACGATAGTGACTACCTCAGCAGCGACTGCGACGGCATTCCCATTGGGCTGTGGTACAGGCTCTTCTGCCATTCTGCATGTGTGATTATTTGCGTTAGCCCATCGTCTCCTGGATCTTACATGGCGGGGATCATGGAAACTACACGTCTCATGTTGAGATGAGAGACGTGATTCACCATGCCGGCAAGATGGTGGCTCATTTGATGGAATAATCAAAAGAATGTGTGCGCGAGAGTAAGTACTGTATGATACATCTCAATTGACATACCTATTATCCGTAGGCTCCTCCATGACTTCAAACATTGAGCCGAGTGAGACCAGTGTTGACCTCTAGTTGTTGATGAAGCAGTTACTGCCAGGCGCCGTGCGCTTTCTCAGACCAAGGATCAATTGGTGAGCGGCAGGTAGTTAATAATAGTAGAGAGATGAGTGCCACCATGAATTGATGGCATATGATGTGCGAGCTCGGTGTGATTGTTTGAGACGAAAAGCAATGAGCTGTGTAAAGTCAAAAGTAAGATGAGCTTTGGCGAATGAACGTGAGATGTGATCCAGTCCAAGTTGCGGTTCAGTGACCCACTTTCATACTGTGCGGAGCAGCGGAAGGAATGCGGGAGGGCACTGTGTCAGCCAAACCAGCACGAAGAGTGGTAGGTACTATCAGCACTTGGTAGTACTGTGGATTTTTTTTTTATTTTTTTTTTTATTTATGGTAATGAAATGTTAGGAAATGGCTTCATACTCATTATTTGCTCTCATTTATGTTGATATCTGATGGCATTTCACTTTTATAAGTGTTACATCTAGTTACAACATCATCAATCAGCAGCTGATTCTTGTCAGGACGAATAGCTCAGGGGTAGAGCAACCGGCTGCAGTCCGGTAGGTCACGTGTTCAAATCACGTTTCGTCCTTACCTTTTGCATCGTTTTTACATTCATTTATGTTTTTTGCTATCATTTAGTTTTCGTCAGCCAATGCATCGTTTAATTTGTTCTGGGCTTGCTGGTTTCTCTGTGGAGTGTTGTTTCCAAAATATCCTCTGTATCAGTGGTTTAGGGCTTTGTAAGAGATTCTCATACCACGCCTCCAGGCTGCGAGTTTCCATCTTTCGGAGAACCAAGAAATTTAGAGGCGACTAGTTTGCATGAGAAGATAATAAATCCGTGCGCATAGTTTATGTCAATATTTTGAGTACTGCCTTTGTCATCATCTCAATCCATTTCACTTGAGGGCAGGATCTGTCTGTTTTGATAATGGCTACTCCTGCTTCTGATACGAACAGGACTTCGAAATGACCACTGAGCATTGCTTATTGTATGGTACTTTGGATTTACCGGAATACCACGTAGCAGGCTTTGAGGGTTACGAATAAATAAATAAAAGGCTGTCAATATCGTAGAGTGGTAGTTGCTGGTGCCTGTCCCCAGATCCCTGACGAATCTATACCTCAATATCTTCCTACTCCCCGGTAGATATTACTCCTTTCCCTCTTCATCAGTCTCGACCACTATTCCTCTCTTACCCATCCCCTTCTCTGCTCTCCGTCCCCTCACATGCCTCTCCACCCTCCTCGCATTCTCCGTCACCATCTCATACCTCGCCCTCTCACTGCTCCCTGCCTCCTCCCCCAGTTTATAACCTGCGTACATCACTATCCTCTCCACCTTCCCCCAAGCGCCCACCCAATCGACCATATCATGTCCGCTCTTCGACCACAGCGCCGAAGCCCACAGTCCGCAACCCGTCAAGTCCAGATGCTCGAGCCGATACAAACTCTTGCTTAACCGGTTCAACACCATGATCGCCTCTGTCCAGTCGTTGTCCAAACTGTGACTGTACGGTCCCGTGGCTCCATATTGAACCACCTGCCCCTGTGCAGTGACCATAGTAGCCAATTTTGCGTTGGGGGTAAGTGATGGCTCCGGCCAAAACGCCAGACTCAAGTGCGTCAAGTTCGGCATATGGGTAGCAAAGGAAAGCAAGTGCCGCCAGGAGACATTATGGGCATGTTCCGGATCGAGGGCCAGCGACAAGCGTGTCAAGTTGGGCAGCAGGGCGGCCGGTATTGACGGCTCGAGCGTTGGTTCGTCATCAGGTGCGTCCCATGAGTCTTTGGGATCAGCCGTTGATACAACAGCTGCCGCTTGGGGTGGGTATAAGAAATCCGACAGCTCGCGGATTTTGAGTGACCGCCCCAGCGACCAGGACAGGTCGAGACAGGAAAAGTCGTCGTTCACGACGCCTGGGGGGAGGAACCCTCTTTGTCGTTCCTGTTCATAGTGACTGTCCTCGTCGTCCTCGTACACCACAGGAGGAGGGGGAAGCAGGATGGCTCTCATGTCCTGCAGCGTCAGGCCTTTCTCACTATACAACCCAATATACGCCAGCAACGCCCCTCTCACGCGTGTTGGTAGCTCATAGAGAATATACCGGCAATATTCCACCTGCCAGTCCCACGTCCTCGCAAACCCCTTCAGCACGAGATCCATCAAACTCCCCTTTGCAGGCAAGACCATACCCGGCAGCGGTCTTTGAGCATAATTCTGCGCCCCACCAAACTCAATCAACGTCCGAGGGTCACTATACAGACCACTCCCCGCAGGCCTGGATACCCAGCTCCGCGGGGGCGCCGGTCCCGGAGGCAGTCTCCTACCTGTGGCATCAACCCGCACCGGACGCCTTGGTGGCGGCGCCGGCGTCTCCGGCAGCTGAAGGATCTGCCGTATTGCTGGCGGAACAGTTGGCTGAACAAACGCCTCTGCTGGACGGATTTGCGATGAGCCACCGTCCCTCAGCCCTGCCCGACGCAAGTCGGCCAGCAGCTCATTGACGGAACGGTTCTGTTGTTGGTCGTCTGTGATGACAGGAAAGAAAGTATCGAGAGAATGTTAGTCTTGCTTAATCATCCCACTAAAGTGTATCTCACACCCTTTCCACAAACTGTTGGGTTTGTGTATGGGCCCCCACCCCCCCAGGGTAAACAAGATCAAAACACACACACACACAAAGGGTGTGGGCGAAAAAGAGTTCGATGGAGGGGGTGTGTAGAATGGAACTATCCAATTTACGGGCCAAACCGCCCCAAACCCGGTTCAACGTTCAACGGCTGCGGGGATACACGACGGGGAGGGGGGAAATGTGGACATCATGCGGGGCTCCGGTGTGGTACCAGCAGACAATAAAGAGAGAAAAAGAACTAAAACGAAACGCACCATGGTGGCTGTTGTGCCTGCTAGCAGCCGTACTGCTGCTGAGTGACGCTGGTGCTGTGGACTGCGGCTTGGAATACTGTTTTTGGTGTCTCTTCTTCGGCATTGATTACTTTTGGGCTCTTGCTTCCTCTCTGAAATATCTAGAGCGAAACTATATAAAAACAAGGCCTTTGGGCGATGGCGAATTAAAAATAAAAATAAAAAAGGCTGCCAAAGCTCGTGACTGGTGCGCGTTTCTTTTTCTGGTGACTCGAAGAGAAAAAGGCAATGAACGGGTCGGTACCTAATGGACCGAGTTGCGCTTGCTTCTCTGTTTGTTGCGTGGGCGTGTTGTATGTGTTCTTCGGGAGCAAAGTAATGCAAATCGACAATCGACAATGCGGAAATCGGGGAATCGGAAACCGCTCAAGCTCACAAAAGTCACGGGAAGGCGGATGGATTGCAAATATGCTCGCCGCAATCCCAATACACAGTTGCCTTATTGCTTCGCCTTCCTGCCACCTAACAAGCAGGATTAGAAACGGACAAAGTGCTCAAGCTCGGTCAAAGAGGGGCGGCCAGAACACACAAGGACCTTTCTCGTGTGTCTATGTGATTCACTAGACTAGGAGGTTGGTAACCGTACCTTAAGCACTACTGATTTCTGATACCTCAAAATGTACGTCATGTTTTCCCGCTGTGACGGTGTGACTCCTCTCCGGCGGGCGGAGGCGGCGAAACAAACCCATGATGGCCCCATGTTCCATTGGCACATTGCGGGCAGCGTATCACAGCCCAGCTGTCAGCCCAAAAGAGCCAGAAAGCGCCCCCAGCGGAGTCGCTAAAATCATTGTCAAAAACCGTTGGCCAAAGCGTTTACATCCCCACCACGAGACCCACTCCTTACCTGCCTGCATTCTTTCTGTTCAGTTTAGTGGACTTTCTTTCAACCTCCCTTGCAAAAGACACCCTCACACAAAGACCGTATCTTGTGCTTCCCTCTTCGGAGAGGGGTGGGCAAGTGCACCGTTGCCTAGAGCCTAAATTTTCTCCTTGAAATCTTTAGTCCTTTCAGCTTATCCAGGTGGCTTACCCCCTAGGTTCTCCGGATCATCCCGAGAATAGAGAGCTCTCACACGAGGTTGCGAGATGCGCCTGTCCCGTGTCCAGCTTCCAGGTTGCCAGGGGAAAAAAAGGGGGGGGGAGCACAGGTTGACGGCCTCTCATTGGATTTGTTCTTTTCGTTTTCTGCAGCAACATTGCCCAATTTTGCTTCTATTGTCTCTTCGGCATCGTAAACACCTATCAGGCTTGCATGCCTTTCCATTCGTCTGAAAAGTCTGCTCTTGCCTGCTTGCACCCGGAAGGCCCGAGATAGATGACTTGAATCAAGCAGAAACAGGCGATGTGATAACAACAACAACAACCAAGGAATCAAATGTGGGGCGGGCTAGATATCACAACCGTCATTAGCCTCTATCGTGAACGACCTGCCAGTGAGTGACAGATTGGCCATGCTTCTATCTCATGTCATACATGAACATCATGCCTCACCTCAACTCTCTCTTTGAGTTAAGTCAGTCCCTTTGTTCTGGGTCTTGGAGATGGCTGTTAGAGGCAAAGGGTGTGTATTGAGCGCATCGATACTTACTACATGTACGTCGACTACCCACACCCATCAGCATCTTGGCCACGACACACTCCAGGGCATTCTCTGCCGCTGCATGTGGCTGGCTTCAATATTGACTTTCCGCAGCGAGAGGGGGAGGTCAACACGAGACACCTCACCTCTCACAAACCTGCGGCACTGTCAGGACGGGTACCTCTCACAAAAGTCGAATACATACCATCGTCCTGAGAACACGGGGCGCCGGATCGGACCATTTACACAGAACAGCGTCGGACAAGGAGGCCAAGTCGCCATCTGCCATTCTGACAGGCAAGGAGGGAAAATAGGCCCTTCTATGGAGTCGGTCCTTCCACATCATTGCCCCTCATGATGACAGTGCTGATTGATGGTCATGACCCCCTCAGCATTGCTGCTATTCTTGGCGTTCGACCGAAAGGCCTTTCGATGGCTGTGAATATGCCCTTTTCTCACGAATCGGGTCACGTCTTCGGGGTCAGGGATCTTTCCCGCTGGCCGTTCGGGGCCGAAGTGATATGGTAGCCTCTCCCCATGGTTTGCTATCATGGCTCAGCTGGCTGCAAACTCTTCCCTGCAAACTTTGATTGCTCTACGGTCTTTCCGCACCCTCCGAGGGGCTGCATGCCATGTTGAACAAGACAATCCCCTGTCCACCACGTTTAGCTGGCTGATCAAATGTCTTGTACCGTGGGTAGGCGCGGCTGGGTACCGGCTTGGAACCCTTCGATGAGACTTCCTGGGCGTATCAGATCCTGTCTGTCTCTGATGAGTGGCTTGATCAGAGAAGCCCAGAGCCCCTGCTTTCCATCTTCACATCCTGGTTTCGGCCACGTGAGAGCAACGACAACGGCCGGAATGAATCCACCCCAGCCCCTTCCACCTCCAGCACTGGGGGGGGGAGAGGTGGCAATCACGGATCTTGTTCTGGGCATCATCGAGCCTCGGCGCCGCCCGCATCCGTCTGTGAGACCACGCAGTTCCTTGACTTGACAGCACCGAGCCGATAACATGTGTTCGCACGAGACAAGAAAGCCCATCCCTGAGCTTGTCAGCAGGGAGAGGCCAAGTAAGCTCTCCAACATGGCCTGTGGTACGATGCCACGAAAAACCTGGAGAAAAGCACCTGGCGGTGGTCGTCCCTCCTCTTGGACGCCTCGTCCCGGCAGGCCGAAGGGCTCGATGCGCGTGATGACACGCTTGTATGACGAGCAGCTGCGCGACGCGGTCTTCCAGACAAATCCCAAGCCAGTCGTCCGTCGCTCGCTCCGCAATCCCTGACCCCTTATATTGCTGTTTTGCGTCATGTTGCCCCTGTAAACAAGCGCTTGCCACGTAGTGTATATCGCGTCGGCGAACCGGAGACCATCATCAGGTTCTTCCCAGAGAAACAGGTGCCAGCCACCCAGCGCTTGCCAATCTCCGCAAATCGATCGCCGTGTCCGCCTGGTTAGACTTGATCACGGAGCTTCTCTCGTTGATCACCGCATGAGACGCGCAGTCGTGCCATGGTCAGTTTCGACGCGGTGTAGGGTCTTGTGGCAAAGGAAGCGGTCCATGCTGTGAGAGTCTGGGCCTGACCGAGAAGAAGCCTGCCGGACCCGATTTGGACTGAGTTAGCGAACGAAACCGGAAGCAAGGTCAAACAAGAACCTACATTCGGAGAGAGGGAGGGGTGTTGCGCAACCTCAGTCGAGCGCAACCTACCTGAACGAGACTCTCCCAGCTGCGAGTCCTCATCCACCGGTTCTCCTTTAGGTAGGAAGCACACTGGCAGCTTGCAAACCATCTGTGGTGGGAGCTCCCGAGGAACTGGATCCAATGTAGATATTTCATCTGTTTGAGACCGGCTGGTCACTCAAAGGGGGGCTTCTTCCCGTCCGATTGTACATCGACACGCGTGTCGCCGCGTTGCCCGTTGTTGTCCCAACATTATTCCGCCTACCTTCCGACGCGAACTCAGCCGATCGTAGTTCTTAGCGGATGATATCGCTGAGGCACACCTCACGACCGCTGATGTTGACAACTGCGGATCTCAATGGAGGGAAAACAAAAAACAAAAAAAAAAGGTGCACGCTCTGATTGGGGGCCTTGTATGCACTCCAGCTCCAGTGCAGAATGGTATAGCCCCTTTTCTTCCTCTGAGGAAGGAGAGTTTCTGTGTCACCTGTAGATGGGGGCCTGATTGGGTGGGACTCTCCCTCGTTCCTTCCGAACATGAACCGAAAGGGAAGGAGGTTCTTCGTTTTCAGAAGACAGATGGAAGGAAGGCTGGGCTGATGAGCAACGTCTAGATTCTCGATGTGATATGTCAGATGCACTTTGTTGAGCCTCGAGTATGCAGTCGTGGACATGACCTGGGCACGTTTCAAGGGCACTACGTTCGAGCCTAAAGCTCCGAGTTCCGGCCACATTGAGAGGTATGACTGCCTTGTATCAGCATTCGGTCAGGCCCGGGCTGGTCTGATGCATAGGTCTTTCGCTGGGCATCATCCAGGCTCCCTTGCCATACTTCGTGAACTCAAAGAGGGGCCCATCAACTTGCGTTCTGCCAAGAGACATACGAACCTCATGGGAGTTAGTATTTCCAAAAGTTACTGGTCCTGAGGTGTGAATCCACGAATACCCGGGGCAAGCAGGTTGAGGCTTGCGAGATTGTAAGTGAATTTGAGGGCAAGCCGAGAGAAGTAGCGCTGTACGGAATCTGCAGGCGAACAAGGTGAAGGACCCAGTTCATATAACGGACCACTGATGTGAAATCATCCACACTGAAGTTGGGTTGGGAAAAGTACCCTATGTCCCAACCAGGAGGACTCTCATTCCAGTCCGGCGGTAAGACTGAGGAACTTGACAGTACATGCGCCGTCCGAAAGGTACCTTGTCGTACTGGCCTGTCTCGTTGAACGCACCCCGAGTCGTATAAGCGGACTGGGAGGAGCCTCCGCTTCTCTGGGCGTCTGCTAAAATATCCCGCTGCCAGCATCAGGCTCACTCATGCTCAGAGAGCCACACCACCATCGGGAGCTGCAGGATGACATAGAGCAAGGGTGCCCCATGATTTGAAGGCCGGCCATCTCGTCAAGCGCGGATCTTCCAAATCGGCGAAGGAAGGTGATGCAGTCGGGCAGCAAAAGGGCTTCCAAAAGTGCATATTCAAGACCATCGGGATGATCTACCATCGTCATGATATGTTCAACGGATGGCTTGGGAGGCAGGCACATATATTGGTGGCAAAGTGATTTTGTTGTAGCTAACCAACACCAACATCACGCCCAACCAACGCAATCTCCGCAGCGGTGGGCGCCATCTCTAGGATCAAATGAACCAAGCGTTGATACCTAACGAGAGGTTGATCGCGAGCTCAGAACGAATGCCATGGCCGTTCATGGCTGCAGCGTTGACGAGATAGTGGTGTGGTGGTGTGCTTGCTCTCATGCGTACGGCTGAACATATTGACAGGGACGGCCTGGAGTGAGAGGAGAGGTGGAGGGGCCCACAAGAAAGGTTATAGAAGTATTGGTGCTGAGGAAGAGACTGAAGTGAGCGGAGTGGCATCTCGCCGACCGCAGGGACTGTCTTCCAGGCACCTCACGAACGCGTCGTTTCTGACCGGCCTCGATGGTCGCACCCCTCTGGCGTGGCCGGGGCTGCATCCACCAATCGTCTCGTCGAAATGACTGCCATATCCGGCTCTGACGTGGTAACCGGTGAGCAAAGTTCGATCACGATGGACCATGGAGCTGTGTAGGGTGACCCCAGATGCCAAAGTCCGCAATGGGTGCCGACTGGAGTTTGGGGCTCGATTTTCCCTTCGCTGAAAGCGGGCCTGGCTTAGTGCTTCAGATCGCAGTGATCTCATATAATGCGAGAGAGAGCAAGCCGATTGTATCGTCACATGTCGAAAACTTCGCGTGAGTTCAAGCCAAAAAGATACGAGGGACAATGTCACTGTAGCCACCCAGATATTCAGACACGCATGCCTGCTGCCTTAGCCTCAGGGGCGTTGTAGGTGGTCGTTCATCCCAAGTGAGTGAGGCAGACGGGACTAGGTACCCAGACAATGGGCATCCATATCTGATAGAAAGGATCGGGTGATTAAACCCCGCGATGGGTAATGCGATGGGGTGACCAAAACCCAAAAATGGGTCTGACCGGAGGAGATCAAGGTAACGATAGGTTGAAACCATTGGGTTTCTCTCCCAGATACCCTTGGTCTTGTTCATTCTCGCTTTAGATGCGTTGCTCCTTACCTGCCCGGATGGTGTTGTCGGTCTTGCCTGCAGGAAGTAATGCAGCACGGAAAGAAAAGCCGCGCGCGCAAATAAACGAGATAGGTTCTCTGCTAGCAAGTCTCCGTGTTTTGGAGGTTGGTTGTGATGTAACTTTGAGATAAAAACTCAGAGTAAGACGGCTGACCACCAGAATCAGTGATCAATCGTACGTATCATGCCTCCTCAATGCATCTTCAACTCCAATCTGCGCTTGCCATATCGAAGCAAGGTGACATCCCTTGATGGGGACATTGGCCTAAGTGGGGCATCGTGGCGCTCCCGTGAAGAAAAGCCTTGGCATCTTGACTCCACTTAGCCCCACCTACTCCACTATCTCTTGGCTGTGAAGCTGAGCTTAATTAATTACAAGCCCAAGCCTACGCCGACAGGAGCAAACACGGGAAAGAGTCGCGAGAATAATGTGTCGTGAGGGAGAAAAGCGATGAGGGTAAGGTCATAGCAGATAGGGAAACTCCCTACTACAAAGGAAAAAGAGAAAGAAAGACTGAGATGTTTGTAGGCTTCCCGGAGTCACTTCTGGAATGACGGGAAGGATAACTCATCAAGGACAAGCTCGAGGCCAACTATCAGTTTTTCACATCAAGAAAGCTCCTTTCCGAAACCTCCCGGGTCCAGATCCGCTCCTCCTAATTTTCTCCCGTACTTAGCCGACGAAACGGGACGTACATCCTGGAGAGCCAAGCAAGCAAACCACAATGTCGTCTATCACCCTAGACATGCACCCCGTGGCTTGGTGTAGTGCAGACCTGGAATCTGGGACTAGAACCATAGCTATCTGCCGCCGCCTTGTCACGAGATCTGGAGTTGTGACGCACTACTTGACAGCAGCGGTACGAGCAGGAAAAGCAACAACACGCGGGGAAGGTTGCTAATCGTTCATGCAGGATGCGAGGTTGCGTTGTCTGGATATGGAAATTTTGAAAGGTGGAACAAGAGCTGCTTGGCTCCAGATAGCCTCATGGTTCGCCGGGCTGCGTCGCTCAAAGAGACCCTTGGTTTTTTCGAAAGCTGGGGGTGAGATGAGGTGTCACATGGCACAAGATCTGGAAAGCAGGGGAGAGGTGGCCAGGACGGGGCACGCGCATATCATTGTTCTGAGGCGCCCGCTGTGTCTTGGTTCATGATCAGCCCTCAGGTCGGCATGCGGCAACGGGTCCGGCGACGACCGAGCGGGGCCTCCAGCTCTCTTTGGTCGCGAGGTCAGCATGGCCCCCAGTGATACTATCATCTACCGCAGCGGTGGATATGCCAGGGTCTTTAAGAGACTTTGGCGTGCACACAGCCTCTGACTGATTTCAGCCTGTTGCGTAATGAGCACCGCATCAACCGTCGCCAACGGCCCGAGCCGTCACTTCTCCAGTATGGGCATATCAACAGACAAATCAAGCACCCTCAGTTGTTGACGAGGGTGTGGATTTGGGCTCTAGAAAGAAACTGCCGCCGGGAAACGGGGAGAATGAGGAGGTAGTGGGATATCCAGGATAGCATCCCCGACAAGATCTCGTAAAGTCCAAGCTGGAAGCGGCCATCCTGTTCATCTTCAGGGGAAGTGCTTGGGTGCAGATTCCGCCCTCATGAGGATATGGATGAGAATCATCATTCAATCATTGCCATCCATGCTTGATTGGGCTTCTAGCACTCGGTCTGATGAACCAATCACTACCAGGATTCGCCCCAAGCTCCCTCATGTCTGGAGGAAACGGCCGAAAGGCCATCACACCTGAAACAAGGGAGCTACCCGCACTGGAAAGGCTCCAGCAGGTTTTGCTGCCACCACCGGATTGGCGGGTGGGTGGGTGCATCAATTCGAAGGAGACGGCAAGCTGCACAAACGACATAGTATCCAATCGTCCACCCGTACTGGCCCGTTTGACGATCCAGTGTCATCAGCTCATACCGACCATGCACCAGGGCAACACGAGG
Source organism: Podospora pseudopauciseta (assembly GCF_035222475.1). Lineage (NCBI taxonomy): Eukaryota > Fungi > Ascomycota > Sordariomycetes > Sordariales > Podosporaceae > Podospora > Podospora pseudopauciseta. Next base: position 8,351,868 of record NC_085892.1, read on the forward strand.
AGATCCCGACTTTCCCTCTTCGAGAAGCTCACGGTGTATTTTTGGGCCTCTTCAGATGGCCGTGTTTTGCAAAGGATGGAAAGGCTCGGGTACGGATAACGCTAGTTGGGTTGAGTATCACTTCCATGTCCGTCTTTCGGCTGCTCACCGGGGAAGCGTTCGAAAAACCTTCTTCGCCGTGATATTGCACACACAGGCCGGATCAACGCCTCCCACTGCTTCTCTTGCATTTTCTGTTGATACGGGAAATGCGAGCTACCGCGAGGCTTTTCATGGTCCGTCTCCACCACCAGCCGTCAGCGGTTGTGCTCCTTGAGGCTGTCCGGTTGCTTGTGGGGCTGGCTGTCAATCTTGAGGCTCCGAGCTGTGGTTACGATAGGAGAAGCCCCCAGAGTCTCGAACTGATACAACCTTTGGAAGCGGGCTTCAGTCGCCAAATTCTCACGTGCCGGGTCGAAATGTCTACCATTTTGAGTAGCACAGCACTGTATGGGCTTGTCTCTGATTCCGCTGCATGGATTATTGTCGGCAACGGCCGAACACGTCAAGGCTTATAGGGCCGAAGACCAGAGGTGCGCTCCATTGAAAGCCAGCATCCAGTGTTTTGACCTTGGAAGGCCGCACAAGAGACGGACTGGAATCGGCCCTGCCCGCCTGTCTGGTCAAGGTCCGACTAGCTCTTCTGCGCGATGGGCTCTGGCGGGGGCTTCACCTTGACATACGGAACAACACGCTGACGCTGCTATACGCCAACCCACCTAGCGCAATTTCTGTTACCTACAGTGCAGCGCGAGATGCGGCCGGATTCGCAACTCGCGGTTCCGATTCCCTGGCAGGCTCAGAAGGGGACACGGTGAAGAGAGCGGGTGAGTGGTGCAGGGCGGGTCTCTTGTCGAGCCTGTCATCAAAGAGGTTGTCATATGGCTGCAACTATCCGTGCTGGACTGGCTTTCTGGCCTAGCAAAACCGTCAGTCAAATCAACCAAAGGGTGTTTGTGGCGCTCCTTAAGGACATTCTCACGGTAGGGTACTTGCATATCTGATGCATGGAAGACGAGACCGCAGAAGCTCGTAGGGTAGTGACCTTGTTTTCGACCTGGGCCACCTGCTACAGATACCTCGAGATTTTGTCGGGATACTCGCTGCTGAGCCCACGCCCCCCCTGTCGAGATGGAGCAACGACGTCTACATACTGGTAGGCAGTTAACCTTTGAGTCGGTACTTGTCGCCGTATTTACGATCGCTATGACCTCGTGCTCACCTGGGTCAGATCTAGCACATGGGGAGGAAGGGAAGGGGGCGTGTGCCAGTGGCGAGTTTTGATCCTCGACCCGAGTTTGCTTGCCTGAGGCTTTCAAAGACAGCAGGAGTAGAGGGGGTCATGGGCCTGCAACTAGAGCGGCTTCTTGCTTTGCTTGTCCAGTGCGGTCCTTTCGCCCGAATCTGAGCTGGCAGAGATGGCCTTGCTTGTCCACAAACTTACATGGGGGTTAGCTGACCGGGGGGGCAAGATTCTACCGGAGACTCGGCCATGATGCCAGGAGGAACGCAATCTAAACCCCTTCATCAGGTCTTGCCCGAGATAGAGTATCAAGGTTCGGTTTTCGATGCTTGTCTTTTATTTTTAAAAAGACCGGGGCTCTCCTCTCGTTCCGCTCAGTTTGTCCTCGTTGTCATTGTCTCAAAATTCTGCGGAACACGGGCTGCTCGATCTGGGCTTAAGAAGGCACAGGAACCCCTACCGAAGCCACCGTCTTCAAGGCAAACTACCCTCATTCTCGTCCCCATCCACCATAAGCCGCGCTAGCTCTGGAGACGCTTCACCGATTCTTCTCTGTACGACCCCGCTGTGCCATTTGGGCTACCGGCAACAGGCCCCCTTTTCTCCCTCAAGCCCGTGCGAATCGATCTCAAGCCACGACTCTAGGGTCAACAACGATTTTCTCGACATCGGCACGATCTCAGATCCTGCACTGAAAGCTCGCACGGCGTGCCTGCATCATCAGCACGACTCGAGAGAGGGCGTTTTCGAAACAAAGAAAGGGGCTCCTATCGGTTGTCACAAGCGCCACAGGCTTCTAGAAGTACGCAAAGCCGTCTGGCAGAAGGGAAAGGCCCAGGCACGAGATCATCGCAGCGGCTCGTCCCGTTCTACCCTGCTCAGAAGCTCCGAACCCTACCCAGCGAGATCGACCCGCCTTTCAGTGCCGTTGATACGCAGAAACTAGGCTCGTCTTCAGAGGAACTCGGTCGAGGTAAGCACATCGATTTGTTCTTCTAACATATTTGAGTCATATCAAAAATGTTCCCTCTGCTTGGCCCTTTCGGTCCGATCTGTTCTCATGGAGAAGGTCGAGAAACGGGTTCAGAGAGCCAGCCAGCTTGAACGCTCAGTCTCACGGGATTCCGACCCGAATGCAACAACAGATGCCTCACTTTCCTGCATGAAGACACAAGGCGCCGAGCAATCAGAGAAGTCGGCGAGATTTAGTCTGAGAACGGATCCCGATTCTACATGGACTCATCTGGGACCGCATGGAGGTGCATTTCCCCCCGAGCAAAGAGGACTGGGCTGGTCCAAGAAACTCGGAGCCCAAAGCCAAGAAATATCTGCATCGGAACAAACGAGCTCGAAAATAGCATCAAGACCTCGACGGACTAAGCGAGTGTTGGATGATCTCAGATGATTCTCCATCCCGCTCTCGGTGCCACCTTCGTCGAACTCTTATCAGACGACACAAGTCAACCTGGAACATGGCCGAGCTTGCTCACCCAGGGACCTACCTGTTCCCAACTCTCTGCAGTTGCTCGACAGGGTTGGTCTAATGTTCACCCGTTCGCCATCTTTTGGCCGCCGCAGTGGACCGATGACTGTTATTGATGCGTGACTGTGAGAGGCCGGTCTGAGTCCATATGTTGACTGACAGAAGTGGTTTTGGGCAGGTAAAAACAACGGCACGACACCTTACTGTCGATGTGCAGGGCTGGTGATCTCGCGGCTTGGCAAGACAGGGGCTCGTTCTGAGGTCAGTTTAAGTTTTCTCCAGCCAATCCGCTTCTGGAACAGCACGCTGCAAGCCACACGGAAGACGATAGCTGCACACTCGGGCGGTTTTGGACAGCAGCGAAGGCACGCGAGTCGTCGGTGGTGTTCTGTCCGCAGGCCTTTCGCCGACGGCCAATCTCGCCTCGCCGTCCTCGGCATGCGCGGTCGCTTTTGCAACTACCTGTGCAGCCCCAGGGACGGCAGAGGCAACATTGCCGGGCCCCGTCTACCTTCTCATGTAAGAAATCCATGAGCTGACCATGGGTGCTATCGCTACAGGCGCCGCAAACGCGAAGAGAAGAAGACCTTCTTGTCAGCAGCAAGACATTGCTCCCCGCTGGAGCCGAGGCGTCTCGCATGAATCAACCACTCCCCAAGGTATATCCGAATTTCTTTTCTTTTTCCTTCCCTTTCAAACCCTATCTTTTCCGAGCCTTTGGATTTTAGTCCAGTTTCTGCTGTGGCTCCTGGACGACTCAACGGCGAGCACCTCTTGGCAATGGCAGTTGTACGGAGTGCCAGCCAGCCTTGCAGAACGACTCGAGCAACCAACATCGACGGCAAGATATTTTCGGGTTCAGCGATTTGCCTCACTCGAAATCACTGTACATAAGAAGGTCAGTAACAGCTTAAAAAAAACCCCAAAAAAACCACCCCTGCGAATTGTTTCGTCGTCTTTTTTCTCCATATTTTTCCCTTTCGTTCTTTGTATATTGCTATGCCGACTTGGCGAGGCTGTGGGTTGGCCTTGCAGCTGTTTGGCGCCATTCTCTTTATCATTTTCAAAACACACACCTCCCATTATACCCACCACCAGCACACCCACCGTTCCACACTCGGCACACTCGACTCTCTGCACCGTTGTCACGCATCTCTTGGACTGGCCTGGGGCCCGCCCTTTCCGATCGTCGGGCCAAGGCCCCGGGGTTGCTGCATGCAGTCGCTTTCCATGCCCTCCGTTCCGACTCCCTCGTCCGTCCGTCAGTCAACTGCTCCCAGCTCTCTGGAGTTCAACAGACCTCCGCAGCTACACTCATCCCAGCATCCCCGAGATGATATCTCCCTTGAGCCCAGCCCCATTTCCCTTCTTCGTCCACCCAGCAGCCGCGGCGAGTTTGCCAAGCAAGAGGAATGCCATATTCTATCTGGGTTGGCATTTCCAAAGAGGAGAGAGTCAGAGCAAAAAAAAAATATAGGGTCTTTCAATGGCACATACAAAGATGCGCGTCGCCTGAACGGGGATCTGTGTGCGACATGAGGGCTGCATCCCGGCTGCTGGGCGCGCTACGAAACCCATTGTCGGTGCTGACACTGGGTGCTGTTTCCATGCTGCTCTGCCTCTGGCCTCTTGGGGTTGGTGAGGTTGCACCAAAATTCGGACTAGCCAACCAGGAGCTCGCAGGACATTACATACACGTGTAGGTACCTCTGCACACACACCGGTACCTTGATGTACTGTTGAACACGGCAGTACGTACCTGTTGGCTCTGCCCTGCAATTGGACGGCGGCCTCGATGCTACCTACCAACATGGTGCAATCGGGCAGGGCAGCCTGTCGAGGTACTCGCTGGGTGTTATTCGGACTGCAAGTTGGCATCCAAGGCAGCAGTGGCAGCGGAACCTAGCACCTAGCAGCATCAGCAGCTGGATGGATCGATCTCGTTGATATTTCGACCACCACTGTCACGGGCAGCAGCCAGCAGCACCGGAACGGGGACGGCACCTACCTACCTTACCTACCTTGTCTATTCATCTCGTCCATGGCTCGAAACCCATTTTCCCATCCACGCAGAGCAAACAATTCTGCCTCTCAACGCACCGCCCCCAGCAATTGATTCAGTCTCGCTCATTCGTTCACTGCACCACTCCCCGCCTCATAAACCAGCGCGAGTTTTGATTCCATCCTCCTCACCGGTCACTGGCCAACTGCCTCGCCCCACCACTCACCATCATTCCCTGCTCTCTCGTCGACCTCTTCCCCGCGTCTCACCTTTTTTTGTTATTTTATTTAGCTTGCGGTGTTGCTGTGAGGCCGGACTGGCAGGGCTCTTGCTAATCTAGCTCGCCAATTCAGACGCCACACAGGTTTCATTCACGCCATCCATTCGACAATCACCACCCGCTCGTCGGCTTCTGCTTATTAGTCCCGCAACCACAACGCAGTACCCCGGGAACAAGCCATGAGATACTCTATTCGAGTGCTGCCTCTGGATCCTCGGTCCTGATTTGTCCCTGCCGTTTGCCTTCTCCACATTCACCCTCGCTCTTCCGAGTTTCTTGTTTTCTTTCGAGACCGAAGGCCACGAGAACGGATAGACAAAAAGACACCAGCCAACACAGAAATGGGAATAGTGCTCTAACAGGTGCGTGTTATAGCAGGACTTTGAGCCCGCGTCAGTCTCAGGTCCCGGACTGGGCTATCTCGATATCCCGGCTCCTACTGATCATATGTGGTACGTACGTCAGTGGGCAATTTTCCATTGGTCTTTTCCTTGGGGGGCACTCGTTTTTTTTTTTACTGGCAAAGGGTCCTGTGGCATTGCACTCGGTCTGTTCGTACTGCTCAAATAACAGTGCCGCGCTCTCCACCCGCAACTACACCGTTTATTTTTCCCCTGCATTACGCTGTTTTCCACTTCTGCACCCTCTGTCTATTTTCCCTCTGCACACCCCTTCTCTTCCTTTCCCTCTTCCAGATTCGATTTCGTCAAGTAGGCCAGCGAGCGGGCAAGCATCCAAGCAAGCAGCCAGGCAAGCGTCAGTATCCCATACCCCAAGTTTCCGTTCTTGTTTTCCCCCAAGCCTCGGGCTTGCCGCATCCTCCTCGTCTTGTGGCAACTGGACTTGGCCGGGGTGGGTGCCTCGAGGTGCTGTCATCTTCCTCATCTTCAACCTCGCTCGATTGCAGTGCAGCGGTGGCGGAAGAAATGGGTGCTTGCTTCGGCGCCGGACGGGTTACATGAGATCGGCAGCTTTGTGAGCCTTCCTCCCGCGCCTGTTGCCGCATGCGCCGTCCTCTGTCTCCCCGGTTTCCGTTAGCAGCTGCTAGGTGGCTCTGTGCTACACCTAGCTGGCAGTACGTTGGCAGTACCACCTAGCAAGCACCGTCCTACCGGCGCACAAGTGTTTTGCAGTGGTGCAGCAGGGGGGAGCCTGGGGACACCGAGCATCGCGTTGTGGACGCCCTGCCTGTGGACGAACTGGCTTGACACTACCTGCCTGCCCCATCATTGTTCCCCCTTCTGCATGGTTCTGAGGCGTGGCCGCGTGTGCTGACCCGAAGTCTCTATTCACAGCTTCACCCAGGGGTCCACTAACAGTTTGTCAACGATACCGGAAGCACCAACGCAGCCTTCCTCCTATTTAAGCCTGATCCCACCGCCTCCCGTCACTCCGTACTCCCCTGAAGGCGGTCATTATTATTCTTCCGCCCCCCCCGTCTTCCCCGGCCTGGACGTCAGGCCTCGACTGGGCTCCAAGTACGTGATACACTTAGCTTCTTTTCTGCCTTCTCGTTATGAGCTCGCCATCCCATGGCGCACTCGATTCTTCCCAGCGCTTACAGCTGTAGCAGTAGCACATCGAGCCCCTCGGGCATGGCACATGCCCCTCGGTCCACAACATTGCCGCATCCAGGATCACACTTGGGTGCTGCGCGTGATATCTACGCGACAGGGACGCCCTCCTTCAACAGGCGCCAGCCAGATCACCACTTTATCCCGCGGTCCCCCTCCTTCCCTTCACGACGGCCTCACCTCTCGCCCACCAACAGCCCGGCCAGTTACGCCTCTCTCAAGATGGACTCTGGATTCGGGTCCAAGTCGCAGCAAAACATCCCGCCACTGGGAAGTTTGACACAACACGGCCATTTGTCATATGCTGACCAGAATTCGACTCCCATCAAGGTGGACATCAACGGCATCATCGACAAGGGCTTTTTCCTGGCCGACAATGAGTGGACCTGCTATAGACGCAACTACTTCTCATGCATTTGCTCATTCTCTCTGTCGCCCGTGCTCCCGCATGCGGGCATCCAGTTCCAGCCAACGGGATCTACACAGGCGCACACAGTGTTCGGCTTCGCCATGTGTATTTCTGCGGTCGTGGCAGACAACGACAACCACTCCATTGAGCTCGTCCAGCACACGCCCAAGCGAGACAAAGGGCCAATCGCCAAGCCAGAGAAAGTCCGGCTCTCAGCAAAGCCGCAGCAGGCTACACACCATCCACTCGCATTGTACGGGCCAGACGGCGGCCTCGCATCCTCCAGGCCCTACGATCAAGGCTTTGGTGCTCCTCCGCAGAACTCGGCTCCCACTGAACACACATTTGAGCGTATTCAGTTCAAGCAGGCCACGGCCAACAACGGCAAGAGGAGGGCTGCACAGCAATACTATCACCTTATCGTGGAGCTGTGGGCAGATGTTGGGCAGCAGCAGGGCTCGGATTCGTACATTAAAGTTGCGCACAAAAAGTCTGCCAAGATGATCGTGCGTGGGCGCTCTCCTGGACACTACCAGCCCGAGAGGAGAGGAAGCACGAGCAGCGGGCCTGGAGGTTCTGGCGGCGGCAGTGTCGGTGGAGGCTTTCCGCCGGGACTGATGGGCCCCGGTGGTGATTATTCTACCGGACCATCCATACTCCAGGGAGGGTACCCATCGTACGACCCTCGTTCTAATCCGTATGGCGGTACTCGACATCACCACGAGCTCACCATGGAGCCCATGATCTCGGCGGATGAGGTCAAGGCCATCGCCGAAACGAAGGGCTATCAATACTACCCTGCAACAATTTATGAGGGCGAACACGATCCGAGACATCACCAGCATCACCCAGTTGAACTCTTCACGCACTCGCGTCACGATGCCTCGGACAGCGGGACCAACAGCTCCATGAGTACAGGATTCGACCCAGCCAAGGTGAAGCCTGAGATGGAAGGGCTTCCAAGCATCTTCTACCCACCACAGTCCTACTACGCCAACAACCGCTGCAGCCGGTTCGAAGGCAAGCCGAGCTCGGCTGGACATTACCCTACGCTCATTCCACCGCCTTCTTCTTCTTCCGCAATGAACATGACGTGATAGACACACGACGCCGGTCAGCTTGTACCTATTTGACGTAACGACACATTTTCTACCAACGGCTTGGGCGCTCCACGACTTTGAACGAGCCAGCGAGCGATGATCTACTCTTTACACAACAGCTCTGCAAAATCTCATGAACAATATATAACCAAAAAAAAAAAAAAAGTGGAAGAAAAGGTGGTTGAACAGGTGGTTGAACATCAGGAGCATTTTTCTATTCTTCCGGTTCTTGATCTCTTAGGCTGGAAAGCACAAAAGGTCTCTAGAGCTTATCGAGCCTGTCGGGAATAGGCACAAGGAAATCGGTTATCAAGAGCGGGATGGGCAAACTGGATTCTACGGGGCATGGATTTTTCGGCTTTTCTATCTTGTGCTTGGCAGTAATGGAGGGGTGATTGCTACACGGCACGGTGGTTTGAACAGCTTACCTGATGCTGACCACAACACACGCCACACATCACAGACACACACACACACGCATGCGATATGGGTATGGGTACGGATACATACACGGGACTTGGGATCGGAAAGAACACCAAACGGTTGGGTTGTTACTGGGAGGAATTTTCGTCGGCTTATTTGCTTCTACTTCTATTGATCTTTCCTGCTTTTCGGCTTAGGAAAGTTGTTTAAAAAGGGCTTTAGGTACAAGGGTCGGAACCACCAGGTCAGAGAGCATTGCAAGGATACCCGGGTGCATCGTCTTTAATTTCTGTTTTTGTCTTTTTTATTTGCCTTGTCAGATTTCACCAACCCAACCCACCACACGTTGCGTTTCATTTACTTTACTTCTTGGACGTTGTTGCCTTTCAGCGATCATCGGTATGTGTTTGTCTTTGGCGGCGAGATATCGGCGCAGGGAGGTTGAACGACGGCCTGTGTCACCTACCAACAACACCTCAGCCGCGTCAGTCGGGTTCAAGGGAACAAGCCGAAACAGACTTTCTTGCAAGTGCTGCAGAATAGTGTCTGTACTATCAGGGTGGCCACGAGGGAATCGCAAGGATGTTTTTGGCCCAGGCCAGGCCGCCGAGAAATTCAGGACCTTTGCGATAGGAACAGGTAGATTGGGCAGACACAGGACCGACAGACGGGCAGCATTGAGCGTGGGCGATCAAAAACACGGCTCATACAACTCGGAACAGGGAATGGGGAAATGGTTGGATGGGCGCAGGGGAAAACCTTGCGAGGGCTCAGATCACGAACGCCCCTAAATCCGTTCAAGGTTGTTGGTAGCTCCGGCTCTCGCTCGTCTGCGGGGATTTCCATTCTGGCGTGTTCATTTTGTTATTTCCACTCCCTTGCTTTTTTTCTAACATTCAATGTATTCATCTTTGTTCTGACTTGGTCAAACCAGCCTGTCAAGCTGATCTGTCTACCGTATTGGCCGCTTTGCCTTGTTCGCGCTTCTGGTTCATCCATTTCAGTGTACCCAGCGCGTCAAAAATAACGGGCAGGACCCAGGTGCAAGATTGTCAACTGTGTAACACGAACACCTTCAGCCAAGCATGACTAGGACCTAACAAGAGCAAGGCCATTGCACGTTGGTGCGAGGCACAGGAGCAACACCTCTCTAGTCCCCACGACAGATGTTAGTGTGGCAGTCCATTTTCTCATCTAATGTAACACAAGAAATCGAAGCTTGGTTGCACAAGGGACTCGAACACCGAAGGATCGCCCCAGCAGCTGATTGCGGTTGGTTGGTTCTCCGCCAGAATCTGACGGCCGGTGACACGAGGCAGACGAGAAGCGCCACGGCCCTCAACCTCTACCGCCAAACCTCGCACAAACTCTGTCTTGACCTCAAACACCTGGGGCTATCTAAATGCGACCCTGATATTATGGCTTCAGAGCATGCTGCATACTCCAGGGGGGGAGGGAATACAGTTATCACGCAACCTCGGAGGACCATTTTGAACAGATTGGGTCTGACTAATCTGCTCTGTTGGTTTTCGTGTCCCCTTGGTTTTGCCTGTCAGGAGATGCGGAAGGACCCGGTGGTTGCATCTGAGGAACATGCTGACCAGCGGTGATAAGGTGACCCCAAAAGGGCAACGGCTTCACAAAAAGGCGGGGTACCTCCCATCATTATGCCTTCTGCTTCACCTATACCTTGAAGAGTTGAAAGGATCGCAAATCGAATACGTGGAGACTTGCATTCTAGGTTGGCCCGGACTATACGACGCGGCCCCGGGATGCTTCGAGAGCTCCATGCTGCAGGTGGCTGGCTTCCCGGCTTGATCTGGCGGCCGGAAGGCCGGGATGGCATCACACTCATCGCATCGCACTGGACTCGCGTTTTTAAATTCCCCACAGCGACGAGTTGCTCTGCCACGTTTCAAGTAGGTGATTCCAATCGCTGCTGCAGTTGTATGGCTGTGTGCGTACCCGCAAGTCTGCCTCAACCTGTGTGGCCCGGCCATCTTTCCGCAGTTTCCATGGCCACAATGGGTGGAAGGACCTACTCTCGTCCTCGCGAATGTCTCTAGCTAGGTCCTCTGCTCTTTCCTATCTGCCTTCGTGTGAGGGTGGGTAAGCCGCAGCAAACAATCTCATCACTATGCACGCCATGGAAATGCAACATGTCAAAAAACCGTACACCAATTTGAGCAAAAAAAGAGCGCTACAATCAGCAAGGAAAACCGCCAGATTCATGAGGCCGCCCCCCCCCCAACCATGCAGAACGACCCTGGGGAGGATGCCAGCTGATTGCCACACTTTGTTGTTTTCACCTCCCCGGGCCATCATGTAACTGTATTACGATACAGCACATTCTTCCAGCAGCATCTTGAACCACGGTCATATCGCCATTTTTCAAAAATTCGGCGGGGACGGTCATTTGAGGTTGTACAGCCCTGGACGCTTGGCTGTGTCGTGTCACCGCCTATCCGCTCATCTGCCGAAGAGGCCGGTCTGGGGCTGGTCCACCCTCCCTCCTACCTCAGGATGACTTGCATGAACCGAGCTCGAAGGGCCAGCAACACATCTTGTCCGTCTCATAACCTGCTCAGATATTCTATGCCTCTTTTTGCTTCCTCCTAAGCTAGCGGGCAGCAGGCTTAACAACCCGTCCGCCAAGAGTCAGCACCCCATCCCCAAAGCAGCCGGCATGCCATCCGCGCACACCGGTCTGCTAGCTCTCGTCATCATTGGGTTGCTCACCAACGAGAGAGTTTCATTTCTCGGTCCAGTCCTCCCCCCCCCCTCCCCCCGAAATCACACCCTGTGCCGATGCATCGCTGCCAATGCACTGCCTCGAACTCATATTGAGGATAACCCCACCGAACCTTTCAGGCCGCGGAAGCCAGCCCCGCTGATTCGACCGAATCCCCAACTACAACACAACAAGCTGAGTCACAGATGTCCTGGCTGCGCAGAACCTTAGGCACCCTCCATGAGAAATCACTGGCAGCCTTGGCAGGAAGGGGAGTAGATGTCACTGGGTGACCAAAGGCGCGGCGCAGTGTTAGCAACTTAACTTGGCCGGAGGTCCCTCGTTCGGCTGCTCCGTGTAGAACACTGTCATAAGAAATCAAGCAGCGAAAGATCAAGGAAGGCTTCGGAGACTGGAGGTCAAAAGCGCAGGCGCTAGTGGGAGCCATAGGGGTTCTTGGCTCTTCATGGCGTGTGGTGGTGGTGCCAGAACCCTGCAAGTGCGCGCCATGGCAAGCGTTTGGGGGTCTGTGTTTCCACCGCCGGCGATCTGTCACTTTACACGGCACCGAAGGCACTTCTCCAACTGGGGGGACAACCGCTGGGACTCCCCGCACCTTTCGTACACCCCAACTCGACCCGAGAGAGCGGTAGAGGGGCTTGAGCTCCCCCGCAATGGGAGCGCCATTGGGAACACAACAGGACGGACAGCGCAGTAGCGTAGTGCCCAGGGCCATTTGCGCTATCCGCAACGCGAGGGCAGATGGTTGGGAACACCGTTTCTTGGTTCTTCTCATGTGGCTCTATCCATTTGATTCCCACTGCTGAAACTCCGAGAGCTTTCGGCGAAATGTTAACCAGGCACAAGGCGAAGGTTGGCGATTGGTAAGAGACGATCAGGGATGGCCCGAACCTGATCTCCGTTCCGCGTCAGCACGTGTGGACAACTCCGTAGTTTCGGGCGCGAACGGAGCAAACCTCGGAGTTGTTGTGCGGCGCAGTCACCCAGCTTGCACTAGAACGGGCCGGACCAACAGCATCGTCAGGCCTCAACCACTGAACCAACACCAGAGGCCAAGCAAGGTAGGGGCAAGCTCACTGGAAGCGTCTGTTGTCTAAATAAGGTTTCGGGGCTAAGTCGCCTAAAACCACAAGGATCACCATCACCCTGGGGGCTGCCCCCACCGTGCCCACTTGTGTCCAGGGCTTGACCTGTTGCCAAGGCGCGCTGCTTCTGCTCGTCCCGCCCTTGGTGTCGTCGCACAAACCTCTGAACAGCAACACACGAAGTCGGGCCTGCCGCCATGCACAAGGCTCACGAACCAATTTTGAAGAGTTGGGACACGCTTGTCTTCTGTGGGTGGGGCAGGAGATATCGTGCCATGAAGAAAGAGACAGAAACCGGGCTCAACCTGTTTCCCTAGCACACCCCCCTGAATACAAGATACGAGATCTCCGGAACTAGCTCCGAAAGTTCTGAGCTGGACGCACCGAGGCTTGAAAGTAATCAACGAACTGTTTTCGACTAGAAGGCCGATAACGGCAGCGAGACAGTGCAAGACATTGACATATGGCTGACGCTGAGTCTCGATCCCGACAAACCATTACGCCTTGTACTTCCATCTCTTGGACCTGGTTTTGCCAGATAGGAGTGGTACTGCACCACCAAACTCAACACCATCACGCTACCACAGCATTATGCTGGTGCAACGCGGCTGCCGTTGAGGCCCGTGTTTTGGTTGCTGCAGCGTCCTTTCAGAAAGTAATCATTGTTGGATGTTGTTTCACCTCGGTCTAACGACCTTGCCGGATCGTCCCGCTGCCGTCAAGTGATGACTGGTCTTGTCTTGGCCGATACTATGTTCTTCTGACCAGCTCTTGACTTTTTTCACGTTTGCCATGTGCCTCTGCTCTTGTCGGTCCGGCCTTCGCCGGGGGGTCTGCGACGAACCCCTGCAGCCAGCCGCCATCTCCGATCCGTTTTGCGGGAAGGCTTCGGTCCCGGAGCTCCCATCTCCGAGAGCGATGGGCGAAATCCCGCTGCCATCCCAACAGCATATTCCAGTCAGCTGCAATTGCCGCTGCCGGTGTAAAAATCACGGCGAGGTCAGCCTTGTCCTGCATCTGTTTCATTTATTTCTTCTCATCAGCCGTGGCTGGTGATGAATGATGTTCCACTGTAAGTTAAGCCACCATCTTCTCGGGCGGTCTTTTAGCGGAACAAGCCGACAGAACCAATCTGCGTGCATGCTGCGGTGATAGATCTTACAGCCTCAAACATTGGGGGGCGGGGTGGGAGCTACTTGCGTGATGCAACGGGCTTTGGGCATATCCATCTGGTGACTGGGTGAGGTTGGAGTTTGGCGATCGACAAAGACGGGGGGAATTGGGGCTTCCCGTGGTTGGCGCTGGCTGGCTACCGGGAATGAAGGTGTATATACCACAAGCGTTAGGCTGACCGCTTGTTTGGTGGGATATTTGCTCGTCTTTGGGTTGACATTTGGCGGGATTAAAAAAGGGCTGGTGGGAGATATTTAGGCGGGTTGATTGTCTGGCAGCTGCTGTTGGTGGAATCGCGCCAGAGAACGGGAACTGTTGCTGGGACTAACAGCTTTTTGCACTGAGAGTTGGTTGCAGTAAGCTTGGGTCACACAGCAGATACAACTTCACCTAAGTTGGTAGGGCTGAGATATGTGCGTGTAGGCCGTTTGGAAAAAGTGACTTGTATGTATGTATGCATGCCTGTCGATCGTCAAAAATGACAGAAAAGACATGAAACGCTGGGGTTGTTGTAGGTGTGTGGTTGGTTGGATTGTGCGGTCCATTCAGAAGGCGAAATGAGAGGGGGGTGGGGATACACGAGTGGCTGTATTGGCTGGATTTATTCGCGAGGCTGGATATGCCCCGGTGGATGGACCTTTACAATTGGACCTACCTATCACTGGCGAAGAGCCGCATGAAAAGAGGGGGCTGTGCTTGAGGTCGACGGTGGAAGGCGACATATACGACGGCGAGAAGCATAGATTAATCGCCCACCATTCATGAAGCCTCCCTCAGCCTTGTGAGGTTATCCTTCGGCCATTTTTATGCTTGAGAAATGGACCTTGCGCCTCTTACTCCGGAGGGCGGGGGTTGAGTTTACTCCGGATTCCGGTTTGCAGGTTTGTGGCTGGAGCTGGCGTGTGGAGCGTGAGTGATGTCTTCTGAAAGGACCTGGAAGGGCCAAAGGGAGCTGAGCCGGATTTCGGGCTGTTAGGTCCATGGGGGTGAGCAGTGACGTTGGTGGCTACAAGGTTCACGGAGATGGGGTGGTATTGGTGGTGCTGATAGTTTTCTTTTCGGTGTTTGGAGGACCTGCGCATGGGTGGTCATGCGGAAGGGAATTGTCATTGCCGTGGGTCGGTGATGGAGGTGCGGGTTGAAGAATGTGTCGAAATGTATTCGCCGATTTCCTGATTGGGAGCTGTGGATGAGTATGCAACACAGGTCCTGAGCATCGAGCTTGGCCATGACGAGCTGAAGGTGAGAGAAATTCTCGCCGGTCTGGATTTCCACCATCGTCTGGGGTTGGGTGAGAGCAGCGGAAACCGTTTTTCTGTTTGGAAGTGTGGTTGCGGATTCCATACTGTTTACCCATACTGTCAAGACGAGACCATTCCCTTTCTAGCTTAGAGCTGGGAAAAAGTTGTCTTTGTACCTCTAACTGGGCGGAACGTACCCTCTTGTTTCACCCATGTATCTTTTTTTCTTTTCGTTTTAAGTGGGTGTGGAAGAACGAAAAAAATGCAGTGTCTTGTTTTTTGAGATTTGGGCATGCAAGCCCACGATCTCTGACTGGTTAGCACAGGGTCTTCGAGAGCGAGACATGCATGGGATTGGAAAGAGTATCCTGTTGTTCCTTTTTTTCTTCAGCGCTTTCTGACGCACACGTGGATGAGGGAAAACGGGATTTTCAGCTGGGGTCGTCAATGTTTCGGAGTGAGTCTATCATTGCTCTTTTGGAAGGGTACCGGTGAGGTTATTGACAACTTGTTTGATGGCACCGGTGAGAAAATGACCTGATGAGATGCCTGTAGTTTTCTTTTCGGGTCCTAGCTATCCGTTCTACTTAGTTTGATGGAAGATACCGCTGTCATCAGCGTGGTGAGAATATGCCCATTCATGATAACGCGGCAGAAGCCGATGGTGTCCGGACCTCAGAAAGTATGATGATAGCATGCCCTCAAGAGGCAGAACAGTCCCGCGCAACATCCGGGGTGAAGTTGTCAAATGGTGTGGGGGTCAGATGATGACCGATAGGGCAATCCCGACCATCGCTCCAATCAAATATCCGCGGCCTTCGGTTCAGTGATAAGTAATCGTTTGCGTCAAGTCCGAAAAGTCATTTTTGAAGATGACCATGCTGTCAGTCGGTGAAATGGTGAGTCAAAGTCAGCATCTGCCCGATATTGACAGCTCCAATTTCTTGACCGTTAACAAACATCCAGCAGCCATCCCGACAAGGGTCACGTCCAAACAGTCGGGTACCAGCTTATTTCTCGACCGAGATCGTTTCGGGGCCCGGAAGCAGCCGTTTCGGAGAAGGCCAGCGTCAGATTCTCTGGCAGTTTGGGTGGCGCTTTTCAGTTTTCGGGAAGGCCGGGGTGAGGCTAAGCCCTAAAATGTGATCGACCCCAGGGAGTTTGGATTGGGGGGTTCTTGGGGTCTTGGCTGCTGCTTGTCATGATATGTAGGATTGGCAACGACCAACAAACGTGGGAATAGTAACACAAAGCTCACCACTCGGCCGTATTAGATTGATGCGGTAGGGTTTGCTTAATGTTGGACGGCGGTCAGTCAGTTGAGCCGAGTGTGCATGGTGGAGGCGACAGTTTCGCCCCTGACTACGCGGTTGCCACGATGTTTACTTCCTGCAGGGGAAAATCGAGTTTGATCGAGTTTTTCTACTTTCCAATCTGAAGATGATATGTGATTGATTCAGACTATCTCTTGGTATCCGTTGTGCTTCGGGTTTGTCCTGCTGTGTACACACACTTCCGCTAGGATATGAATAGGGTAGAATGCAATAGGGGGGCGTGTTTACATTGCACAAATAGGGCTAGCCAGACTGACTACCGCGGGGGTAGGTTTCACACAGAGACTAAGCGCGTTGTCACTTTTAATAGCATAGCTTGGTGTTACAGTACCATTGCGTCTCGTGCCTCGTGTCGAGTCATATAGGAATATGTTAGTTGCCATTATAAGCTGAAAGACTCTCGAGTCAGGGGTATAGGTATGGTGTCGTGGAGAAACCGGATAACAATAGTCACAGGATGATCTCAGGAATGTGTTATGAAACCGCGCATGAAAATTGTACTATAGATAGGTTTCCTGGTTGTTAAGATCAGGATAGCCGTGGCTGAACGAGGCAATCGTAGATCTCGGCCAGGTTAACCAACAACTTTGACAGTGTTCCAGAGCATCCTTGAGAAGTTCTTGGGCGCGACTGCGGAATCCTGAGAATGAATATCTCTTCACCAAGAGTGGCCACTTGAATCCGCGCATGTTTGATGCCAGGAAACAGTAGCCAGTCTTACAGCGGGAGGAGCAGAAGCCGACGTTAGACTCCTCTAGCAAGGTGTGAATACGGCACACATGCTCAATTGAAGCATTACCGGTGCTATTATTTGGGGATCCCATTATTTGTGACAGACATGCAAGCGTGACATCGAAGGAAGGAGGCTTCTCATTAGGGACCCAATTCTTCTGTCAGCTCCCTGACAAACAACAAGGATAGTGTACCACAATCTTAGACACTGTCCCTTCAATCTCTTGGTAGACGCGTCAAAGTTGGTCATACCATGAGTAGTCACCGATAATTGTGACACCCACGTTCTCTCTGGATTATGATCAGCACGACGAGCGAATGATAGCTAGTCTTGGGGGTATTGGTGTAACTGGTGCTTTTGTCGTTGGCGATGGCAGCCAGCCACAGACAGGCTCTTGCGTCACTCGATTATCACCTAACATTGGGAATAATCGGTGATAACATGGTCAGACAGGCACCTTAATCATGTGATATACATTCAGCTGAGCTTTGAAGTAAATCGCGTACAGGCTTACCCTTGATCCCGACACTTTGATGGTTCGTCTACCGACCGAAAGTTTCACGCTGCCCCCCTAGGCGCGTAAAGTTATATGAAGAATGAACAACAGTGTCATATACAAGTTTTAAGACCTTAAAAGAGTCTGGATATCTGTTAAGAGAGCTCCAAGAAGTTCAAAGTGTCCTCGTCAGGATGATTTACACTGCACTGCGTATTAGTCATGAATGTATAGATATCGACTAGTTAGAACAAGATTAGAGTAAAAGACGCCGAGTTCTGGGTTTCCAATATCCCTTTCATCCTCATTCTTCCTGTATCGTACGTTGGTAGGCTTCCATGTTACCTCTTGTAGCAGGGCTGTCACGAGTAACTAATACCAAGGATTATTCTTTCACCGTTCGGTGAAGGGGAAGATGAGCTTCTCTACCATATACCCTGCCACACGAAACTGAAGACTACGGGCCCAGCTGTTTCTGAGTGTAACGAGCCATACCTCAATTATTATGAAGCCCCCGATTAAGGCATTCAGATATGTTCATCGACCTATTCCAAGTGTGTTCCTTAGAGGCTATCTTGAGCAGCTCTGAAATATTCTTTCGACGACATTACAAATCAGGCAAATCCAGTTTGCCTACTCTGATCAAGCTGATTGACAATTTAAGAAATGGCTAGGCTATATAGTTGCAAAAGGTTGACTTCGGCTGACATCAAGGGTTAGGTAAATTTGGTGTCAGGGTCAAATCTCCAAACCCACAGGCAGCAGTTGATCGCTAGCATCCTAGTTCGAAGCAAAATATCGTAAATGCTTTGTATGAGGGGGCAGTCTACCTTGAAAAGAGACTTCATACTTGATGAACTGTCGCAGCAATGACGGAGACTGACTGGGATGACGTTGCCAGATCTTCTGGTGGCTGGGGACCACCGTATCATCATGGGTTGCAAGCAACTGGATGAAAACGACAGTTTCAAGCCATGATCCAGAGTCATCTTTATATACTGCTATTTACTGAGAGGGTTGTTCGTGTGTCTTTGACAATGGGTAAGGCCATGGTCAAGCTTGTTTTGTGTTCCGGATATTCCATTCTTCTTACCTTGGTGCTTCCATCGTACTACTTACCACCACGCAAAACGGGTTCCATGTTCATCATCAAAACACCGGCATGTAGTATGGCTAGAGGAAGACTAACTCTAGCCTAGGAGAACCGTTCCCAACTTTTCGTCCTCCAGCTAAGTCGAAGGAAACATAGAGTATGATTACTTTTTGCTCTTAAACGTGGCTGATCGGGGTTCGCCTAGTCTGGCAAAAGTCATGTATGCAAGATCAGTATTGACCGGTGAAGAAGGAAGCATGAACATAACTTCATTGAGTAGAAGCAGACTTTCTTATATACACGAGGAAATTCCACTACCTTACACTGGCATTATTAAGCTTCCTTACCACGACTATCCTGTAACCCTCAATTCACACTGCACCCATGACTCCTTCAAAGGGGCGGCAAGACGTCAAAGTTTACCAGGAAGCAGCAAGATTCTCTTGTTGAGGCTGGCTTTCTAAGCTTTAGCGTTACGTATTTGCATTCTCTATGCTCATAGACTGAGGGAAGCTGCGGCTGCTGGGGCGACAGTAGGCATGCTGTCTGTTGTTGAAGTTGGTATACATTCGATAATGATGATATGAATGAACATACTATGATATATTACAACTGTCAGATGTTAAAAGGTCGTTGGCAAAGCAGTGTAGTGTCAATATATATTCTAGGACCAGCAGTGGTTCCAACCACAACTAATAGGTCCGCTGGCGTAATGGCAGCGCGTCTGACTACGATTCTTCAAGATTCAAGTAATCAGGAGGTTCCAGGTTCGACCCCTGGGCGGATCGTTAAAAACTCAACCTCAAGTTCTAGGTTATTATTTTGGCTTTTTACAAATATTTTTCCTCTGTGGAGGTGGATATCAAGCACTCAGGGGTAACCCCTGAATCTCTTGTGCTTGTCCATTCAGTCTAATGAGTTGACTATTCTTAATGACTAAACAGAAATACTTATATCTAGTTAATTTTTAAGGCTTTCTATAAATATAGACAGAGAGAGTAATACGGTGTTTATAATAGAATAGTGATGCTGTACTTTTGCTGCGAATGCCGCACAAGTCGCCGCTATAGCAGGAGTGGAGGAAGAAAAAAAACACCAAAAACATACAACACCGGGGATTCCCCAGTGGTCACCCACCTGAGTACTAGTCCGGCGGTCAATTGCTTAACTAGGGGAGAGCGGACGGGATCCCGTGTATTCAACTGCCTATGGTCGTATGTAATTGCTGATATTGAAAAAACAGTATATCTAGCAGGTAGGCCAGCAAGAGCTCTCCAACATTAACAGACAGAACCACCCAACCGGGATCGAAGACTCATTCCTTACTGGTGAAGGGAAATAAATGCTCTATGGTATAAATTGTGCCCAAAAATGGAGCGGTGTCTGTCTAACAAGTTGTATCTTGGACATGCTCACCATGTACCGAAACTCGCTGCTAAACGACGCTGTTGAACCAATGGACTTGCTGTCTATTCCGCTACAATTCTCCAGAGTATCTTTAACGTAAAATATTGGGCCTCGGGGCATCCAGACTAAGAGTCTGGCTGGTTGCCCGGTCTCGCTAGGAACTAATCCCACGAGCGGACCTTTCCGCCGTGGCGGTCTTCCGTCTTTGATGCGGTCACTTGCCACTTTTCAATCTCGAAGGCTTGGTCGTATGGTTTCACGCCCCGTCCCGGAGAAGGCATCAATTACAGGCAGCACCTAGCCCTTTTCGTCACCACTCCGTTCGCTTCGAGTTCAGTGAAGTGGCTTTCCACTGGCAGCTCGGCATAAGTCATAGCGAGAGGCAAAATCTCGACCATCAGACATCACCGTCGAATGGTTCAAAGGAGCAAACTGTGCCTTTAAACAGTATGATCCCATAGCTGGTACAACAAACAGGTTTCATGACAATATTAATTGTTTATCACTACCGTCCAACTCGGAAATCTGGGTTGTCCGGTCTGGCAACACAACGGCAAAACCGGCAGCAGGCCACGGCAACAACGCCCACGCATACCCTCGTCCACTTGCCTCCATTAAAGAGATCCCGCCACACCACCATAGCTCGACCCAAGTTCAGCTTGGATCCCTCGTGACCATCACCAGACCTCAAGCCAAGAGAGCCAAGCATCTCGGTGAGTGGACTGGTTGCTTGCGAACCTCTTCCCTTCTTCACACATTCCTAGACAGGCAAGAATCCTGGACTTGAGATCCTACCCATTCAGTTCTGCCTGCCTAAGGCACAGTCTGTACCTTGAAATGCACCATCATATCATATATACCTTACGCATATACAACCATCCACACTACAGCCCCAAACACGGCCACTAAGTCCTTCCCTTCCGCTTTGCCGCTGTCAACACACACAATACGACCGTGGTCTTCCATACCACCCTCACCCCATGTCTCCAACCGATGAGTGGTGGTTCGGAAGCACTTCCGCGGTCTTGGCAACCTCGTCGAAGCGATCTTCAAATCCCAATCAACGAACCACAATCACCCAAGCCGGCAGGCAAGAAGGATCAGACGAAGACCGCACAGACAGTTACCTACTATACAGATGTGCTTCTCTGTATCACATACTTTACATGAGCACGACTCTGTTTCCTGGCTCAATCGAATTCCAAATCGTAAAGATCTTCTCAGCAACGTGGCATAAAACCGCAACACACACTTTGACGAATAGCTACCTCGGTCAAACGTGTGTATTCTGACAGAACGAGTTGTCCTGAGCGAACACCTTACCGGCCGGAGAGTTTCAGGAGACCCTTCCAGTGACCCTTTCTGCTTCTCGCGTATCGTATCGCAGTGCCAGCATCCGTATGTCAGTATCCGTTGAGTGTGAGTGGGCTCATCAACTGGCACTCTCTTCACATGCAGACTCCAGCCTAGGCCGCGTGCTGGTTCCGGCAATGCATCTTGCCGATCACCTCTCTCTCTTGCGCTTTGCCGGTTCTTTTTCCACATGTGGTGTCTTTTTCTTCGGGAAAGCCTCCTATCTCTTCGAAACACAGGCATTTGGCCGCATGCAAATGGTCGGGTCAAAAGCCACCGGAGTGTGATGGTCAGTCGTATGGAACCGAGAGGAGCACAACCTCTTCTCGGGCCGAGGTTCCCCCTCTCTCATCCAACCAGCAGCAGCAGGAGCAACAACCACCATCAACCTTAACCATCGATCAATCCGCGCATCCTCATATAGTGTTCTCCAGAAAAGCCAGCTCGCAGCAGCAACCGGTCCAGACCCCTAGATCCCTGGAAAAAGATCTTCCCTCTCTTCAGCCTGGAAAGGATTCATCCCCCGCACATCCGCCCCCTTCTCATCCAAAGATGTACGGGCTGGTCCGTTCCATAATGATACACCACCACTCCCAAAGCAAAAGAGCCGCTCACCGAGTGTGGATCGAAACCCCCTCCAAGCAAACAAGCGAACTGGAAGCGAAGAACTCGGTCGAGGC
This sequence comes from Podospora pseudopauciseta, assembly GCF_035222475.1. Classification (NCBI taxonomy): domain Eukaryota; kingdom Fungi; phylum Ascomycota; class Sordariomycetes; order Sordariales; family Podosporaceae; genus Podospora; species Podospora pseudopauciseta. The sequence continues at coordinate 8,373,768 of NC_085892.1, forward strand.
TTTCCCAAGGCTGCAAAACCGTTTAACTACCACCTCGTTTCCCAAACAGGCGCCTTGCACTCGCTTGCGGTTTGGGGAGGGGCAATCGGTTGCAGTGAACAGCTCGCGTGGTGGCTTTTTCTTGTTTGGGGCGGAATTGATGCTCGGCTCGCGTCTGTTTGAACCACTCAGAGGATTGGTTTGGGCGGCAGAAGAGGGAGAGGGGAAGGCCCGCGCACAGAACAGGAGTAATTGCCAATATGGCAAGTCAATTGAGTTGATGAGTCGGACAAAGGCAGAGGATGTCGGGGAAGAAATTTTGCAAAAAGAAGTCCCGAGTGTTGCCGTGAAATGGATGCAGTTGGTAAATTAGGGGCTGGAAAAGGGGCAAATGCAGTGCAAAAGATATGGGCGACCCCGGAATCGAACCGGGGTTTCTTCGGATCGTATGTGATATTCTTAAGAATAACCACAACGAAGCGTCCTGACCACTAGACTAGTCACCCGGTGAGGTATTGAATTGATGACTACTACTGCCAGTCCAAGGGTACATATTGCACACATTGCTTACCACATGTTGCCAAAAGTGAAATATGATACCCCAAGCTTGCTTCAATCTTCACTATCGACAACCGTCAACTTCCAGACTCACTTTACTTAGGGGTATTGAGCTGCTGAATTTTTCTGAAACAGCACATCCTGCAGCATTCTACATCCACACCAGCAATCTCACGCCTCGAGTGCATCGACGCCCTGGGTGTGGTGGTGATTGTGGTCTCGTTCTTGGCCTCTAAGTGCACCTTTTGCAATCTACGGAATGCAGAATAAATAGACTCGAGCTGAGAGGCAGCATTGAACGTCGTTTTACTGCGGGGCCCGTCCCGAGAATGAAGAAAGAAGCAAAACCTACATGCGCCTGCTGCCGCTGGTGCATGTCCCCAGCGGAAATTCGCATGAGAACGACTCTGGATGATGCCGGAGTCTGCAACTTCAAGCTCAACGACCACAGTTCCGGCTCAGAATTGTACCTCCCGCTCTGTCGATGCACTGGTAGCCCGATTAGCCACTGCAGGCTCACGTCATGACATGTAAAATCATAAACAAAGACAAGGGAGAAGAACAAGAAAATGGCATATCAAGTCAGACACGGAAAAGCTGCAGAGAGGTCTGTTATGAATGTCTGGACCGCAATCTAGCGGTCAGCCACTTGCGTCCCGGCTCTCCGGTTGCTGCGATTTATCCGCGAGCCTAGCTCCTACACCTGGCGAGACCCCTTGGCACTCTTCTGAGGGATGAAGCCCGACTTGTCTGATAGTGATAGCAGTGGTGCAATATTTCTCCACAAGTGCACTCCGTGGCTTGATCGGATGCCCGCTATGTCTGGATCAAACTGGATCGGACATCAAACCCCTGCCCAAAAATATATGGATATGGACAGCCACAAAAAGGCGTGAATATACTCGGCTCCTTTGGGCTAGAAAAGTTACCCGGACCTTGGTCCCGGCGGAGACACAGCAGATGGCTCCCACTTCTTTGCTAATAGCCCACATGGCCAAGACACCAGGCAAGACTTCCGGGATGGTAAGCTTTTGGGAGTAAAAATGGTGATGAAAAGAACAAGGGCCAATGAGCGAGTTCTGAAGTTGGAGTTGAACTCCCGTTTGCGTTTAATGTCGACAAGTCGACCTAGCCCATATGATCTACCAAGTATGTGCCAGTGGCAGTGCAGAAGTGCGTCATGACTAGCAGATACAACGCTCGCTAGCCTGGTGCTGCAGCCATTGAGATTCTAGGTTCTCCCACTGGGAGCAATTAATAGCTGCTTTCATGATATAGCCTGAAGCGCACCGTGCTCGGATAGCATGGCACGCTGGGTTGCTGGGCTGAAAGTGGATTGATGAAGTGAGGATGATTCCGGGTGAGAACGCAATAAGCCAATTAATATCAAACCAGCAGCCCCTTTGATAAGGCAGGGGCCCCCACCGATGGTGATGATGGTAGTGATGGTGAGCCAGATACCCAATTCGTCAGAATAAGCACACTGATAGGATGAACACCGTTGCATGTCGTTCCTGCCGTGGTCACTCATAGACGCCGGCATATTGACAGGGCCCCAGATGGCATCATTTGGAGCCGGGCACATTAAATTTAGCGGGTAGGTACAGCCTAGATTCCAAAGAATCGAGCAAATTGACATGTATATGAAAATAGTACGACAAAGCAAAGCCATGTCATGAGGTGCTTACCGCCAACCATTCCAACATACCATGATAGAGTACATCAACACCATCTTCGATGCGTTGCCCTGAATTAGATGCGGTCTTGGTAGAGGACTAGACAGGTACATATCCCGTTGAAGGTCGTATTGGAGCCAGGCTGCGTCAGGGCAGGGTCGGGTAACGGGTGGTCCTAGTGTGCCTTCCAAGAGGTTCCAGTGTCATGACCGCTTCGCGGACGGAGAGCCATCCAAAATGGGATGGAGTGCCGACGCCCCGCGCGGCTTCCGGAGCCAGGACAACGGTTACGCCGGACCCTACCAAGATGACGGTGCCATGGCCCTTCGACTGTGGCAAGGAGGGATGATCATCAGGTATGGGTCAACACATATCTGGGGAGCATCTAGAGACTCCATGGAAACAGATCGAGCCGACAATGAATGATGGATCCAGTGCATCCATGGCGCATCTATGGCACACCGGGGAAGCAGGGAGCCTGAAGCGGCCGACGAACCAGAGCAATGGGACGTCGGAGTATCATGAGCGTTGGCCGCAAGCATGCGTGAGACCCAAAAGCCATTGAGAGTCCTGGTGGAATCTAAGAAGCTCTGGTTAAACAATGTCGCCCACAAAGTTGCATCTCTGGTTCTCTCCAATTCGCGCTTACCGCGTTCTCTTGGGAGCAAGCAGGCCGAGGCCAGTAAAGGAGCATTGTCCGTTTTCACCAGCACCTAACACTCGCCGTCCCATCCGCAAGCGCCTGAAATCCTTCAGTTTCAGGCGAGGTGCATCCTCGGACCGCCAAAGCATGCTGCCAGGTGTGGTTGGCTGCCTTCTGCACGTAACGCTCTGCTGGTAAGACTCGAGCACCCTCCCTACAAAACAATTGAGACAGCAAAAGTAAGTTAACTCATACTATACTGTAAACTACCTTATGCGCTAAAAGTAAATTAATAGGCCTCTAAACGATCTTACAAGGCTTATTAATTATCTTTAAAGGCCTATGGACCATCGTTAAAGGCCTATGAACTATCCTCTAAAGCATGCGTCACCTACTTCAGTGTCTCAACTATTTTGTGGCAAGGGTGTCAAGGTGTGCTGACCGTCTTCCTGATGCCATCGCCCGTCTGGGCAACCATGAAAGCTGGGTCTGTGGTTGAGCAATGTGTTTTTGATTGTGGCTTATGCTCGAAGCATGCCTAGTCCGAGTCTCGACCGCTTGTCCGCTTGTAACGTCCTTCCCGAAAACACAACGCAACGGTTCTTATCGCGCCAAGTACGTACCGCAGGATAACTGGGAGCAAAGCTGCCCCCTTTCCCTCCTGTATTGACTTGGCTGGTGCAACCGTCGGATATGGGGGTCCAGCCACAGATATCGTTATCACGCCCCCAGAGCTGATCGTTCAAGGCTCGTGGTTCCGTGACTGGGCGAGATGTTGTCGTTGAAATGTGGGGTTGCATCACAGTCTGGCCTGGTGGCTTGGCTGGCGGCCTGGGATTAGCTTTAAGCTTCAGAACCCCGTGGGGCGTGGGGGTGGGGCATGTGGGGACCTGCCATTCCAAACTCCGAATCACGCAAACTTGCGACTTCAGATGACGGCAGGAACCAACTCGTACCTGCTCGTGTACCTACGAGACGCGCAATCCTGAATACTAGGTATACAGCCTCGAAAACCTAGAAGTGCCGCTTCTGTTGACACCATCTGCATCTGACTTGTTGCATTACAAGCAACACGCAACTACACATTACCGGAACCATAGTAGTTCGAGAGCACCAACCGTTCAAGCAAGAAGCTCCGGGCGCCTCAGGTTGACGTGGTTTCGCACCCAGGTACAAGGGTTGCATCGAACCGCCTTCCAACTATCACAGGGTTGATTGTTTCTTACCTCACCCGTCAGACCAGGTGAGAGACAGCGGTTTGGTGCTATGATTGCTTGGAATGCTGGAGCCCCCACTATCGAAACATTATGCTCACAGTCCAATCTGTATGCTATTTTGGCCGCAAAGGTCACGCTTTCGCCGATCCTATCCCTCCACACCTTTTCAAACCGAGAGCTTATCACGGAGCTGGTGTTCGCCCCATCCTCAAAGGGGCAGCTGCAACGAAACAAGGTTCTCCGCCTGTCCCAGATCGCGTTAGCGAAGCTCGGGAATCTTGGGGTCGAGGCCGCACCGTGTTTGTGGGGATGACAGCCCCTGATCCAACGGGAGGCCAGGGTGATGCAATGTGGTCAGGAGGTGGTTGGGTCATCCATCTCATCACCGGCTTGACAATATCAACCCCTCGTCGTCGTGTAGGAAGCACACTGTTTCACACCCGACGGCCCGGAATATGCCAGACTCTGACTGGCTGACGGTTGGTTCCTTATCTCTTCCTCACCTCGCCAACGAAGGGCGTGACCGGGACACGAAGCAAGCCGTGCAGGAACATCTGCAGCCAAAATGTAAGGACAGTCTAGGCTCACCGAGCAGAGAGAAGCCGATGAGCCGCCCCAGACTCCCAGGTTCAACTTATTGGCGCTTGGCCATCAAGAGAGATGATCCGAGAGAAGCACAAGGATTGCATCACTGCTGTAGCAAAAGGCGCCCACCACACATGGCATGGCCAGAGCGAATAGGTTCAAACTAACCAACCACCACCATGGTTCTGTTTCTGTTCCCGAAGTTGCGGTGAAGAGAGTAACATTTTACGCCTCCAAGCTGCTCTGACTGACATAGATGTGTGTACATCACTTTCTACACCCTCACTAATCAAGCCGCCCCGTTCAAAGCGCGAGAGCCGACGGGAGGAGACTACACACATACAGTACACACCACCCTATAGACGACACTAAACCATTTCTCATGCCGCCATCTTCCCGGAGGTTTGTCATTAGTGTGACCTTCCAGCCTTTTACTGCTGCGAAATCGGGCGGGGAGGCCAAAGGACAGGGTCACAGCACAACCGCACGATGCAAGTTGTGCCGAAATATGGATCACGCAGCACAACGTGGAGCGACTTGGCCAGGTTTTTTTTTGCGTCTTGGAGAAGACTCGTGGCAACAGGTCTCCTGACTCATCTCCAAACTCTAGCCCCGGGATGCGTATACGGATATCTACATCCGCTTCAATTCTGCTAGACCAGAATGGGCCCAGCCATTGATGAAGCCATGAGGAGCGCCGCGGGTCGTGAAGAAAACTAGCTCACAGGTCAAGGCTCCGGGATCGTCATCGAGAAAAGGAAAAGTTGGGGGTCACAATGGTGCTATCGTTGCTCGGCTTTTGGTGTGTTACCAAGCGCTGCCTCAGTGTCGTCCCGGCATCGCGCATCCCCAGACTTTAGCACGTTGTCACCCCACACATTGCGAGTCCGGGGGTCGTTCCGGCTGGCGGCCTAGGGAGATCAACCTACAGGCCCCAAGCCGCGCAGGCGGCGGTACGAGTTTAAAGAAGTTCCCTTTTGCGCCAGCCCCTTGCTTTTACGAGCGAGGCCTGTGGTGGGGGTGGTTTTCTGGAAAGACTCGATGTTGTTAGCTTGCGGTAAAATACGGAAAATGGATTGTCCAGAAAGTACTGAATGGAAAACAAAGAACAGAAAGAAAACCCTTTCATACAAGCTGACCTGATACGAATTTACAACCATCAAGTACACACACCCAGGCAAAAATCCGGGATCCAATCGATTGCCCTCCCCACATTGCATACGCCTCCTGGGCCTCTCCCTCACTGGCACACAACTGCCAAGGAAATAACGCGCCCCCCCCGCCCCCCCCCAGGTTTTTGTTAACTTGCGCCCGGATTTTGTGTGGAAGCGCGCCGTCTGGAGAAAAGGCAGAGAGAGGGAAAAGGGGAGGCCGAGGCGGAGCAAGAAACCCAAGACACGAAGCAGAGAAGCTTGGTTGTGACAATACGTACTCGACTCACATTGGGTAAAAAAATCTTTTCTCCAACAGGTGCATATTGTTCTAGAAATTCTGTGCCTAATGGAAATCCCAACTTCTCAGCGTCCACTTTTAAGAGCCGCTTTGCCTTGCCTTGGAGAAGGCTAAAAAAAAAAGAAAAATATTACTAAAAAAAAAAAAATTAAAATAAAATAAAAAGTCGAGTGAGTGTCGCGGGTGGGAGGTTTGTTGGGTTGGCGTCATTGCTGGCTAATTATTAGTCAAGTTTCCTTGGATGTCACTCTCCATGTCAGCCCTTTTGACTAATAGGTATGCGGGTTACATACCCACTCTTGTTTTGGTGTAAATGGAAATGTAGAGAAATGCCATTTTCTGACCGAACCAGCCTTTCGTCTCGGTATTTACGACCTGGCAAAAATGGCGGGGTGACGTTTTTTTTTTCGGGCAGAAGCACTGCAGAATGCAGTGCCGTATCAAGGGATGCTTGGATGGTGCGGAGCGGGTTTCACACAAGGCTTTTTTTTTTTTTTCTACGCCGCAGCTGTTGGTTGGAGTTTGTTTGGTCTGAAATTTCTAGACTCATCCACTGGCAGAGGACATGTCTCTCAGCCTTGCAAAACTTTGTTGACTGTCCCGAGTGAGACAGTCCACACCAGCACCGGTACTCAGCAGTCCGAGTGCGATGAATATAAGCCTACTTACATACGTAGGCAGGTTACGCGTGGTGATATATTTTGGGCCCATCAGAGACACATAAACAGGTGTGGTAGTACTGCTTATCCTACATCATGAGTGTCTTCCACGTCCCCCCCCCCAAACGGATAAGTACATTACATGGAGGCGGCGGTGGTGGTAGGCGAGGCGGCGGACGTCGTGTACGTTGATACATCACATTCTCTTTTTGCATCCCACTATCTCGTGTTGCGAGCAGGTGCCATACTCTTTCATGTTTGTGTTCACGAGACACAAAGCGCCAAAAACCACATCCCAACTTTGTTGTTCGTGAGTATGTGACCATCTTGAGCGTGGGGGTTGTTGTCACACGGGCAAGCAGAGCAAGAGTGGGCAGAAATGGAGTTCTGTCTTGTCGAGTTTCTTTTAAAAATAGTCAACTTTAGAGGCCAGAAGGGATCAGATAAATTCAAGGATTGCAAATCACAGTGGTCGCAAGGTCTGGAAAGACAGAAAGTGCTACAAAGTGCAAAATACTAATAGCGTTTACCATGTTCGCTGACCTCCTTGGAGATAACAGCAGAATCATATATAATATGTATGAGCGAAGTCAAGTCTATCCGTCCGTCCGTCCAGAAACAAAAAGGAAGTGGTGATGTCTATAACCCGCCTCGAAAAAACAAGTTCCGCCATAGAAAAACATCAAGAAAAAAAACAAAACCGCGTGTGCCCATGTGTCCAGATCCCACCACGGCGAAGCCAAAACGCTCAACTTTTGGTCGCTATTAATGCTTCGAGTACCCGTAACCTTTCCTCTTCCATCCAAAGAGAAACCTGCCCAAACGCCCCGTAGTATATCCTCTATAGTCCCGGGTTTGTTCGTTGTCGTCATATCATGTCGTTAAGAGACTGCAAACTTTAACAAAGTTGTACAATTCACTCGCCCTTCCGTGGTCACACTCGTTACAAGAAATCTCCAGCAACGCTGTTGGCGGTCGAGTTTCTGCCACTGAGGCTGTAGCCATCACTTGGCGTGAGCATGTCGCTGACACTCATCCTTGGAAGTGGAAGTTTGCGAGCTCCATCTGGACGGTTGATCACGTCGGTCAAGGAAATGCCGCTGCGAGATGGCGCTTGCGCGATTGGCTGCGAGAACTGCTGACCTTCGGGTTGCGGCTCAAGGGGAGCAAGCGCTGGAACTTGGCTATGCAAAGAAAGATTGCGAAATGGCGCGAGCTCGGTTCCAAACGGCCGGAGACGCGGAGAGTGGGCAGGCGTGGCAAGTGGTGTGTGGTCAGGAGTTGGCGAGAGTGAATTGTGAGAAAACGTGGGAGAAGAAGGAGCGGTGGAGTTAGGCGAGTTGGGTCTCGACCTCTTAGCGTGTCTGTAATTGTGATAATGGTCGTCGTCATCGTGGGAGTGAGTGGGCCGAGAAATATGGTAGGCATGCAGCGAAGGGCCGGCCATCAGGGGATTCCTTGATGTGGCAATGCCGTTGCCGTAGAAGTGAGCATGTCTTGAGCCGTAAGGGGCCATCTTGTCCCGCTCGACTTGACCAACAGCTCTCGCCAGCATCTGAATGTCGGGACCGCTCTGGCTACCAAGAGCATTGCGGTGGTATGGGCTCAGCGTAGGCTGAGGGGAGAAGTTGTACGAGTGATAATGAGGAGGCGAGACATTGGGAGAAGAGATCGCGGTCGGGGGAGCCGAGCGAATCGTCTTGGGCTGCGGTGGAGGCATGACATCAGGCTGCAGTCTGTGAACCAGACCAGCGTGCTGATGTCCCTTGTTCCCTCTCCTGGAGTTGGGGTTGTTGTGTATCCTCGAGTGCCTCGTTAGTTCATCTGAGCGCGAGAACCTCTTGCTGCAGCCTGGGTGATGGCAGGCGTGTGGCTTCTCGCCCGTGTGCGTCCGGATGTGACGGGTCTGGTGCTCAAGGCGGTGGAAAGCCTTGTCACACATGGTGCATTTGTAAGGACGGGGGAGCTCATTCGTGCTGTCAGCCGACTGAGCGCCCGTGGGCAAAGGCCCATTTGGACGGAGCAATCCAACAGACATCTCGACCTCGACGGCGGGAGTCTGCGTTTGCGTTTGCGTTTGCGTCTGCCGTTGGGGAGAAAGCTGGTCCCTCTCTGTTGTTGTCTCCGGGTTCAGTAGACTGGAAAAGTCCACTGCAGATTGCGTTCGTTGCATGTGATCGGTCGCCCTTGTGCTGGGACTCTGTTTAACCCCTACTCGGTCGTATAGTTGTCCCAGTTGTCTTCCAATTGAGCTGCACAAAATGCATGCAGCCGGCGACGGACAAGATCGAAGGGAGAAAAAACTGTCGGTCAACGCTCTCAGCCCCTTTGGGGTTCCAGACGTTCCTCGTTTCTTTGCAAAAGTTGGGACGAGATGAATAGGGCGGCCCGTTGGGTTGGAGTTGGAGTTAAGGTTTTGCTGGCGTGCGGGTTGACGACTGGGTCTGGGGATGTGGTGCGGGCGCTGTTGGGGAAAAGCTTTTAATGTAGCATGGGAAATCTGAAGTAGCAAGCAGGAGCAATGAGAGCCTGGGTTTTGGGGGGCGGCTGCCATGCTGGTTTTAAATGGCGGGTGAGCGGGCTGACACCGGGGCGTGCCAGGCATGTGGTGTGGACACCACGGGGGGGTGCGTTCGGTAAGGTCCCTAGCGACTCAGCGCGCCCCTTCCCTGAACACCAGGGGGGGTGGGGAGGGGGCATCTCGGGGAAAAAGAAAAAATAAAATGTCATCGGTACCTAGCCCAAAGGGTACCGTATTTCACGCCTATGTTGGTAGCTGCGGTAAGGTACATCCACCCCCATTTCACAGCCCTCCCCCTTCCAGTTCTCTCCACCCACCCGTCCATATGTGCTTGTTCTCTGCCGCACCCGAGTGGAAATGTACCCTTTCCATGCAGCCCTCTCTGCACCCGCCCTCTGCTGCCCGTTCATGGTGGAATTTTCACCGGTGTGCAACTGTTGAGGCGGCGGTACTTTATTGGAAATGTATTACGGTGCTGGTCCCCAGGTGGAAAGGGGTCTGCTGTGGGGGAGGGCGGGGGGGCACTGTATGGGGCGGGTGGAGTTGTGTTCGGAGAGGACACGGCAAACAGGAAGGCACCAACAGGAGCCGAGCGTGGGGTGTTGTGAGATAGCGATCACCTCAGCTTCACACCCAAAGGCACAAGACGCCAACTCTCTCGGCAGAGGCTGATTATAGAGCGGTACGGAGTATGATGCTATCGCATGTCCACCGGTGTCTCATGCGAGGTGAACCAAGACTTATGTTATATTACCGTCTTGTTGATGTTCTGCAACTCATAAAGTAGGACTGTCCTATCCTCCGCCTTCTCGCACAAGTGCCAGCGCATAACTCCGAGTTGCTCTCGATTTTTCATTGCACACAATTCATATGAAGTTGCCAGCACTCAGGCATTCCCTCCCGTCCGCCATCCCACCATCACCCGAGAACCAAGGCGAAGGCCGCCGCCGTGTGTGTTATTTCTTTCATGTGCGAGGGTGAAGGTCATGCAGCGGCCTCTCCAGAGGGTGCAGCTATACCTTTTGTCAAGACAAGACTCCTTTCCCTTCTGCCTCCTGTGTAAGCAAAGGAGCACGATGTGGGTGAGGCCGATTTCACAGGACAGGGGGGCGGTGTGCGTAGTGGCTGAGTAGCGGTATGCGCAAGACGATTGGGCTCCGGTACGTTCCCCCGCTTCTTATTTTCTCAACTTTTTGTCTTGATTTGAAGAGCTCAAAGTTTGTTGTAACACCAAGAACTGAGATCTCCAACTTGAACGGCGAGAGCCGAGACCGATAAGGCTTCCCGTCACTTGAGTGTCGTCGAATCCGGGGGAGATGCACTAGACATGATCATGATGTAAGTTGCACATCTGGGGAAAAGGTACATGGATTATCATTATAACCGTGATTGTTACCCACGCATCCGCGAGTAACCAGTCCCCAGCCTCTATAATGAAAATCCCCCAAGACCGTGGTAACTCACTCTTACCTTGGCCCTGACCATATCCTCGGCCGTACCCACAATGTTTGATCATGTTGCAGCATTCATCTCTGCTGAGTCGATGTTTTGAGCGCCGAAGGCCAAGAAAAGAAGCTTGGGGGAGCCGCCCGGCCGAGGGAGTTAGGAGGAGTTACGACAGGCGAAAGCAGCAACCTCATCACGATGATGATAGCGTGCTTGAAAGGCCTCATCATGTTTCCACTACTTCCTTGTTTTCTTCGTTGCGATGGATGATTATCACGGTTGCGGAAAAGGTCTCGACTGACCTCATTACTTGCTTTTCAGTCCCACACCAGTTCCCCAGGAGCAACGTGAGACGTGTATCCAGCAATCTTGGGGGTGGCGCGAGCAGAGATAAGCATCGACGACACAAAGTGTGGAGGTTCGGGCAGAATGTGGGGAGAGATTCGATGGGACATGGACGAGGCCTCGTCCAACCCTCGGCTGACGAATTTGATCGCTTGCTCCTCGGCCCTACACATTATTATTGCTATTCGCCAACAAAAAGCTTCAATCAAATAACAAACGAAAAGGAGAACCTCGTATCGCCGCGCAAACACTGCGAAAATAACGCCGCTCATTTGCGGCACTTGCAACGACTGGAGAAGCCATGCTCGACGCCGCCCTCTTGAAAGAGGTATTGGGGAGCCTCCTTCCCTTCTGTCAGGGGCCCTCTCACGTCACTCCCAAAATCCGGGGTACCTACCGGAACACCTTGGGGACCTGGGGATGCGATAAGCCCCAATCGGGCCCAAGGCGCCACATTCCTTCCACTCTGAGGTGCGACCGGCTCGGAGACCGAAGAAGCCGATCACCCATTCAAAGGTCAATTGCTTCTTTAGGATCAAACTCGAACTGGCCATTTCACATTCTCCGGGGCTGCTCCAGAGGATTTGCAGCTGTGGACCAGAAGCTCCTGTTCTGGCGTGATGACCTTGGGTGTGTCCTGATGTTGTCGCTTAACCCGCATTTTTTTTTGTTTTTGGAAGAGCGGGCGTGGGGGTTTGGGTCGCACCCTTTCAACCACAACGCTTTAATCACCTTGCACCTCAGGCACCGGATCACATCACCTCAACACTCAATTAGACCAGGGGATAACAGAGGTGACAGTGACTGGTCACCACGGGTCACTGCAGAAATTTGAGAAAATCAGAATATTCACCACTTGACCTGTGTCTCAGTTATCGACGATGGGGTTCTGATAATTGACATCAGACCTGGAGTTGACTGACTCACTGAAGCCTTGGCACTAACCTAAAGGGGCAATTGCTACCCTGGCCTGTGGCTGCCGCGCGTTTGTCCCTCAAGGTGCTCTTGCGGATCCGCTGTGCTGGCAAAAATCCATTTTTCTGCCTGAGGGCTTCTTTGGCTTTCAGCTTGTTGTTGGGATCACACAAGAATGTTCGTATCATGTGGTCTCCTTTTTCTGGGAATCTCATGGGAGAGCCCGCCCCGCCGAAACCAGTTGAAAGCGGCAGTTGGTCTTTGAAGGCAGCCTCTCAGCCCTAAGCACCAGTTTGACGTTGACAAGCATCTCCCACAGCGAATCAGAAAAGAGCCGCAACTGCGAATCTCAGGCTATCCTCGACCCTTCCCAGCAGCTGACTGTTTCTATGGGACGGGCTCAACATATTCCGGGGATCTGGGGTCGTTTGCAGCTTTCACCGACGACAGGAGCCAAGCAAAGCGTTCGGGGTGGACTGGTTGACAGGCTGAAGGCTTCTCTGAGCAGGCTTGCACCTGGTTTCATCAGCACAGTATCTCCGAGCTGTCACACTCCGGTCGCCAGTGGGAGGAAGCCATATCCCGTGTCGTCTGGCGGTCGCAACGACGATTACAGCACAGTCATCGATGTTCTTCAGCAGTCTGAGCCCTAATGTTTCGGGACAGTACCCGAACCCTGAGAGCCCGAAGCGCGAGATAAAGAGAAAACGACGGCCTTGTCGCGAGTCATTAATAGCGCCGGTTCGAGATCTCAGATGATGCCGTGATCCACAGAAACACCGAGGATCCGCCCCAGAAAAAAGGTTGACGGGCTAGAGACAAGAAGCTGGAGAAATCTGACGGAAAAGGACGCATCTCTTTGTCGCTCTGCCTCAAGGACAACAGGAACCACGATGACTGCTGCGTGCCTGGTCCCGACGTTCTGAATGGGCGGCGGCTGCACTCATGCAACGGAGATCGATCGCCCTGAGTCGTCAATTTACCCGGCGGCTCCGCGAGCGTTTTCCCTAGCTTCCACGCAGCAAAACCCGGTGCAACTCGTCGGGTTTGGACGAGTGACAGCATGATCTTGTGGGGCCCCAGGGCAGTCCAAGCATTGCACCACGACGCTAACGGGCGGAGGTGTGGAGGGACAGGTGCAACTTTTTCTTGCGGCCAAACCAATTCCCCGGGGCACTTCCACCAAAATACTCCCGTTCGAAGGAGCCGAGAAACTCCGAGACAGGCGTTGCCATGTCCTGATAATTTTCGCTCTTATCGCAGCCAAGACCGGGGTGGTAGGAGCATGGGAAAACAATTTCCTCGCTCTTAGTTTTGCACCTTGACACCGCATGGACATCGCAGTCTGCTGCTAAGCTCCGTCACGGCGGATGGTGATTATGCTGGAATTGGAAAACGAGGGGCGGATGGGAGTTGTTCCATGGTCCGAGTTTGGAAAGCGAACCTCCCACGCACCCTGATCAGCCTCACCAACGACAGCGGGGCTGGGGTTCATGAGACCCGAACACCGCTTCGGCACGGGGAGAGGTGGGCTATATCCCATCTAATATCCGAAGGTACCCCCCGCGTTACGCACGGCTGTCACTTTCTCGGCGTTTGTTGAGCCTCTTCTCCTCGGTGGCACGTGTGGGAGGGGACTCCCTTTTGTGGTTTGCCAGGGATAGCAAGGTCCGCTATCCTAAGGCGATGTCAAACGTGGGTGTCCCTTCTTCCGCGGCTCAAGCATGGGATGCTAACCTCCCATGTCGGAGATTTCCATCCAGAAAAGCCGTCGGCTGGTTCTTCTTGGCTTACTGCTTGATAAAACGGGCGAGACCGTCAAAAGCAGTCCCCCCACTAAAGAGGTTCTCCCCCCAGGTCCCACTGTACCAGGCTAACCTCCATCTGCCCTCGGCAAGGGGCCGAAAATCCGGGGCGCGGATTGCCGACCGAACGTTAGACCCCAACAACCACTGGTAGATGTTTCTTTTCTTGGAGCTCCTCCTGCACGGCGGGGAAATGACGGGATGCTTTGGCATGTGAACGAGGCCCGCCGTCACTGTTGTCGCCGTCGCCGTCAACCTTTCGTTTTTTGTCGGATTAGCTCAAGCGCCAGGACAGAATGGCCAGATATTGGCCTGATAAGGAGCTACAGAGTGTTGGCGTAATGTCAGTGACATGGCGAAGTGCAGTCCATGGCGATCACCATGACTAGAGGGGGTGGGATTTTTTGAGCCTTCTACTCTTACGAAAAGACCCGGCACGTAGGGTTAGGTGGCTTGCGGTCAGATTGTTTTGATGAGCTATGGGATGGAGATTGCTTCATGAACATGTGCCAATGACATCATGCAAGGGCTCAGGAGGCTACGAAACATGTGATACACGCGGCTTAATCTTACTCAGTTACTGTTATAAACCTAAAGATTAGGAAAACTTCCTATGCAGCGGGTTTAGCTCAGTTGGGAGAGCGTCAGACTGAAGTCAACTTCAGGAAGTTAATCTGAAGGTCATGTGTTCGATCCACATAAACCGCATTTTCTTTTGCATTTTTGCACCCATAAACCCCATCTGGGGCTTTGTTTTGTAGAGGGTTTAAGATGAAGAGGAAGCCTCAATCAAGACTGTGTTGTGTGCTCTCTATTCAGCGAACCCTGTCATTTTGTGATCGGCATTGATGCCCCTGATGTGGCGGAAATGCTTCATGGTCTCTCTCTTAGTTTTACTCAACAAACGGCTCTTCCGCCAGCACGCCGCGCTTGATGTTCGGTGCATTATGCACTGCGGCTATTCTCACGGTCTTGTATCGCGAAATGAGACGAAACATCGCTTGTCTTCATCTCATCTCAGCGCCTGGCAAGAGCATCCACTGTCCTCCCACCGTCGCCTAAACTTTAGGGAGTTACTGGCTGCACGTGCCTTGGCCCTTCCTCTGAGCAATGCGTACGCTCTGGCGGGCCGATTCCCCGCTCTTGCCTGCAACGATCAATGGTGAACTGGCAGAGCTACCAAATTTTGGTGCCAACAGGCTGCAAACCCGATTCAACCGTTGACCGCCCTTAAATCGCCTGGAACCATCTCCGCCCAAAGCACGGGAGAACAGCGGCCGTTGCTTGACATGGTGATGTCGACTCCTCCATGATGGAAACAATCCATGGCTCAAGCCTTGACCTTTCCTCAATCCGTAAGACCCAAGCAACCCAACCCTCTGCCCAGAGGCTCCTTTTGCGACCCAACTTGGAATGCCAACCCAAAAGACAAGAAAAAAAGATTAACACTTGTCGGATCCAGACCGTCTTCCTACCGTGTCGGCTGCACAGGCCCTGGAAGACTTTGAAGGGACCCAGAACCACCACATCTCCACCGGCCTTCCAGTTCTCGATGCCTCAAATGGCATCCAGAAGGGCAGTGTGACGGAAATATGGGGGCCCCCGGGCGTGGGAAAGACAGCATTCGGGTATCTCATCCTCCTTACACCCACTCCCCTCACCCGTGCGTGCAGTAAATGTAACTGACACCTCGATCTTAGAATCCAGCTCACTGCTAACTGCCTTCGCGAAGGCGGCGGAGTCGTCTGGGTAGGTCTGTTTAGCCTCTTCTCCCTTTCAACCCATTCCAGTCGGGCCTTGGCAATCTCTTGTGGTCGGGCACTTATACGAATGCAGATGGCTTTCACCGGATGTCCATTGAACGGTTGCACCAGGTCGTGGACTTGAACTCTGAGGATGGGCAGATCCAACCATTAGACAAGTTTGTTCACTATAGCTGCCCGACCTTGGTTCATCTCATAGCCCTGCTATGTCGGCCCACGGCGTCTTGTATCCCAGAGTGGACATCATTGATTGTTGTTGATTCCCTTTCAGCGTTGGTCAACCATGACGTCCTCAAGAATACAGACCTGAGGCAGGCCCCTCAGACGAAGCATAAAGATACCCGAGGTACGTTTTTCGGCGTGGAGATCCAACAAGCCTGAGACTGACTTTTCATGTAGCACCGATACCTGCAGAACGCAGAATACAGGCACTTCACTATATTTTGAGCAACCTTCAAAAGCTGGCAGCAACCCGGGATGTGGCTATTGTCATCCTCACGCAGTGCGCCACAAAGATGCAGGCGGAACGCGGTGCGACCTTGGTTCCCGCCATCAATGCAAGCGTCTGGAGACAAGGTATTGTCTCGAGGATCGCACTGTTCAGAGACCGGCTTCAAAATGACTTCGAGACTTCCACTGCTCTGCGCTTTGCGTTCATCCAGAAGCTGAACGGAGTTGACAAGCATGCGGATGATGCAGCCGCACTCTGCGGGTTCCATATTGAGGCAGTATGTTTCTTTGATCGATCAGTAGTCTGGGTCTGATGTTGTTCTCTTCTTTGCTAACTTTGCTACGACAAGGCCGGTTTGGTTCCGGTGGAGTACGACCAGGCTTCAAGCCCCTTGAGGACGATGTCAACGCCAGCAGGTGCCCAAAAACGCAAGCTTGGGGATACCGGCTTCGAGATCGCCGACAGCGAGGACGAGGGTGACGATGATGAAGATTACGGTTGGGACCTAGAGCCAGATGCCCTCCCACCTATGCCCTCGCAATGGCAAGGTAGCGAAGACATTCTGCTCACTCGGGAGCCGGAGAGCAATGCGGATCTGCTTGATGAGGGCGTACAAGGGGAATCAGACGATGGCAAGGACCCAGAATCAACACTGGTTGTCAACGATAGCGAGGATGATGACGACGAGACTGAAAACACTGATGATGATGACGGGAAGGACGTCGACAAGCATGAAAGTGTCGACGACCGCGTATCATAAACCTTGCATCTGTCGGGCCTTCTCGATACCATGGGCTCACTGAAACCCATCCCCACGCAACCGTTACGGCGACCCGCTCGCTACCTTGGGCGAAGGAACAACGGGTCGGCTCCACAGATATCGGGCCAACTCAGGTTTCGTCTTCCCACCATTAGGGTGCGTGCTCCTCTTTTCACCGATCGGGATCGGGGTGATCGGATAGAGCACCACACTTTCTGTTTTCTGAGCGTTGCTGGTGGTTTGTGCCTGCGCCTGGTGGCGGATAGGTAAAATGCAGGGGAGAATGTGCACGCACCACGCAATCAGCACTCAAATTCTGCCGAAGGCGAGAAATAGGGATATATGCCCGAGAGGTTAGAGACGTTGTTGCCGAGCGGCGGCGGCTATCATAAGCGATCTTGGTTGCAACGTGACGCCCACTTTGATGCTCTTTGCCGACCGTCCACTGAGCCGTGTCAGAGCTTTGTCAATGACAAGCACAGGTAAAAATTCAGGGAGGCCCTCGTTTTCTGAACTGAAATTCGTCAAGAGATGTCTTCTTCCTGCGCGGATGTTGTGTTTAGAGGTGATATCAAGAGCAAGAGCAAAGCTAGCGGTAGTGTCACTGATATCGGGTAGGCACATCTCCCTCCGTTCTCTACTCTTCCCTCGCCTAAGCTGTCATATCCTCGTCATATTACTGGGGCGCAAGAAGAGATCACTTACAGATTGTTGGGATACATGCCTACCTACAGGTACTCTAACACCGCCTCTACCCGGCCGGCCGGCCGGACTATCTCTTGTTTTTGTCTATGTATGTCTATCTATCTGTTCTATCCAAGTTGCCCGCACAATATATCTATCTTCATACACATGCAAGGACAATCAAAATCCCACAATGCAAAGCCAATTAATTAATCTAGCGTTCCCCCTTTACATGGCTGCGCAGCGGAGTTGATGCGGAGTGTAGTGTACCTCTCGGAGGATTAATTAGATTGGGGGGATGGCGGGGGGGGGTGATGCTACGATGCTTGGAAACTCTAGAAGGGTCGAAATGCGGGTTGTGCCGAATGGGGCTTGTGGCTGGCGATCTGTGTGTGACGCACAATCTACTCAGAAGAGTTTGTTGAAGAAACTTGATTAGATTTCTCGCGTCATCTGTTTTTTCTACCATGACCCTTTGAGGTTTGGCGAGGAATGTGAAAGCCTGCCTATGATGTCGACTGAGTACAACATCCAAGGCATAAGGAGGATGAAAAAAACAGCCGAGAAAGCGTAGGCTCTACACCTGTCTCGAACCAAGCTCTTGTTGTTTTATAATGGAACTCTTCCACCGAGTTGGTCGGGGTGCAGATGGGGCGGTTCCCTGATATGCAAGGTGCAAGAGAGCGAGCGGGCGAGCGAGGAGGGGGTTTGTTTAGCATGTGCCTCTACTACTCTTGTGTTCACTGTTACTCTCGACTATTTTGTTAAGGGTTTCTCAGTCTTTCCCAAACTATTGCTTGTTTTTTTATCATTTTTCCTGTCATCAGGAACTCGGAGGAGGTTGGGTTTACCTAATCCTCTGTTGATAGGGGTGTGAAAAAAAAGAAGGGTTACATCCACCCTCCCATTTCTTCTACCCTGCAAGGTGAGCAACAAAGGGTACATCTCCATCTGTACCTACATAGTCAAGTGTAGGTCCGGATCCGATCCGATGCAGGTCTTTCTGTTCCCATGCATACGTACAAATACATACAAAAAGTGACGTGCCCAGAGATGTGCCAACGATCGAACCATTTACCCCACGTGGAGAAGCCAGAATCGCATCATATCAGCCCACCTCATCGGGATTTCCTCCATGCTATCGACAATAAATCAAGAAGAAGAATTGCCGAGGTGGCGGTTTCTTACGCTTTGTTGAGAGGAATGATCTGAGAAAATGGTTGCTTGACTTGGGGCGCCGCGGGAAGACCCGCTTTCTCACCTTGCTCTTTCGACACCCGACCGCCCGCAGCCGTTGTTGACAACGGCGACGGCGTTGATCTTGTGCAGTAGCGTGGTGTTTTAGTGACCTTTTTTACTCAATTTTATTTTCTTGTGACAAGCACGTCAAAAGTCAAATTGTTAAAAGGGCAATGGCATGATATGGCGTGTGTTCCCCGCGTTTTTTTCTTTTTTCTTTTTTTTGCATGTGCAGTGAGATTGATGCGGGCAAGCGAGCGGCCGAAACCATCAGGCGGGGAAAACTGATGCTTCGATATTGATGGGAAGCAAAGCTGTTGATGAGCGGTGAATGATTGATGATGATCTGACTGGGGGAGGGTGTTGTCCTGATGTCGATACGTAAACTGCCTTTGTTCTGCCCGCCTCGTTCGATACAAGTTGGTACCTGATATCCGCGGACAGCTAACTCCGGCCCGAGAAAGCCCCGGCTGTTCTCGTTATGAAAAGAACTGACCATGATTTGACATCTTGATCTGCCCGGTCTCGAATTTCGTTCCTATCCAGCCCGTCATTTGCTGCAGAAGAGGAAGTGAATGTCCGAGCTTTGCCTGCCTACGTAGCAGCACGTGTTATCAAACTGCTCCAGCCCATCACGTAGTCCTCGCTTGGCTCCTTGCATACCGACCTTCCGCAAGAGTTTACCGTCCCATGTCTCGGTGAGCTTCCATCTCACATATTTTCAGATCGGTCATATTACATCATCGCGGTGACAATATATGTAGGAACGGACACACAGACCAGACCGGCAGGACTAGAACACACACACGGGAACCGGAGAAAGAGAGGCAGAGGAGTTTCAGATCGCGCTCCCGCTCCCGCCCCTCAAGGATCTACATCGGATTGCTTCCCCGAGTGGCTTGAACCATGGGAGTCGTCAGCCTGTAGGGCTCTGACCCTTTTTCATTCCTTGTTGCATTGGTGAGTGAGAGCCGCAGCGGCTCGACGCCGGTCAATCAATCAAGGTTGCCGTTACTTCTCTGTGTGCTGGAGTTCATGTAGGTACTTGGGGTTGTGTTTGTAGCACCATCTGACCCGGTATTTTATGGTGTTTGGTGTTGGTGGACATGATGCGGACGGACGTGTTCGGACGATTTGAAGGGAAGTGATGTTGCGGAGACGGGAAGGAGGGAACAGGATGTTGTATTCCGGCCGTTGGCACCGTCTATCGGTCCACATATCGAAGGCTTCGCGGAAAGAACGATGGCAGTGTAGGCGTACCAGATGATGAAGAGGTCCCGACCATGACCCTCTCTTCGATGACAATGAAGAGACTCCTTAATAAGATTGTCTTTTAACGTATGGATCTCAGGGGATGTGATGAGCTGGGTTATACGCATATATCAATGAAATGAGTCAATCGATGTAATATAGACTACCTGAATTGACACTATTGTTTCATAGGGAAGCCGATAAGAATTCTGGCTTCTAGTGTAGCGATGGGTTCTTGCTGTGAGGTGTACAGGGGTTCAGGGGTCAACCCAAAGTGCTAACGGATCCACTGCCACGAAAATCTTCAAAAAGAAATCCAAAAATCAACTCAATGGGTTGTCAAGATTTAAACGATCCGCCCAGGGGTCGAACCTGGAACCTCCTGATTACTTGAATCTTGAAAGAATCGTAGTCAGACGCGCTGCCATTACGCCAGCGGACCTTGTCTCTTGTTGAAGCTTGGTGTCGGAATTGCTCACTATCACAGGGCACACATTGTTTCTCGCCTTCTTGAAAACTTTTTCGATAAACATACCCAAAGAACTGCCCAATATAATGATTGCTATGCTTATGCTATACAAAGAAAAAGACTTGCGGCGTCAGCCTGAATAATGAAGAATCCCCAACCCACTCTCATTCCCACGAAGAGATGCCCCCCTTCCTGTCTTGCACGAAAATCAGATCAATCACTTGTAGCCTTCTCGCCCCTCTCCTTCCTGTTGACAACCGACTTCAAAACTTGCAAATGCTCCTCCGTCACTCTGATCGCCTCCCGGAGCTCTCTCTCAGCCATCCTCTCCTCCCGCAGCTTCTCCTCTACCGTCCTTGGATCCACGGTCCTCTTTCTCGGGGCTGGCATACTACCACCGTTCAGCCGGTCCAGACCAGCTCTCTCCTCAATCCATTCCCACAGCTCACTTTCCTCTCTGCTCCACATTTCCTCGTAAGCCGCAATTCGCTGTGGGTAGTTTGCAAACCCGATGTCGCGGCCATAGGGTACTGGTCCTTGTCGAGTACCAAACCCGAACCAGCTAGCCACCAGCAGACCGACAAGCAACCCGTACACCACATTTCCGGTAAGAATAGGCCTGATGATATCAAACACGGGCCCGAGGAAAGGCCGCACAGGCTCAAGCAGACCCCAGCTCTCCTTTACTGACACCTTGGCAACACTCTCAACGTCGCTGGCTTGGTTAGAGGCCAGCGCGGACTTCGCCTTGCGTCCACGCTTCTTGCCACGTGCCCCTGCGGCAATACCGAGAGTGCTAGACCGTGGCCGAGAAGAAATGGCTGCTCGCAGACTGGCAAAAAGATCTTTGCAGTACTGCGTCTGTCCTTCGTTTGCGCCCTTCTCAATGGGACCTACGCCGATGATGTTAGCAAATCAGCATTGACGACTGGCATCTGAGAAACAACATACCCTTCAGCCAGCTCTTGCCAGACCACTCGATAGTGCAGTTGATCTGAACACGAGTGCCATTGTTCTCACCCCACGTAAGACAATACTTTGTCTTCACCACAAATATGTTGCCACTTGGTACATCGGGATTTTGCGTACTGCAAAGCACGTTGACAGACTTGTCGAGGTCGATGGATTCCAGCTGCTCCGTAACAATACATTTCGTCTGCTTAGGCCCTATCGAGGCGTTAAGAGGTTTGATGTAGGTGAACGTCCGCGACTTGACCTCCCCAGTGAGACCTCGCTTGTCCTCCATCTGGAGATCCAGACATTTTTGGTCCACGGTCAGGAATTTGCCCATCCATGCGGCCGAGCCAGGTCCAAAGAGCAAGTTATAGACTTTGCCCAACGGCGCCGGAATAGTTTCGTCGCCCAGAATCTTCTCAAAATGTGTCCCTTCATCCCCGCACTCTGTCGGGGCGTGACTGATAGGACCTGGAAAATCACCACCACTTGTGGGAGCATTGTCGTCGGCCTTCTCCGAGGGCACTGGACCAGATACCTTGCGAGTGGCTGTCTTATCAGGGCCCTCTGAGGTTGCGTCCGCAGGCAAGCTTGCTTCTTGGCTATCCTCCTCTTCCTCATCCTCATCATACACATCGTCATCATCGTCATCCCCATCAGCACTCTCGTCATCGGATCCGGATACGCTCTGGCTCCCTGCCACAGAGACGTTCTCCACATCAACCTTTTCGGTACGGTCGCCGCCCGGTTCCTCCAGACGGACGCCATTGAGAGAGCTCTGGAGGTGAGGATGACCAAGCTTCCAGATTTTGATGATCAGATCGTATGTCGTGTCGCGGCTCGCAAAAGAGGCAAAGATATGCTTGGCATGTAGAGTAGAAATCTCCAGGCCGTTCTTGAACACCAGCGCCGTACTCCGCTTTTCGACTGAGACAATCTCGTCAAAGCTCATCACCAGCGTCGTCACCCAGCCCAAGATATTGCTGCTAAAGCAGAGGTGTCCCTCTGAGATGTATAACCGGCCATGAGCGAGAATTTCACGCTGCAGAGCACAGCTGTAGTCCTCAATCAGGTAATCGTCATCGGGCACGCTTTTGAAAAGGTTATGAAAGTCACGGTTGCGCTTCTTAGTAGCGACAGCAAATCCAGTAAGTTTCGGGGTGCTTCCCGCAGCATTGGGGTTAGCCACCGAAGAGTTGGCAGCTGAAATAGCAGCGCCTATGGCGCTCCCAGATGTGTTGTGTGTAGCTATGCTGCTGCCTCGCTTCCTGCGGTGACCAAGAGCACTGCGAATGCTTCCGCTCCGGTGAACCCCTGATCTACCCTCATATACACTCCCTGCTGGTGGCGTGCGATCTCCGTTGGCAGAATACACCGATCTCGGCCGCGAAAGATGCGACTCGTCCACAATTTCCGTCACAGCGGGATGGGGGTCCGGGGCTGAATCTGATCGATTTCGTGGATCAGGATCCGCAAATTTTGAGGCCACAGGACTAGGAACATTGCTCGGTGTCTCGGAAATACCGAGCTGGCTAAGACTGAGATCGCCCATGCCTAGCGTTTTAACGGCTGGCTCCTTGGATTCTGAAGACAAATCAGGAATGGATGAGGATTCAACCTCGACGCCGTCCTGCTGCTGTTGTTGCTGTGGTGTGCTGTCGGTTTCCTGAGACGGTGTACCGGCCCTAGACTTCGTCCCGGGAGCTAGATTCGCCGTTGATATAGTGCTACTGAGCGAGTTGGCAGTATTTTGGACTGCTGAGAACATGGACGAAAAGAACGTGGCAGCTGGGTTCGGTGAAACTGGCCCAGCTTCCGGCGTTGGCGTGAGAGGGGCGGATGTTATCGTTGACAGCTTGCTTGGGCCTGCATTTGACCCCGCTCTTCTTCGTTGCGTTATCATATTCCCCACGGGAGACGCATTCGCCGGACGACGAGGGCTGCTGCTGGTCGCCACGATGACGGGCAGCTGAGGATCGGTTGGTGTGGGAGGGGTATTCACGATCACTGGCGGAGTAGGCTCTCCATGTGGCGGAGTCTGTGGTGTTCGTGGCGGGGCTTTCAGAGGTTCCAACGTCGGACCGCGTGAAAGGGCACGGTTTCGGCCGGTCGAGACTTTGGCTTCAGACTCTGGGTTGGCCGCTGGCGAAGACTCGGGCACAGTCTTCTCGTCACTGGAACTCTTTTCCGAACCCCTTTTCGAGCGGAATACGTCTCTGAGTCGGTTTCCAGATGTAGACCTTTTCGGTGGATCGGAATCGGGATGCAGGAGGTTATGGGTTCGGGACTTTCTCAGCGAAGGGGTAGACTCCAGACTGTCCGAGGAGTCTTGCGGCAAAGTCGAAGATCGGGTCGACAATCCGGAGATTTCAGAAGACAGGACGTCTGAGGTTTGTGACTCTGGCTTGTATTTCTCCTGCACGAGGGGCGAGGATGTAGTTAAGTGCCCGATCTGGGACGGGTGGACTGAGATGGCGGTGGGACGGGTGTCTGGCCTAGCGAGCGAATGTCAAGGGTGTCAGTTGAGGTTATAGGTGAATAACACAAATGAAAACAAAACAATGCGAGAGGAGCGTGTATCCGGAAGAACCGGTAATTATCAACGTGAGTTGGGAGAGGCTGATGACGACGGCCAACGACGAGCAGCAGAAACGCCGCCTGTGGGAGGCACAGGTTGGTTGACGACGAGAGCCAAGAGGTCAGGTAGGTGGTGAGCTGGATGTGGACCGGAGCTCCGCATACGCCAATAGGTGCCCGGGCCCGCTTCCCTAGCAGGCGCTAATACGAAGTAGCTTTCCGTAAAATTATAGGCAGGATTCTCACTGAAGAGCCGCCAAGAGGTCTCGACAAGGCTGGACAAATTGCATGACGAGGCCCTGTTGAAGGGGTAAAAAGGGGCGAAATCAAGACAGAGAGAGACACTCACGATGCTGTGTCAGACTCGAACGAAATCAAATCGGTATTGTCCTCGCTGAGCTGGCTGTCGGTGCGGCGCAGAGAGCTGGTTTCGCCGACAGGGGCATTGGAGTTGTCTGGTCCTCTGTGTGGCGCGACATCATCGTTGCTGGTGCTGCTGTAAATGGACGAGGCCTTGTTTCGCCGCCGTTTTGCCGCGATGGCCTTTGGCAATAGCTTTCCCAGTCCGTTTGAGGTGCCGTCCATTTTTATCTGCCAGTGCAGCACCTCACGCAAGCTGGATCGCGGTCTATGGTTTTGGAGGAGGTGGACTTGCTGCGCGTTGCTAGTGCTATGCGTACTGTGGCGTAGAGAGGCGGGGAATAGAGTTGTAAGAACTTGCTGTTTAGATACGAAGGGGAGGATAATGGTAGCTCTCCCGTTTGCCTATGATGACATCGTCATAAGCCGAGATGCCAAGAAGCAGCCACTTGGATCAATCCAACGCTTTGAACGTCGAGAAGGCGGCTGAGGGTTGGCCTTGTTGAAAATGCTGCAATTTGCACTGGATGACAAGTGTCTTTACTCGGAAGCTTATGATGTTTCAAATCCGAGATTAATTAACTAATCGACGAGGGAGTACGGCCCCTCTTTGTGGAAGCTGTTACGAAGCCTGTCCTGGGGTTGGTTCCATCCCAATACGACAACTTGTGCTGCCCCGGGTCGCTGCGATAAGATAAGCATCCGCGCCAATCCTCCAGCCCTACGTGCCTGTGGACGCCTTTCGCTGGCCGGCTCCTGATGTCCACTGAGCAGATCATCCACCCCGCCAATCCATCATCGTGAATATCTCCATCCGCCGCAGTGTCACCCACTTCCCACACTTGCTCTTTTTCTGATATGCGCCGCGCGCCTCCCCCATGATGGAGTCCGCCGCGCTCACAAAGGTATGCTTGTTCTCGATCTCATGAATAGGCAAACAGACAGTTAGCTATTGACACTGATTACCCAAGGCACACGACCATGCCCGCGCTGCATCCATCGCTACACAAACATCCGACACCACTGTTGCCGTTACGGAACATGCGCAGGCTGCTGGCGAGTTCGCTAACGCGGCTAAGGGGACGACGAGCATCGAGGCTTTGCGCATGCTGAGCTTGTTGGAGCAACACCATAAGCGGCTGTCCGAGTTGCTGAAGTTACCCCTAGGACTCCCCAGCCAGAATAGTATCGACAGCGATATTGCCGAGGCAGATGAGAAAGATTCTACAGATCACGACGATGTCAAAACTGCAACATCTTCCAAGGCTTCAGCTGCTGCTCCTGGATCCGCCCATGCGACAAAGCCCATCCCCACGCTGTCTCATCAACGGTACCCTGGGCGAAATCTGTCATCCTCCATAGCAAACAACTTGGCATCCGCTCGAGGAATTCGATCAAAGTATCCCAGCCAGCCTCTGACACCCAGCGTTTCCAACGACCAGGCTCCTGGAAGTTTGGAAGTGTATCCCCGCAGGGAGGGCTCCACGAGAGGCTCCAAAACCCCGGATTCTCTGGACCACTCACGCAAGCCAGGCTGGGTTCCCCCTGTCATTGCAGAGCATGCATCTCATGAGCCCAACAAGGTCGAACAGAATACCGGCAGTTCGACCCCTAGCGAGGAGGGCTTCTCCAGGTTTTATAGCACATTTGGCACTTTGATCAATCGTCTCTCCGCGCCCCTCGCCTTCGCCGGGCTGCCATTAATCTCGGAGGAGTCATCAGTCACCTCTGATCGGACCAGCCCCGTCCGCCCCCCAGAACCCACCCCTCCACGAAAGCGCCAATGGACCGCGCATCCCCAAACGACGACAACCGCTACTACTGAAACTGATCTCAAAAAGATATACTCCCGCGCGGCCCTCCGATCCCTCCCTCGAGACCCGAGCGCTGCCGACTCTTTTTATTTTGTCCCTACGAGCGGGCATACCGTATCTTACGCTAGCATCCTCCATCATGAAACGAAAGAACGTCGTCGTCTTGCAGCCTCCATACACCGCGATCCCAACAGCCTAGAGGATGACGACGAAGACGACTTTGTTGACGCACAAGAGATCCAGATACCTCCTCAACTCGGCTCTCGCAGACCACCGTCTCTACTATCATCACACTCAGGCAAATCTCGGGCAACAAACGAAAAAGACCATCTTAAAAATGTTGTCGAGGAGCTCCAACTCGAGAACGCTTCGCTCAAGGACGCCCTGGATAGAGTGAGCAAACGTCTACACGCGTTCGAACTCAACAGCCAGAGTTCCCACCTGGCGTTGGCACAAAGCTTACGGTTGCAAAGACCCGGATCGCCAATGAGTGCTTCGAGCGGTGGTGGGTACGGACATTTGCCCCCAGGTGGGGGTTCAGGAGAGGAAGTGGCTCTGAAGAAGAGGAACGCGGAGTTGGAGGAGCAGCTGGCTGAGCTGACAAAGAGGATGGTGGCCAGGGAGAAAGATTATGACAGGCTAGAGCAGACAGTAGAGAAATACAGGGATAGGTGGGAGAAATTGAAAGCTGGGGCCAAGGCCAGGAGGGAGGCGCAAAGTGGTCCTTCGACTGCTGGAGCTGGTACTGCGGGCGATAGAGGAGAGGGGGCGGTAAATGTGTCTAAAAGATGATGGAGCTTTTTGGGATGGTGGTTGAGGCAGCATGTTTGTGATATCATTTTCCCTGGAGCGGATATAGCCAATATATGAACTTGTAATGATTCTTCTTGCATAGCGCTGATGTAAACGTTGATTACTGAACATAAAGACGACGAGATCACTTGGAGGAATAGCATTCTTCTTGAACCGTTCTGAAATTTTATGTTGTCTAATCGACAAAAACTTCAGCATCGTTTATGCCAAGACCCTCCATTCCCCTGAATTCTTGGCAGGGGGTGGATGTTGGTTGCCATGCAGCAACGCAAGTCACTCTCGTTGTAGGCTCTTTTCATTTCTGTTTTGTTTTCTTCTTTCCCTTCCTGTCCTCTTCATCCCTTCCTGATCACCAACCCTAACTCGCTTTCCTCCTCTTGAATAAACCTATGTCCCTAAAGCAACTGTTGCCCTTTCCCATCCTGCTTTTCCCAACCTCTCCCAAAGGCCAATCGGCCTATGCAGCAACGAATACCACCATTCTCCTGGTCTTATAAATACTTGAAGAGAAACGATAAGAATTGTAGGTTGTATGAAAACATGACAGAATCAAAAGACAGAAGAAGTGAGGGAAAACTTCAGGCTAAAAGGAGATACAGCAAAAGGGTAGCAAAAAAAGACGAAAAATAGGGATGTTGATACTATCTACATATAAATCCTCCACAACACAATTCAATTATCTTCGCTTTCCGTCGTCGTGGCCCTCATCCCATCTAGGTGTCGTAATGCAACTGTCTTTCCCACCGCTGTCTTTCGGTCTCTTCTCACTCCTTTGATGCCCTCCTCTTTTCCTTTTCGTTATCTTTTCGCCCCCCTTCAAAAACATCGCATGCATTTCAGTATCCCTCCACCAGCTACCTGATATACCACCCGTCATAAATTCTCCACTTCTGCGCCCAAGAGACGAATTCGAAAATATATGCACAGACACATCCCAACCCGCAAAATGTTTCCCCCTTGTCCACCGCGAGAATCTCCCTGACACCAATCCTATAAGTCCACCCATACCCGCAGCGTATCTACCCAGAGAAGTGGAACTGGGTCGCCTCCAACTGTCCTAGACCATCCCGAGGCGCCACATACCGGCGGCGGTATGTGTTGGTAAAGTCCTGCATCAGAATACGGATCTGTCTCCGGTCGGAATCTGATCCGCTGAGTTTCTCCTTAATCTTGCTGAGAAGGCGGTTGGCTTCCACGGGCGTGACGGTTCCCGCGGGAAGCATTCGGATGGTGCTCTCAACCCACGCAGCTGTCTCCTGAGGAAGGAGCTGGAACATGTGCAGCAAGACGCCGCTACCATCGGCGAAACAGTCGCTGGGGAAGGTGAACATCATGCCCGCCATGGTCTGTTTGATCAGCGCTCCGCCCTGCTCGAGCAGGAGTTGTTTGACAATCTGGCGAAGCTGGGCGCCGGCTGTTCCAAGGGCATCACTGGAAGTGGCTGGGTTTGGCCCACCGTATGTGAGGAGATCGCGGATGTAGTGAAGGGCTGCCGAAACGGGCTCCTGCTTCTCCAGGGACAAAGCCGAAATAGCAGCCTGAAAGATAGGGGTGAAGAGCGGAGAGGGAATAAGTTTGGTGGGATAATAAAGAAGGGCGTCGATGAGCAGGCGGTAAAAGTCCTCAATGACATCTGGGAGATCGATAGGCTTAATATCGCTCATAGTACGGAGAACATTTGTCGCCTGCGCCTCGAAGAAGACATAGATGTCGTTAGTAATGCCATCTTCGACGTGTTCTCTGTCCTCTGAAAACTCCCTCAAGACTGCACTGGTGGCCCAGAGGAAGCACCCCTGCTTCGATGCGGCAAACCCTTCAGCCAACTTGTTGGCCAATGGTCCGAGAAGAGGGGTGATGGCGGTTCTGTAAGAAATCACCATGTTCCGCCAGCACCGGCACACACGCTCGCAAATTGGGATGAACGTGATGAAGTTATCCAGGATGGTTGACAGGATCGGGAACACCTCTTGCCAGTACTTGACCGCAGGATTCTCCTGGTCACTGGGAATATATGGCACCACGTATTGTGCAAAGTTAGTAAGGAGGTTGATGTGATCTGACAACCATGTTAGTGCTAATCCAGACAGGTGTCGCGCAAGGAGAACGTACCAGCAAGATCAACCTTGGATTTCTCGTCCGTTGCTTGGTTGGCCTTGACCATCAGCCGGTTGATCAAGGGGTCGCAGTACAGCTTGAGCAAGCGGTAAATTTCCTCTGGCTTTTGAACACCAAGGACGACAGCGACGCCCTCAGTAACCTCCTCCTTGCTAGGCATAGGAAGCTTGTCAAGGATGCCGTCGTAAAAAGCCTGCAGCTGGATCACCTGCGGGCTGAGCAGGGTCTTACAATCAGTACAAAAGTACTTGAAAGACTGAGCCGCAGCGCGCAGAATCTCCTGCGAGTCAGCTTGAAAGGAAGAGACGATATACTGGAATTGAGACTCGAGAAACTCCGGATGGGCCGCAGTCCATTCGGTATAGCGGCCAAAAACCATGATGGCCGCGAATCGAAGCTTCTCGTTGCTCACGGGGATCTGCACCAAAAGCGGGAAGATTTGGGGAAGGACAGAACTGTCACCATTATCCACCATGCGTCCCATAGCACGCATGGCAAAAAGGGGTGCCTCCAACGATTGCCAGTGGGGAACAGAAGTGGGAGTGGCAAGGCCTCCAAACTTCTCCTGCCACAATTTGATGGCGTCGTAGACCTTGGTAAGGCATGCCGAGACCCCCATCACCTCGCAGGAATCTTTCAGCGTATCTCCCATATGATGGCGGAACTCTCTGAATTTCTCCTCTTGCTCACGATCGCCGTCGAAGAGGTCAACATTGTTGGGGTCGTCCGATGCTGGATACTCGAGCTGTTTCAACAGGATGTCGACCAGCTGGGCAAAGACGTCCACGAGCTGCACCCGAGCCTCCATGTAATGGTCCAAAGTGAGGTACTGCTTGAGCTCGTACCAAAAGTTGAAGGTATAGTGGAGCACGTCCTTCTCCTTGTCTCTGGCGCAACATTCAAGAAGGCAGTCCACAATAGGGCGGAAGTGTTGAGGGTCGCGAGCAACCAGCAAGGCCCAAGACTCACCAGCCTCGGCGAAGACGCGGGTGATCGCCTTGAATCCCTCGGTATCGTCCTCGTCGACGAGAGCCTGAATGCGTGGCCTGAGCTCAAGAAGCCTCGGAAGGAGGAGGGCAATCGTATCGCGATTGTCATCCACCTCCTTCGTCTCTCGGCAAATCACAGTAAGGCAGTCAGCAGCAGCCAAAAGCGAGTTGTCGTTGGCCACTCCATGTAAAACCGCACTCATGAGAGGAGAGCTGACCACAACACCCACGGGCACCTCACGCAACCATGAGCTGATGCAGTCGAAAAGCTGAGGGTTGGTAGCCGCAGCAGCTGCCAAGTCGTCAGCGAGGAACCACAAGAGTCATCCAGGGGCCAAACCAGATGGGGAAACTTACGAGAAGACTGTGCATAGTTGATAAGCAGTTGCACCACCTGCTCAGCATTGTCCCCCAGCAGTTCCGATGTCCTCTGGGAGAGTTCTTCTTCCTGTCATGACCCAATTAGATACTGATCCCAGGCCGATCCACCAAAAACGGAATGTCGCGAGGTAAAGATAGAGGTAGAGGCGTGTCGCAAGATATCGGTCCACATACAGAGAGGGTGATTTTTCGTCCTTCCGTGACTTCTTCTGGAAGGACACGGAGGAAATCCAGGATGCAGGCGTGGCTTGTGACGTCGTTCCCAAGAGTTGATACAACGGTGGGCAAAACATCCTTCCATGTCTGCATCTGGATCGCCAAGATTGCGAGGCAGACACAAAGCTGAACCCGCACCGGCTTAGGGCCGGGCGCATATTTCTTGAGCAGCAATAGGATCTGGCTGCGCAGGGCTGGGAGGTCGCCCTCGGACACCTGAGTTGCGAGGTCATATGTAATCTTGGAGTCCAGTCAGCTTCGGTTCACCACAGCCTGATGTTTCTTGCCAGGGGTCGTCTAGTGTGCATGTATTCGTACCTTGCCCTTCAGGGTTGTTGCCGCGAAGAGCTGTGCTTCGGCCTCGGTCGAGCTCTGAAGTATCGAGATTGTTGTTGTCCAGGCAGCTTTCTATGATGTTAGGGCCAGGTTAGCATGGTGCACTGATTCGGCATGCCCCTTGATATGAGCCTATCACTCACAGACTTCTGGAACTTGGCCAGATAATCGGCGGCCTGCTTCTTCTTGTCATTATCCCCGCTCCGCATGGTCAGCATGGCCTGCAGCACACTGCCGACGGCAAAAGCGTCCTCCACGCCATTTGAAGCCATGACGAGAGCGTTGCGACGGTCGCTTGAGGGTGGTGGACGAGGAGGTTGGATGGTTCACTGTCCAGTTGGTGGGGTTGGATGAGGCAGCTGTTGTTGAAGCCGCAAAAGACGTATGCGAAGATGGCCCCTCCCTCCAAATTATAGCGGCAGTAGATAGCTTTCCTGGCGTGGTGCGTCTGGCGGTTGCTGGTGAAAAGCTCGGTTCTTCGCGCGGAGAGGAAGGAGGCGCCGCTTGATTAGGCGGGGTTCGCGGGGGGGTGGAAGATGATCGCAAGGTTTGGTTCACGGGCAAAAGCTTGGTGTTGTTCGGAAGGTGGGATGGGTCTCTTGTTTTAGACTTTCTTTGGCGAACGTCGGTCCCTCATGCAAGCAAAAGAGAAACGTCAGGCTGCCCGACAAACCGCCCCCACCATGAACGAAGCCAATTGCAGTGGGACGCCGTGGCTTGCCTGTGGAAGAGAAAAGGAGGGGGAGTGTGCA
Source organism: Podospora pseudopauciseta (assembly GCF_035222475.1). Classification (NCBI taxonomy): domain Eukaryota; kingdom Fungi; phylum Ascomycota; class Sordariomycetes; order Sordariales; family Podosporaceae; genus Podospora; species Podospora pseudopauciseta. Next base: position 8,405,493 of record NC_085892.1, read on the forward strand.
CGGACCGTCTGTTAGTGGTCCTCCGGGTCTTGGCCTTGGGCCTGGCAGCTTCGCCAGATGGATTTCTTTGGGCGAATTTCACGACACGCTCGAGCGCGACAAGTCTTAAAAACACCAGCTTACCGCAACCGCACCTCCCACCGCAATCGCATCCATCCACACAGCAGCTCCACGCCAACAACCCGTTCACACTACACAATGACTGGAAGAGGAGGAGGTGGTGGTCGTCGGGTTCTGCTCCCACCAATCAACTTTCTTTTCAAACTCCTGCAGCAGAGAACACCAGTCCAAATCTGGCTCTACGAGCAGCTCTCGATCCGCATCATTGGCATTATCCGTGTATGTGGCTCCTTCTTATCCTCTGTCTATCGCATCCATGCGCTAACCCTCTCTTTTTCGTTGCAGGGCTTCGACGAATTCATGAACCTGGTTGTAAGTCTGGCGCATACCAATACAACATATCCAATCGCGACCTGACACTGTACCCCTTAGATCGACGATGCCGTGGAGGTCAAACAAATCTCCAAGACGAACGACACAGAAACGAGAAGAAATTTGGGGGTACGTTGAGATGTTTCTCCTGCAGCGGGCGATTCTTGTGCTGACTAGACACCAGCAAATTCTCCTCAAGGGCGACAATGTGTCCCTTATCCAGAGCTATTCAGGGTGAAGGGTTGAGTTTCATAGAGGGCGGGAATGGCCGGGAGATGGGTATAATTTTGTTTCGATTGTCTACATATGTCAGGGTTGGCAAGAGAAAAAGACGTTACACGATTTGGGATACCAGAGGGAAAGCGGGACAGGCAGGCGCACGGCAACCGATTGACGCAGGACTATCAGACTGTTTTTATTTTGCAGCTGGAGGGCTTTTGATCTCGCCATTCCCGAGAATGAGCCCGTCCAGAGGTTGATCAAAAGGACCAACAGGTACTGCCCCCTCGGACGGAGACAGGAACTGTTCAGACAGGGCTAAGCCATATAGCAATACAGGAGACTCTTGTTGCCCTAGCTCAGCCGACTTTGCGCTGTGTCGGCTCAAGAAATAGTCATAAAACCCTTTGCCATGCCCAAGCCGCCTGATGGCGCCGTTGTTAGGATCGATGTCAAATGCAACCCCCGGCATGAGAATGAGGTCGAGCAGAGTGCTCTGCGAGTGCTGGGCGTCCGGGCCACCAAAGACTCTCTGTCTCTCGTGTACGGTGGCTGGGTTGATGCTTGGGATGCCCCATCTGTCTGGCGTCAGGCCTTCATAATCTGCCAAGTCTTTAAGGCGCACCATATCCATGACCCGCACGGGAAGAGCTGGAGATGTGGCTGGGTTTTTATGAAGGTAGGGCACGAAAACTTCCTTTCCGGAGGCTAAAGCGTGTCTGACGATGGCGTCTGTCTGAATTTCGCCGCCTGGCATGGACAGAAAGACACTGACTCGTTTGGCCTTGACAAACGGCGGAAAGGTTTTGAGTTTGTTGAACACGACCAAGCCTGAACAGCAATCAGTTTTTACAATACCGCGTGTGTGTCTTCAGTTACGGGTCGGCATCCTACTCTGTGAGAGAACAGACTCGGGAGTCATGGCCTGGAGCTTGTGCTTCATAGCCGTCCGAAGTTGTTGCTTGGCGGCGTTGAGGGACGCCATCGCAAATTCATCTGTTACTGCGCCTTCGGGCATTGAAGTTAATGCTTGAAGTCTCTTGGTGTGTTTCGATGTCAAGATTGCTGAATGCGGATATGCGATTTCCTTCCCAGCTTTCTCCAAAACCCCCAGCTGGTTCCCCAGTGATGCTGGAGAACGTTGAGATTGAGGCTGATAAAAAGGCGCTAGGAGCTCCGTTCGGGAAGGACGGCTGCGTGTTGGCAATCCAAGGCTTGGCCTGATTCGGGATCGGGAGTCTTCAACCCCAAGCGTCTGATATGTCGTCAGAGTGCAGCCGCCCATGCTTCTTGGCCGGAAGCATTAAAAACAAGCCTTTTCGTAGCTGCGTTCTCTCCGCCAACCAAGCTTGTCTCCTAACTAAAGTTCTCACCGTTATTCAACCCTCATATACTTCATGAACTAGTCAGCCATGAGTGTTTGTGTCTTTCAGCCTTCCGGATGCCCAGTACAATTCCGAGGAGGCAGCGGATAGAGCCGCCATATCAGATCCACTGGAGATGGCCTGAGCGGGGCACATCTGGAGGTTGCAACAAGTGATGGATTCCTGGCCGGTTTTTCTCTACAAAACTCGGATGCAATCCCCAAACCCCAAACTACCACAGCCATCTCGCTCAATAGAGACTCGGTTGGAAGTGCGCACTCGGTGGCTCTAACTGGCTCTGTGTAGCACACATCCATCTTGAGATATCAGATCGGAGGCGGGGCGGACCTGCAGGACACTTATCCAGCCGTTTGGATCTGATCTGTCCCGGGACTCCCGTACCCTCCAACCCATTGTTAACGTGCCTCTCGTGTTTTCTCCCACCCGTCATTGAGACCCGGGAACCCCCATCGCCCCGCAGTCGCGTGGGTTACGCCTGCCAGACTGGTAAAGGCCCTCGAATCACCTGGATCTCTATCCCAGAGAGGCAGGGCAAAGACAGGCATATGTCGTCGTCAGGTGGCAGGCAAGGTCCATTGGCCCCAGCACCAGCAAACAAACTAGACGCGCCAGATTTACAATCCATCCCACTCCAACCTCTAGTGCCAGGTTCCGCTGCTGAGAGAGAAGGCAAAGGCCCCACGCCGTCGCCGGCCTCTCAGTTTTCCATCCACAGCCCCTCCATCCACAACCACGCCAGGGAATCAGATCAAAGCCAGGTCACTCTCCTCCCTGCAGATTCCCATGGCAGCAGATCCAGATTTACGACGAATACGCCTACCGCTGCTGACGAGAGCGACAGCGACAGCGACAGCGACACCTACAGCGAGCCTGTCTCAGCATCTGGTTTTGGATACGACGATTTTGACGAAAACGAATTTCACGAACTTGAAAACTTCAGCCAACAACCGGCACCCATGACGCAGGACATGCCCCCGCTCCGCTCGACGGCGGGCTTTCAGAGCCCCTCGTACGGCTCCGTTACACCAAGAGGATCCAATGAGTCTATACCCGATCCTGAAGTCGAGGGCAGCGCTGCGCACCAAAGACAAGAGTCTTCTGGATATGGTAGCAGACGATCGACACGCGATTTTGAGTCGCGGCGACGGCGCACCAGCTCCCAAGCTAGGTCGCTGTCGGTGACTATGAGAAAGTCGTCGCGCCAGTCGCTGGGAAGCTCGACTACTGTTGGAGGACTGGAAGGCCGATTTGGAACCACCGAGACGTCGCTGTTGAACGATTTGACGGAGAATCATACGGCAACGGCGGATGAGATGGACGATGACGATTCGAGATCCTATATCTTCGAGTCGGAGATTGACGAGGGTGATGAGAACGACCCCCCAGACAACTCTCCCTATGCCCAAGTCAGGGCTTCCGTTGCGCCGACCGACAACACAAGTCTTTCCATCAACACACCACGTATGTGGGCTTTGTCCATACTTTTTTCCTTTCTCGGATCTTCTACCAACTTGTTTTTCTCCTTGAGATACCCCAGTGTTGCCATCACACCCGTCATCGCATTGCTACTTGTACATCCCCTCGGTCTCTTGTGGGACTATCTTCTAAAACGGTCTGACGATCCACCGGATGAGTACGTCGATGGCTTTCGAAGCGAGAATGCCTCCATATATTCATCCGAGTATCCGTCACCACACATCATTCCATGGGAGCGAAGAGGCGTATTGGACAAGATTCGGCTTTGGCTTTCTCAGGGTCGTTGGAACGAAAAGGAGCACAGCTGCGTCTATGTCAGCAGCAACGTATCGTTTGGATTTGCTTTTGCAACAGACGTCATCGTTGAGCAAACGCAGTTCTACAAGCAGGAGGCCAGCATCACCTATCAAATCCTCCTCACCTTTTCAACCCAAATTTTGGGCTACACGTTTGCCGGGCTCACACGGCGATTTTTGGTCCGACCAAGCGGCATGATTTGGCCTGGGACGCTTATGTCGGCAGCCATGTTTACGACGCTCCATAAGGAGGAGAATAAGGAGGCCAATGGCTGGCGGATTAGCAGATGGAAGTTCTTTTATGCCGTCTGGTTTGGTGCCTTTGTCTTCTATTTCCTTCCTGGGCTTCTGATGCCAGCTCTAAGCTACTTCAACGTCATCACGTGGTTTGCCCCCAAGAATGTGGTGGTTGCCAACCTGTTTGGCGTCGTGTCAGGTCTGGGACTGTTTCCCATGACATTTGATTGGGCTCAGATTGCCTACATCGGGTCACCTCTGCTTACCCCGTTCTGGGCAGCCATGAATGTGGTCGGCGGCTTGGTGATTGTGATGTGGATCATCGCACCAATTGCGTACTACAGCAACTGGCTGTATTCTTCATACATGCCAATTCTATCAGCAGCCGTGTTTGACAACACTGGTAGCGTTTACGACGTTGGCAGAGTTCTTACCAAAGACTTTCTGTTCGACAGGGAGGCTTATTCAAATTATAGTAGGGTGTTTCTGCCCATCACCTATGTGCTTAGCTACGGCGTTCAGTTTGCCGGGCTTGCAGCCCTCATCACGCACACGGTCTGCTGGCATGGGAAGGATATCTGGAGACAATGGAAGCGGTCAGTTGAGGAGGCTTCGGCGGAAACCAAAGGCACCTACGAGCCTGTGGCCGGTGTGCACGAGGACCGACCCCGGAGGGGATCCGGCCGTGGTCGGGTACCAGCAACGGAACCAGCCAGGTCGTCTCTAAGTATCGACAACCTCATGACTCGAGAGGATGTTCACAACCGCCTGATGAAGAGATACAAAGATGCCCCCATGCTTTGGTACTTGATAACGTTTGTGTCGATGACCGCCGTGGGTATCTTTATTGTTGAATAGCAAGTTGCTCTACCCTATACTCCTCACGCCACATCATATCTAACCGATTGCAGCTACCCTATCCACCTTCCCTGGTACGGCCTCCTCCTTGCCCTGGGCATTTGCAGCGTCCTCTTCATCCCCATTGGGATCATCATGGCTGTCACCAACCAGCACAGCAGTATTTATCTGATCTGCCAGCTCGTCGCCGGCGCACTCTTTCCCGGTCGTCCGGTAGCCAACATGGTTTTTGTAACCTACGGTTACATCTCCTCGGCCCAGGGCATCAAGTTTGCTGCTGATCTCAAGCTTGGCCACTACATGAAAATCCCACCCCGGATATTGTTCGCTGTCCAGATGGTTGCCACTATTGTGTCCTCGTTGACTCAAATTGGCGTTCTCAACTGGATGTTTGTCAACGTACCTGGGATTTGCACCCCGCAGGCAATCAACGGGTTCACCTGCCCAATCGCACGAGTGCACTTCAACGGGTCGATTCTCTGGGGCGTGGTAGGGCCATCGGAATTCTTTGGACCTAACGCCACATATCGGCCATTGGTTTGGGCATTTGCCGTCGGTGGGATTTTGCCTATTCCGCTGTGGCTATACGCACGCAAGAGAAAGGACTCCATCGTTCGCAAGATCAATCTTCCAGTCTTGTTCGGATCACTCGGATGGATTCCCCCGGCGACGGGCTTGAACTTCTCGGTTTGGGCTGTGGTGTGCTACGTGTTCAATTACCTCATCAAAAACCGAGCCGGAGCCTGGTGGGCGAAATATACCATGACGATGAGCGCCGCTCTGGATTCTGGCCTTGCCTTTGGGATAGTGGTGGTGTTCTTTGGTTTCATCTATCCGGGCTGGATGAAGGGCTTCTCTTGGTGGGGAACAGAGGTGTACAAGCAGGGCTGTGACTGGCAGGCTTGCAGCTATTTGGAGGTGCCTGATGGAGGCAGGTTCGGGCCTGATAGATGGTAATGTTTTTTAGGAGAAGAGGGGGTGAATGATGATGGAAACGTGGTTTATGAGATTATGCATCAGGTTCCTTTGGATCACACGCGAACACACCCTGATATTAGACAGGTAGCATAGAGATTTGGCGGCTTGCATTGGAAGGGGCGTTTTTGAATTGGATGAACTGGATTAACACACTCTTTACCAATCGTGACAAGGATTGGGCATCTCTGGTCTGATTTGGCATACTATAGGTACGGCAACCGTATCTCCCATCCTCGTCGAAACCGCAACTTCGATGAAACACCAGTCAACTCATATGCCAAGTTTTACGCTTCAAAGCTTCTTGAAGGCACGATAGCCTAAGCAAACGCCTTGCAGTCACCTTGTGAACATATGAACAGAGCTGCTGACCGACTAACCATCTAACAATCCGACTACACCACTATCGGAGCTTCCCCAGAGGGCATTTCACCCAAACAGGATGAGTTCTCGATCACATCACCACCTCCACTTCACCTTGTCCCGACAGCTTGTGTTTGAGCCCCACCATAGCACTTCCCCCACAATTAAACACCCCGCAGATAATCACGGGAAGTCGCGACTTCCTTGCGTTTCCAGCGATTCAAACGCGTCTCTCAATTTACTTTTCCAGCTCTTCCCTCCCTCCAGCAACCAGCTGTGAAGCTTTGGCTCCCCCATTGTTTTTCGTTGAGCTGCCTGGGAGAGACAGCTTAGCTTGCGATCTTTCGTCTCTTACTTCGTCTTTGTCCATTGGCTGGCGATTCATCATTCCATCCGCGGTGTGTGCCTGCCCTGTCTTTCAGTGCGCGACAGCTTATTGGCCAATCGCACGACGACCGCTTCGCATCTCAACATTGCGTCTCATTCCGCCCTGGGTTCAAAATCATGGCTGGAGTTAAGAACGAGCCTGAGAACAACCCCGGTGGCAGCAGGGGCCTATCTCCAGCGACTCATTACCCAGAGTACTCCAGGTGCTGACGATAATGCGTTTATCAAGCCCGAGCCAGAGGTCTACTAGGCCATCAGTACCGCACCTTTGCTTTGCTTTTCCAATGCGGGTTGGTGTGTACAACCTCAAGGGTCAACTTGCAGAAATCTCGGTTTGTGTTGCTACCTTTTTTGTTTCATTACAGATGGGGTTTTTGATGATTGGTCATTTTCTTCTGTGGACTTGAAGCACTATGTTTGAGGTTGCCTTCAGCTTTTTCATCAATCAGTCGGACATTTCTACACACTCCGCCACTTTGTTCACATACCTTCTGTCGCTCATCTTGATAATTGCAATGTAATTTGTTCATGTCCCACTACCTTCCGATAACTTGATGTGCCCGTCAGGTCATCGGACACCACCTCTCCTTGCTTCTCAGTAGGTTGTGAGAAAATCGAGGGGACACTTGAAGTAAAGGGCTGTCTGCCATCTTTTGGCGCACCTGTAGGGCTTCTGGTTCGTACGCATAGTTCAGTGCTCTGGAGCCAGGCTGTTTAGACCCTAACCCTGATTGATCAGTCTTCTGAAGCTACAACCCCAGCATGTTCGGTTCAGCGCGCTCCAACTGAACAACCACGCACATTAGCAATCCATGACCATGGCGCACATGAAGAATCCTCTCGCAACACCCGATCAGATATTTCGCCGAAGCTCATTGGACTCGCCCCCTACCGAACTTCGAGATGCGATATTTTTCTCGGCCCAGTGCCTTACCCAAGCAGCTGGCATCCTCCTTCAGCTCCCCCAGTCCGTCACCGCGCAAGCCAATGTCCTCTTGGCGCGCTTCTGGCTTATAGAACCAATTATGTCACATGAGTTCAGCGTATGCTCGCCATCACCCCTCGCTCCCTTTTTTCTGTCTCCCATTCTAACGTTCATATATATGCCTTCAGGACGTATCAGCAGCTATTCTCTACACGGTCGCCAAAATCAGTCCCTGCCCTTGCACGCCCAGGGATCTATCCAACGTCTATGCCTACCTCCTCTCGAGCTCTTCCACGTTCCTATCTCCTCCTGGCAGCAACCCACCGAAGAACATCCCAGATGACTACTACCAATCCGAAACCTCCTACCAGGCTTTCCACTCGCGGATCCTGTCGCTGGAGCACCTCATCCTGTGTTCGTTGTCGTTCGACACGACGGTGTCGTTGCCGCATCCCCTCGCGATTACATACCTCCAGTCAATGGACTTTTTGTATGTCCCCAAGGAGAAGATCACAAGGAGGGTGGTCGAGTATTTGAATACTGCTTTGCTGTCACCGCAGTTGCTGTGCCTGACGACTCAACCCAACGGGCTGGCAGTGGCGGCGATTTACAATGCGGCGAAGGATTTGGGAGCCAAGATGCCGGAGTGTGAGTGGTGGGAGGTATTTGATGTGGATAGAGAGGATCTGGGGTTCTTGGTGGTTGGGATGAGAAGTTTGGAAGGGTGGGTTGGGGGTATGATGGGGGAGGAAGGGGTGTTGGGGAAAAAGAAAAGGGGGGGGATGATAACGAGAAAGGAGGTGAGAGATATTTTGGGGGGGGACAGGCCGCCGCAGGAGGAGGAGGAGGATCCAGAAGTTGTGATGGCGAGGAGGATGGATGAGAAGATGAGGGAGATTGAGGGGGATGCCGCGTGAGAGGCTGCGATGGTTTGTTTTTCATGATACCCTGTTTGAGCGAGGCGGAGGTTGATCAAATGATACGTGTCTGGCGGAGGTTGATATCACCTTGTTTCACAAATATGATTGAGTTCCGGGCATGCTTTCGGTTTACGTTTTTGGAGGCCGGCATAGTACCTTACGTGGGTAAGGTGAAGATCATCAACGGATACAGTGGGTCTCACGTTGGCATGTGTTCGTTGAACGTCTGGACTGGCCGCTAATATCACTCAAGAAGACAGGGTACATGCCTTCAAAAAAAGCTAAATCAACCAGGTATCATACGCCAAACTGTTAGCTGGGTCTATTCTCGTCAGACTTCCAGCTGCGCATCTTCCGGGGCCTCTACATGCCTACCTCACCTGAGGCTAGCATCCACGTACGCATTCCAACACTATTCCATCGAAAATCATCATGCTATAGACACCTTCCTTCTTTCTCATATCACACAAGCCCCCATAATTCAACCTTCACGATTAGCTCGCCCCCCAAGATTCCGCGAGATATACCCCACGATACCGAGCCTCATCATCTCTCAAGCGTTCTGCGCGGACTTACACGCCATCTGCTCTAGCTCCCAGACAAAACCCGCTTCACCAAGCCCCCAAAGAAATCCACAACACCACACCCTCTCTGGCATCCCGAAAGGCCAACCATGTGCTGCCCGGTACCGGCCGGGCGGTCCCCAGCATTCGGCCGCGCCGCTGCCGTCATGTCATCATGTTCAGCCTCCTCCCAGGAGCGCCGCCGAGCAAATCCCTAATCAAAAACAGGCAATCCGAGCCCATCCCATACAACCTATCACCGTCTCCATCGTTCTTATCCCCGTCTTCTCCAACCCCATCCATTACATCACACAATTCTCACCCACCAAGCCACCAACCTATTCCGTCTTTTACTTACCCAACTAGCAAAACCAGTCCCCCTTTTCACCGCCATTATTTTCAACATTGTCAACATCTTGCTGGTCGTATTCTCTTTTTCCCCCGTTTTTCGGGAAATCATTTCCCCTCATACCCCCCCCTCTCCCCCCTCTTTTTGCCTCTCCCGACCCCAGAAACCGATGGCGATCCCCGATCCATCCCGCATTTCTTTTCTTTTCTTATTACCCCAAGCAAAGGAAAAAAAAATGGTTTCCCCGCTCCCCAGACCCAAACACCCCAGGATCTCAAGCCTAACCCCCCGCATTATCTCCGTGTTTCTCCGCTTATTTCCAGCTACATGACTTCGCAGAAGAGATCCACATGCCTCGGTGGTCTTCACAACTGCAACCACGAATGTGGAAATCCGGTGATGAGCGAGCGGACGGGTGCGTGGGCTGTGGGAACACACAGCAGCAGCATGCAAAGTCTCCATGATAGTTGCATTGTGGGATTCCCACTCCATCGAGCGACTTTGCGCCAACGGCTGCAGGAAAGTCGGTCAGTCTAGTTCTGCGTGGTCATGAGATCAAGACCAGCCTCTGCTGGCTACATTCAAAACAGGCTTTTGTAAAGTATGTTTTGCTTGCATTGGACACACAAATATCTACATGTAATGTCAAACCGCAAAAGGTAAACTGGAAGCCAAAAGTTGAATACAACGCCGAGAACCCAACCTTTTTGTATGGCACAAATACACATTGTTGAACAACGTCGTAGGAAAAAAGAGGACATTGAACCTATTTTGAAATCCAATAGAAGACAGACACACCTAAATTCCAAAATACAAACCAGACCGTTTTTGATTCCCGTGTAATGTGGTCGATCGGCTAACATCCCAAAAAAAAGTTTCGTTCACAAGTTCATAAAAAACCCACCATATCCACCCACCCACAGAAAGCCCGCCATCGCCACCCGCCGAGAGAAACCGAAGGAAAGCCCAACCTGACCATCAAGAAAAAAACCCAACCAACCATCCAAACCCCTTCCCCCCCTCCCCCTCCCCTTCCCTTTTGGGGTTTGAGAACAAGCCAGTGTGAAGAACGCCATCCAAAACAAAGACAACCAAAGCCCACCGTGTATGTATAGCGAGAATTAGAAAATAAATAGAAGATATATATAAGTGTAGCTCGGCATTTGGGGCGAATGCCAAGAGATAAGGGGGTATATGGGCGAATATTGGGGAGCGTAAGACAGGCGGGTGTGCCGTCTAGAGCGCTAGGCCAGTGCCGTCACCTGTCCACCGGTACAAGGCCAGCAGCTCCCTCCGGCGTTGATGTTGCTCGCCGAGGTCCTCGGGAACACGGCCCCGAACTTGGGCCAGAGCGCTGCGCATGACCCTGCTGAAGTTGCGCTGGTACTCTGTGTTGAGTGTCACGACGCAGGCCTCGTGGGCGCGGATGATTGTCTCGCAGGCCTTGACCACGCTTGGTGACGCCTCCAGCTGCAGCTTATCGGCAATCAGTAGGAGAAGAAACGAGCCTTGGAGAAGGTAGATGCCGAAGAAGAAAGGCATAAACTCAAGACCGGGGTCAAACTCCAGGATGTTGCTAATGGCCTCGGCGGCTGAGACAGCATGCCCAGTGGCGGTGATGAAGCCCTGGCTACTGATCCAGAGGTCATTGTCATCGAGAAGGTTGATAGGATCCCACTTGCCGGTAAGGAGGATGTGTAGTACGTGCATGACATGAGTTCCGTAGGCCATGACGATGCGAGTTTGAATGTCGCTCTCTGTCATCCGGCTAGAGTTGGTGTGGACGCTGTGAACGCTATGTACCGATGGGGTGCCAATATCAGTAGGCATATCGTTGGCCGTAGGAACACCGGCAGCCTCGGCGGCTTTCTCATCGGCAGCTTGCGCTTGCGCACTGAGGCTCAGGTTGCGCTGCTCGAATCTCTTCAAGCTCCGCTCATAGATTTCGAGATGCCGAGTGATTTCTGATGTCTGATCGTCCCACTCCCGTGAGGAGCGGAAGCCAACACCAAAGCGGGGGTGGTTCCTGGCGTGGTGAAGGTCGACAATCTCGCCGAGAATGGTCATCAGGGGAAGGAAGTAGCCATAGATGCTGTGGCCTGTGCATTCGAAGCAGGGCCCTCGGCCGCGAACGCTTTGAGAAGACTCGGGGTCTGAAGCGAGCACATTGGGGTCCGTGTAGGCATGGAAAATGCCGTTTTGATAGTCGGTGTCGTCCATTGGCTGATACAGACCATCGCACTCAATATCAAGGAGGAACAGGGGGCGATTGTAGCAGAGAGCGAGGTGGCGGTCAACAATGTAGACGATCCACCAGATCCGTCGTCTTTCCTCACGCTCCTCTTCCGTGATAACTCCCTGAAGACTCCCAATCTCTCCACGCTCTTCGCCTTCTTCGCTGTCGGTAGAGCCGCCCTGACGGGTGGATGGAGCGTTTTGAGGCAGCTCGCGACCGAGCTTGAGCTCACGGGCCAATGACCAAGCGGCGTTCCACCACCGAAGACTGGCGCCCTTGTATTCGCTGGCAGAGACCACTGTGGCCAGGTGGATGTAGGTAACCACATCGTCAAGAGAGCCGGCAGCGCCGAACGCCCCGGACTCGCCTGTGAGAGCGTCCATGCTGATGGAGCCAGGAAGCGCCACACCGAGACCGCCTAGGGCCACACCATCCACAATGGGGCTCGAGACTGGCGACGCCTCTTCGGAGGGCGTGTGGATCAAGGGCTTGAGCAGGCTGACGGTGAGCTCAAGAAGCTTCTGGCAAATCTTGCCGCGCGCCGAGGGGACGCTCGTCAAGAAAGGAGCTTCGCTGGTTTGGGCAGCAACCCAAAGCATGCTTGCTAAGAGAGCTGGTTGGCACTGACGAGGCTTAGTAGGGTGCAGGAACGACCGTTTTCGGAACACGAACCCCAGAACGTATGGCGACATGGGGTGCATCTGGGCTGATGATGAGCTCGCAAAGTAGAGATCAATGAGATCGCAGGCCAAGGAGAGCGGAATCATGTTGCCCAGATGCGGAACCAGCGGCTCCAAAACCGGATACCGCAGCGGCGAGTGGCTATAATTGTTTTGCGGTACGTGCGAGGCAAATTGTGGAGGTGGTGATGACATGTTCATCCATCCGGGCGATGTTGGCTCTCCGCCCATAGGATAGGCGCTAAGAGGGCTGTTTCCAAGGCGGAAGCCATTGGGGCCACCTGCTGAGTAGCCAGTTGGGCTCTGGGTTTGTAGAGCGTACGGAAGGTCAGGGTAGCTCGACATGCCGCTCTGGGCGGAGCCGTACGCAGCATGAGGAGGGCCGTTCATCATGTGGCCTCCCATTTGACGCTCGTATGCCGGGTGAACATTGCCATAGCCGTTCAGGTCCAATGCTGATGGGCTGTCCAAATGATCGCGATCCATACCGCCAGGGTGGCTCGTCATGTGAGCCTGATGAGCGGCAATCTCGGCCAAGCTGTCCATGCTCCCTGTTCGTTGGCTTCTAATCGCCTCCTCGGCATCGTTTCCCGGCTTCTCATCCGAGCTTGACTGACGTTCCTGCTTTGTGGTACTTGGGGTATCGCTTCCGTTCTCGGTGGCCTGCCCGTTCTCGCCTCCTTGGCTTGGGGATTTTTGACCGTTTGACGAGGCGGCCGCGGCAGCTTGCTGTGCGGCTTGTTGTGCCAGATCCTTTCTGGAAGCTTTTCCTCGCTTTTTGCGTTCCCGGATGTATTCGCAGCCAAGGCCAAATTCTATGGTTGTCAGGATCATGTTAGGTATTCACAAACACCAAAAGAAACTCACCAATGCAATGGGCGCAGGGATGCTGGCCGTCGCACTTTGTCCGAAGCTGGTTGCATTGATCACAAGCTCTGCTAATTCTCCTGCGGATAGGACCCGCCGCCCCTGTAGCCCTTGAGGAAGGACCATATGGGTGTTGCCTGTGCTTTTGCTGAGACCCTGCTCTGGCGAGGTGTGGATTGTGAACACCGACGTGTTGTTGAAGCTGCTGGAGGGCGTAGTGCGATCCAGGAGCTAAGCCATCGAGTCCACCCGGATGAAGATGGCCTGCCGGAACGTGGCCATTAGACATGAGTGTGTTCGCGGGGATGGCATGGTAAGGAGAAAACCGGTGGAGAGGATTGGATAACATCTTGACGGCTGGCGTTGTTGTCTTCTGAGTAAAGCGTGGTGGCGGTGAGGAGGGTGTTCGGATTAAGAAATAAGAGGTTGACGATCGTCAAGATCGTGAATTAGAGGATATAAAGACGGACGGCCTCGAGCGAGTGCAGGCAGTTGGTTGAAGCGTAGCCACGTCTGTGATGGGTAGAGAGGAGAGACGACAAGAAGGAGTCGTCAAGGTCCAGGATGGGGAAGTGGGAGCTTCTATATCTCCCCTTGGCGGATGGAAGCTGATGAGCTGCCGGGAGTATAACGACCAGCGGCAGTCTGACGGACCGAAGTGAGCTTCCCTGTAGGGAATGGTCAGTAACCAGCATGAGCATTAACGGTCTGCAGAAGAGCATAACAGAGACCAAAACAGTGGGAGGGGATCAACGCGGTTATGAAAGAAGGCGGCACGGCCATCTGCAAGATGGGTGCAGCGAGGAGGAACCCGCATGGCGGGGTTGGGGTGTGGGAGACAGGAGCAGACGGCAGGCCAACCGACAGGGCGTGACGGCATGTAAACGGGCCTTGTCGAGAACGTGGAGGGCAGGGAAGATGGATCTTCAACGTACAAGGAGACGGGTCAAAAGGAGGGGGGTGTGAAGACGAGGAACGGCTGGGCCGGTTGTGGTTGCTGGACAAGTCCGGAGCGTGTTTCTCAAGCTCTGCCCGAACCCCTAGAACCCAAAAAGCTGACCTGAGGTACGTCTTCCCGAAGGCCTCAGATGTGTCGTTCGTCTATCTTCCCGGTGGACCGTCACGAACGAGATGGCTTTGTCGGCCTCTCAGTCTCTGACGATATGCCGTATAGTGTTGAAGAGGGGCCGGAGCGAGACAGGCGCGCCAAAAGGACAAAAGGATATCCAAATCGAGCAAGGTAGCAAGTCGGTAATTTTTCTCAAGCTGTTCCTGCTTCCCCAGGGTACTTTCTGCGAGTCTGTATTGTCTGCTTGGCGTGCATACAGAGCAGGAAAGCCGCGGTTGAGCTTGTTGATCAGGCCGGCTACGATTGGTGACCGGGGCGCGAGGTTCTGGTTCAGCACAATATCAAGTATCAACTTTATATTGCCCTCGCAATATAAGCGGCGGGACGGGAGGCATATGGGGGTGAGCGAGGTATGCGATGGGAGCGCGGGGCGGGTAGCGTCGTGTGGAAGAAAGGCAACAGCAGCAACTCTGGGGAAACGGGCATCTCAGGGTCTGCTTGAGGATATATGGGCCTCGTCTTCATCTGCCAGCCAGTCTGGAGCAACCCAAGACAAGGATGGCCCATCAGGGCAGGGGTCCCAGAAGCTGGTCTTGGTGGAGAAAGTCGACGACGCTATCGTCGTAGTGCCAGCATAAAGGTTGCGAAGACGGCATGTGGCAGGCACCTGGCACTCCTGACGAGCTGTTTCTTGCCCACAGAAACACTCCGATGAGGGTCGTCCTCGTCTGCCCTGCCCTGGGGTTGCCCTCCTGGCACTGGGCCGCTCGGCACAGGCGATGGCAGGCGCTGAAGGAGGGTTCGCTCCTCGCAAAACGCCTGCAACACTCCACCCTGGATGCTGCGGTTCATCGCTTCAGGTTGAAGGTGTCGAGCCTCCACTTAGAAAATTGACAAATTGCGCAGACGATGGCACTGGAAGCGGCGGAGAAGCATGCTGCTGGCGCGTGTGGACTGTGCCATCCCCGCTCATAGTGGCCTTGGCATCGCTTTCGCTCGGCCAGAGTGCCGCCGAGGGACAGTCATCACCTCATTGTGCTGGGGATTTTTTTTCTGTGGGTGCTGCCCACCGCCAGCAGCTGGGGAAGTTGGGGCGGCAAGTCTGGGGAGCACTGGGGGGAGCCGGGGAGAAAAGATGGGGTCGGCCAACAAAGCTGTCATGGGTGATGCCGTAATGGAACTTCGGAGCTTTCAGATTTTCAGAACCAAACAGCGTCGGTTGGCCATCCATGATCCAGCACCCATGGATCTCTTGCCTCTCGACCACCACCACCACCACCACCAAATGACAATGTAGCGAGTGACGAGTAGCAACCAAATCTCCCTCTTTCGGAAGCGTTACTCGAGGGGTCGCTTGCTGCAGAGCCGCTGCACGTCCTGCGTGCTTTTGCTGCACATCTACTGCCACCCCTGTCGCTCAGGGTTGCCATCGACTTCTCCTCACGCCCTGGACAAGCGGAAGAGCTATCGTACCGCAGACTTGCTCAAACGTCCATCCAGATCCGTCCCGCCAGACGCCATAGGTCCGCCTGTTATTCCGCGCCATGGTAAGTATAAGACGTTAGGTATATGTGCCTGCTGTCAAGCATCTGGGGACGGAGGCAGCAGGAAAGCATTCCTTGTGTGTCGGGCGACTCCAGCCACCACAGGGGACGGTCCAGAAAGGGGTCTGATATTGCGTTCGTCCAAGAGAGTAGTGACTCCGTATTTGGTACATCATAGTGTATGTTGGAGGGCGATCACGGAGATGACGATATGTACATGGTGGCGACCTGAGACCGGCCTGGCAGAGTGCCTGTGTCAGTGACAGATATGACAGACATCAGTGACGCTGAGTGGCAGGTAACATGATGCGCTTGATGCACTTTGACGCAGAGAATATCGATTGGACGCCCAGCTTGCCCAGCTGAGATTGTGGGCTACGGAATGGGTGTCGAGATTCGGGCCTTGTCGATGGAGCACGGCAGATGGCAGATGAAAAGATGGGGGCTCGTCAAGCCAAGAAAGGAAAGCATTCGCCAAGCGACGCCCACTTCGATCGGGGCTTGTCACTAGGCTTGAATGGTGGAATTTTCTACAGGTAGGGTTGCTCATTCTCAATTCTTCGACAACTTTGGAAGCGGGCAGCACTTGCCTCTTGCTCAACATTCCAGGTTGATATTCCAAGAAAGGAACTCCCACTCAGTTCACCGCCGTGTCTTAGATACAGGTTCTCAAGGAACGAGTAGATCGACTGACTGACTGACTGTAGCCTGGAAGGGACATTCTTTCGCATCGCACTCTCTGAGTCTGAGGTGACCTGCATCTCCGATTCCCCAACTTGTCGTCGGTTGGGAACATCCGCAAAGCTCCGGCCATTGGAGATGCATAGCAACTTCATTACGCGAAGGCGAAATTTTTTGTTGTTTCCCATCCCCTCCTTCGTCGATCCCAGTTGCATTGACAACCATGAAAGGCGACTTGTGGTGCCACATGACATTACCTTTCACAAACACCTGATTGTTCAGTATTTCTTTCTCTCCGCAGATGTTTCCCGAATCGTCTTCCTCCTCGAAATTGCAAAACCGGTTGGCGCCTCTGCTATGACATCCAACTCCAGGCGGCATGCCAATATCGGAAACCTTATGTCGTCAATTATCGGCCGAGATAGCAGCGAAGGAGGAAGACTAGTTTGTTGAAACAGACCTGATGTCCGGGAACCAATAGTACTAGACCGCAATCTAAATGTATGCACGCATCTCAAGACTTCCCCTTGGGACCAAAATCACAATGTCATTTCAACGGCGACTAGCCCCCGGCAGCGGCATTCCGGTCTGTCTAAGAAAGTCTAGCGCGGAGTGGGAATACGAGTACATAGGCGAGATCATAACAAAATATTGTTGTAAGAGTTATCCCGGCTTACTGACGACAAAAACCACATAGACAGCGATGAACAACTTTCTTGCTACACCCCTTCTTCGGTCCCGACAATATGACTGCCGTCAAACACCAACAGTCCCCTACTCTGCTTGCACATCCAACACCTGGCTACCACTGCCGCTCTTCACCACCGAGAAGTGCAGTATGGACCATGACACCTTACCACCTTGGTGTCGCTGTGCAGCCTTGCCTCAGTCGGTACCTGGATCGCCAGATTGCCAACATGGTCAAGATCAGACTCTGGCTGCGGTACTGATTGGGGACATCCGCGCCGCCTCAAAGCTCCCAGGACCTCGTTGTGTCTCCTGTGTGTTCAGCTGCATACACTCGGATTATGGCTGGCCTGGGGGTGACTGGTACCGGCGGAGCACACGGCGCGCGGAACACTCCTCCGCAAGTGCCGCTCCTTGATTGTTGCACAAACCTTGGTCGAGACCGGCGCCACATGTCACCCACACACACCACCAGACCTCACGCTAGAACAAGCAGAGTCTGTGTGCAATCCAGTTCTCACCGAGCGGTGAGATGACGGAGGCGCATTGTCAATGCTCTCGGGTGTCAACCTACAACTCATCACCGAGGGAGGCCGGCCATCTTAACTATTTGATCGATGACGCCGGGAGACCACCAACAACAGACAAGTCGGGCAGGAGCCGGGCGCCGTGTGTGCCACCAAATCGGCTTTCTTCTTTCAACGGGAACCGGGGTCGTCACCATCCTAGCGTAGCGCATCCTTCAACGGCCGGCGGACCGAAACTCCACATGCACGCAAGATCGTGCCCACACCGTTGAGATGTTTACATGCCCCTGATTGGCCAGCAAACCAAACGACCTCTTGGTCCAAGTCTGGTTCCGAGCGGCCGTCAACCAATGATGCTTCTCCAAAAAGGCCCACTGCAGGAGCGTGCCCCGAAACCCCGTCCACATCGACGACAAGAACATCGACAAAAGTTTCTTACCATCAGAAGTGATCACTTTCTTCTGCCGACTGCAGACCAGCGACAAATATCCACTCCTCAAGTGGACATAGAAAGAAGAGGCATGCACAACCTAAAAGGCCGTGTCGCGGTCGGAACCACAGTCGAAGCATGTACTTGCAGGGAAACTCGATTCGGATACGTTCGACTTGCAGGTGGTACCTACTCTGTTCTGGGGAAGCTCCCTTTCTTCCGTGGCTCCCACGTGGCGTGCGCGAGCCACAGGAGTTAGTCCGCTGTATGCCAGCCTCCCAGACTGTTTCAATCCAAGTTCTCAAACGACTACTTACTGCACAAACAAAAAAGCCCGCTTCCGCCGGCTCAGCCATCAAACACAACTGTTCCTCCAACAGGACGTGAATTAACACTCCTAATATGGAATTTCAAAGCGAGCCTCAACCACGCGGATGGCGCTTAGTCTTCGCCGGGCTTGAGTGAGAGTGTCTGACAAGTACTCTTCCTTGCTCTCCTGCTCCGTCTAGCAGCAATCCTTCAGACTCCTGGCTGCGAACACACAAGCCCACAAACTATGGATGGGTAGTCAATGTGGTGTTCTCCTCGCTACACCCATCAACCCTGTTGGGGTGTCATCGGCAGCTGCCGATCAAAGTCTCCGCTGTACCCCGCTACCCAGCTCCCGCGGGGACGATACAACAATACAACGTCGACAGACAGAGCTGCCCAGGTCAGACAGCTGCCGGAGCCCCCCTGCCACATGGAAAGAATCCAACATCTTAGATTGTCTCGCCTCTCCTACGCTGTTTTGGGGACAGGCTGCAGTCGGTATCTACCCGTAAAGGTGCGTTCTGTTGATCGGTTCTGGGGTAGCCATATATTACATGTTGGCACACCCCGCTGCACTTTACGGAACAGGGACCGTCTTTCCATCTGGCCACAACACATGTATGTGAACCCTGTCCTCCTGAAGCAACAATCTTTGAGTCGGAAGACCGGACCTCATTAATAGGTTCTACTCACCTTCCTTTCGTGGCCATCAAGCTGTTCTCCGCAGACCGAACCTATCCTGTGCCAAGACAGCGGCATTATTTCCGGCAAGATCATGGGATCTGGATATCACTAGGTTACGTGTCGTCCGTGGTCGGCATCAGTCTTCATCTGAAGAGTGGTTGAAGCGCTTCCGAGATCTAGCTGACCACCACCTAGCTTCATGGGCTTCAGTCTTGCAGATCAACAACGGTAAAATAAAGGGGCCGGCTTTCCAGAAAAGCTTCCAGTTCCCGGGGCCGTCTAATCCCCAGCGGACAAGACGGCCTCAGGACGGCAGCAGCGATCAGTCAGCGGCACGCTGTCCCGCACTTTTGCGTACCTGAGCTGCAGGTGTCAAGCAGGTACGTAGGCGATGAACCTGGTCGACAGGCGGTTCCTTGGTGCGACCATATCTTTGACGCCGGGAACGGCTGCCATCGTGGCTATCTATCTCCAACGCCGGAGGAGTTTGTTATGACCAGGTGGTAGAATGCCATACATCCTCTACCAACAAACTGCCAATTTCGTTGCATGGTGTTCGCGGATTCTAACCCGCGGTGATCACGTCGGGAAAATGGATGAGACATGCATGCAGTTTAACACCACGTGCGGTGTGCCGGTGAACGAGTGGCTGGATATGGTGACAGCTACCACTTCCCCCAGCTACTGTTACGACGAACACACCTCGAGGTCTGGCAGCGGAAGGCGCTTGACAGAGCCGAACGTGGGTTAGTTAGGCGCCGCGTTCTCTACAGCAGACGCTCCATCATCGGAAGAACAGAGCGGTCTGATATTGGATTTAATCTACGGCGTAATTTGCAAGGTCGCCGCGGCGACATCAACAGACCTTGATCACTGTATGCAGAGTCGCCATTTCAGAGGCTAGACCGTGGTTCTTGGTGACCGATGTCTCGCATTGTGTTCCACGGTCAGGGACCACGCTTCGACAATGTCAATAGCCCGTCGAGAAAAGCTCCGAAGAGAAGCATTAGTACTAGTTTGACATGCACTAGAACACCGGCAGATCTCAAGCGTGACAGCGGGGGGCTATCGCAATCAAGAGATGCCCTGACAATACCCCTGGAGATGACAGTCATGGCACCGCGATCAATACCTACGGTTCTCCCGTACGGCTTGAGGGGGCTTTGCCGGAAGCTGGTCTCAGTTGTAACTGAATCAGATTGTACGCAGGGGACCGCAAGTACCTATCTTCGATGGTTCAGCAGAGGTTAAGAACCAAACTATTCCAGACCCAACGGTCAAACAAGGTGAAGATCAAGGTCAAGGCGAACAGGGTGTCGAAAACGGTAATACTTTGCTCCGGGCGTGAAGCCCCGTTACCTCGTGCTGTAGTGGTAGTCAGCGAGACGCCACAGCTCGATACGGAAGGGTGCTCCGCCTAAAGTCCCATCCTACCGGCCTCGTACGGCACTTGTACGATCTTCAAAGCTTAAGCCCAGGAGGGGTTTTGCGGGGAAAGAGAGTTGGGTGGTATTCCGAGAGCGTTCCTTTAAAGCACCATCCTGGGGATCGCAGTACCCTGGACGGCTAGAGAACATGTGTTGGCGACCACTGTGGTTCCGAGGCTGTGATCATCAACCCAGTCCAGATAGCTCGAGGGATTGTCGCTGGCAAGAGTGAGGGGAAGCAGCAGATGATCTTGATGATGGCCCACCTCATCCTGGGGTTCTGTCTACAAGACACATCACGAGATATTCTCCGAGCAGATCTGTCGTCCCATTTGGGTCAGAAACAGCACAGCACCCTGGCGATTACACATACACGCAGAGGCATGTCCTGATCACCTAGACATTGCCGCTGCCTGGGAGGAATTGATAAGGTATCCACCTAGATGCATGTTTCGGATGTCGTGGGAGAGGGCTTGCTCCGTTCTCCATCAAGTAAAGTTCCATGGCAGCTTGGTTTGCAAAGCAACGCAACGACAGCTACTGCCTCCTAGCACCGCAACAAGACGTCGAGCACAATGCCTGCCATGCCTCTTGTATCGACGGTCGGAGGGCCGGTGAAGCAACGTTGGAACTACACAACGAAAAGTCTAAGAGAGCGGCAGAAGTTGACTGGACTGACACAGTCTGTGTTTCGAGTTCGCCTGTGCTCTGCAGATATCTGCCGTCTGCCGGTGCCCACGAAACAATGAGAAGACGACAGCCAGCAGTTCAAGAGCGGGAAGCAAGGGTCACCCCGCAATGATTCGAATGGGTGGGAATAACGTAATCCACAAAACAGCAAGTTGATCAAACATCCACCGTTCATCTCTCTCTTCGAAGGGGACCACCGTTCATACCGAACCCAAACCCATCGTCTGAACTTTTGCTATGTATACTGCTGGTAGCTCCGCATGAATGAACAACAGCCAGAATAGCTCCGTCGTTTCAAAGAGCCACAAGTCTTGGCTGGCATTCGCCACGTAGCTTTTCGACTTCCGACCACCTACCATCTAGGTACTCGACGCATTATAGACTCATTTTGAATTGAACCCTTTGGATGGCATATCGATAGGTAAGGTGGATCCGACATCCTTCTTTCCAGAAGATTACCATTTTGGACATTTTGTTGTTAGATCACGTTGCATCTAGGTAGATACTTTGTCATCGACAATCATCATCGTTGTCGTTGTTGCATTTTGGGAGTTGACCGCATCGCCCTCCTACCCGCTATGACATCCCCAAGCCGTCTTTGCAGATTTCCAACAGCATGCAGATACACAGTCTCATTATTTTCATTCCCTCGGTGCCTCGGTGCCTCGGTATAGGTTCATTGCTGCTTGCCGTCCCGCCCCTGACCTTGTCTTTGCATGCTTCCCTCACCTGAGGTCTCAGTTCTGGTCCCCCCCTTTTTTTTTTTTTTTGGCTTCATCGTTGGAAAACAGCGGAAGTTATCTCGTTCAGTTGGTTGGTAATAATTCTCCCAGGCTCGTGAAATGGTCGGTTGTGGTATCCGGTTTGGGACAGACGGCTGGTAAATATCATGAGGCTCTCCCTTTTTTTTTTTTTTTGTCTCTGGTGTGGCTGGTGGGTGGGTGAGGGAGAGTTGTAGGAGAGAAACGGCTCAAAAGCAGACAGAGGGACGCGGCAACTCAACGGCAGACTTCCCCCAGACCAGATCCGCGTTTTGGAATGGGAGATGCCGATCCAATCGCTGGTCGGTGTTGCTCTGCTGCTGCGCATATCTATCCCGTGATCTTGGGAAGGCAAAGCAGTTTGTTCTGCGGCAGGGACTGGGGTTCGAGGGGAAGGGGGGTGCAAGAGCGGACATTCGGTTCAATGCTTTCTTTCTTTCTTTGCTCTCTTGCCACCGCTGGGTTGGTTGGTTACCTATACGGCGAAGTCCGTTCACACAGTTCGAGAAGGCAGCTTCAGAATGAACTGGCCCGTCCTTGCCAAACAATAACGGTATTGTTTATTACCCCTTTTTCTGTCGTTAGGTTACCATCTGATGTTCATCTCAACCTGAGGAGACGATCAAGGATCTGGGTCACTGCCGTTGGGACGGGCACTGTTGCTCATCGGAGTCGGCCGGTGAGGTTGAGGGAGGGTATGATGATCTTCCTTCTCGCCTTTGCAGTGTGCCCAAGCCCGCGCAGCAATTACTCTTTCATGACGGCAGTGAAGTTGCGTCGGGGTCTTGATCTGGAAGACACTGTGACGGCGGGAAATGACTGCATACCAAGTGGTAGATGGCACAGACGTCTTGATGGCATACACACATGCCCTTTTCCTTTGGTGACAGATGGGACTCCAGTAGAGCAGAGGAAGGCGAGGTCGGAACTAGGTCTATCCTTGCTTGCTACGCAGCATAGAAAGCGGGAAATCATCCCGTTGCTGCAGCATCTGGTGTAAGGTGAAGGACGGATGTTGCTTGATGTGGATATCCGATTCATGCGAGATCTTCTTCCCGTCGGGATGGAAGGTCTTCTCGAAAGAAGATATCTAGAGCGGATCGGATATCGGATTGCGTGTTCGAGATGTTCCAGATGCAGTAGAAGGAATTGGGATGTGAGATGAGAGGGGGACAGGGACAGGGCTTTGATGTGGTGATCTGATGGGGGATGAGGTGATGGGTGGTAGTGGTCAAGAAGATGAGATGAAGAGATGGGATGGTGAGGTGGTTTGGGAAAGGATCTGGGGGCTTCTGGAAGGGATCAGCGTAGGTTCACACTCCTGTGTCTCTCTGTCTGTCTGCTGCTCTGGGCTCGTCTTCTTGGACAAGTCCTAAGTCAGCTGACCTCACTGTCATCTCTCACACTGGCCGGAGTTTGAGGTTGCGCGAGGAGTTTGTTTCTGGTGTTTTAGCCTCGGTCAACTCTCAGACGCCGGCTCAAGTTGAGCTTTTGGTGAGGCTTTTGTTGTTGTGGCGTCTTTCTTATCGGCTATCAAGATGTCACTTCAGCCTCGTTGTCGTTGTTGTCACAAAAAGAATCAGCCTCACCGCTATGGTGAGCCGTCAAGTTTGAGATAAAGTAGAGGTTATGAGAAAGCAAAATTTGGCTAAACGGCGCCCGGTGTGTTGTGGCTAGAAAGAAGACACTGCGGCTGTGTATGGTGTTGATTGAGGGTGGTCAGCTTCATGACGGGTCTCGAGGACCTCGGGAAGAAACAAGGCAAGAGAAGGCGGCAGGGGGCTAGGAAAGGAGAAGGCAGAGAGATATAAAGAATACAGACTGTCACCTTGCTTTTATGTTCCAATTTCTTATGGCTACAGAGGGTGATGATGACCGTTGTTTTCGACTCAAGGAAGAAGGGATCAGAAAGGGGTGAAGGGATCGGCATCAACAGATGGCAATAACAACATAACGACCTCGAAGCCAATATCCAAGACAAAAGACGAGAAACCTCGAATATGGCCGCGACTCGTACCTAGGGGACGGTTTGAAAGACTTCGGCAGCCAGCGGGGAGGATGGGTGCTCGACCAAAAGACTTCTAATGACAAGACAGTCCCCAAGAGACAGATTGAAAGACGCATAATGGATACGTCACATAGGATAAACACATAAACGGAGGTATTCCTGTTCAGAAACCAAACGGGATGAGTCGTTTACGACGAACAATTAGGAGACTCGGGCAAGGAACAGGCGACAGGACCGTGGCTTCCCAGAAACATTGGTATCGCAAAGCCAGCATATAGCCAACGCAACCACAGTCCTCACAGCCCGGTCATCGAGGGTTTGGGGCAACAAGCAGTCACTACAGGAACGAAGCGCAGGAGCTTGGGCTTTATGTATTAGGTCGACAGCCACAATCTTCAGCCAGCCCTAATACCGTCATCCCAACACCCTTGCGGTCAACTGGTAAAGGGATTGGAGCCGCTCACGCCCACCGCCCCCCCGGCTCACCGTGAGAACCTGTTCGATCTGAAGTAAAAGCCTTGGGCTTTGGTAGCCGATCACCTTCCCTGCTCATGAGGGGACTGACCGGGGAGCTTTTGCGACTTTCTTCTTACTGTCAATCAATCTTATTTTGGTATTAGTTCTAGCCAAAGGTTTATGCAACGAGCAAAAGAGGGTGGGACATCAATCACTCTCCCCTAGCAAATACATAACCCCAGGATTATCTTAGGGGATGCTAACACCTAACCAACCAACGGGCCTAAACAGAGCCGCAAATACCTGCTAAACAACAATAATGACAACAACAACAACACCAACAACACCAACAACAACACCAACAACAACAACAACATTCAATCTCCAAATTACACCAACAAGCATGAAAAATAAATAAAACGAAACACCAAAAACATACAACACCAGGGATTCCCCAGTGGTCACCCACCTGAGTACTGGTCTGGCGGTCAATTGCTTAACTAGGGGAGAGCGGACGGGATCCCGTGTATTCAACTGCCTATGGTCGTATGTGCTTGCGTTCAGCATATTGTGAGCTTAAGAAGCAACATGTTTCTCTGTTCCCAGCTTCGGTTGGTGAGAAGGGAGAGGAAGTCTCAGTGTCTCGACAAGATGGCGCTGATTCTTAGGGAGACCTGGGGAAACCCTTATTTATGTTAAGGTTATTTTTACCAAGGAAACCGCTCCTTCTAATCCACCGCCAGGGATGAATCGCAGCATCCTTCGAACCATATCCACGGGCATCATCCATTTTTCGAGACTGCGCTCGTCAACAGCCTACTATACCAATCCTACTTTAAGCATTCTGGAAGGATATAATCAGCTGTGGTACGATTTGCTAGGTTATGGGTGTCACGGCCATCCCAGCTTCTTGGATCCCTGTGTCAAGCTCTCAACTTCCTAGAAACCGTTCGGAATACCACATCTTGACGCCTCCATTCTTGCCGTGATCTTAGTTGATGTATTACACAATCAAACTGGCAATGCTTCAAGCAGCTATTTGACAATCCAACGTCTAGTTCCATCGTCGCTCTACATTGCAAAAAAATCCTTCCTATCCAATCTCC
The DNA here is from genome assembly GCF_035222475.1 of Podospora pseudopauciseta. Taxonomy (NCBI): domain Eukaryota; kingdom Fungi; phylum Ascomycota; class Sordariomycetes; order Sordariales; family Podosporaceae; genus Podospora; species Podospora pseudopauciseta. The sequence continues at coordinate 8,431,043 of NC_085892.1, forward strand.
GTCATGGGAGCGATAAACTCGCCCTGAAGTCATCAATCGCCACGCTCTTCTCTCTCAGCCCGCTTTTCTTTCCGTCTACAGTCCCTGGGCGTGTCTCTCTTTCTAATGTCCAAACCTCCCGTACTCCCAAGCTTTCGAGATAGTCCAACCCTCTCAAATAATTCGTCGCCACCTGCCCAATCCCGTGGCTATCGTCAGAGAACGTAAACCTGCCTCCCATCTTGATCCACTCCTCAGCAATCTCCCTCTTGGGGTACCCCTCGGCCATCCCTTTCCTCAACCCAGAAGTGTTCATCTCCAGCCACCCCCCGAACTCCTTCACCTTTTCCAGATTCCTGACTACCTTCCCCCAAACCTTTTGATTCGACTTCAACTCCCTCCCGGGATCCTCACTCATCAGCCTAATCAAGTCGAAATGCCCTACCACCTTGGGCTTCAGCGCGCTCAACATCTCCAACTGCTCATCAAAATACTTCTCATACAGCCCCTCCTCGGTGCCACCGCAAGCCTCAATAGCTGTCCGGTAAAGCGCCTTGTCATAGTCAATCGGAATCCCAGCCGTGTGGTGCAGACTCCCAATGAAGTAATCCACCCTCGCGTCCTTGGCCAGCTCCCCTATCAGCGACCCGTACTCCTCCCCTCGGATCCACTCCCCTTCGAACCCGATGAGGATGTGGATCTTGTCTGCGTACTTCTGCTGGAGGGCGGCCGCGGTAGAGAGGTACTCCTCGTGCCGGGGGAAAAGGGAGTCGAGGGTGGCCTGCGGGGTGGGGAGGAGCTCCTCGGGGTAGAGGTCCGAGACGGAGGTGCGGGGCATGTGCTCGGTCAGGCCGAGGGTTTGGTACCCGAGGGAGATGGCGTGGAGGATGATGGACTCGAGCGAGTCGACGGCGTGGCCGGGGCAGAATTGGCCCGAGTGGGAATGCATTGTGAAGGCCATTGTCTTGATGGTTTGTAGGTTGATGAAGCCGATTCCTCAGAACAATGTGGTGAGAAGATGCTCAAATTTTGTTGTTTGAACAGAACGATACTTAAAAATTAGGTTTACCTCGCCTCGGCCCGTTGGGGTTGGCGATAGCACAGAGTGAGAGTTCAACGGTAATGATGAGTCAAAGAAAAGAAAAATGCCCCGCCCTGCCTTCAAGGAGTGATAGAGCAACAAGACACGGCCAAGCAGGCCATTCAAGTCGTTGCAACACACCACGAGGCCTTCATACCCTCACTAAACTCAATTCATCTTTTCCAATGGCCTCAAACTTGCCATCACAGCCCCGCTTATCCACAATCTTGTCTGAATCACAGTTCTTTGAAGCTTGAAGCTCCGACTGATGCTGATGCGACTCCACAGTCCACTGGAGTAGTTGTTGCGCTGCCATTGTCCAATGGGGAGCAAGGCTTTACCTCTGAAAGGCCATTGGGGGAAACCGGGTTGGGAAAGTTAAAATGCATGTATCTGAAGCCAACCCAGAGGCAAAAATATACTATGTAGTGTTTATTGAAAGTGGAAAAAGTAGTCGACCATCATGGGACTCGAACCCACAACCTTAGCCTTAATCTCCTTGTTAGGAGGGCTACGCGCTACCATTGCGCTAGACGGCCATCTTATTTGTTGAAAACAGAGGTGGAATAATGTCATTATCACGAGAGCACTGAAAGCTTCTGTGTATAGCCCAGGGGGGCAGGTAATACGAGAACAAAACACACTGCAGATGAGAAACTCAACAACGCATACCAAAATAGAACTACTAAGTGTTTCACTTTGCTGCAACAACGATCTGGAAAGGAGCCATTCCTATTGACCGTGATTGTGCCACTGGTGAGTTTACGAGAGGTCGTACACGATGTCATCTTCTTTTCCTGCCTTATAACAACAAAGCTCTCACAGTGCTCGGGCAGAGGAGTACATTCCACCAGTTCCAGCAAAGGAATTGACCAAAAGAAATGAGGCTCAAGATGGCCCGTACATGTTGTGATTCGATTTTCACATTTTCCTTCCTGAAAATCTTGGTGTTTGTACAATCCGCTGTCATGCGTCATACTTAGAGTGCCTCAGATTGCCAGGCATCGCGTATGTATCTGAAAGTTCTTCCTCACCGGGCCTTCTTCTTTCCCTCGATTTTTACATTCCCATTCCCATTCCCATTCCCATTGAAAGCATCGGGCTTGAATCCCAAACAAACCGCCGTCGCATAATCCCCATCATGACTGATACTCAACAGCGCCACCTGCCCCTTCACCCCCACCTCCTCATTTCCTAATATTACTGCCACTGGCGGTCCCGTTACCCTCCCAAATTCCGCCCTCGGCCCCAAACCATCTATGTTCTCCAGGATATAATCCCCCTTATCCTTCCGTTGCACCCGCCCCCCCTCCCCCTCCCCTTCTTCCTCAGCCGTCTCCTCCACCCTCCTCCCCAAATTCTCCTCACCCTCAACCATGATCTCCACCCCCCCAAACGTGACCTTCCCTGCTGACGTCCCCGCCCGAAAAGCATGAGCCTTGATCACTGCCTCCTTCGCCGCCCACCGCCCAGCCAACCACTCCGCCAGTTTCCAAATCTCCCCCCTTCTTTCCGATCGCTGTCTCCCAAGCAGATTCTTGTGCTTTACCGGACCGACCCCGTCCCGAAACGACATGACCTTCACCGCGTTGAGGTAGACGGGCAGCTCCTCCAACCGTTCCCTCTCGTTTTGCGTCAGCAGCTTCTTTGTGAACCTGTCCACATTGTTGATCACGTTGAAGGGCCGGGCGAGGGTGGGGATGATGGGCGTGCCCTGATTTGTGGTGATGAGGGAGTAAACTCGGGGGATCATGCAGACATCTGTCCCCAGGGTGAGACCCAACGGGAAGGGTATGACACCCTTCATCTTGGAATATCTCAGGCTGCTGTCAACAAAAGAAAATTTGTCAAGGTCGTGGGATCGTGATGAAGAGAACTGAGCTCTGAGCTTGAGCACACACCCCTGTCGGTTGCAACCCTGCCAAGCGAGAACTTTCTGATCGCGATAGGCTACAACTCTTATCGATAAGCATGTCGCATACGTCATACCTGAACCCAACCAAACCAAAACACCATGCAAACATCGTGACTTTGGAAACAGAACAGAAAAGAACACAAGGTGTTACATGTTGTGGTTGTAGAAAAGAGACCTCGTAAGACCCAACAGTACAGCAATTTTGTGCCCACCCCCGCCTCCTGAACCATTCCATATTACTAAAATACCGTTCGTCCTTTATGGACGACTCCATATCCACGTCCAGCTCTCACTCAATCTGTACCTCACCCTCTTCAAAAACCCCTAATTGTCAGCCAACAGAGGCGCTCTCTCGGCATCTCCAACAGGCTCTCTCCTATTGCCGAAGAAGTCTTCCCGCCCAGTCCAAGCCGGCACGGCAACCAACACAGTGGCCACAAACAGCACCGACATGATGGTGAATGCAAAGATCCACTGGAACGCAATGATCTGTCTGAAAAACTGCGCGACGCCCAGGGAAGCTGACAAGACACTGAGAGCAAACCCCATGGTGTAGTCCTATGTTCTATTAGCACCGCGCCGTATTCTCCTTTGTCTGATGGAAGAAAATACCTTGTATAAAAAGATGAAGAACAAGCCATAGCCCAACAAGCTCCAAATAAAGACATTGGCAAAGATCCTGGCAACAAGACTGTGCTGGTGGGGAACCATGATCGCTCCATTCCAGTAGATCGCCACAAACGTCCAGGCCAAGGGCCAGCTCACAGCTCCTGCGTGGATAAGCTTGGTGTAAGTCGCATGACGGAAGTACAAGCTTGACAGGTTGAAGAAGTTGATAATCAAGATGATCTCAGACCAGACAAAATGCGACCGGACAAAGAGCATAACCCAGGCGAAATGGAGGAGGTTGTTGAGAATGAAATGGCTGCCGACGGAAGCCGCGGCGTTGACGGTTGTGGCATCAGAGGAGAAGAGGTGAGAGGTATAGATCAACTGGAGGATAAACATGACGACAAAGTAGATGGAGGTAATGACTGCATTTTGGGTGAAGCCAGAGTAGTGGTGATAGTTCTGGTGCCAAATGCTACCCCCAAGATATTTTCCGTCGGTAGGCGCATGGGTATCGTAGTAAACGGTGGTGACGACGGACAAGAGCCAGGTGAGAAGTGAGAGGACCTTGTAGGTCGTGATGGAGGCTGTAGTGTGGGAGTCACGCTTGGCGAACGGGTTAACTGCGGTCACGATGGTTAGTATTGATCCTGAGATCGGGATGTGGGATGCGAAGCGTACTTTGGTGGAAGCGATCCATTTTGCCGGTTCAGCGTGTATTGCCAGGACTTCGAGAAGTTGATGACTTGCTGGATTGTCGGGTTGTCAAGAAGCAATGGTAGGAAGGTCGGTGTTTTGTGTTCAAGGAAGGATTTCCTATCAGCAGTGGAGGAGACGGGATGGAATGCTCGGGAAACTGCCCGTCAGTGGCTGCCTTTTACTTCTGGTTTCAGTGTTGCGGATGTTGCGGGGAAGCAAAGCACGTTGGGATGCACGAGGCAGGTAATTGCAGATTTCCTGGTTGAACAAAAACCAGCCGATTGGCCTTATTGAGCTCCAAGTTGCCACCCCATCTGTTTGAAGCAGCGGTCTTGCGTCGATGGATTGGATGAAGGTGTGTTACTTTGCCTACATGGGATGCGTTACCTGTTACCTGCCGTTGAAGAACCGGTCACCTTGACAACTGCGTCATTGGTTTTGTTTATATGACAGATGATCAGTTTGAGGTAAGACTCTCCCAAGTTTGGTGCTCCTAATGCCAAAATAGCGATGGAACAGAGGAGAGAAATTCATTTTTGATCCCCTCGATATGGCTGAAATATGGACAATAACTGCAGAGTTGCTCAGTATCCAACATGAAGTCCAGCAATGAAGTTGTGAATTCGAGATGCAGGACAGGAAGGATGCTGCGGGCCAGCGATGATATGATTGGCCATTAATTTCAATCAATTACATCATACCCCTCCACAGTTCACTTTGAATCGTTCCACTTTTGACTGTTGTGAACCTCAATGGCCAGGCCAAATTCCGCCTCGTGTTGGCTTCGAGAAAAAAACACATGAGGATTGTGGACCTCAAGCATTCTGGTATCGCTCATTTTCAGCCCAAACCAACCAGTCCAAGGCTTCCTCGACAGTCGAACCATCTAAGCTACAAGCTTCATTGTCAGCCAGATGTCATTTCGGACCTACCGTACAAAAAAGTGCGGGGCAATTCAAGACCGACCACCACTGCAGGTGACATCGCCGATCTCCAAACACCATTAGGGATCACGAGGCCTGCCTGAACTTGGAGATGACGGGAAATCCAGTTCAGCTTGGTGAGACATGGTGAGTTTGGGAATCCCGTCAGTCATGTCATGTACACTACCACAACAGGATCCAGTTTTATCCAGACTGTCAAAAGTTCACTTTCCTAATTGAGCTATTGTCATTAGATGGAGAGATTGTACATTTCCAATTCATGGCATTCTGCACACCGCATCGATATCGACCGGGAAGGCAGATTCGAGATGGCATATTGGACCCTTTGGGCATTGAAAGTTAAGCAGCCACGTCAAGTGTCAAGAGGCTGGTGGATTGCAGGTGGCTTGCATAATCTCGTCGCCCGGCTTTGGTAGCCCCACCTGGCATCACATCATCTGGTTGGTGAGGGACTCCCTGCACCTTTCAGGTGCCATCACTACAGTTGCAACGCTACTGTCAGCATGATGTTCTAGGTCCAAGTGGATTCCGGGTCTCTTAATTGTACACTACATTCTTGTGGGCACCAAGCTGTTTTTTCTTTGAAATTACACGATACATCGACCTGCACACATACATTCCCTACACACCACACCTGCTGCTCTCAGAAGCCGATGCCTTGCCAGGCGTATTACCTCTGTCATCAGTTAGCAACGGCAGTCCGTGATGGCTGAAGGGGTCTCACCTCGAATAACATGAGTATCTTCGAGGACTCAAAGATTGCCGGTTGCTTCGCCCATTCCAGTTCCCTTTTCCGTAACTGCCAGCTTTGTTTTCACAGCCCGGCGGGAAGCCAGTGTACTTTCTTCGAGTCGTGGGCCGCTTTTCCCTTGCGTGGTTGTGCTTTCCCAGCTTAATCTCTGGTAGATGTTCTGGAAGTCCTCTACCGGGTACCATCGGTGTGGGCTTCTTTGACGGTTCGTTCGTGTGCGAGTTCGGCTGGTCTTCTTGAGATTCGGCGGAAACGACTGCCGATGGTGCTTTGAGCTCGAGTTTTTTCTTTCGAAATGTGCTCGGGATACCATCTGTGATCCAAGCCCCAATCTCTAGAAGATCAACGGCCGAGTCTGAAGATAGACCCATGGTGAAAACACAGGGAAAAATGTTGGGGACAATCTTTACTGCCTCTCATTCCGTCCAGGCTGCCTTACTTTGGGCAGGCACCGTACTTGAATCTCTTTCTTGGACTCCTTTTCCAACACTGACATAGGAGGCAGTTCAAAACATCACCTTTTTCGTCACCGCCCAATTTGATACACAGCATATTAGCCCACAAATGGCGAAACAGTGGCGGTCAGCTTTGGAATTCTGGAATTCCATTTCAGTATCAAAACATTTATTTCCTGGGGTTGACGGGCAAAGCGGCTCAGCGCACACCTCAGTATGCATATGCATTAGTGAATCGTCGCGTCCAGCATGATACGACTCGCTCCTATTGGCCGCATCCTACTGTTCACCGTTTATGAGAGCCAAGCATGCGTCTTTCAGATACGGCTTATTGGGTTGACTTGGACGCCTTGCGAGGCGCAAGGCACAATTTCCAGTTCTCCTTTGGTCGTCCGCGAACCGACCTGAGCTTCAATTTCCATTTGCCTTAAGAAGATGGAGTTCGCTTGTCTTCGGCCAGGCACGATGGCATTGGGTATATTAGGAATAAGAGTCAACTGCTTGGAATCATCAAATCTCTTCCGATGACAGTCAAAGTAGGACAGTCAGTGTCTCGATCCAAGCACCAGTCTCGAGTTTCAAGACGAATACACGCCAGGATGCCCGAGAGAGATAATTTCGTCCCCCCCGAAAGAGAGCACGCAAAACGCATAGGGGTGGAACGCTGGGAGCAGTATAAAGATGTTATCGTCCCCATGTACAGAGCGTCGACGCTCGATAAAACCAGAACGTTTATGGCAAAGAACTACAACTTCATAGCATCGTGGGTCATTTCTGCCCCTGTTCAACTAATATTCTAACGGTTTCAACTAGTCGGCGTCAATATGTTCACCGTTTGGGCAAACAAAAATGGAATATCAGCAAATACAAGGGAGGACAGCCTCAGGTCGTGGATGAGCCATCGCCAAACACCCCCCTTTCGAGGCAGAACCCAGCCTCACCCGACCTTTCGTCTGTTGCCCTTCATCCTCCTTCACCCATGACAAGGCCAGCTTTGGATTTCTCACGTTACTCGTCTGAGCAACTGGCTGCATCCCACATTCTCTCAGACGGCCTCCTGTACCTCGGTGATTTGAATAACGCGTTCGCCATCAAAGCGGAGCTTTACAGGGTTATCACGGCAGGCCATGGCGACTTTGCTGATCAGGAGATCAGACGACAGCTTTTACGACGATATGTCATTGACTGCATCTGCATCATACAAACCGAGGCCGACGCAAAAGCTGCCCGTCAAATGCTGGAGCAAAATGAGCTTTTGTATGAGAGGTGGGCAGATACTGATGACAACACCTGGGAGAGTGTTCTCTTTCGCATT